>NC_090935.1:1057673959-1058289517 GCF_040938575.1 Ambystoma mexicanum | reverse complement strand
TGCTTGGATCCATTGAAATCCCAGAGGAGGACAGGACGAACCCCAGATAAGTAACTGTAGTCTGTTGGAATTTGCACTTCCCTGGTTTACAGAATAGGTGGTTGTTCCGTAATCGGTGTAAGACCTTACTCACATGTTGGTGATGTTCTTTAGGGTCCTTGGAATACACCAGGATGTCGTCGAGATAGACTACTGTTGTGTGGAGAAGGAGATCAGAAAAAATGTGGTCGATAAATCTCTGGAAAACAGCAGGAGCATTTGATAAACCAAAGGGCATAACCCGGTACTCGAAATGCCCAAAGGGGGTACGAAAGGCTGTTTTCCACTCATCCCCCTCCTTAATCCTGATGAGGTGATAAGCTCCTCTGAGATCCAGTTTTGTGTAGATTGTTGCTCCCTTTACTGCCTCCAAGATATCAGGGATGAGTGGCATCGGATAACGATCGGGAATGGTGATCTTGTTAAGACCCCGATAATCGATGCAGGGCCTTAATTCGTCTGTGTCCTTCTTTGCTATGAAAAACAAAGATGCCCCTGCCGGAGAGATTGATTCCGTTATCAGTCCGTTCCTAAGATTGGTCTCAAGATACTGTCTTAAGACCGATTTTTCCTTCTCCGAAAGGATGTACATTTTACCGAAGGGTATTGGCTGTGAAGATTCAAGACGAATTGAACAATCGTCTCTTCGATGAGGCGGAAGCTCCGAGAACTGAGGAGAAGAAAAAATGTCCTGGAACTCCTCATATTCGGGAGGAAGGAGGCGGATCTGGTCCACAATCTTCTGGGATCTGTCAGGAGGCGAAGGAGGAGTAAAGAATCTGATAGAGCTGTCTGCAAGACAGTGTTGAACACAGTGTTCTCACCCCAAGAAGATGGAACCGGCTGACCAGTTTATGAAGGGGTTGTGTAGCCTTAACCAGGGTATCCCCAAAATGACGGGATAGTGGGCGGCCTTAAGAATGTCAAATATGATCTCTTCTTAGTGGTAACCGATGGATATTTTTAAAGCGAACGTTTGTTCCCGAATGGGTCCTGAAACCAGAGGCGTACCATCCACCCCTTCCACGGGTATAGTGAAGGCTTTGGGAGAGCGAGGTAAATTCTATGATTTAGCCCATAAATCATCTATGAACAGTCCCGCTGCACCGCATTCTACCAAGGCGGGTACCATTACTACGGTTCTATCTGGTAAGGAAAGAGAGACCCGTAAAACTACCATGTTCTACTGGTCCAAACCTGGCCATATAGCTTTCTGGGTGAAAGCACGGGCACAAGGTTCTATGTGTCGGGTTTTCTATTTTTTTTTTGTATTTTTACTCCCTATTTTTATTTTTTGGGAGTATTTGCCTAGTTTTAGGGAGTAAAAGTTGCTGATATACTCCTTAACTGTAGGGCTGTCTGTAACCTTATCGGCTCTCCGAGCCTTGATACAAAGTGTTTGTAACTATTTCAATATGATTCACATAGGGTGCTTTCCCATTCAGGTTTCTCAGGTTCCCGTAACCTCGTTGGCTTTCCTAGCCTTGATTCAAAATGTTTGTACCCCTCAGTGGTAGTCTATCTGTGAGAGCGTTTGCTTCCCTGTTGCTGCTTGTATCTGCAGCTAATGCCCTTCGGGCGTGGAGTTTGGGGATCCGGGGTCTCCCTGGTGATCTGGTCTCTGTGTAGGTTACCAGGCCCACAACGGCTTCCCTGTGGTCGTGCTACTAGTGGAAACGTGTGCTTCACTGTCTCTGCCTCTTCGACTTCTCAGTTAAACGGAATGCCAGCCGTCCAGCTAGCATTTGGCTCAACCTCACCGCTACTGCAGGCTCAGCAGAGGCTCAACTCTGCGTAGGAATCACTTGCCTCCCTGCACAGGAGTTTCCTTTCCATTCACAGTTCCTCCTAGTTTATGTACGTCATCGCAAACAAAAAGCATGCACCTTCGTGAGTGTGGCGCACAGACGGAATCCAGCATTGCCTAAAGCCAAAGAGATGGAAGGAATGTTGCTGGTTGCTGGAGTCAAAACAAGAGTAAAAACAGTTTTCAAGTCCGATGTAGGAAGACCATGCATTCTGGATTGGGAGGTCTTTATCTGACGGCGAGTCCTTGTCCCTGACAGGGGAGTTGCTCCCAGTGAAGTCCCACTTGCCTATATCCCTATGGAGGGTCTCGCAGAGCAGGCTCCTCTCCCCAGCCTCACAGGGGGTGGCTCCCCTTTGGGGAGAAGGGGCGAATTGACTAGATTTGTCACAAAGTATATGAAGCAATTCCACCCAACTTCAAGATGATCATGACAAATGGTAAACGAAAAAGGAGGAGGGATGGCCCTCATTCATAAGGACTATACTGCAACAAAGTTGACACAACAACTAAAATAATTGATTGCATATCCCCTGTACTTCACTGCAACACCACCTGAAAGATACAGACACATTAGGCAAGCTAGTACTATACCACAAGCAACTTAAACAATCCTAGCAGAGTTTTATCCTCTGGTTCTTTCAAGCGCTCCAACAGAACCGGTAAAATGCCATTTGCCTACGTGGAAATCGTATACCACAAACTGTTAAAATGAGCAACCCATTCAAAAGGACACATGCTGGACACAATCTTCCACAACTAAGACCTGTGACTGCAGTACCCACCTCTACCATTTTCATTGGGGTACCATCTTGTACCAGAAGGCAATATTTCTAGACTCCAGGAAGGACAGACCTTGGCACCTGAAACATGGAAGAATCAGAACTGAACTTGGATGATGTTAAAGAAGAACTTTAGAAAACCACTATACACATCCTAACTCTAAGAGCATAAAACCTTAAGATATAGCAGTTGCTAACATTTCTGCTCTCCTTTAGGGTATTGCCTAGTGATAATTGATTCTTGGTTGGTAAAAAGTTGTGTACTGTGTGCATGTGGAGAATTAAGCCGGCAAGTGACTTTTAATACCTGGCTAGTAGCTTGCATCTTGAAATTTGTAGCCCCACCGTAGTGAACATCAGCAGTACCTGAGTTCTAGTGGCATGTTTTAAGAGTGTAGGGGCGCTAAGCTTTTAAAGTAAGCAGATAAGCTTACCAAGACTGAACTGAAATACTCTGCTTTGTTGAATCACACAGAGACGATAGGCTGGCTAAATGGGGAAATGGAGAATTGAGGCTCCACAATAACAATGAGAAATTAAAAACAAGGTTATTCAGCCTAGGAAGAGGAAGAATCGACCGATCCTTCAACATACAATCCATTTATCATCCGGGTACCATAACTATCAGCAATGGTCTGCATCCCGCAAAATGTATGGGATGAATATCGTTGCCCTCTACACAGTGGAAGTACAGAGATTTAAAGAGGGTGATAATAGCCTGCAGAGGAGCTTCCAGTACAGCCTGATATGTGAGCTTAAGGTCAATGTCTTGTGGTGAACCAGAAGAAGGACTCTGATCATTTGAATTAATTCACAAGAGGTTTTAGTCAAATTACATGGATAAAAATGCCAAACTAGGCCTATCGCTATGAATAAAGTTCCCCACCTAACACAACAAAATCTAAGGTGGGTTTAAAGTCGAAGATAAAGTTCTTCAGTCTGAATCCTATCCACTAACTGGCACTTCCCCTTTCGAGAAACATCTAACTAAAAGAGAAATGGGAGGCTTTGTTCAATAGCCTCAACAGAGCTCCGGGTTGGCCCAATTTATACTTGATGTGCTCGGTGCTTCAAATGTTCCTTTTCACAACACAGGCTATTCTTCCCAGTCTTGCTATTAAGATAGGGTTTCACTTTCTCCTGTTATCACAGTAACTGTCTCCTGGTGTAAACATTTCCATCCTACTGAGATATTAAAAACAAGCAAAATGGAATTATGTACTTTCTGTTACTTGCTCAGTCTTCGTTCAAAGTCTGTGTCTCTTTCTGAATCCCCCTTTCGTAGGAGGTTTCCCGCAACCTTGATAGCTTTCCAAGCTGTTATTTACAATGTTCGTGTTTTTCTCGCTCCCCCTTTCAGGGCATATTTGCACCTTTGGGTTTCTTGGACTCCTGTCACGTTGATGACTTTCACAGCGCTTAATTCAGTGTTCATATTCTTTTGGCCCCCTTTTCATAGAGTATGTGCACATTCGGGTTTCTCAGGCTCCCGGAACCCCGATAGCTTTCATATCTGTTAATGACAATGTCATTATCCTTTATCAGTAGGCTTTCTGTCAGGTTTCTCAGGCTGCTGTAACCTTGTTGACCTTCCCTCCAGCTTCTCATCTCAGCAGCTATAATCCAACGTATATGTGGAACTCCCTCCAAGGATCTGGTCTCGGTATCAGTACCGGCCTGCTGGCCCACCACAACTCACTTATGGTTGCGCCACCAGATGAGACACAGATAACCCCATCTCGGTTCTTTCTCTGACTTCGGCTCCTTGGTCGGGTAGAACGCCAACTTTCAGGCATGCTCCTCGCTGCCACAGACTTCGTGGCCAGGCGTGACTCTGCCATTCCAGTACCTCAACGATGCAGAGGCTTGTCTCTACATAGCAGTTCCTCCTCTGTAGGAGGTACCTCTCATATACACGTTACATGAGCAAACAGATTGTTGTCCTTCTTCGCTGACTGGCGTTCAGGCTGTGTTCAGCATTGCCTGTAGCCAATACATGCAAAGAAGGATCTTTGTGGAATATAGCCATTGCAGGAGAAGTCCTTTCCGCCCCTAGTGGAGGGTCTTGCGCAGCAGGCTCACACACTAGTCTTAAAGGAGGTGGCTCCCCTTTGCAGAGAAGGGACAAATTGTCCAGATTCGTCACAGTCCTTAAATAGAAATAACATCTTTCAGGTGCTCAAATGTTGACATTTGGCACAGCAGTTATCCACACCCTTAACCATCGGGGGACCCCTGAGTAGACAAACTATAACTCTTCTAAAGGCGTCATCCGTTATTTTGGAGCCCTAATATGGAGACATATTTAAGAGCACTCTAAGCCGGCAGTCTCCATGTAGCAAATGCCTGTTCAGCTGCCTATACTTCAGAGCAGCATGCCACAACAGTGTCTGACCTGGGCATGTTGCTAGACATGTGAACTGAATTATTTAATGGGACCAATTTGTCATCCGTATAAAAGGGACCTTTTTTACAAGGCTCTTAATTCACAGCATGGGATGAATATTTTGAAAGCAGCGTGTTCCCCTTTTTATTGACCCATACTATAAATGATCTGTTTTCTACATGTTAGTCAGGTCTGCTGCAATATTTGACTGGACAGACCAAAACTCTCCTGGGGCAATGCCCATGCTATTGTTGCTGCATTCACTGTTTGAAAATCTGACACAGTTAGCCATACAAATTTACAGAATCTTAAGCATGTCTTTGCATGTGTTTTTCCTCCAACCACACTTAATTTAACCATTATCCTGTTTACCATTAAATATTAAAACTGACACTAGTGGAAAGTACTCCTACCACGTGACCGGGAAGAATCCTTCAACGAAGTCCAATTGAGGTAAGTTGGTAAACCTATTTAATGACAAATGTAAGGAATCGGGAATGAGGTTAAACAATAAAGGGGTTGGAAAATGCCTCGCTGTCCCTAATCTACGTGGTATTTCCCTACCTCAATCAAAACGAAGGGTCTATCCTGTGTCATGTCCAAAGCAAAAATGTCTTTTGTCTGAAATCCTATCCTAGCCCTCGCATTCTAAAACTATTTCTAAAGTGATAAGGGTATTTTCTCTGGCTTGAAAAGTGCACAAATTTAAAGTTCAACAGAAAGAGATAATACAACACATCATCCAAATGGATAATGTTTACAGTTCCTGGGAATGGCTCCCTTCCCCAGGTTTCTCTCCACCAAAACAAAAGTTCCAAAGAATAACCAAGTTCTTTAAGGCTCAAGGGGATGCCTCTCTCCTCTTGGTGTTATAATCCACGCCAGGGGAAATTACACCCTTCCCCAAGTCTTTTTCACAAACACCGTAATTCAAAACTCCAAGGGCATGACTCTTCCATGGGATTCTCTTTTCAAAGTAACACAATTGTGGGTGCAGGTCACAGACTCGCAAGACACTTGGTGTGCTCTTCTGCCAGGCTCTCTCATGTAGCTCCTTTACACAATTTTTGTGCAGGTCCCAGACTCACCAGACACCTGACATACTCTCCTGCCAGGCTCTGTTTCTCTTGCATTCACACAGTTCCAATATGCTCTATTGTTTTCACCACAGCACACAGGGTCTCTAACCCACTTTCATTTACTTCCTTTTTTAATCAAATGTCCCATTGATGCAACCTCCTTGCTCTGAGTCACCCAACACATGGACCTGGCACTTATCGGTACGGGGTGGTGCTGCCGATGCGCCCCAGCTTCCCTTCCCAGGGCTCACTGGCTTTCTCTGGCGTTCTTCGGACCTCAAGCAGCAAACACATGGAAGCGTCCTGGCGTCCCACTTCCACTTCATGGGCTTACTGGCTTTATCTGTCAGCTTTCACGTCCTTTGTGCTCCCGCCTCACTCCTGAGCCCTTCTCTGTTTTGGGGCGGTCTAGGCACTGCTTTTCGGGTTCTGTGGTCTCCAGGAAGGTCTTCTTCTTTTCCTGCTGCGATGCCAGCATGACGAACCAGCTCCTGCAATCCTTCTCTCGCTGTTTCTCCGCTCGCCTGTGGGCTTCTCAGCTCTGTTTCCCTGGTAGTAACTAGCCAGTTGCATCTCTGTTACCTTTTAGCTGTTCCTTCCTTAAACTCCTGTTTCCCGGAAGGGAGTTGCTTGGAGCCAATCGGTTCCTCCAAACACTTCACTTCTCCTTCTGCTGAGTATTTGTCATTACTTGGCCCCTTTTCCTTGTCTCCTATAGCATCCCTCAATATTCTGTTACCATCAGCAGTCGTTAAGGGTTGTTGAATGGGGTGATCACAGTATGCCATTAAGGCATGAGGAATGGAAAGGGTATTGTGAGAAACCTGAAGCGTCTCGCTTATCCCCCGGGGATCTGTCATCTGTGGCCAGGACACGGCCTTCACTATTGGATCCAGTTTCTACGGGTGGACCAGTGAGGGAGCATCGCCTGGATGGGGGATCCACGAGGTGTGGAAGTGGTACACCTACAGGTGAGACGCAGTATCCTCTTTTGTTTAATACCTTTTCCCCATCCTACCCCTTGAAATACCCCCGCACCGCTTTCCGACACGAACACTTATGCCCATCGAGAGAGACGACGGACAAACACCGAAGCCATTTACCTGACATGTCCCAACGCTAGGGTCAGGCAATTGACCAGAATCACACACACCTGATGGCCCTTTCCCTTCCCCACAGGGATAAAGGGTGGAGCATGAGAGCCCAATACGAGCAAGGCAGACCGCACGACGCATGAGCTAACTCGGCAAGGCAGTTTAAGTGGAGGAGAAAGACGGCATGAACCGAGAGGGTAACGAGGAGAGAAGGTACCTTGCCCTTTCCATGCCAGGCTGATGAAACCTCCACAGAAGGAAACGTAGACTGCAAACATTAGCCAGCGTGTGTTGCATCAGATCTCTGCGGTACACAAGGCCCTCTTCTGCTGATAATCGAGGGGAGACGCTTGCCACCGTGGTACCGACCTTGACTCCACAGAAAAGAAAAGCCAAGCGGTTCATCACAGCCGGTGACTCAAGGGGAGAGCCAATAAGAAACCGAACTGTGGTTGAGCAAAAGTAGCAAAACAGCTAATTGAATAAAGTGCAAAACTGTTATTTTCATACAAGAGGGGGGAACCAGCTACAGTGGAGTCTGGCACAACATAAGTGCTTGCTTGAAAAATTCAGGTCAAAGTGGTCATACGGGGGTCTATGAAAATCCTCCGTACAGTCGAAAGTCTTTGACCGACAAATGAAGGTAACGCTAAGGGAAGTGAATCCTGCATCCAAAGAACTGTTAAAGGAACTGTGTGAATTGCAAAAGTTGATTTTAATTTTTGCAAGAGTGAACCTTATGGAGGGATGCTGATAAAGAGGGGGCAAAGTCTGAAGTCCCAATGTACAGTGTGTCGACAAAAGTGAACTCGACAGAGGGATGTCCACAGTGAACTGTTTAAAAAGATATTCAGATTTGTGAAAGGCACAGATGAGATTGTGTTGAGAAAGCTGATGTGAACACGACAGAGGGAGTCTGACATTAGAGAGGGGTCTGAGCCCGGAAGAGGGCGACGAACCATCACTCTAAAGACAAGTAGAAAATAACTTTTGTTTTGTTTGAATATATCAGGCTCTCAGAAGCAAGGGATTGAAACACCGAAGGTCCCCGATATCGAAAGGAACATTTCTGGGGATTTGAGCCCGGAATAGGAGGATCCGGGGGTGATAAGGTATCACCCAACGTGCAAGCAGAAATTGAGTTTTGTTTTATTTTTGGAACACATCACATCCTCGGAGGCAAGAGACTTGTTGTAGAAAAGAGACTTCACCACTGAAGGCCCTGATAGTTGAAAGCGGAACTGTTAACTTGTGCTGGGAAAGCTCGAGCGTGTGCTGTATTCCGGAGTCCTACCTTGTCCTGGGCTGAAAACGTGGGGAAGAGGGACCCTGAATACTCCATCCTGATTTATTATTTGCGAACAATACTTTCTTTCCAGTGAACCCTATCCCACACTCTTTGTTTGTATTTAGCGTAAGGACTGGCAATAGGTTTTTCTTAGTATAGGCCCTTTTATTTGACAAGACACCACTAGGACTTCCTTATTATTATTTGATGGTCATAGCTTGCTGCCATCTTAGATTTAGTTTTAGGTTGGGTGTTTTTCTCCCCCATTTATACAGTTTAATAAACACCCTTGAACTGTGATCACTTGTGTCTCTATTTACTGTTGCCAGCATGAGTTCCTTACAGTATCCCTAGAATGTAAAGGGGATACCATATCTGATGCCAGGCTTTCCCCCTGAGGGGCGGCTGCCCTCATGTGATCCTCCCTCAAATAGCCATCCCCAGGTTCAGGATCAGGTAGCGGCTGCCGTCACGTGGTCACATGTGGAGAGGCCACCTCTGGGAAAGGAGTGATGACGTCATCAGTTTCACCACACAAAGCAAAACAGAACATGCCCCTCCCAAAACACATCAGTTCTTATACCTTTTTTGACTGCATCGCTTAAAGGGCAATCCTAGGGAGAAAACATTTGGCTTCCTGTTTATCTTACAAATTTCAAAGGACAAACCGTAACTGTCCCTTCTTCTGCTCTCATTTGAGGAGCCCACATAGTATATTCAGCTGCGTTTTATAAAAGATATATGGTAACTTTCTCTAGAGTGTATAAATATAGAATGTGCATGTCATGAGTAATGCAACAAGAAGAATTTGTGTGTGTGTGTGTGTGTGTGTGTGTGTGTTGGGTGGGCGGTGAGAACCGGAAGATCTGTCATCCAGGTGACCAGGACACGGCCATTGCTATTAGATCAAGTTCCTGGGGGAGGACCAGTGAGGGAAGATCACCTGGAGGGGGGGGGGGTCCTCTGGGAGTGGAACACTGACAGATGAGATGCTGTATCCCCCTTCCTTTAACACCTTTTCCCCCATCCTCTCACGTAGGACATTCCAAACCACTGCCCCGCCCCCCCCCCCTTTTCCAGCGCAAACACTTACACACAACAGACTAAAACTAGAGCCGTTTATCTGACATTTCCCAATACAAGGGTCAGGCAAAGTCAGGCAATTGATCAGAATCACAACCCTTTCCGTTCCCCACAGGGATAAAAGGTGGAGCCAGAGAGCACAGTACGAGAGAGGTGAACATGGCAGACAGCACGCTGAGGCGGCTACCACGAAGCGGTTCAAGAGAAGAAGGGCGGAAGGAAGCGAGAGGGTGGCAAGGAGAGAAGTGACCTTGCCCTTTTCATGCCAAGCAAGTGGAACCTTCGTGGAGAAGAATCCTAGACTGCAAACAATAGCACAAGTATCCTGCTGCAGATGTCAATGGTACACGGGGCAAGCCTATGCTGATAAGGCCGAGCAGAGGAGACTCCCGCGTCCGTGGTACTGGCCTTGACCCCAAAGAAGCCAAAAGCCAAGCGGTTCATCACAACCAGTGAGTCGAGGGAAGAATCGATAAGACCAGGCTGTGTGGAGGAGTGAGAATCGCTAAGTGCCAAGTTGAGAAACAAACCTGATGAACTATAATTGAACTGTAAAAAGTGTGAAGGGGAAAACCAGCGGGAGAGGAAAACCAACATTACGTGGGTGCCAACTCAAAAGACTGTGGTCGAGCCCCATATTGAGCAATTACCCAAACGGGAAGGCCGCAAAAGTCTTTGATCAGTAAATTGGAGAGGAAACCCGAAGACGAATCCCAAGAGGGGCTGAATTTAGAGTCCCAAGAAACCATGTTTTTTGGAACTGTTTAAAAAGACTGTAAGATTTGTGGATTTCAATTGAGAATTGTCAGCCCAGAACAGGGGGACCCAGGGGTGAACCCATCACCCTGCGAATATTTGGAACAGACTTTCATTTGTTAAAGGAACTATTGTTTTTGGTTATCTGAACACATCAGTCCCGAAGGCAAGAGCCTTTCTAAAGAAACAAGACTTTGCCCTCGACGGTCCTGAGAACTGCCATTGGAACTGTCATCTCGTGCTAAATAAGGCAGAGACTGTACTGTCCTCCACCAACTCCCTTACCCGATGCTCAAAACGTGGGGACGAGAGACCCAGGCTACCGCCTCCTGAATTATCATTTGAAAACACTCCTTGCTATCTTGAAACTTAACCCCACACCCTTTGGATTTAGCGTAAGGTACTGGCAATCCTTTTTTTAAAATTTTAGGCCCTTTTATTTGTCTTGACGCCACTAGGACTGCCTTATTATCGTTTGATGGTCGACATCCTTTCCAATCTTAGATTTAGGTTTACATTAGGCGTTTTCTAACCCACATATCACTTTCATTGTTCAATAAACACCCTTGTACTGTGATCACTTGTGTCTCTTACTTGTTGTCACCATAGTTCCTCAGTGTGTTGTCAGGAAGGCATGGTATCAACAGTAAGACGGACACAAGTGACCACAGTTCAAGGGTGTTTATTGAACTTCAACAAGGGTATGATAAACGCTTATCTAATCCTAAATCTACAGATGGAAGCAAGCTACGAGCATCAAATGGTGTCTCGTCAAATTAAAAGGGCCTATCCTAAAAAAAATAAAATTAAAAATAACTATTGCCAATCCTTACCTCTAAATACAAATAGTGTGGGGGTAGTGTTTATGAAAGTGTTCACAAAATTATATGTCAGGATGTTCAGGCCGTTGGCCTCCCTTCCCCACGTTTTCAGCACGGGACAAGGTGGTTCACTCGAGCCTTGCATAATCTCTGGCTTCTTCAGCACGGGGATACAGTTCAATTGCTAGCATCAGGGCCTTCTGTGCCCAAGTCTCTCTACTTATCAAAGTCTCTTGATTCAGAGGGCCTGATGTACCAAAACACACGAAAATGTATTTTCCTCTTGTAAGTACTCCTTCACCCTTCACGCTGGATCCCCCTCAGCCAGGCTCAGATCCTTCCTCTTACACACTTAGTCTGCCTCAGCCGGGTTTGGACCAATTTCAATTAGTATTAACTATCGAAGACTTTCGAATGTGCACAGGGTTTAGCTTGACCTGTTGCAGGACTACTTCGATTTCACAATTCCATTTTACAATTGCCACATTTCAGTTGGATACCTAACAGACGTTTGAACGAGCACCCACATGGCACCGGACCACTCTGTTTACGGTATCTGTCTTGGCTTCAAAAGTTAAGCCACTCATCTGCTGTTTAATTATATTTGCGTCGCTCGTCACACATGCTGCACACTGTTCTCTTCAGATTTCTCCATACAATGTTGCTGCTTGCAATCTTGGCTCTAACACAGACCTGTTTGGTATCAGTCTCCCGACTCGCCGGCTGTGCTGACTTCACTGGTGCTGCTTTGTTGTAGGAGCCAATGACCGTACCACAGCGGCAAATGCTCTCCCCGCCTTGGCTATTGACGCGGGAGAGCTATGGGTGCCTCTGATACCCAATACAGGTTTCTTCAGGTTTAATTCCAGGCCTTATGTTTCTTCTTCTCAAAGGTTTGTGTAATTAAGGCTTTCTCTGAAAAGGTCAAGGGCACTTCCTTCCTTGCAACCCTCTCCGGTCTTGCTCTTTCCCCTCATATTAAACTGCCATTTTGGAACTGGAGCTTTCTCGTGTGCTTTGCCTTGCTCAAAGCGTGCTCCGCCTTTTGTCCATGTGGGGAAGTGTGATGGAAGTCAGTTGTGTGTAATGATCAGCAATTGCCTCACCATTGTGTTGGGACATGTTGGGTATACGGCTCGGGTGTTCGTCCTTTTTCGCTCACGGGGGAGAGGTTCCTAAGTTTCCTACCTGGTAGGATGGGGAAAAGGTGTTACAGGGAAGTGGATCACGCGTGCTGCTATTCAGTGTCCCACTTTCACTCTCTGAAGACCCCTCATCCAGGTGATACTCCTGCACTGGTCCACCCCCAGGAACTGCATCCAAAAGCAATGGTCATGTCCTGGCCACCTGCATGACAGACACCTGGAAATTAGCGGGTAAGACACGTTCAGATTTATCATAGTGTGCCAAGCAGAGGCGCGTATGTCTGAGAGTATCTCTTAGCAAACATGGAATCCTCTTTCTAAACTGGTCAGTGTGAATTTGCTGGGCGCCACTACTGTTATTGCAAGGGAATTCCCCCCCCCCCCCCCCCCAAGTGAAAAATGTGAATTATTTCTTGTTGCAAAACAATATATTACAGTATGAATCAATGAATCAACACAAATTATATTATGAAATAATGTACTCAAAAATTATATACACCACAATTTGGGTTAGAAAAGAACAAACCAAACAGAAAATGACAAAAACAGAATCATTTATGCTAATGCACACAACAGAAAACATCACAAAAACAAGAGTTATCAAAATAGTAAAGAAACTTGACTTGAACATGTAAGGACTCATTCATTTTGTAAAGCGTTTTGGGAGAGCAAGATAAAGTATATTCCTCATTGTACAAATTAAGCGAACAATACATTATAAAAACTAAATTACAAAATTTTTAAAAAGTATAGTAACGTCGACCCAAGAACTTGAGTTTCAGCTTCGAGGCTGGTGATTAGTTTGTTCACACAAGCCTTCCATCGTGACAAAGCATTTTCACAAAAACAATCCTACTTCTGTTCAGTGCAATGGAAACGTTGGTTCTAAAAAGATGTTGGACATGCAAAAAAACTAAATAAGCAAATCCATAACAAAGGTGTTTTGACTAAATGTCCAGTGCCAAGCAAACAATATTTTATTTTTTTTAAACCATTTTATTAGTTTCTTCAAACAAACAATACAAACCAAACATGCAGTGCATATATCAACAGTCCAATTGTACATTACTTAATTCTGATCACTGCTTCCCTTATCACACCCCGCATTCCGAGCCTATTACTTCCCACATTCTGTTCCTGCATCTTGTGGTAGGGTCTCCCCTTCCATGGGTTCTGTCGGGTCTTGTGTAAACCCAAACAACTCTGCTATTAATACTTTCCAGGCCATCAGGGTCTGTCTCCTCCTCCCCCCTGCACTGTGCGCTCCTTGCCATACCATTGTTTCTGCATCCGCCCATTTCTGCAGATCTTTCCACCACACCTCTACTCGTGGTTTGTGGCATGTCTTCCACCCCATAGCAATTCTCCTCTTTGCAAGCACATATACTAGATCTTTTAATTTACCCACATGCTTAAGTTTCTGTGATCTGGGGAACCCCCCCACAAACAGGCCCACACATTATCCACCACAATCTTGACCCCCTTCTCCGCTAATTTTTGTGCGACTTCAGTCCAGAAGCGCTCAATAACCGGGTATGACCAAAATATATGTACAATACCCGCCTTCTCATCACATTTTGGGCATGCTTGCCCCCCTGCATTTTCAAACCTAGATATCCTCTGGGGTGTCATATACGCCCTATGCGTGATATACAGTTGTATCTGCTTTAACCTTGCGTTTCTCAACACCTTCTTATGGTACCCCTGGGCTCGTTCCCACATCTCGGGCCTCCTACTTCCGCTTCCCAGTCTTGTCTCAATTGTGTTACCTCCTTCCCAACTTTAGACATCATCATCTCGTATATTCTAGATATCTCATGTGCCCCCTATATCGTATATTATACCTATGGTAGCATCCGGTTCTTCCTCCTGTACCACTTCGGGCCACGGGCCATGTTCTCTTAATTCTCTACACCATTCTATGGTACGTAATATACTGGCCCGTGTGTAACCCGATTTCCTCACCCAGCACCTCAAAATCTATGATAGACCCCTCTCGCCAGATATCACCCATTGTTTCTAACCCGACAGGTTCCCAGTGGTTTCTGATTATCATCCTGAGCTGCTTTTCTCCACCTGTCAATGCAACTAGTGGTACCTGCGGGGAGCATGGGGATGGGGTCTCCATCATCTGGCATGCCCTGCGCCACATCTTCCATCCAAGTATCATCATCTTGGGACGCCCTTCCGTTTCTGTCTTGGGCAACCACATCATCACAAGTAAAATGGGGCACAATCTTGTCCAAACAACCTGAATTTGGAGGTCACGTTATCTGAGAGCCATTTGGCAACATATTGCTGTTGGCTCGCTACATAATAGACCTCATAATTAGGCAGTTTTATCCCCCCTTTCTCATAAAAATTTTGTAGCTTCCAAAGTGCCACTCTGTTTCGCGTGCCATGCCACAGGAACTCCCTGCACACGCTATTCAGTTTAATGAAGAACTTCTTGGGTATCAGGTGTGGTATATTCCCAAAGTAGTGCAGGAGCCTAGGTAGGACCACCATCTTTAGCAATGCTCCACGTCCCATCATTACTAAGGAGAGCTTCACCCAAAATCTCATGCTAATTTCAATTTTTTTAATGGCTACCTCCGCGTTGTGCTTATGCTCCTCTTCCACTGTGTGGTATACATCTATCCCTAAATAACAAAATGTACTAACCGCCTATGGTATCTGTAACACAGGTAACTGTTCCATTAGAACCCCCCCCTATATGCGCCCAATGGGAACATGCTAGATTTCTGAGGGTTCACTGCTATACCGGACAACCCCGCATATTCTCTCCATCACTTCTAGAATGTATTGGAGATTTTCTTCCGGGTGCCGCAAGTACAGCAGCATGTCATCCGCATATAGGGAGATCAGATGTCGTTCCCCACGCACAGCAATGCCTATGATGTCATATTGTTGCCTCTGGTATATTGCTAGGGGTTCCAGGGCCAATATATAAAGCATTGGAGACCACAGACATCCCTGTCTTGTACCACGGCGAAGCTGCCATCTTTCCGATATCACTGCTCCTGTTTTAACTCTGGCCAGCGGTTCACTATAGAGCATTTTTGCCCACTGTATATATCCAGGCCCCATCCCATAGCCCGCCAGGGCTGCCAGCAGCCATGGCCACTTGACCGAGTCGAAGGCCTTTATTGCGTCCAGAGACACAATTGCCATTTCACCCTCGCTCTTGCTCCCAAACTCAATAACTTGTTGGAGCCGTCTATGATTATTGGTTATGTTCCTATTCGGGATATAAGCCGTCTGATCAGGGTGTATTAGTTTACCAATAACCCTCTTCAGTCTATTTGCCAAAACAGCCGTCAATATCTTGCTGTCTTGATTCAGCATCGACAAGGGTCTATAGGAACCGCAGTTATGCCCAGGCTTGTTAGGTTTGGGAAGCAGTATTATAATCGTTTCTCAAAGTGAGTCTGGCAATCTTCCCAACTCAAACGCTTTGTTCAACATTTCTAACAGTGGGGGGGGGGCACTTCTTCTTTATATACTTTATAAAATTCACTTGGGAGTCCATCAGCCCCCGGAGTCTTACTAGTGGGCAACTGTCTCACCACCTCCTCTAGCTCCTCCAGAGTGATCGGTGCGTCCAACTCCTCTCTTTCCACCGCACTTATCTTGGGCAGTCCTATATCCTCCAGTGTTTATCGTCTCGCGACTACTCTCCCCATCATCTCCATATAGTACCCTATAATAGTCTACAAACTCCTGATTTAACTCCCTCTTGGGTGTCAGCCACACTACCGTCTTCCCTCGTTATTGTTCTAATCAGGGGTCTGGGGGTTTGGCTCTTATATAACCACGCCAAAAGCCTTCCTGGTGTATCCCCTCCCGCATGCTGTCTCTCTATATATTTCTTATAATTGAGGTTACACAGTCTTTCCCAGTGACCCACGCATTTCTGCTGCAGCCTGAGTATCAATTCCATTTCTGCCTTAGTATTACTTCCTCCCCTCAATGCCTTTTCCAGTTCCCCTTCTGTCTCCCGTAGGTCAGCAGGATCCCACCTTGCAGACCTTTAGATTTTGCTATGGCTACCACTCTCATCACAACTTTAAAGGCTTCCCACAGTATGCCCGCCGAGTCCACACTGCCGGTATTCGTCTCAAAATAGTTTATAATCTCCTCCCTCATATCCTCCCTAAAAAAGGGGTCTCTCAGTGCCTTCGCTCGGAGGCACCATGTCGGAATCCTTGCTCTCGAGGGGCGGTATTGCCATCCGAGGATCAGGGGCGAGTGGTCTGAAAGGACCCTTGCTTTATATTCTACTTGTGTACTCTCTGTTATTACCTCTGGTGTAGCAAAGACATAGTCCAACCTAGTGTGAAACTGCTGCGGGGCGGAATAATGCGAGTATTGCCTTTCCTGGGGGTGTCTCATCTTCCACACATCTCCCAGACCAAAATCATCCAGCAATGTCTGCAGCGCTTTAGCGGCTGGGGCGGGTCTATCCATCTTCCCATCCGATCTATCCACACTAGGGTTTAGTACACATTTAAAGACCGCTCCCCATACACACGCTAAGATTTGTACACATTGTTCTGAAATATGCCGCTGTATTCTGATTCGGGGCGTACGTATTTACAATGCTTATCTCCCTGTTTTCCACCAATCCCCTCAGTATAACCATCCTCCCGTCCATCTCAGAGATCTCCTGCAACAGCTGAAACGGGACATGCGGCGCCACCCAGATACACACTCCCCTAGCATAGGCAGAATATGATGAGCCCACCATAACTCACTTCCATTTCTTAGCAATCATCTCCATCTTATTCCGTGTCAGGTGGGTCTCCTGCAGCAGTGCAATGTCTATCTTTTGCCTTCGCAGGTACAACATGACCTTGCTTCTCTTTAAATAGCTATTTAGCCACCTCACATTCCAAGTAATTATTTTAAAGTCCCCCATGGCCTTTTAGAGTTCCACCCCGCCCTCCACCGCTGCAGTCCAGATCTAAGTTCCATCTCCGTCTATATAGGCTTGATTCCCAATTTGAACTCCCCTTAACTAAAAACACACTAAACTCCCCACTCGCCCTCCCTCCCACCTCCCTTCCCATCCCCAACATCAAACCCCCCCCCACCCCCAACTGTTTCCCAGCTCCATCCCTGGATCTCAGGCACCCCCTCATCTAGATCTTTCTGGAAATAGCCTGTACTCGCAGCTCAGCAGGGTGAGGTCGCCCCAGTGGCTATCCTACTACTACTTGGGGGGGGGGGGGGGGGAGGGTGCCTTCGTCCTGCCGCTCCTATCTGCTTCAATTCAACCACACATTGCTACTCAATTTACTTATGTGCTCAACATTCTATATTCCAGTCCATTAAGTTCAACAAAATCAAGGATATCATAGCATTCCGCATTATCCGTCTGTACCTCTCTATCATCATCTCTATAATAGTCTCTACTGGGATACCCTGCTCTTGGGATACCCTGCTCTGTCATTTCAGTATGCATATAATATCCCAATCACTTATCGTGCTCCTCGTGGGCCTGCTCTGCATCTCGTTCCGGGCAGCCCTGTAGGTCCAGCCATGTTGCTGCATCCTCTGGGGTGTCAAAAAAGAACATTCTGCTTTTGTGCAACACTTTCAATTTTGCAGGGTACCTGAGCATATATTTCATTCCGGCCGTGTGTAGCCTCCTTTTGACTGCCACATAGCTGTACCATTGCCTCTGGACTAACATTCTGTAGTCTGGATACGCCGTGATGGTGGCTGAAGCTTTCGATCATTCCCCCTTTACGAAAGTACTCCAAAATCTTCTTGCGATCTTTATAATTGAGTATCTTTGCAATTATTGCACGGGGAGGGGCCCCAGGCTTCGGTTTCCTCCTGAGGGTTCTATGTGCGCATTCCACTGTAAATCCTTGCGAGAGTTTGTCGCCCCCTATTTCTTGTAGGATCATGTTCTCCACATAGTCTGTAGGGTCTTGGCCTTCTTCCCCCTCCGGCAGGCCGACCACGCGGATGTTATTCCTTCTCGCCCTCCCTTCAGCTTCCTCCGCACGGTTCTCCTGGTGAGCTACCTGCTGCTCTAGTATGTGAACCTCCTCTGCATTGTTGGTGCTGGTATCTGTGTTGGTTTTCACCGCACTCTCCAGGCTGCTCATTCTATCTGTCAGCGCCCTGACATCTTGTCGCAGCAGGGTAACTTCTATGCCCACTGCATCTATTTTAGCCTCCAAGTAAGTTTGCAGGTCCGTCATTGCTATCCTCCATGAGTCTCTCAACTCCGTTATAGCCGTTAGTATCAGGTGGTTTTCAGTCGCCAGGGTACTCTCTGTGGGTGCGGTCGCGCCACTGTGCATCATCGCTGCAGGAGACTGCTGTGTCTTGGCAAATGCTTCTATCGTGGATTGCTTGCTTTTGCTCTTGGCTCCTCTCCCCGTCATCTTGCGATATTAGTTGTGTCTGAGGTTACTTTGACCGTTGTATGGCAATTCTGCTTCTGCTTCTCCGTCTTACTGTGACACCAGTGAGTCACTTCAGGCCTGGGGCCGTTGCCCTTGATGAGCCCTTGTATATGTTTGTGTGCATTAAGCTATGTCTTCGGGTGGGTTATGTCCTCTCACGTTTCCAATTGTCCTTACTGCGACTTGTGGACTACTTCTGGCTTCCAGCAGGACCATCTGTTTCTTGGGCTCATTGCACTCTGCGCTCCACTGTCTACATTCACTGAGGTCACTCCAGTGTCATCAATAGCCTAACTCAGCCCTGTGTACCATGCCCTCCAGTGATAACGCCCAATGTCCAGCTCATTCACACTTCAGGGCCATTTGCTTATCCTTTTTACCTCCTCCTCCGTCTTCAGCACATGCACTCCATTTTCTACAAATAATATCCAAGGCCAGCACATTTGCTCCAGTCTGTGCCCTTGAACAAATCCGTAAGGCGCTGTTCTCCAGCTAGTTGCGCATGCAAGGCAATAATCCCCTCTCTTATGATGACAGGGAAGGAGAGCATACGATTTTATTAGTTTTTACATTAAGGTGCTGTAGAACCATGTTACGCATCTCGCTCCAGTGCCTTCTCTGCCCTTTGTTCGAGTGGGAAACGTTTTCGCCTCCCAAACCTTGCATCTTGGAGTGTAACAATGTCTCTGCTACGCCTGCTCCAGCCCGGCGACTTCAGGTAGCTGGCAGCAGTAGGTCCGCTCTGGTTTCCCAACACAGAGCGGGTCCTGTGTTGTTGTAACAATGTATCCACTCCGCCAGCCGCTGATCGTGCTGCAGCAGAGGTGCTCCACGCGGTCCGCGCTGGGTTCGCCTGAGCCTCACGGAGCTCTGGTCGGCTCCAGCATTGCTACAATTGTAGCCGCTTGAAACACTTTGTTTATATTCAATGCCCGCCGTCGCTGCTCCCAGGCACATTCGCACCGCGAACATTGTGTCCACGGTGCCGTGCACATCCATTCCCAGTGCGGCAACAGGCTCTGTAATAAGAGCGTGTTTCTCCCCGCAGCAGGCCCCGCACAACACGATCCTCTCCTCCAGCCTTCGCAGTTCACCGCTCGGGTCTAAATGGCAGCTTCGACCACATCGAGCTTGGTTCCTTTGTTAGCCACCATTTTGTGCCCCAGCCTTTCAGTCCGGCCGCCTCCCAATAATGCTTCTTTTTATCCCTTTTCAGCCTCCGATTCGTTTGAAGTTTACGGTTGGTGTAGAGCACACGTTCCAACGTCCCTGCTTCAGTTTATGGACGCCGTGAGTCGTTTTTACGCGTGTTTTCAACGGATCAATATCGGATCACCAGGAGCAGCTCTGTGAGACATGTCCTACTGCTTGGCTAGCTAGCCACGCCCCCCCAAGCAAACAATAATTGATACCTGATGTGGGATTCAGTTCGAAAAGGAAGCTGTAGTCAATGGGATTTTTTCCTCTGAGAGAATGTCATCGAATAGGTTGATCTGTAAAGAGCCAATATCACAAAAGGTCTACTTTGGGTGATCTATTATATAAAAAGGTGTAGAGTAACATGTAACAAGTTCATGGAATTCTCGTATTACCCTGATATTTTGTAGCTGTCACAATGATGTGCTATTAAGCCGCTAAGTGTTGATGAAGTTCCAAGAATACCATATTAATTTCAAAATCTATTGGCATAATGATATTCGAATCTGGTGTAAATAATCATTATATAAGAGTTGTGGAGGAATCGCGAAAAAATAGAGAAAAATCCCACAGACAGTCTAATGTCTTGCTATTTACCACCTACCTTACTAAGAAACAACTCTGGTTTCTGAATGGAATTGTGCGACTTGAAGACACACAGCATGCCTTCTTGTACTCAATAAGTATAATAATTTAATAATAATAATTTTGGCATTTTATATAGCGCTACGAACCTTCAGGTATCTGAGTGCTGCTTATTATTACCCACGGTGTGTGGTGCTCATTTATCGACCTCGGAAAGATGAAAGGCTGAGTTTGGCCCCGCCGGGATTCGAACCTGCGTTAGCAGGCTCTGCACGGATGTCAAAGCGAGCGCTCTACTCGCTGTGCCACTTGACCAGCTTATACGAATATAGTAAGCATATAGCATCGGTATGCCAGCAAGGAGTGCCTAAGATTCTGCATTCTTTCCTCTCTTATGAAAAAAGTTATAATGTATTTTGCGGCTGCCATGTTTGGTTGCAGGCTACGACTGCTAGATGTGAGAGCAAATGGAGGTTCTGAGGGCACCATCTTGATCAAAAAGAATATAGAATGCCTAAGCCCAAGACAACTGGCTACAACTTAAGGTTGCATGCATGTAGAATAGACATGGCATCTAGGTCTCATGATGAATAAAATGGACTAGAATAAAATACACATGTAAGTTGGTAGGAAAAATAGGCAATTGTAGAAAATATTGCATTGCAACTTTTTATTGCGATGGAACCGCTGGGGGCGAAGAAGCTGGTGACTGGATGCCTGCTCAGCTGGACGGAGGTGATGCAGCCCTTGAGGGCAACCAGAGTCAGTTTGATGGTCCTGTGGACAGCGAAGACACTGGTGACTGTATCTGCAGGTTCTATTTCAGTGATTCAGTTCGTCGTCTGATAGTCAGGGCTTGAAGATCCACCAGGGCCAGTTTGACTGGTGATGACTATCAGTAGAGAAGATGCTTGGGCAATGAGCAGCAGTGCGCGAGCGGCAGATGCAACAAAGCAGCTTGTAGTTCGAGCCAGGGCAACAATCTGCTCTGGTAGCATGGTGCTGCAGCGAAAAAGCAGTTTGAGAAGCTTTGTGAGTGCCAAAGGATGCTCCGTGGGGTCCTGCTGGTTCAAAGTGCGATGAACCCAGCTCGACAACAGTTCAACTGGTTTGATGCGAAGAAGCAGAGGACCTTCTGCATATGTCCATCTGCCCTCCAGTTGTTCTTCTTCAGAGAGCTGACCTGCTTCCACACGAGGTCTAGGTATAGGTAGCACATGTGACACTAAGAATTTTTAAAAGAAGGTATAAATCTTTATTTTAATGACAAACATCCAAAATGCTCAATATGTATAAAAATCGACATCACTCAGTGACAATATTTTGCATCACTGCTCTAGGAGTATTTGTAGATCACAATTGATTAGTACGCCTCTTGACACTCGGCTAAATAGGCTGAGTTTGACAATGAACACTCAAAAGATAAATTCTATCCAGTGTATATATCATGAATGCTCATCCCATACCGTTTGTTGTCACGTTATGGGGACTTCCTTAGGGGGTACAGTGGTATAATCAAACACTTGCACCAACCCTAATGTTTGGCAGTGAATCTCGTTAAAACCTCTCACATGTAACATATTATCCTCTTGGTGTGTGGAGTTCAATTCAGCTGTCACTCTGCAATTGTGTCCCTTGCAGTTTATCAACAACTTAATGTGTTCTCAATTCAAGTTGATAATATAAGGGCACAGTCTACCAGAGGTGTGCCAACTACTTCAGCCCTACAATGAGGAGTACCTGTGCGGGACATCTGTAATGCTGCAACATGGTCTTCAGTACGCACCTTCTTAAAACATTACCGCCTTGATTCCTTGTCGGATCAGGACACCAGTTTTGGCAAAGCTGTTTTACACAGCATTAATCAGTAACAAAATCCACTGATCCCACCTCCCATTAAAAAACTGCTATCGGAGTGTATCTAAGATGAGGAATTACTTAGCCCTGGTAATGTTCTTTCTACTGGATGTTCTCCCACTGGTTCCTCATCACCCTCCCAGCACAACCTGCTGATTGTGGGTGAATTTTGCTATAATTAAACCTTCCTCTCTTTCAGCGTCTATGGGTTTTTTGAATCCTTAAGATGGCTGTGCAAGAAGAGGGGAATAAACTTGAACTGAGGCAACGGGCGGGGTGCGTGCTATTTATACTAATGTCGACGCCACGCCCGAGTGCATGGATGGAAGCTACCGAGGGACTTTGATAACACACACATGTTGTCTAAATGTTTCCCAAGCTGCAAGCAGGATATCAGTATATCAAAGATGAGAAATCCGTGGGAAGAACATACAGTAGAAGTAACATTAACAGGGGTAAGTAATTTGTTCTTGTTCTTTGAGACTGCTGACCCATGAAGTGATTTTCCTGGTTGCCATTGATTTGAGTTGATGGCATCATTATGGATGAGGTCACAATCCTTAGGGCAGGCGGCATGTCACCCCCGCCCCCTCTAGAAAGCTGAAATAGACTAGGTTTGCATGAGGCAAAGTAAAAAGAATCATTGTGCTCAGGGTAAAAACATGATTGGTGCTGTAGCATCTAGAAAACCCTACCCATAAGCTGCCTATATTGCTGGCAAAAATAAAGCATTAACATTTTGATCAAATTGTTTCCTAAGTAACAACTACATATACAATAATGTAAATGTTTTGCAGCGTGCGTACATAAGCACCTACAATTATATGTGTAGGTGCTAAGAAAAGCATAAATGAATAAATGCATTTAATAAGAAGCATTCAGAGTCATTCCTACCACTCGTCATGGCCTCAGTAAAACACTCTAGGGAAAAATCTCTTGATTCCACACACGTCTCTGTGCTGTATTGGCGATTCGATCTTGCCAATATGCAACTGTTTTTATGTGACTCTGACCTGCACGCTTCTTGCCAGAATGAACTCCTTGGCAGACACCACACATCTGGCAGTTCCTTTGACTGTAGATTTGTTCTGAATCGAGGAAAAAATAAAATGTTCAAGTTGAGAACAAGGTTGTATACTAATTGACCTTTTCACAATTGACCTCGGCAGAATTGACCTCGGGAGAATTGACCTAATTTAGAAGGTCAATAGGACATGTATGCAGGGGGAAACCCCCCACAGCCCCCCATCCAATCCAAAAAACCCCACAACCCCCCCACCCAATCCCCTTTTATTATTTATAATCCAAAACCAACCCAATACATATATACAATAAGTAAAATAATATAAAGGTCAATTGTGCAGAAGGTCAATTAGGACCATTATAATTAGGTCAATTGTGCAAAAGGTGAATTGTAAAAGGTCAATTTGGGTAATACCGAGAACACTGCACAAAGCCAAGACGTCTGCATAGTTCAGCTCTGGAAGGAAATCTATCCCCATCAAGGTGCTGGATGCAGTTATCACTCATGATTTAGTGTTTAGCACAGCACAGGAGCGAAATTCCAAGTATGACAAGTATCACAAGCAGCCAACTGGTCGCTGAGAATGTCAATGTTCTAAGGAATACGTTGAATGCTTCCAGGGCCTTTTTTTTTTAGCAGTTTAGTTGCAAACGCAGTGACTGCACAGAAAGCTGAATGTATGCCTGTGAACTGGGAAGTGTCAGTCAAGGCTTACATTTCCCCTTCCATTGTATCCTGTAATGCTCAAAATTATGCAATCTTAACTGCTTTGGAGTGTGTTTCGAGATAAGACTCCTCACTGCTACACACTTTTATGCAAATGTTCCAAATTACAGGCTCTGATTTGGAAAATTTAGAAGTCATGAATTGATGCTTGGCCACAGTAGGAACATGATTGCATAGGTGGATTGTGAATAAAACCACAACATTCAACTTGTGCGCTTACAGTGATAAGGTCTGGTACCCCAACTTCAACGCGACAGCATGAGGCATTTAAATGCACATAGGAACCATTTCATAAGCTGTGTACCTGATAGTGGAATGTTGCAATAGGTGTAACATGGAGCGTGCGTTCAGTGCTATTCTCGCAGGAGTTCACTTGCATAGCTTGTGTGCACACTATTCCAGTAGAACCCTTACAGTCACTAAATGGATACAGTGTTAATTCAGGACTTGAAGGTTAAATACATGCGTGTTAGTCTGGCACAACATAGTCTTCCCTAATGCAAGTGTTATTAATCAAGTGTACATTTCCCCAGGACTGTAGTTCCTGACAAATCGTAGAAGGTATGCTCTTAAGGGATAGATTTAAAACACCATTCAAAATCCAATTGGATCCTTCGGGTACTGTGAGAAACCTGAATATGTCTCACCCGCTAGTCCCCGGGGATCTGTCATCCAGTTGGCCAGAACACAGCCATTGCTTTTGGATCCAGTTCCTGGGGGTGGACCAGTGCAGGAGGATCGCCTGGATGAGGGGGTCTTCGGGAAGGGGAAGTGGGACACCGGATGGTGAGACGCGGTATCCCCTTCCTGGTAACACTTTTCCCCCGTCCTACCCGGGAGGATACCTAGGAACTCAACCCCTCCTCACTCCCCTTTCCGACACAAACATTTTCTCATGGACAGCTCACTGTGAGCGACAACGGACTAACACCAGAGTGGTTTACCTGACATATCCCAATACAGTGGTCAGGCAATTAGTGATCATTACACACACCTGACTTCCATCACACTTCCCCACACGGATAAAAGGCTGGGCATGAAAGCACACTGTGAGCGAGGCAAAACACACAAGGAAACGGCAGTTCCAAGATTGCAGTTTAATACGAGGAGAAAGATGGTGAGACCAGAGGGGGTTACACAGAGGGAAGTGCCCTTGACCTATAAAGACCATTACTTTCGTGAACCTTCGACAGTAAGAATCCTGACCAGGAATGAATGATGATCAAACCTGCACAGTGCACAGTGTGTCTGAGGTAGCCCTGGATCTCCCGCTTCGATAACCAAGGCGGGGAGGAGCGATTACCGCTGTGGTACTGTCCTCCTACAACAAAGCAGCATCAGTAAAGACAGCACAGCCGGTGAGTCGGAGAGACTGCTACCAAACCAGCCTGTGTTTTGAACCAAGGATGCAAACAGCAACATTGTATGAAGATACAGAGAGAGAACAGTGTGTGAGACACGTGTGACGAGCAACGCAAATATGATTGGAAACCGAATGATTGACTGAACTTTGGGAGGCCAAGATACTGTAGACAGAGTGGTCCGACACCCCGTGGGTGCTCGTTCAAAAGTCTCCGTTAGGTATCCAACTGATGCCAAGTGTGAGAAAAAGGAATCTTGAGATCTAAGTGGTCCTGCAATGGGTCAGGCTAAACCCTGTGCACATTCGAAAGTCTTCGATGGCTTAAAATATACTGCAATTGGTCCGAGCCCGGCAGAGGGAGACTAATTGGGTAAAAGAAAGGGATCTGAGCCCGGCTGAAGGGGATCCAGGGTGAACACCCAAATTGAATACTGGTAAAAGGAAAATACATGTTTCCATCTTATTTGTTTGTACATCAGGCCCTCTAAATCAAGAGACTTTTAAGAAGTAAAGAGACTTGGACACAGAAGGACCTGATGCTGGTAACGGAACTGGATCCTCTTGCTGCAGAAGCCAGAGTGTGTGCTTTGCTCGATTGAACCACCTTGCCCCGTGCTGAAAATGTGGGGAAGGGAGGCCAACGGCCCGAACATCCTGAAATATCATTTTGTGAACACTTCTTTCTTTTTCATGAACACTAAACCCACACTATTTGTAAGTTAGCGGTAAGGATTGGCAATCTTTTTTTTAATTTTGTTTAATATAGCCCCTTTCTTTTTGACAAGACTCCACTAGGACTGCATTATTATTATTTGATGGTTGTAGCTTGCTCCCATCCATAGATTTGGGTTTAGATAGGCGTTTATCACACTCTTGCGAGAGTTCAATAAACACCCTTGAACTGTGGTTACTTGTGTCTGTCTTACTGTTGATAACATGCCTTCTTTACAGTACCCACACATATCATTCCACAAAACATGTTTTAGCACGCTGAGCAAAAGGAATGTAGAACCTGACATTGCCTGATGTATTGCAACAGTGGACAAGTTAAGTGCCTCTATGTGTTCTGGCCACGAAATCACATTAGCACCCTGGTGGGGGGAGCCAGCCAATCGGGTGGCTGGTAATGTGGGCTGATACCGGCGATCTCAGCCCGTGTTACATGTCGCCTGACTGCCGGTTCCCCCGCCGCCATCTTCCCCCCCTCCACCCTATGTCCCATTTTCTCCCTCCCACCCAACCTTCGCATCCTCACTTCCCTTATTTTGGCAGTTCCTTCATCTCGGCTCCCGCAGGCTGCCATGGAAAGGGAATACTGGCTACGCAAGGAGCGCCTCTTCCCTTTCCATGGTGTCCATCTTGGACTAGTATTTTCCTTCTGCGCGGCGTCCCGTTCGCAGTAGAAACTTATATTTTATTAAGCCCCGTCCCAGCCCTTGGGATGGGTGCTAATAGACTTAACCATCCGTTCCAAGAGCTTGAACGGGGGTAACTGCCCGGTCCCCTTGTTATTGGCAGTTGCTTTGCTCGTCCGAAAACTCGGGCTGCTGGGCCGTTACAAAACCCCTTCATCCCCCCCAGTTATATTCCAATCTGGAACTTCTGCTCAGAGTGTCCAGAAAGTATTTTATAACAAAGACTTAATGCTGCTTCTTCGTTGCATCTAATAATAGAAAGATCATTCTGGACCAATCCCACTACATCTGTAATGAGATCCCTTGGCGCATAGAAGCCCTGCTCTACTGCTTGATCATTACATATGATGCATGGAATGCCTGCTGTACTGCCTCACTCAGTCAACAGGATTTGCGTTATTGCTTGTCCAAGTTGATTTGTTATGGGCGTATGCCCTTCCTCTCAAAGTATTCTTGGTCAAAGGTGGTGCAGGTAGCTGACTCTGACATGCTCACTCTGTGTTTGCTCAGAATGGCAGCTGTCTGCATGATGGCTGTCCAATTATTTTCTTTTATAAAAGTATCTAGGGATTCTATCACTTCATTCACAGTAAGATTGGGAAACATTCTTTGACACAGTTTACCTATGGCTATGGCTTGAGTCAGTGAAGTGTTGTGGGAGTCCAAGCACAATATCTGCCCAAACTGGTCCCTGCTTTCCTTTTATTGCATTTGTGGGAATCTACATGCCTTGTCATTGTGGGCACTTTTGATTTGCCATATTTTCTGACCCCCCCCCCCCATGTAGACCAAAGAGGGACATTTTCCTGCCATGTTTGTTCAGTCATGTTGTAAAATAATTCTCTGTCTGACTCTGAAACATATATCTGGCTCTGGAAGGAACTTGTGCTCCCTTGCTTGGTATGGCTTTAGTTAGTGAAATATATGTGAACTGTGCTTGGAATTCAGGAATATTCGTTTAAAATGACACTGCACAGTGTTCCCAGAAAGTTTATTTGGGCCACCTGATGGGCTCACGCTTGGCAAATAAAAATACATTTACTTTCTGACATAAGATACATGGGACCTCATAGCAATTATATCTTCAACATCATAAAAGGATCAAACAAAACATTCTGCCCAAATGTCTGGAGCCTACTTCTTGACAGTTCTATACTGGAGTCTGGATTCATCAGTCACAGAAAAAGTGTGAACTTGCAGCTGCTTGGCTGGGCCATTGAATTTTTTAAATGATGGCATCCACACATGACCCATGGTTGGAGAAAAAGTCTGTATCGAGGCTGGAGTTCCTGGCTCTTGAAGCTCTTTCTTCTCTAACATGTGCAAAGAAACTTAAACGCCTTAGAACAATGTCTTTGCTTACCGGTGGAGTGGACAACATGCTAAAGAAATAGATGAAAAATATAGTGAGACTAAACCACAACAGAATAAAGGTACACTGCCAACATTATGTAAACTAATTTCAGATAGTCTGTCCAAAAGAATGTCTTCATAGCTTTAGAAACCAAGGAAGCTTTCTGCTTCCAAATGTGCAGAGCCTTGGTACTTTACTGAATTGATGTTGTAGTCAAGTCTGGCACATTCTGCATCGTCTTGGACGCCAATCGTCCTCATCTGCAGACTATCCATCTCTTCTTCTGGCTCCTCAACTGGAAGAGGATGATTGCATGAAAACATTGCGGTAACCATTTGAAGCAGGTTTCAGGTGATCCATAGAAACGGGTGCCTCTCTTGGGTGGTATTGTGCGCACGGACAGTAGTTCTGTAACCCTTCAGTCTGATTACTTGCACTGCCTGTCTGTAGGAAGTTCCAAATGGAGTCTTATCATGGATCTTCTATAAAACCTGATCGCCTGCCTTGAGTAGCTTCGGCAACTTCCACCTGGCGGGAAACCCTCAGCAGAGTTGTTGTCAGTGGTTCTTGTCTAGAGCGCGAACTAGGGACAGTGCGGAGATCAGGCATAAACATTGTTCTTCCAAACAAGAGCTCAGTTGCCATTTTACCCCATTTCGTCAGGAACAACTTTATGGAGTGATTTGCCCTTTCTGTCACAGTATTGGACTCTGGATGAAACGGATTAGAACAAGGCTGCTCTGATCCCCAAGCTTCCAAGGCCTTTTCCAGGCCCAACCTGCAAAAGCCGGAGTTGCTGTCATCGCAACTGCCCCCCGGAGTGCCTATATGACTGATTTTCAGTCTACTTCTGAAGGGTCATCCAGGTGAATCTTGTAGAAGAATCCACGATTACTAGAATATATTTGTACTTGTTTACTGCTGGTAGTAGACCTATGTGAGCCAAGAATTGAATCTCAATAGCGGAGTTTCTTTCTTAAAGGTGCCTCCTTTGGCTTTTTACCCTGATAGTCAACTTTAGACATGTTGCTGTTTGCTATATATACTTTAACCTGTTGCTTCAAATCTGGCCACCAATACCTATCAAGAAGCAGCTATGTGGTTGCACTAACCCCAAAATGGGTAGATGCAAGTCCAGCATGAGTGATAACTATTAGCTTCTGTCTGCTTCATTGGGGAATAATTGTTGACTAGGATCTCCCTTTTTCATAGGAAGTGTGATTACTGTTTTGTTATAAATATCATAAATATAATTACAAACATGCTTCTTTAATTGCCTCATCAATTGCAGTATCTGAGCGAGTTATGAATGCTACTGGGTTCCTTACTGTGTGCTCTTTGGCATATGTGTCTGCCAATGCATTGTCAATGGTATGAACATTCACTTGTGTATGTGCTCTTGTGTGCATCACCTATGATGAAGGTTGAGTCTGTTTATGGGCCCTAACTTGTTGCCAGAGCTGTCATTCTATCCCTGTTTCTGAAAATCATTCTGAATCCACTAATGAAAATCAGTGTTACAAGCCTTGACAATGTAATCTGAATCTGAGGCTACTAATGTTGGCTTCTGTGAGTCTGCTTGGTGTAGCGCAAGCAACAACCCATGTAATTCAGCAGTCTGAGCTGAAATATCACTTAGATGTTTTGTTTCAATGTCAGAATGTATAAAATGTTTATCATGTGTGAAATGCCCTCTGATGGCTGCACATGCAGTTGCATACTTCGAACATGTTCCCACAACTGAGATTGCTGATCCATCACAATAAATTACTTGATGAAAGTCAAATAATGGGATTTCAGGTAACGTGGTGTCTGACTCTGTATTGTACACATCAAATACCTCATTCTTTTGACTTCTGCTTTATAACATTTTACATCTTGGACATGCTGAATTGGTGGCCACTGTACCCATCTAGTCTGTAATGCTCTTGCACTAGCCATACTAGAGTGAGTGGCAGCCTCAAGGTGGAACTAAAGGTGTGTTTATTTGCATTGTTCTATTGGCTGCTATGGGTCGATCTTTCTGAATAATGATCTTGACTTCTGTGAGGACTTTCTCCTCTGGTGTAACTCTCAATTCAGGAGTGGAATTTACATGTGATTTATAAGCAATTGGTTTAGTCTCCACTGAATTACAAACAGTGTACATAAATGTACTCTCACCTGCCATCAAATTATATATCTAGATCCTTGTCTGTGTTTGTCTTGCAAAGGACCCATTTGTGTCATCATTGAGTACACATGCTGCAAAATGTGAGCTGTGATAAATCTGGGGAATTCGCCCCTTCTCCCCAGAGGGCAGCCACCCCATTTGAGGCTAAGGAGGTGGGCCCCCTAGGCAAGACCCTGCCTAGGAGTCTGGGCAAGTGGTATCTCGATGGCAGTGACTCCCTTCTTGGTGACGAGGACTGCCATTCCAAACTCCCAGTCAAAACCACACTTTCTGCATGTATGGATGTCGGAAAGACTGTTGCATTCCCTGTTAAAACTATACATCATATTGATCCTTCTTTGACCGTAATGGCTTAGGTAATGGTGAACCTCGCCCGAGTGCCATGATTATGGAAGTTGGATATCTCTTCATTCTAATGACGTGTATAGGACGTGAGCGTTTTGTGAGTGGAGAGGGAACTCCCACGGTGGGAGAAGAGCAAATGCTATGCAGAGGCGAGCCCCTGTGGGGGTGGAGCTATGCCAAGCTAGTGGTGACATGCAGATTGAGAAACCCACTAGTTGGAGGCTGGACGCGGCATACCTTGATTGAGCAAGAGGTTCCAGTCAAGGCGAGAGAAAGGATGGAAAGACAGCAGTCTTTCAGGGTGGCGTGACCACTGAAGAGCAGTGGAGGGCCTGGCGCCCAGCAACCGACTGCAAGAGGAAGGAAGAGCCCAACCTCTCTGACAAGCATATTTCCTGCCATGAGAGGCACAGATGGTGAAAGACTTCACGGACCTGTGGAGGCGAACGAGATACATAACTGCGTGTTTCCAGGAGCACAGCAACCGACTTGGGTACGAACCCCAAAGCAAATGTAATGGGCACACAGCTCAATTGAACCAGAGAGCAGGCAATACGAACATTGTAGAAAAAGGCTGGAATATGCACCAAAACTAACAAATGTGAAGATAAAGTAACTAATCCATAGAGAAAAGAGATGCACACAATGTAAAGCAAGGCTGAAATAGCTGACAAAGTACTAAAAGTTAAGAGTGTGAGACAGGCACACGACCCTGCCTAAATAAGCATGGGTAAAACTATAGGTACTGCATATCAAAGTTGAAATAACTATCAGGAGTTTCAAGGCAGCATTGACGGAGGACCTACGTTGAGACAGAGTAAAGCCAAGCTCAATACTTTATAACAGGGATAGCATAGTGCATAAAATCACTGGGAGCTGTTATTCGACTGGGCAAGAACACTAAGCTAAGTTTTATACTGAGAGAGATTTTGCCACAGAGCTACCACACTTTTGGGAAGTCCCAACGTCCTGAAGGTAGGAAGAGGTTTATTTTCAAATCGTCCTGAAGGGGATTGGAACATTTAAAGATGAGAAACTTTCTTTCTCAGAGGGAGGGGGAAACCTATACAATAGATAGCTGTTGTACCAAAACCTTTTCGAAAATCAACAACTGTCAACAAGAAAGACTGAAGAAGTCCATACCGGGGTTATTGTACAAGCATCCCTTTTCTTTTGAGTTGGGTATTTTTCTAAAGTTGTAGGGCCAGTTAATTACTTAGGATTCAGAATGAAGGACTTTAATTTGGACTTGACAAGCACCCTTAATTTTACTTTGGTTAAGTAGAGAACTTTAATCATAGCGATCGGGTTAGTTAGGCATTTTGTTTAAAAAAAAAAAAAAAGAGAGAAAAAGAGAAATCTTGAATCATGACCACATGCAGTCCAAGTCCTTCTTCTGGTTCACCATAGAGCGTGCTTTGGCAACCAGTGGGCTGTTTTGAAATATGGTTTCACTGGCTCAGCAAAATTGGGCAGATAGCCAAAATTTAAGACCTGAAATGGCCAGCAATTGTCGAAGAGTGTTAGATGGACGTATTCGGGCACACTTCTCAAGAAAATCAATTGACGGGCTTCTGCCCTCATCTGTGAGAGTGAAACCTTGGAGGATGACCTCACGGTGAACTATTTTAGATCTCTTGAAGTTAAACAAATACTCTTTGGGAGCCAACGTGCAAATGATTAAATCCAGTTGCTGTTCATATAAGTCCTCGCGGTTAACATAAAGGTAATCTACATATTGCCAGTAGTTGGGAATTTTTGCTAACCGACTCTGTATTCTGCTTGAGAAGGTGCTGGGCGAATTCTTGTGTCTTTGCATAATTCTTTTGAACACAAAATGACTCCCTTTAAATGTGAATGCAGTGTTTTTCTCGCTAGAAAGTTGTTTACAATATCCATTACCTAGATCAAGGTTTGTTTTTTACTTGCATCTGTGCAGGTTTTGGACTGCCTCTATTTTAGAATGTAGTATTATTATCCCCATTCGCTTCTTTTGAAAATGCAGGTAGCACTAATTGGAATGCCAAAAACCCTTTATATTGGGCTAGCAGGTGTACCCGTGCTTCGCACAGTAATTCTTCCGTCAGTCCTAGTTTGAAGTTTGTTCAATGAACGAATATGGATGATGTTGCATGGTTGTTTGCATTACCCGAATAACAATGCGTGGAGGTGACCACGCGTCGTTCCTAATGGTGAGTTTGCTTTGTCCCGGCAGGCCCTTCTGACTACTACCGTGTTTGAGAATTGTATTATATGGAGGGTTATGGGGAGTTTCTTGTGTACCAGGCAGCCCCCTTTGCCTACTGCCGTCATTGGTATACTATTCTCCCTGAAACAGTGCTTCTTTGTAGACCATATTGGTAGTCTTTTCTGTAGCCACAGAGCGTTGAGACTGGGCAGCAACGTTATTGGTGTCCCGATCTACACCCGAGGCAGCAGCTACCTCAACATAAGTGCTGTACATGTACGGCTGAAGCATGTAAGCTTCAGACTGTTGAGAAGGCATACGTTCAACTTCGGTGGGAAATTAATTTTCATGGGAGATTTGCCACGATGTGACGGACAGCTTCATTGCGGACCCTATTGAAGAGACATGCACCCTTTCCTGTCTCCCACATTACTACAAAAGCTCTTTTTTGTGAGTTCAAAAGTGAGTGCCGCTAATGTCAGATAGAATGCTTATTGTGTGGAAAGTTTAGGAATAATGAACTGCTGATGTTTACGTAGGACTACGGTTGAACTATGGTGCAAAGAGCATATGGCAGGGGTAAGTATTGCAGACCGAAAAAGGAAATTTCATACTTTTTGCATTGTCTACAACATGGAACCTACCCACATGCCATACTTCAGGTTTGTCGCATGTTGGGAAGCGTACTGAACATTTGGATCAGACACACACACACATATCCAAGCATTACAGCCCGAACAAAAATTAGCAACATGTTGTGGGACAGGCATGGTATCAAGAGAGACACTGACTCAAAAGCCTTTTTTAAACCTTTATTTCCAATGCTTGTGAATCTGCTTAGATTCACATGCTGTGCATATAGTCCGACATCTAGTGGTGATTGCGGAGTATTGCATCTAGTCTTTGAAGAATCGAACGGGGATGTCAACATCGGTGTGCTTGTAACACTATCCCTAATGTGACGTGTAGTGTACCCAAAATCCCTCACGTGTCGAGGTCCCTCAGATTGTTTTTTTCCACCCAGCTAGCTGATCGCCCCATGCGGAGCTCGTAATTGGTACGTTTCTATTTCATTGTCCACGACCGTTGGTCGTTTAATATTCGTCAACTCTTCATCAACTCTTCATCGACGACTACTCCTGAACCAACGGCGAAGACGACTGCAGATTTTGGCAGCTGATGCTTTCGGTCGACAAAGTAGGGAGAGTGGGCCCGGGGTTCTCTTTCTTTTGTAAAACGCATTTCCCTTTCCCCTCTCGTTTCCCTTCTGATTTCGTTGTCGCTTCAAACCTGAGCTATGGACAGTACTTCTTTTAAATGTTGCCGTTCTTGAAACAGCAAATATCCATGGAAAGACACACACCGGAGGTGTAATAAGCGTCTACCTCAAGATCGCAACGAGCAGTCCTGCAAGTCCTGCACACGTTTGCATCCGAAGATGATAAAAGAATGGCGGACGAAGCGATGGGCGGCCTAGGTAGCTCCCCCATCGGCACAGGCGCCTTGTGTGACGAGGATGTAAGCGACAGCCATGGCTCCGATGCGGAGGCCATTGACCTTTCTGCGGAACAGGCAAGTTCCGAGATGTCCGTTCCTGGCCCCGGCGCGTAGGCCACTGGTTCTGTTAAGGGGAGACAACACCCCGGCGACAAGGACACACACACAACACGTAAGGGAAAAACACACAACTCCCCCAACAGACTCGTTGGGAAAGCCACAAATGCCAAGAGGAACGCCAAAACTTTTGACTGATCCCACCGATCCCCATGATCGGCCGCCCTCCCTGAAACCGTCTATACGGCATGTGTCCGGGCAGCCAAGTCAAAAGGGCGTCCGCATCAAACATTGTAAGAGAGCCGAGAGCCGAGGAGGGGGCGTGGGTTGGGAAGCCATGAGTAGGACGTGCGTCCTGAAGGGCTCCAGATGATCCGACAAATGATTTGTTGAAACTACGCTTAAAAATGCTCTAAAAGCCCCAGGAGTTACAGCATGGGCGCCGGAACGTGTGCTCTGCACACAGGGCGAGGATCGAATGCTTCGGACGCAGGGATCTGGAAGTATCACTCAAATTGTAACCACGGCCGCGAGATACATTGTCTCAAGATGGCCAACAAAGGAGTGAGAATCGAAAACCACTGAGGCGGCCCCGTGAAGAAAGCGGACAATAGTGGACACGGACGCCAGCACGGCGGAAGGGCCCGCAGCTCCTGCGATTGATAAACAGCAGACTGCAGGGTGGTGCACTGGCCTGCGACGTGGGCGCGGACGGAGGCAGATCGGCCCCGACGGCGGACAGGCGTGGAATGGAGAACTGACACACAGTGTGGTGCAGACCCCGAGCGCACGCAGTGAGGACATGGCGGTACACACATCACGGTGCCATGTAAGGATGCAACGAGCACCGGGTAGCTACGGCAGCGTGAGGTGTGCGCCGACATCCAGCTGTCTTCAACAACACGTATGGCGCTGCCAGCCGGGGGGAACGATTAAAGCGGGTATGTGGGGATGAACCGGAGTCCCCGTGACTGAAGGCTGTATGCTCCGGGAGCAGCTGGCCTGTGACGGTGAGTCGATCCCCAGGCGAAGGCCCGAGAGCAGGGGGAGCTCAAGAGGGGGGGGGGGCTTGCACACCGAGGTGTGCAGTCCTCGCCCGCATACAGCGGGAGCCCCAGCGCCGCACGACTAAGTGGGCGAGCGGGGAGATCCTGCAGTGGAATGAAGCTGGGGCCCCGGAACGCAATAGCGGTGCGAAGCGTGCACCGGAATGATAAGCAGCAGAGCGCACCCTGTGAGGGGCCACGGCAGTGGATGGGCTGTGCTGCAATAGATGGATGAAGCGCACGCCCAGCACAAATTTATGAGTATAATTTCATGAAGAGGAGTGGCGAACAGTGGCAGAGGCAGCCTAATAAACACTAAAGTGGTAGCTGAGGGTGGGATAGACCGCTGACAGCAGCGACTATTGGAAATGTGGGGCATGGACGCTGAACAGGCTCCAAAGGAAGCGTTATTGCGCCTCTGGTAACAATGAGGGACGAATAATTAGAGCTGTTGGTACTATGGAGGGCTGGGCTGCTCACTGGGCCTTGGAGAAGTACTAGGAGTGGACAGTGGTCGTCACTAAGCAAGCAAGGCATGCACAGCGAGCTCAAGCGGACCTGGCCGGTGGTGCATTGCACATAAGGAGCCTGGAGGCTGGGTGACTACACCAAGGGGTGGCGTGGTCTCTAGGACGGAATGTTATGGGTTAGGGCCTGGATATGTAAGGTGGGCAAAGATATTGTATAGGGAACCACTAGCTAGGGTTAAGACAGGATCTGTGATATTGGGAAGATGGCAGCTCAGCAGGGGCACCAGGCAGGGATGTCCCTGGTCCCCAATGCTCTACATATTGGCCCTGGAACCTTTTGCAATATACCTGAGACAGAAATATGACATCATAGGCATTGAAGTAAATGGGGAGAGACATCTGATATCCCTGTACGCTGATGACCTGTTGCTGTACTTGCGATACCCGGATGAAAATCTCCAGTACATATTGGATGTGATGGAGAGATTTGCTGGGTTGTCCGGCATAGCGGTGAACCCCCAGAAGTCCAGCATGTTCCCATTGGGGAGGTACATGGGGATCCCAGCGGAGCGTTTGCCTGTATTGCAGGTACCATGGGCGGTCAGTACATTTCGGTATCTAGGGATCAACATATACCATAATGTGGAAGAGGAGCATAGGTGCAACACAGAAGTAGCTATTACAAAAATTGAGAAGTGCAGGCAATTCTGGGCCAGGCTACCCTTGGCAATGATGGGCCGGGGAGCAATGCTAAAGATGGTGGTTCTGCCAAGGCTTTTGCACTACTTTGGGAATATACCGTACCTGATTCCTAAGAAGTTCTTAACCAAACTGAATAGCATGTGTAGGGATTTATTGTGGCATGGCACGCGAAATAGAGTGGTGTTATGGAAGCTACAAAATTTCCTTGACAAAGGTGGGATAAAACTGCCCAATTATGAGGTGTATTATGTAGCAAGCCAATTGCAATATGTCGCCAAATGGCTTTCTGATGAGGAAACCTCGGAATCTAGGCTGTTCGGGCGTGATTGAGCACTATTTTACTTGAAAGAAATGATGTGGGCACCCAGGGCGGAAATGATGGGGCGCCCTAAGATGCTGCTATTAGGGTGGAAGATATGGCGTAGGGCATGCCAGATGATGGAGAACCCGTCCCCATGATCCCCGCAGGTGCCACTGGTTGCATTAACGGGGGCAGATGTGCAGCTAAGACTGACAAACAGGAGCCACTGGGAACCGGTTGGGGTGGCAACAATGGGAGACATCTGGCAGGAGGGCTCTAGTATTACTTTCAAGGATTTGCAAGAAGAAACTGGGTTGCACGAAGGTCAGTACATTACATATTACAAAATGGTGCAGCGAATTAAGAGAATATGGCCTGAAACAGTGCTGGAGGAGGAACCAGATGCCACCATAGATACGATATATGACATAACAAAAGGGGGTCATGATGTTTCCAGAATATATGAAATGTTGATGTCTAAAGTGGGGAAGGAAGTCACGCAGTTGAGGATGGACTGGGAAACAGAAGTTGGTGTCCCGATGGAGGATGGGATGTGGGTACGGGTGCAGGGGTATCATAAGGAGGTGTCTAGGAATGCGAGACTGAAACAGATACAACTATATGTTACGCATAGGGCATACATGACACCTTGGAGGATATCGAGGTTTGAGAATGCAGGACGGCAGGCATGCCCCAAATGCGATGAGGAGAACGCGGGCATGGTTCACATGTTCTGGTCATGCCCGGTCATAGAACGTTTCTGGGGTGCAGTAAAAGAGAAACTGGAGAAAAAAGGGGTTAAGATCGCAGTGGACACAGTGTGGGCCTGTTTGTTGGGGGGATCCCAAGATCATGGAAGCTTAAGCATGTGAGTAAATTGAAGGACCTGGCTTATGTGCTTGCTAAAAGGAGAATTGCCATGGGTTGGAAGACCTGCCATATGCCAAAGGTGGAGGTGTGGTGTCGGGATTTACAAAAATGGGCCGAGGCAGAAACCATGGTATGGCAAGAGGCTAGTAACGCAGGGGGAGAGGAGGAGACAGAGTCCCTGATGGCCTGGAAACTATTGATAACCGAGCTGTTTGGATCAATTGAAGACCTGGCAGACGCTATAGAAGGGGAGACCGTACCACAGGTTGCAGAAACGGAAGATTAAAAGAAATAGACTCATAAAGGGGGGAGGGAATGGGAAGCAGCGACTAGAAATGATGGACTTATATGAAAATGGTGGAAGGTTGTACTGCTTGTTTGCTTTGTATTGTTTTGTTGTGTGAATAAGTAAATAAAAACATTTTTTAAAAAAAGTAAGAGAGCCGAGACGCCTCATAAGAGCGCGTCAGCGTCAAAGGTTTCGGCTCCGGCAAAAACCATGTGAAAGCTGTTAGGCCCGTCGAAATCACTTCTAGATATGCCAGAGATCTGCAAGAGTCTTGCAAACATCATCTCAGCAGCAAATAGGCCAACATAGTCCACTGGCTGACAAATCTCGACCGCCTAGATACCAAAGTCCTCAACCCTTCTGGTTCTTCTCTATAGACCAGAGATGGGTTTGAGGGATACATGAACAAGCTTTCAAAGTTTTTAGTGAAAGATTTATCACCCCAAAAAGAACAAGAGAGGAAGACTCTTACCCTACTTTTTCAAAAGTTCAGAGTACTTCCAGTCAGTTCCCTCATGATGAGGTGTTTGACCTAACTTAGCCAGAGCAAATCCATCAGGACACCTACGATCAGGTAGAGACTATAGGCCATTCTCCAGACTGGGGTGACGAACAACCGGTAGGCAAGGCACCATGGCTGTCACCGGCCACTACCCCGGATCCAGACACACCGTGTATAGATCCTCCCTCCTCACCACCTCAAAGACAGGCCTGTCCTATTGATGACGAGATGGCATTCAATGGTATTCTGAAAAAAGCAGCTGACCACCTTCAGATGGACATTCAAGAGGCAGTACAAGACACCGACTTTGTGGCGGTCATTTTAAAAGAAAACCACCCACAAGTCAAGCGATTCCACTATTGAATTCTATCAAAAGGTTCATGACTCCCTCTTTGTTAACTCCATCTCAAACAAGAGCTGTAAATCCACGAGTTGAAAAGCTCTTTCGCCCCTTTCCAACAGACCCGCTATATATCCGGGGACATGCCACTCCTGACTCCCTAGTAGTCGCAACTCCAAGAAAGAGAGCTGGAGTGCGCTCGTCTATGGCTGAGGCGCCTCCAGTCAAGGATTGCAAGAAGTTATATGCCCTTGGGAAGCGCATTACAACATCAGCAGCTTAATCCACTAGGATGGCTAACGCCACATTGCTGGCTAGTTATAGCGATGTCCAATGGAATTTGCTCCAGGAAGAAGTCCCAGAGCTAACATGATCGTGCCTTCTGGCGGTTGTGTTGGAAGGGAGGCAGGTTAATGAGAACATCCTCAAAAACACCCTGGATTCTGCAGAAACAGCGGGACTAACACTGGCCCATGGTAAAAGGCATGCATCGCAGAAGAATTCGGGATTTAAACCTGAAACCCAGGCATCCCTAATTAACAAGCCAGTTGAAGAGACTAACCTGTTTGGGAAGGCAGTGGATGAGGCCTTGGAGACAGCTAAAAAGGAACACAAAACCTTAGTCTCTGAACCAAATTACTCAAAAGACCCTACCAGCAGCGAGTGGGTAGCTCTCGCCGCTCCTTTCGGAGACGATACTTCCCGCGTCCCCCTTCCTCCACCCACCATCAATATGGAACAGGAATATGGAATATGGAACACAAGGGGCAACTGCCACGGGCCAATATCAGCAAAGAGGGCAGCGCTGTGGCAAAGGAAGGGGTAGAAAGCCTCCACTCAAAAATGACTTACCGGTCCGGGTGCCCTTGCATGCCTTCCCGGTCGAGGGGATGAATAAGATCTTTCTTTCATGTATGGGAGGGAATCCCCACAGACCAGTGGGTGCACATGACCGTCACCCACGGCTACTGTATCAAGTTCAGCCGACCACCTAGATACCGACCACCAACGTCCAGATGCTTATCGCTAGAACACCTCAAGATCCTCCTGCAAGAAAAGGGCACGATAGAAGTCGTCCCCATTCTACAGGTAAACTAGGGTATTTATTCAGTGTACTTCCTTGTACCCAAAAAGGATCTCACCAATGCGCCTTGTGCTAGACTTGCGCCCAGCGAACAAATTTGTCAAGCCACAAAAATTCAGCATGACAACATTGCAAGAAGTAATCCCTCTACTACTACAGGGGGATTACATGGCAACAGTGGACATGAAAGATGCATACTTTCATATTTCAATGTCCAGCGCACAAAAAGTACCTAAGGTTCATGATAGAATACAAGCACTATCCGTTTAAGGTCCTCCCCTTCGGCATTGCCTCAGCCCCAAGGGTGTTTACAAAGGTGCTGCTGGTAGTAGCAGCTCACCTACGCAGGCAATCCATTCCAGTCTATCCTTACCTCGGCAACTGGCTAAGAACTTGCCTATCAAACACCCAGAAGATGGTAGATCTATTCTTCAGTCTGGGATTCTCAATCAACGAGAAAAAGTCCACCCTAGACCCCAGCCACGTCAAACAATTTATGGGGACTCTAATTCGGACAGAAGACGGCCTTGTCTTCCTCCTCCAACGAGACGGTTCAAAACATGCTGTTCCAGATCCCTCATTATGTTGCCAATCGTGAGGTGACTGTACGCAAAGCCATGCGACTGTTAGGGATGATGGCCTCCTGCATTCATGTAGTCCCACAAGCATGTTTGCGCATGCGCCCCATGCAAATGTGACTCCACAGCCAATGGTGTCAAGCCAGCGGACAATGGGACGATCTAGTGGCTGTCTCTGCAGCCCCCATTCTCTCTCTGCAGTGGCGGTTGAGTGAAAACCTCTTACAGGGGAAAATCTTCATCACCCCCACAGTAGTAGCCACTCTCACCACAGACGCATCTCTCACGGGGTGGGGCGGGGCTCACCTCCTTCATCACACGGCGCACAGCGTTTGGTCCCCAGCATTAGCATCCAACCACATAAACCTGTTGGAATTGTTAGCAGTGTTCAAAGCCCTGGAAGCTTTTCAAACACTACTACAGGGGAAGACAGTACTTGTCTTCACGGACAGCACCACGACCATGTATATTACCTGAACAAACCGGGGGCACGCACTCTCCAGGGCTATCCAATCTGTCCCAGAACATGTTAGTGGGCTCTCAAATACAAGATGTTTCTCCTGTCTCAACACGTTCCAGGGGAACTCAATCATCTGGCAGACATGCTCAGCAGAGACTTCCCACATAGTACAAATGGCGATTACACGAAGACATCGTCTCCAATGTCTTTGCTGAATGGAGCTTCCCAGAGATCGACTTGTTCGCAACTCTGGAGAACCAGGTACCCCCAGGGCCTCTCCAAGGGGCACGGTCTCTGGATAACATGGTCAGGGAAATCTGTCCCCCCTCCTCAACAAGGACTTCTGTGCTTCAGCTTCTCAATGGTTCTTCGTTCTGAGGTCAGGGTCTCACTGCCTGCCCCTCGAACCCTCCTGGGCTGTCTCAACAGTCCAGGGTAACGAGCGCTTGCATCTGCAGTAGCTACAGGAGATCAGCACGCTCCTCGGCTCCCATCTGTGGACTCTCCTGGGCTCTCTGGAGACACGGCTCCCTCACCACACTTCTGCAGATTCAAACTGCAGCTCCTCAGCGTCCCCCTCTTTGGCCTCTGGTCCTGCGCAGCTTTGGCATCTTTGCTCTCCTCCAAACTTGTTCTTCTGTTTGCTCGCCTACTCGCTCATCATTTTGTGTGAGACCACAACTTTTATAGCAAGAAGACCAGTCAAGGTGTGAATAGTTACTAGTGAATGCTTGACCCTGCCTGACATTGTTAGTGGGACAGTATGAATCCTTCCTAGGGTAGGTTGCCCTTATTTTCCCCATGCATAATCTTTACTGATCTTAGTTGCCTCTTCCTCGTCTCAGTATTTGTTGGAAATGGAGTGGGACAATATCCCATAAAGGCTGAGAGAGAGTAGGTTGGGGTAGTTTTGGGATTGGGGAAATACCATGTCTTGCACTTGGGTATCCTCCTCCCAATCTCTCGTGACCACCCCCCCCCCACTCAGATGATCCTCCCTTGCTAGTCCACCCCCAGGGTCAGGATCCAAAAGCAATGGCCCTCCCCTGGCCACCCGTGTAGAGGATGCCCAGGGAGCAGGAAGGGAAAACCTTTAGGTTTTTCACAATGTACATTTTGTACTCTTTAGTTGTGTACACCAGGGAACCTACCCACATACCATATTTCAGGTTTGTAGCATGTTGGGAAGTATACTGAAAATTTCGAACTGACACGGACACACACCTACACCCACATATGGCAGGGGATAAGCATTGTTTTCTAAAAATATGTTTGATACTTTTTACATTGTCTACAACATGGAACCTAACCACATGCCAACTTTCAGGTTTGTAGCATGTTGGGAAGTATGTTCTTCAGATTTGTAGCATGTTGGGAAGTATGCTCAACATTTCAAACGCACACATTTTCCTATATATAATATAATGAAAAACCTTTGTTAAGGGGACGTTAGGGTTAAGTTGCACTAATAAAAACCTTTGAAATTCACTGAAAAAACGTTGTTAAAGGGACGTTATGGTTTCAAGTAAAATCGAAAACCCCCAGAAATTCACCAGTTATGGTAAGCTAAACAACCATAACTCGCGCCACCACTGTGCACTGCTAAGACTAATTAAAGATGACATCACAAATGTCATTGATGACATCACTGATGACATCACATGTGAAGTAAATTTTGATGAAAAGTCTACAAGGAGCGTGATTGGGTGACCTATCATGAACTACTTAATCTATTAAAAAATGTACTTGTCTAATATCATTATATTGGAGTGTTGTCGTTAATACAGAAACCTAATCATATATAAACATAGGCAATGACTGCAGCATGCACCAAGTACACTATTTATAATCTTGTAATTTTGGATAGTACAATAACGAATGCTACCGTATCAGTTTTGAGTAATGTTAAACATGTAATAACTAGCTAACAATTCAAGACTTGCAGCACTTGTGCTCGTACAAACAATACATATGAAGAACCACAATGCATACAAATCAGAGGCACATACAGGGAAACTAAAGTAAGGAAGAAAGAAACTGCATCATCAGAAAATGTTAATGACATTGAAGTTTATCTTCATGTATACAAATGAATTGTGTGTTTGAGGCCTGCTCATTTCCCCATGTATGTGCACCATGAGCTGAGACCAAACCTTAAGGAAAGTACTTAAAGAACATATGACGGGGTTAATGTCTAGATAGAAAGCACATTTTTCAATTTTATTATTCCGACTACCAGTGAACAAAACCACCTCGTCTATATATGTCAATAAACAAAAATAAGTGGCCCAGATATGTGATGTCATGAGTGATGTCATCTTTGATGTCCTGGGTGTTAGTCTTAGCAGTGCACAGTGGTGGCGTGAGTTATGGTTGTTTAGCTTACCATAAATGGTGAATTTCTGGGGGTTTTCGATTTTTACTTGAAACCATAAGGTCCATTTAACAAAGTTTTTTCAGTGAATTTCATAGGTTTTTACCAGTGCATGCTATTTTCCTACAACTTACTAATATCATACTTACCCATAAGGCAATGTTTGTGTCCAATTTATAAAGTGTCACCTTAAAACTCTGCCATTTCCCACCTTCTGGAATAATATTTAACACTTCCATACACTTTTTGCAATTTCAACTAGTTTTGCATTCATAGACATCTATGATTATCTCACTTCATAGCGGACCTTCCGGATGATGCCACAAGACCATTCGCTGGCGTGCGGCATGATGACGTGTCCGAGAACCTGTCCGCACTTCACAATAAGATCTCTGCTTCGCGGACAGTTCAGAACTGTATTTTCTACTAATCTAGGTACTTTCAGCTTCAAAAATTTCCCTTGCATAGCTAGCTCCAACGCACATTCCTACTCATTATCCATTAACAATCTAGTACACAATACATACTTTGAGCATGCCATCCCTCATCCCCAAGAGCCACCACAACTGCTGTAATCAAGGAGCATGAGAAACACTGCCCCCTACCTTAGAAATAACACATGCGCAACATTTTCCCTTGGCCACCTACCCCTCCATATTAGTGTTTGGTTCCTCTTCCCTCATTTCCCTCCCCACCTTTCGTTCTTAGCTCTCCTGCCAAAAAAAAAAGACATCCAAAAACAACTAAAGACATATGGGCCTCATTACGAGTCTTGCGGCAACCAGTCGGTTTTTCCGGCTCGGTTACTGCCGGACGCGTATTACCATTCCAAATCTGTGACTCCCGGAATTACCAGGGCATTACGACCCTGGTGTCCCGGGAATTCCGGAGGCAGAATTCGGTAAATCCCATTCGGTAAATCCCCATTCCCATTGAGTCCCATAGGACTCAATGGGAATGGGGAAGTGGAAACACCGGCACCATCCCGTGATGGTGCTGGTGTTTCCACGTCCGCCTGCAGACGGGCAGTGTTAAACCCGCCAGGTCAGACTTGGCGGGAATTCCACCTCCCGTCTGCAGGACTCGAGATCGGTTGTCCGGAATTAACAGTGGCGGCGGGTTTACCGCAACTGTTATTTCTGGACCGCCCGACCCGTAATGAGGCCCATATTCCTTTAGGAACCACCGTTCACAGTTAAAAAAATAGAACAAAAAAAACATGTATAGACTCCATCTACTTTATATTTCTCAGTAAAGTACATAGATTCAATAAGATTTTCCAACATTTCCATATGCATTTTGAGTTATGCTAATGGGAATATTGTGGGGTTCATCCTCTGTTCCAGGGACTGGAACGGTGGATACCGGCCCAGCAGCCTAAGTTATCAGCCCAAGCGAAACAAGGGTGGATAACGAGGTCTCTGGACCATTATACCCCGAAATTTGGGTTGAAGGCCACTGGCACCCTAGGTTCCCAAAGCAGGAACCCAGGTGCTAAAAAAGAGGAGTTTTCTTCCTACATCGGGACGCCTATGGCGTCCCGGTGTAGGAAGGAAAATCCATTTCCAAGATGGCCACCATGGAAAGGGAAGGCGAGGGTTCCATACAGGGCCCTTCTTCGCTTTCCATGGCAGCCTGCAGAATGCAAAAAGAGAACCCTATGACCATATTACCATGAGCACACTTTTCTTCCCTTTCAGATCTATCCTAATTTCGAATAACTTTACCACAAAGCCAGTCCCAGGTGGACATGGCCATCCAATCCTATGTTTTGTCCCTTGTGGTCATGGCCACTAGCCAGATTGTCCAGATCATGACCTTATTCCATGACCCAGACAATTTGGCCACTGCCCCTGGCCACAGGCTACCCCTCAGTCACTAAAGGTATACCGCTATTTTTTGTAGCTACATTATGACACTTGTCAAATAATAAAACACTGGCACATTTGCAAAACCATGCTTGTAGGTCCTTGCCAATGCTCCTTACGCAAGTTTGCTGGAAATCCACCCATGTTTTATTTTTTCAAACGTGTCAAATGTATGCACATACAATCGTCTAGCCCCCACTTGACAAAATCCATTCAGACTTTATGAAAATATCTATATCTAGATCTATAATCTTTTTGCAAACCTTTGTGTAGATTTGTCAAATGGCACCACATTTATAAGCTTTTACAGTATTTTGGGAACCCCCCTCTAATTTTTCTCCCTCCTGACAGAATCCCATCAAACTTCGCAAAAACATGTATATGTAGATCTATTATCAATTTGCCAAATGAAGTGTAGATTTGTCAAATGGCACCTCATTTATAAGCCTTTACATTATTTTGGGACCACCCCTCTAATTTTGCCCCCTCATGACAGAATCCCACCAAACCTTGCAAACTCACCCAGAATCAGTTCAGACGTATACATGCACAATTTCATGCAGTTCCATTAAGTGGCACCAAAGTTATAAGCCATCCAAGAACTGCATTTCACCAACCCTGTAATGCTGAGGTGTTTGCGAACTTTACAGGACTGTTCGCGAACATCCGGACTTTCGCGGCAAAAACACCTGTTTTTTTTGCTTCCTGCAGCCATATCCCATCCCATCCTCATTGCCCCTCAGCTCCCCAGAGATTATTTGATAAGTTTGACACGTGCAGTGTTGTGTTTGTTAATGTTTTTACCGTGATGTCTGCGGACACCGGCCGCTCTCTGCGAATCCAAGATGGTGGCATTTCCAAAGATCTGACTCACTTCACGCTCTTCACCATCCAATCAGTGAACACGTTGCATGTCAGCAGACATGACGCAAGCCAATTAACGAATCTGTGTCCTGTCCACGGAGCGGACATAGATATCACACATTTTTTGTGACCTACTTTTTGGTTGTTTTAAAAAAAAATGACTGGATGGATTTTCACCAAATTTACAAAAGACCGCTTTCGGGACCAAGCCGCTGCTCCTGCCGCAAATTTGGTGAAAATCTGTCCAGCGGTTTGGGCTGTAGGCATGAGCAAAGTTTTTTTTTTTTTCCCATTCAGTCTATGGGAAAAAAGAAATTTTGGGATCCCCCCCTTATAACTTTGCCCCCCCCCCATCACATGCTGTGCATAGGCCGACATTAGTGGAAGCTGCGAATATTAGTTTGTTTTTCGAAACTCGAAAATGGGCGTCGACATAGGGCATGCCAGTAATACTATCCCTAGTGTGATGTCCACTGTACCCATGATCCCTCACGCGTGTAGGACCCTCAGATTGTTTTTCCCGCCATACTTGTCGGAAGCATTGTGCGGAGTTCCCTGGCTTTCAGCCATTTTGCAAAAAATCAATATTAATTTCTCCGTTCTTTCACTCCCACGTCGAGACACCGAAGATCGACGCCGGTGCGAAGAACGACCAACCGTCAAGACTGCACAACGGACTTTCGGCCTCGGAAGGCCTCTGGCCTCGGCCCGGGCCTCGGAGGGCCTCGCCCCTGCAAGTAGGGAGAGTGGGGGGTGGAAACATACTCAACACTAATTATTATTTCCTACATACACTAGCCCGCTGCCTTAAGGTGACATATGGAGAGTACTCCATTTAAATTTTGCCCCCGGTGCAACCGCAAGTACCCTTGGGTTGACAAACGCGCCACCTGTAATCTCTGCTTGCCGAGGGACCACCCCGAAGCAAACTGCAGAGCGTGCAAGCTTTTTAAAGCAAAAACACTCGAGGACCGCTCCACTAAGCGTTAGGCCCACCACGCCAGGCAGCTCGAGGCCATGGAAGCGGTGGGTGCCTTCAGTGATGGCAGCGATACCGCCCTTACGGACGGCGAGGGCACAGGGGCGTCAAGACACCCAAGCGCTAGTCCCTGACCTCGGAATATTGTCGGGCAGGGCAGTTATGGGGAACACACCCGGCAAAACGAGCGCTACCCAAACTACTTCTACACCTAAACACACTAAGTCCAGCCGAGACTCGACACGCGTGTCGAGTTCTCGGAAGAAAGAAGCACATAGAGAGCGGTCCATGGAATCAGTGTCCTCTGGGCATTCCAGGTCGAGATCGCTGCACGACACACGGCAACCGTCCAGTTGCCAAGAGTGCCTCGCTCCCCAAAGTCACGGAGGTACGTTCGTCAGAAGACAAATCCGAGCCGCACACCAGAAGTCGGCTCCGGCAGCCCATTCGGTAGCTTCCTCTGAGTCCCGACGTGCCCACTCGAAAGAAAGAGACAGTAGCCCCGAATCTCGACGCCAGGCGTCGAAAGATTCAGAAAAGACCAAACCATCGGGGAAACACTCTTCCACTCATGGGAAAGGGGACAAACAGCAGAAAGAGCCACCGCACTCAACCTCTGTACCCTAGGCACACAAGGACAAACGCAGGTCGTCAGATAAGGACAAATCTAAGACACATGTCCAAGTCACTAAACCCAGCCTCTTCCTCCCACTCCTCAGAATATGGGACTAGAAGAGGAACCTCAACAGGAGGTTGTCATCCCCAGTTCCAAAGAATGGAGCACTGAGGACATAGACGGGGTGATGAGGAGAATGTCTCCCTTAGCCAATTTCTATGAAAAAAACCCACAGCATTTTCTTAGCTATACCCCTGACAATGCTACTCCTTCAAGATCCAAGGACCCTCAGCCTCCTAATAATAGATCTGGGTTTGATACTCCAGCTCAAGGCCTGACTTCAGACCCTTACTACATCCAGCCTTACCAACAGTATCAGGATGACCCAGAAATACAAATTCTGGACGACCAAACAGGGGTCGAGTATTATGGAGATGACGAGGACCAGGATGATGACGAGGAGGAGGAGGACGAGGAAGAAGTCTACAATATGGACTCTCCGGTTCACAAGGAACCACAAGTTACTGACTCACCAATAGATAACCAGCCCTTTCTAAATAAGGTCTTGGCTAAAGCTGCAGAGCACTTCCACATAGACACTCAGGGGGCGCAGGAAGAGCGGGACTTTGCAGAGGAGCTAGTGGGGGACAAAAGGCCCATTGCTCAAGCCATTCCTATTCTCAAGTCAATACAGCGAAGAATTGATCCTTCCCTTCTCACTCCTAATCTCACTAGGGCTGTAAACCCCAGAATTGAGAAGTTGTTCAGGGCCGCCCAGTCAGAACCACTTTACATAAGGGGTCAACTTAAGCCTGATTCATTGGTAATCACAAACACCAGAAAAAGAGCGGGGACACCTCTTATCTTCATCTGAGGATCCCCCAGACAAGGAGAGCAAGAAAATGTATGGGTTAGGAAGGAAGGTGGCCTCCACTTCCGCTTACCAGGCAAAAATCGCCAATACCACCACTCTGCTGGCAAGCTAGAATTGCCACCAGCGGGAGCAGGTAGCTGCTCTCATTGACTCCGCTCCAGAACCACTAAAGGACCAGCTAGCCCAAATCGCGTCGGAGGGTAGAGCCGTGTCCGGTTGCATTCTGAAGACTACCTTTGACGCCAGAGATCATGCAGGCCGGCTTGTAGCAGAGAGCACTGTCATGAAGAGGAACGCTTGGCTAAGACAGTCAGGGTTTAAACCCGAGACACAGGCTACCCTTATTGACAAGCCGGTGAAACCGAAATGTCTTGTTTGGCAAAGCAGTAGAGGACGCACTCAAAACTGCCAAAGGCGAGTACGATACTCTGAAGTCCCTGGGACAATTGATAAATAAGCCCACCAATCAAAGAGGGAATAGTAATTTTCATCGCTCACGTGGCCAAAATTCTCAGAGGGGCTCCAATTACGCACAGGGACAGGGTACATCGTGGGGTGGTAACCAACAGACTACCCAAAGTTACATCGGACAGATGGGTGCTGTCCACAGTGTGCGCAGGATACTGCATCGAACTGCTGGAGCTCCCCGCAACCACCCTCCACGACAAAAGATGCATCCCATTATTTTTTTTTATTTATTTTTTTTACATTTATAAAGCGCTCACACAGCCCGCAGGCATCGAGACGCTGTTACAGGAATTTTTTTTTTTTTAGTTGTGTAATTGTGTTTTTTTATTTTAGTTACGTATTTATAACGCGCTTAAACACCCAGTGGTTTCTAAGCGCGGCTCGGGGATCGAACCTGTTGTTGCTTCATGTCCATGGACCACCAAAAGATCCTCCTTGAGGAAATCGTCAATCTTCTCACAAAGGACGCGATAGAACTCGTCCCGGGCAACCAGGTAAACAAAGGGTATTTATTCAACTTACTTCCTTGTGCCAAAAAAAAGATTTGACAATGCGCCCAGTATTAGACTTATGCCCTGCAAACAAGTATGTCAAGCCCCAAAATTTTCGCATGACTACTCTCCAAGAGGGATTACATGGCAACATTGGACATGAAAGATGCCTATTTTCATAGTTCCAAGGTGGACAGTCCGCTCTACCAGTTCAAGGTGCTGCCCTTCGGTATAGCCTCGGCTCCAAGGGTATTCACCAAGGTACTGGCGGTGGCAGCAGCACACCTACCCAGGGAGGCAATCCCAGTGTTACCCTTACCTGGACGACTGGCTCATCATGGGGGGAAACCCCAGTAATTTGCAGATCCAACATCCAAAGAACTATCGACCTCCTGTTCGAATTGGGTTTCTCAATCAACGAGAAAAAATCAAGCCTGGTGTCACGCACCTCCAAATAGTTCCTAGGAGCTGTCCTAAACACTCAGGAGGGGTTGGCCTTTCCATCAGAGGAAAGAATTTGGAATATACTACTGCAAATTTCTCAATATCTGCCCGGTCGTCAGATAAGGGTGCGCAAAGCGATGCGTTTGCTAGTCATGATGGCAGCGATATTATGACACCTTCGGTATAGCAGTTCTCATACCAACACCTGCACATACCCCCCCCATCATCCTAACTAATCAAAGCTGGCTGCACATACTCCAGCCTTGGGCCTAACTCGGCCAGAATCAGTCTGGTATCACCCTGCCAGAACAAATACATACTCCTGATCTCCCAACCACCACACCTACCGCTAAGAAGCAGCTATCCTACTAGTGCCACTCCTGCTGCACACATATCCGGTGCTCACACGCACCTTATGATTATCTCTCTCTCTCTCGCTCTACTGACTTGAACTATGGTTCCCGAGGACGTTCAACCTACCAACGCCTTGAGATCATACCAATGGTACATAAGGCGCTATATAAATGCAAAGTAACATAACATAACATGTATATTTCCACCCTTTTCCATATTCACCCAGCTGCCTACCAAAATTATGGAGCGTACTCCCTTTAAGTTCTACCCCTCCTGCAATAGGAAGTTCAAGTGGGTCGACAAGCAGAGGCTCTTTAACCTATGCTTGAATAGAGACCACGACGAGGTTAATTGTCGGGCTTGTAAGCTACTCTGACCTAAAACCCTCAAAGACAGGCAAACTAAACGTTGGGCAAATCACGCCAGGCAGGCCGAGGCCTCCATTGACGTTGAAGGGGCATCCAGCAACGGCAGCGATGCCGTCCTTTTGGACAGCGAGGGTGATGGGGAAACTTCCACGTTCCCCAGTGCTAGCCCCCGACCCTAACGGACAGGCCGGCTGTCTGTCCTGTTATGGGGAAGACACCCAGCGGCAAGGGCACCACACTCCCCCCACAAACACAACCCCCACGGCGATGCAAGTGAAGTCGCACGCCGAGAGTCGACGGTGAAGGACAGATCTTCCAATCAGAAGTCCTCTGGGCTCCCTGAGCGGCCGCCGCACGACAAGCCCACCAAAACAAAGGACACCCGACTCTAAACTCCCTCATCTCCGGCCCCGCGACGGCGACAGACACCACGCAAACCATCCCCGCGGTTGAAGTTCGGCCTACACCCAGGAACAAACCCAGAGAGTCCCCAAAGCCCCCTCTTCGACCCCTAGCTCCAAAAAATCATTGTTTAAGAACAGGGACATAAGGAAAGACGCAGGTCCAGTTCCTCGAGGGAGAAGGACCCCTCTAGCCAGCATTAAAGTATGCCCCTACAGGACACTATAGTAGAGCCTGATCATGCACATCAGCCTGACACTATCAGTCTTGTTGAAGAAGGACATGCCCCCTCTTCATGCCCAGGGGTTCTATCCAGTTCAGCCAAATGGACTGCACAAGATATTGACAGTCATGAGTCGCATGACCTGCTTGGCACACTTCTTTGAACAACATCCACATGTTCTGGACAACCTGGCCTCCACGCCTCCCACTACACAGGCGTCAGGTTCCAATACAAAACTTACAGCCTCTCAGTCCCAGGCAATGGCTTTACCGTCTAATAAGAGATCTCTTCCCGCAGTAGAATTGGCTGCTGAACCAGCACACAAACTCCTCGCCCCTCCTACATCCTTTATTACCTGGATGCAGGGGAGGATGAATACTTGGACGAGGGTGACCCCTGTTATGACATCAAGGGTTACGATGTCGGGGCGTGGGGGGTGGGAAGACGATCAAGACCAAGATGACACTGAGTCTGTGCTTTTTGCGATGGACTCTCCAGTCCCGAAAGACCCTCCCTTACCAGACTCCCCGGTCCACAACCAGTCCCTATTCAACGATATCCTCATAAGGGCTGCAGAACGTTTTGGAATCGAAATGCAAGAGGTCAAACAGGACAAGGATTTTGCAGAGAATATTTTGGGGGCTGATTGGAAAAAAAAAGAACCAGCAACCCAATTTAACCCCCTCGTAAGTCAGTCCAAAGGAGGATTGAGCCATCCCTAGAACTGCCAAACGAAACCAGGGCGGTGAACCCTAAGATCGATGAACTTTTCAGACCAGCACCTTCCGACCCCTTATATATAAGGGGCCAACTTCGACCTGACTCTTTGGTTGTTACCATCACCCGCAAGAGAGCTGGTAACCTATTGGCCTCCTCCGAAGCCCCTCCGGACAAGGGGAGCAAAAAATGATATGCCATGGGTAGAAAGATAGCGTCCACTGCAGAATACCAGGCGCGGATAGCAAGTAATTCCACCTTGCTATTCAGCTGTGACTGCACAAAGTGGGATGAGGTAACGGCACTGGCAGAGTCAGCGCCAGAACCACTAAAGGCCAAACTCTCCCTTCTGGCTGCCGAAGGCAGAGCTACAGCAGGAGTCCTTCTGAAAAGTAACTTTGACGCAGCTGACAAAGCTGGACGCGTTATTGCAGAAGCCACCATATTAAAACGACACGCCTGGCTTAGACAGTCAGGCTTTAAATTTGATACTCAAGCTACCCTACTCAATATGCCAGTTGAGCTGAAAGTGTTGTTTGGAAAAGCAAGACGCTCTTAAATCCGCCAAGGATGAGTATGAGACTCTTAAATCCCTTGGCCAAATGACGAATAGACAAACAGGCCAAAGAGGCGGTAGTAATTTTCGCCGTTTTCGGGGGCAAAATGCGCAGAGGGGAACCGGATACAGCCAAAACCAAAGTTTCTCTTGGACTAGCAATCAACAAGCGACCCAGAGTTACCCCAGAGGTTAGCGCAGGGGCTGCGGAAAAGGGGGAGGCTCCCCCACCAGAGGTGGAAGGACACCCTCTAAGCAATGATGCCCCGCTACGGGTCCCCTCCCATGCCTCCCCAGTTGGGGGATGAATATCTTTTTTTCACCCATGCATGGGAGGGGAGAACATCGGACAAATGGGTGTTGGAACGGTAACAGGGGGTTATTGTAGAGAGCTTCAAGGAAGACTGTCCAACCTCCCCCCACGCCAAAAGAAACCATCGCAGGAGGAACAACTTGTCCTGCTAGAAGAAGTGAAAGCTCTACTCCTCAAGGACGCAATTGAGGTTGTGCCGCACAAAAAGGTAAACAAGGGTATTTATTCAACGTACTTCCTTGTTCCAAATAAAGATCTGATCATGCGCCCGGTACTAGACCAGCGCCCTGCAAACAAATTTGTAAAACCACACAAATTTCGCATGAAAACGCTACAAGAAGTATTGCCTCTGTTAAAACGGGGGGCTTACATGGCAACATTGGACATGAAAGATGCTTGTTTTCATATTTCAATGTTCCCAGCGCACAGAAGATTCTTGCGGTTCAAAGTAGCAGACAACACTATCAGTTCAAGGTGTTTATCTTCGGAATAGCCTCAGATCCAAGGGTGTTCACCAAGGTACTGGCGGTGGTGGCAGCGCACCTACGAAGAGAGTCAATCCCAGTGTACCCTTACCTGGACTGATCACGGGAGATAACTACCATCTTTGCAAACTAAACACGCAAAGGACAATAGACCTTCTCTTCCAATTGGGCTTCTCAATAAACAAGAAAAGAGTTGCGTCTGATACCAAACACATCAAAACAGTTCCTAGGAGCTATATTGGATGCAAGGACAGGCTGAGTCTACCCATCCATAGAGAGAGTACAAAATATGCTTCGGCAAATACCCTAGTATCAAGCCGGTCTCCGCATAAGTGTACGCAAAGCAGTGCGTCTGCTAGGTATGATGGCATTGTGCATTTACCTGGCCCCCAACGCGCGCCTGTGCATGCGAACAATGCAGGAATGGTTGACCAAACAATGGTCTCAGGCAAGTGGTCATTGGGACGATCTAGTGGTTGTTTCGCCAATATTGGTTCAGAACTTACGCTGGTGGTCAAGGGAAAATCTACTCAAGGGGAAACCCTTCCACGAACCGGAAGTACAAGCGGACGTCGCAACGGACGCGTCCCTATCCGGGTGGGGGGGGCCCACTACCTTCACCACACGGCCTGTGGTCACAAGTGACTGCACAGAAACACATAAACGTACTGGAGTTGTTGGCAGTCAAAGCCCTACAAGCCTTCGAAGAACACCTGATGAACCTGTCGGTACAAGTTCTAACAGACAGCACCACTGTAATGTTCTATGTCAACAAGCAGGGAGGTACACACTCTCCACATCTGTCCAAGCTGGCACAGAAAATGTGGAAGTGGGCACTCAGACGAGGGATGTCCCTGTCCTCCCAACATGTTCCAGGGATACTGAACACACTAGCGGACTCTCTCAGCAGAGACCCTCTACCAGAAGAGCACGAGTGGCAACTACACACAGATGAAGTAGACCACATCTTCTCTCTTTGGGGATACCCTTCTCTAGACTTGTTTGCTACAAGAGAAAACCAGCAATGCCCAGACTTCGTGTCCAGGTTCCCCCAGCCACACTCCAAGGGGAACGCCCTATGGATGAACTTGTCAGGGAAATTTGCTTACGCTTTTCCCCTGACTCTATTAATCAGCAGGATAGTGAACAAAATACACTGGGAACAGATGACACTCATCCTTATTGCTCCTATGTGGGCCAGACAACCGTGGTATCCACATCTGCACAAGCTGGCGATGTGCGATCCCATCATGATCCCGTACCGGGTCACCCTGTTGACCCAACACGAGGGATCAACGTTACACCCACAACCTCACTCTTTTAACTTAGCAGCAAGGCTCCTGAAGTCATAGAGTTCGGACACCTTAATCTTCCACAACGGTGTATGGACATCCTAAAAGAAGCACGTAAACCAAACACCAGACACTGCTATTTCCACAAATGGAAGAGATTTGTCATTTGGTGCCAATCTAAACAGATCAACCCCATGGAGTGTACTCTATCACACATTCTTACTTACATGCTCCACCTATTGAATTCCGGATTGGTCGTTACCTATCTTAAAGTCCACCTAGCAGCTTTATCCGCTTATACCACCTCACAAAGAAATATCTTGTGGTGGAAAGTGCCAGTCATTAAAGCTTTCATGGAGGGTGTGAAGAGAATACATCCTCCAGTCTCTAACCCCTCCGCCTGGTTGGGATCTAAACGTAGTACTAGCAAAACTCATGGGACCCCCCTTCGAGCCTTTGCAACAGGCTACCGTTGGAGACATAATCACTAAAACTGCCTTCTTAGTGGCTATCACTTCCATAAGAAGAGTCAGCGAGATCCAAGCCTTGTCAGTGCAGGACCCCTTCTTTGTCATCCAGAAGGACAAATTGGTTTTACGGACTCACCCTAGGTTTTCACCTAAATTTATTTCCAAGTTTCACTTAAACCAATCAATTGAGCTCCCGGCCTTCTTTCAAAGGCCAACCAGCTCAGCTGAGGTCAAACTCCACACACTAGATGTGAGGAGACCGGTTCTCTACTACGTAGGTAAGACCAAACCGCTTAGGAAAACTGATCAACTGTTGGTCTCCATGGCTACAGGCAGAAAAGGAGAGCGCGTTTCAAAGAGAGCAGTCTCCAAATGGATAGTCAAATGTATACAGTTATGTTATTCAATATCAAACAAGACACTGCCTTCTACACCTAGAGCCCACTCCACACGGGGCATAGGCCTACTTTAGCTTTTCTTGCAAATGTACCATTAGACAACATTTGCAGAGCAGCTACATGGAGCTCAGTTCACACCTTCACTCAGCATTACTGCATCGAGACACATTCTAGGACAGATACACTGGTGGGACAAGCAGTTCTAAAACATCTGTTTGCCGCTACTCCTTCTCACAACCCACTACCGTCTCATAACACTGCTCACTAATCTATGCTTAGCATGTGATCTAAGCAGATTACATAAGCAACAGAAGGAAAACATTACTCACCGTAATCGTATTTCTGGTGCTTGTATCTGCTTAGGTTCACATGCGCCCACCCTTCCTCCCCTGAGAGAAGGTGCATAGATGTTTACATGAGCTTTTCATATATATTTATGTATCTGTTTAGGAACTATGTACTCGCACTACTCCTCATGCTACCTCCTGTCAGAAAAAATACAATCTGAGGGACCTACATGCGTGAGGGATCATGTGTATAGGGTAACGCAAGGCATAAATTAGTTTTCAAAAATTGATTAGCAGATTTTGCTAATAAAATTTTTTTTGATTAGCAAATGTACTAATTTGATGAACAATTTTATACTAATATTGAATGTCACCAGAATTAGTTGTACCCCAAGATATAGAATTAGCAAGAATGCAGAAATGATTTCTATGTACCTCCATGAAATATAACATCAGTGCAATGTATGTAAAATGTAAAGGTTCGCTGCAAGATATTTTTAGAATAAAACGGGCTAGGCTTACCTCTCAGGGCCGTTGTTATCAAGTGGGAAGGTCCTCTCTGCCTAATCTTCCTCTACACTGCAGACCAATTCCTACAAAATAGGGTAAAAAGCAACTCATTTACCGGCTACCCACAACAATGCACACTCACTCTGGAGAGGGGGGGGGGCTCGAGATCGACAGCGGAACAAATGCCAGCGCAGCCACTTGCCAACACCCAGCCCAGCAATCGGGGACATTGTTGGGGTCTTTCGCCTTTACAAACAAGTGAGGCCTCAAGCCTCTTGGGGGCGGGAGGGGAAAGGAGGTCCAGCAAGCAACTGCCTCCAGGGTTGTTCCAGTCTGCAAACTTGCCAGTGTAAAGCTTCCTACTGGCTCTGGCTGCTTGCCTCGTTATAAATTTGGGAGCTAACCTCCATGCACCACTGCAGGCTGCTGGGACTGGCCTATATAGGGCAATAGGCCCATGGCCTAACCAAGAACTCAAAATGCTTGTGTGTGCCCATATATATATTGGGTCAAAGTGAGCCACCTTTTTGGCCAATGTGGGCCAGTTTGATGAGTTACTGGAGTCCAGTAACGCCACAAAATGGCTCAATAGTTTTGACCAGTGTTGCTGAATTAAAATGTACAATTTGCCTCACCTCCCCCTTGGGTTATTCAAACAATGTCACAAAAGGAATGAATTCACTGTAGAAATTTTTTTGGGTTGGTGCCCGAGAAAATTATATGCCCCAGTCCGACCCTGCCCCATTGTTTCCAGCGGGAGGCCGGTGGGCACACATCAGAATCCCCTCCAAAGTTCTATATCTGGTCCTGCACTGTGGCGTATATAATGTGCTTTTATTTAATGACCTTCACTGTATGACCAATGGCGTAGCTACGAGGAGGGCAGTGTCTCTTGTGCCCCCCTACCTAACCTGATGAAAAACAACTAAGGTGAAATGTCCAATTTCGGTACTGCAAAATTCAGGGAAAACCTTTGTATTGGTTCTTGGAGTTTACATGTGCACGTTTTAAAGTGTTGATTTTATGGAAGGCGAATGCCTTTTGTCCAATGCAATTTGGGTGGTTGTGAAAAGGCAATTTAATGAAATATGCATATTTCAATTTGAACCGCAAATTTCTGACGTCACATCACATTTAGTTTACCTTTTTGACATGTGGGCAGAGCGCGGTTTTGTGTGACTCACTGTGGGCAGGGCATACATCTCAGGAATTTTGATTTTCAAAACATAGGCAGGTATGGGTGCTGGGTGTATTACGGCGGGTGCTGGGTGTTACAGAGCAGGTGCTCTCTAACAACCAGCACCCGCTGTACTAACGCAGCCTTGTGCTCGTAGAAGAGGCCTTCTACGAGCACAAGGCTGCGTTATTGTAAGTGGCTGAGAATATTTCACCCGCCCGAACGGGCAGGAGACATATTATCGGCCACTTTCACCCAGCACCATAAATTAATAAAAAGGCCTGGCTCCCTCACCCAAACCTCCTTACTGTGGAAGCCGGAGTCGAGTGAGAGAGGGGGGGGAGGAGATCCTCCTCTCACGTGACGCCGCACCCGGGCTGGGCTCACATTGATACAATGTTTTGAGCCCAGCCCGGGTGCTTCTGCCTACCTCGTCTGCAGTGCACGCTGTGCACAGGAGGCAGGCATTAGAAGGAAGCATTTTTTTTGTTGGGGAAAATCATATCGCAGTAACTGCGTCATGATTATGAACATAAACAGCAAAAGGGCTTAATTATATTGCAATTTGCGATGCAATACCGCTTATTTTATGCCTTGGCAACGCCACAATAGGGATAGTATTACTGGCACGCCCTATTTTGACGCTCATTTTCGAGTTTCGAAAAACAACTGTAATACTCTGCAGCTTCCACTAGATGTCGGCCTATGCATAGCATGTGAATCTAAGCAGATACAAGCACCAGAAATACGACTACAGTGATTAATGTATTCTATATATACAATATTAATTACATGGCCTGCGGTTGCTGCCATGTTGTTATGGTTAAGTTGCAAAACCCATAGGAAGAGCACTTTTTGGGCGGCTTTTAACTTCGCTCCCCCTGGACGAATCCTCATCAAACTTTGTAAAAAAAATTGGCCCACTCTGATTTTTTTTGCAAAGTTTGGTGAGGTTTGGTCAGGAGGGGCAAAGCTATAGGGGGCGGTCCCAAAATGTATTTTTTCCCATAGACTGAATGGAGAAAACACTTTGCTCATGCCTCCAGCCCAAACCGCTGGACGGATTTCCGCAAATATGCGGCAACAGCGGCGGCTTGGTCCCGAACGCGTGCTTTTGTAAATTTGGTGGAAATCTGTCACTTTTTTTTTTTTTAAACGACCAAAAAGTAGGTCCCAAAAAATGAGTGATATCTATGTCCGCTCTGCGGACAGGACAACGATTGGCTTAGAGGGCAACTTGGAGTCTGCGGACATCGAACGCGCCCACTGATTGGATGATGAAAAGCGTGAAGTGCGTCAGATTTTTGGAAACGCCCACCATCTTGGATTCGTGGACAGCGACCAGTGTGCGTGTACATCGCGCAGAAAAGTATCAAAAAACACAACATTGCACTTGTCAGACTTCTCAAATAATCTCTGCGGAGGTGAGGGGTGATGAGGATGGGAAGGGATATGGCTGAAAGAAGCATAAAAATGGGTGTTTTTCACTGCAAAAGTCCGCGGACATTCGCGGACACCTCGGCATTACAGGGTTGGTGAAAAGCAGTTCTTGGATGGCTTATAACTTTGGCGTCACTTAATGAAACTGCATGAAACTTTTCATTTCCATACCTGACCTGATTGTGAATGGGTCTGCAAAGTCTGGTGGGATTCTGTCAAGAGGGGGCAAAATTAGAGGGGGGGACCCAAAATAATGTAAAGGCTCATAAATGAGGTGCTATTTGACGAATCTACACTTAATTTTGCAAACTGATAATATATCTAGATATTAATGTTTTTACGAAGTTTGGTGGGATTTTGTCAAGAGGGGGCAAAATTAGACGGGGGGGGGGGGTTCCCAAAATATTGTAAAGGCTTATAAATGTGGTGCTATTTGACAAATCTACACAAAGGTTTGCAGAAAGATTATAGATCTAGATATAAATGTTTTCATAAAGTCTGAATTGATTTTGTTTTTTGACAAGTGTCATAATGTAGGTACAATAAATAGTGATATACCTTTGGTGACTGAGGTGTAGCCTGCAGCCATGGGCAGTGGCCAGATTGTCCGGGTCATGGAATAAGGTCATGATCCGGACAATCGGGCTACTAGCCATGACCACGAGGAACAACACATGGGGTCAAAGTTGCCATGTCCACCTGGGACTGGCTTTGTATTAAAGTTATTCGAAATTGGGATAGGTTTGAAAGGGAAGAAAAATGTGCTCCTGGTAATATGGTCTTAGGGTTCTCTTTTCACCTTCTGCAGGCTGCCATGGAAAGCGAAGAGGGGCCCTTTACGGAACGCCGCCTTCCCTTTCCATGGTGGCCATCTTGGAAAAGAATTTTCCTTCCGGCGTCTCGTCGTAAGAAGAAAAATCCTTTTTTAGCACCCCGTGTTCCCACTTTGGGAACCTAGGGTGCTAATGGCCTTCATCCCCCATTAGAGGCTGGAATGGGGGGATAATGGTCCAGAGACCTCGTTATCCACCCTCACTTCGCTTGGGCTTATAACTTGGGCTGCCAGGCCGGTATCCACCGTTCTATCCCTGGAACGCTAGATAAACGCCACAATATTGCCATTAGCATAACACAAAATGCAAATGGAAATGCTGGAAAATCTTATTGAGTTTAAGTTTTTTTTTTCTATTTTTTAACTGTGAAAGGCGCTGCCTAAAGGAACATTCTTTTATTGTTTTGGATGCATTTTTGTTTTTTGGCAGGAGACCTTAGAATGAATGGTGAGGAGGGAAATGAGGGAAGAGGCACCAAACACTAATATGGAGGGGCAGGTGGACAGGGGAAAATGTTACGCGTGTGTTATTTATAAGGTAGGGGGCAGTGGTTCTCATGCTCCTTGATTACAGCAGTGTGGTGTCTCTTGGGGAGGAGGGATGGCAATAGCTGATTCCATCTTAAGATAAATAGCAGTTTTTCTAAAAGTATGTACTGTGTACTAGATTGTTAATGGATGAGTAGGAATAGGTGTTGGAGCTGTGCAAGGGAAATTTTGAAGTTGAAAGTGCCTAGATCAGTAGAAAATGCAGATCCGAACTGTCCGCGAAGCACAGATCTCATTGTGAAGTGCGGACGGGTTCTCGAACACTTCATCATGCTGCGTGCCAGCGTATGATCATGCAGCACTGTCCGGAAGGTCCGCAATGAAGTCAGATGTTCGTAGACATTATGGTTAAGTTGCACTAATAAAAACCTATGAAATTTAATTTTAAAACTTTGTTAATGGGAGGTTATGGTTACAAGTAAACCCGAAAAACCCCTGAAATTCGCCAGTTATGGTAAGATGAGCAACCATAACTCGCGCCACTACCGTTCACTGCTAAGAATAACACCCATGACATCAAAGATGACATCACATGTGATTGATGACATCACTGATGACATCACATGCCTAACCCCTTCTTTTTTGTTTACTGACATATCTAGGCCAGGTGGGTGTATTCACTGACAGTCAAAAACTTAAAGGTATTACATTTGTAGACGTTGCTATTCTCATATATTCTTACAGTGCTTTCCTTAGAATTCAATCACATCTTATGATGCATATACATAGGGGAAGAAGCAGGCATGAAACACAGCAATCATTTCTATACGTAAAGATAATCATGTTGGTTATACATAGTGGCTCATGATACTGCCTCTTGTTTACTTAATTTACTTTCCCTGTAAAAGCCCCATATTTGTATACATTGTGGTCTCTTAATGTTTTGTGTGTAGTAGTACAAGTATGTAGTAAGTGATGCATTATTACCTACTTAGTATATGTTTCACAGTATGCAAAAGTGTGATACAGAAGCATTCACCGTTTTACTATCCAACGTTGGAAAATTAGAAATGTTACATCTCTATGGTGTATGCTTCAGCCAATGTCTGTTTCTGTATTAGGTTCCTGTACTAGAAACAACACTGCAATGGAATGATCTTCGGAGCAATACATTGCATAATCAAGTATGTAGTTCATCACACATCTCCGGATGACCCCTGACACTTTTTTGCCAACATTACATTCACAACCCCTTGTAGGGACTCCCTATGAAAATTAAATGCACATGTGATGCATCAATCATATTTGTGATGTCATCTTTGATGTCTTGGGTGTTATTCTTAGCAGTGCACGGTGGTGGCGCGAGTTATAGTTGCTTAGCTTACCATAAGTGGCGAATTTCAGGGGTTTTCGGTTTTACTTGTAACCATAACGTCCCTTTAGCAAAGTTCTGTCATTGAAAAAAAATGTATGTATGTATATATATATATATATATATATATATATATATATATATATATATATATATATATATATATATATATATATATATAATTTCTGAGGCTTGTGGAATCTGCTTAGATCACATGCTGTGTATAGGCCGACATCTAGTGGAAGCTGCGGAGTATTACAGTTTGTTTTTTGAAACTCGAAAATGGGCGTCGACATAGGGCGTGCCAGTAATACTATCCCTAGTGTGACGTCCACTGTACCCATGATCCCTCATGCGTGTAGGACCCTCATATTGATTTTTTCCGCCATACTTGTCGGAAGCATTGTGCGGAGTTCCCTGGCTTTCAGCCATTTTGCAAAAAATCTATATTTCCTTGTTCTTTCACTCCCACGTCCAGACTCCGAAGATTGACGCTGGTTCGAAGAACAACCAACCGTCGAGACTGCACAACAGACTTTGGGCCTCGGAAGGCCTCTGGCCTCGGCCCTGCAAGTAGGGAGAGTGGGGGGGGGGGTGGAAACATACTCAACACTAATTATTATTTCCTACATACACTAGCCCGCTGCCTTAAGGTGACATATGGAGAGTACTCCATTTAAATTTTGCCCCAAGTGCAACCTCAAGTACCCTTGGGTTGATAAACACGCCATCTGTAATCTCTGCTTGCCGAGGGACCACCCCGAAGCGAACTGCAGAGCGTGCAAGCTTTTTAAAGCAAAAAAACTCAAGGACCGCTCCACTAAGCGTTGGGCCCAACACGCCAGGCAGCTCGAGGCCATGGAAGCGGTGGGTGCCTTCAGTGATGGGAGTGACGCTGCCCTTTCGGACGGCGAGGGCACAGGGGCGTCGAAAGACACCCAAGCGCTAGTCCCCGACCTCTGAGGATTGTCCGGCCGGGCAGAACACACCCAGCGACATGAGCGCTACCCAAACTACTTCTACACCTAAACACACCAAATCCAACCAAGAATCGACACGCGTGTCGAGTTCTCGGAAGAAAGACGCACGTAGAGAGCGGTCCACGGAATCGGTGTCCTCTGGGCATTACAGGTCGAGATCGCCGCACGACACGCAGCAACCGTCCGCAGTTGCCAAGAGTGCCTCGCTCCCCAAAGTTACGGAGGTACGTTCGTCAGAAGACAAATCCGACCTCAACTCCCAAGCCGCACACCCAAAGTCTGCTCTGGCAGCCCGTCCGTCTGCCTCTAAGTCCCAACGTGCACACTCGAAAGAGAGAGAAAGAGAGAGACAGTACCCCCGAATCTCGACGTCAAGTGTCGAAAGATTCAGAAAACGTCAAACCATCAGGGAAACACTCTTCCACTCATGGGAAAGGGGACAATAGCAGAAAGTGTCATTGCATTCAACTTCTGCACCCCAGGCACACAAGGACAAACACAGGTTGTCAGATGAGGACAAATCTTATACCCCTGTCCCAGTCACTACACCCAGGCTCATTCCGCCCACTCCTCAGGATATGGGACTAGAAGAGGAACCTCAACAGGAGGTTGTCATCCCCAGTTCCAGAGAATGGAGCACTGAGGACATAGACAGGGTGATGAGGAGAATGTCTTCCTTAGCCAATTTTAATGAAAAAAACCTACAGCATTTTCTTAGCTATACCCTTGACAATGCTACTCCTTCAGGATCCAAAGACCTCACCCTCCTAATAATAGATCTCGGTTTGATACTCCAGCTCAGGGCCTGACTTCAGACCCTTACTACATCCAACCCTACCAGCAGTTTCAGGATGACCCAGATATACAAATGCTGGACGACCAAACAGGGGTTGAGTATTATGGAGATGACGAGGACCAGGATGAGGAGGAGGAAAACGAGGAAGAAGTCTACAATATGGACTCTCCGGTTCACAAGGAACCACAAGTTACTGACTCACCAATAGATAACCAGCCCTTTCTAAATAAGGTCTTGGCTAAAGCTGCAGAGCACTTCCACATAGACGCTCAGGGGGCGCATGAAGAGAGGGACTTTGCAGAGGAGGTAGTGGTGGACAAGAGGCCCATTGCTCAAGCCATTCCTATTCTCAAGTCTATCCAGCGAATAATTGATCCTTCACTTCTCACTCCTAATCTCACTAGGGCTGTAAACCCCAGAATTGAGAAGTTGTTCAGGGCCGCCCAGTCAGACCCACTTTACATAAGGTGTCAACTTAAGCCTGACTCTTTGGAAATCACAAACACCAGGAAAAGAGCGGGGTCACCTCTATTTTCATCTGAGGCCCTCCAGCAAGGAGAGCAGGAGAATTTATGGATTAGGAAGGAAAGTGGCCTCCACTTCCGCTTACCAGGCAAGAATCGCCAATACCACCACTCTGCTGGCAAGCTATAATTGCCACCAGTGGGAGCGGGTAGCTGCTCTCATTGACTCCGCTGCGGAACCACTAAAGGGCCAGCTAGCCCAGATCGCGTCGGAGGGTAGAGCCATGTCTGGTTACATTCTGAAGCCGACCTTTGACGGCGGAGATAATGCTGGCCGGCTCATAGCAGAGAGCACTGTCATTAAGAGGCACGCTTGGCTAAGACAGTCAGGGTTTAAACCCGAGACCCAGGCTACCCTTATTGACATGCTGGTGGAACCGAATGTCTTGTTTGGCAAAGCAGTAGGACACACTCAAAACTGCCGAAAACAATTACGATACTCTGAAGCCCCTGGGACAATTGACGAATAAGCCCACCAATCAAAGAGGGAATAGTAATTTTCGTCGCTCAGAGGGGCTCCAATTACGCACAGGGACAGGGTACACCGTGGGGTGGCAACCAACAGACTACCCAAAGTTACGGCAGAGGTAATAAAATGAGCCGTGGTAGAGGAAGAGGCAGCCCAGGCAGAGGCGGTACGCCTCCTGCAAAACAGTGACGTTCCGCTCAGGGTGCCTTCCCACGCATCCCCAGTAGGGGGGCGCATTTCCAACTTCACCCAAGCATCGCAAGGGATCACATCGGGCAGATGGGTGCTGTCAACAGAGTCTGCAGGATACTGCATCGAACTGCTGGAGCGCCCCCGCAACCACCCGCTATGACAAGATACATTCCCTGGACCACCAAAAGATCCTCCTCGTGGAAATCGTCAATCTTCTCGGAAAGGACGCGACAGAACTCGTCCCGGGCAACCACGTAAACCAGGGTATTTATTCAACTTATTTCCTTGTGCCAAAAAAAGATTTGACATTGCACCTAGTATTAGACTTACGCCCTGCAAACAAGTATCTCAAGCCCCAAAAATTTCACATGACTACGCTCCAAGAGGTAATCCCCCCCCTCCTAAAAAAGGGAGATTACATGGCAACATTGGACATGAAAGATGCCTATTTTCATATTTCAATGTTCCCGGCGCAAAGAAGATTCTTGCTCTTCAAGGTGGGACAGTCAGCACTACCAGTCCAAGGTGCTGCCCTTCGGTATAGCCTCAGCTCCAAGGGTATTCACCAAGGTACTGGCGGTGGTGGCGGCACAGCTACGCAGGGAAGCAATCCCAGTGTACCCTTACCTGGATGACTGGCTCATCACTGGGGAGACCCCAGTAATTTGCAGTTCTAACACTCAAAGAACCACTGACCTTCTCTTCGAATTGGGTTTCTCAATCAACGAGAAAAAGTCAAGCCTGGTGCCAAGCACCTCCAAACAGTTCCTAGGAGCTGTCCTAAACACTCAAGAGGGGTTGGCCCTTTCATCAGAGGAAAGAATTCGGAATACACTACTGCAAATTCCTCTATCAGCCCGGTCGTCAGATAAGGGTGCGCTAAGCGATGCGTTTGCTAGGCATGATGGTGTCATGTATTTATCTGGTTCCCCACGCGTGCCTGCGCATGCGACCCATGCAGGAATGGTTGGCGAAACAATGGTCTCAGGCAAGTGGTCAAGGGGACGATCTAGTGGTCGTTTCGCCAACACTTGTACAAAGTCTCATCCTAGTTGCTCCCATGTGGGCGAGGCAACCATGGTTCCCACACCTACGCAAATTAGCAGTGTACGAACCCATCAGACTCCCGTGCTGGCACAACCTACTATCCAAGCACCAAGGTCAAACAGTGCATCCTCAACCCAGCTCAATGAACTTAGCAGCATGGCTCCTGAATTCATAGAGTTTGGACATCTCAACCTACCTCAGAGATGCATGGACATCCTAAAGGAATCTAGGAAACCAAACACGAGGCACTGTTACTTCGATAAATGGAAAAGATTTGTTATCTGGTGCCAGAATAAACAAATCAACCCGGTTGATTGCAGTCCTTCCAATATTGTCACCTACATGCTCCACCTGCTGGATGTAGGGTTGGTATTTAATTCACTCAAGGTAAACCTGGCGGCGCTGTCAGCCTACACCACCTCCCATAACAAGGTGTCGTGGTGGAAAGTACCAGTGGTTAAAGCCTTAATGGAAGGAGTAAAGAGACTCCACCCTCCAATTTCAAACCCACCACCAGGATGGGACCTTAATGTGGTGCTTACTAAGCTCATGGGCCCACCATTTGAACCCATGCATAAAGCCAGTCTCAAACACCTGACCTATAAAACTGCCTTCTTAGTAGCTATTGCATCTATAAGAAGGGTCAGTGAAATTCAGGCTCTGTCAGTGCAGGATCCTTTCTTTACTGTTCATAAGGATAAACTGGTTCTACGAACACACCCTAGGTTCTACCTACGTTAATTTCTAAATTCCACGTTAACCAGTCAATTGAGCTTCCAGCCTTCTTCCAAGAACCCAAAAGCTTTGCTGAGGGGAAACTACATGCTCTAGATGTGCGAAGAGCGGTCCTCTACTATGTAGACAAGACCAGGCTGCTAAGGAAAACAGACCAACTGTTTGTCTCCATAGCTACAGGCTGAGAAGGAGATTGCATCTCTAAAAGTACCATCTCGAAGTCGATAGTCAATTGTATCCAGCTATGTTACTCCCTTTCTGAAAAAACTCTGCCTTTTACGCCAAGAGCCCACTCTACAAGAGGCACTGGGGCCACTCTGGCTTTCATTGCAAATGTACCCCTTGGCACCATTTGCAAAGCAGCTACATGGACACACTTTTATTCAGCACTACTGCATTGACACTCATTCCAAGACAGATACTCAAGTGGGACAAGCGGTTCTAAGACACCTGTTTGCTCATGACCCTTCTCACATCCCACCTCCTTCTTCTAACACTGCTCGCTAATCTATGCACAGCATGTGATCTAAGCAGATTCCACAAGCCTCAGAAGGGATACATTACTCACCGTAATCTTATTTCTGATGCTAGTATCTGCTTAGATTCACATGCGCCCGCCCTTCCTCCCCTCTGAGAGAAGGCGCATGGATGCTTGTAGTCTCATCTATCTATCTATCTGCTTGGATAATCTGTACTCGCGCTACTCCTCATGCTACCTCATGTCAGAAAAAAAACAATCTGAGGGTCCTACACGCGTGAGGGATCATGGGTACAGTGGACATCCCACTACGGATAGTATTACTGGAACGCTCTATGTCGATGCCCATTTTTGAGTTTCGAAAAACAAACTGTAATACTCTGCAGCTTCCACTAGATGTCGGCCTATGCACAGCATGTGAATCTAAGTGGATACAAGCATCAGAAATACGATTACGGTGAGCATTGTATCCCATATATCTATCAGTGCTGCAATCTCTTTGGGATTTTCACCTTACAGCTGAATACACTTCATTATTAGCTAACCCTTTCCCATTGGGCGCAGTTATCTCAGTAATTTAATGTGCCTTGGTGTGCTCCAACAATGCCTTGTGACTGCATTCAAATATAGACATGTCAGACACATAATTTGTTTTTGTGATGTTTTGTATTGAAATGATGCAATGACTGCGCAGACTCAGCATTTTGTTGAATTTGAAGGGCCGCGGTAAGCGTCCTTTCAACTTTCATGTCTTTCCCCTCAGCTTTTTAACAGTCTATTGTCTTTGCCTCTAGGGAGTGAGATTAGCCTTCCTCTCTACCATATTTCTGTACTTCTCATTTGTTTTTATCTCTGAAATCATAGTCGTGGTCTAAAATGGGGCTGCCCTCTTTTCTTACCCCAAGATCTCCTACCCCTGCAAGTGCCTTGCCACTGAGGGCCCCACCTGTATCCTGTAGCCTTCTCATTGCTTGGTTCATTTTCTGAGCATTTTTTCTTCCTCTATTGGCAGAAGCTGATGATGGTGTGTTCTACCACCCCTTCTGCCTTACAAATATCCCCAACCTCTTGAGGGTCTCCCTGGCTGGTGTACCTCTTTGTCTGGCTTACTATCCTTGTTAGCCTTTTTCTGTGCTTCTGCAGGACTCCTGCTCAGTGATTGATACGTGGATGTCACTATGTCCCCAGATTAAAGGTAGAATTATGCTCTCAACCATTTTATAATTATTAAATGCTAAGGACAAGCCTAGATTCATGGCGGCAGCAGCACCCTGTGTTCCCATAATGACTCCTAACATTGACGACAAGGATGTGAAGGATGGGGTGCCTAGAAGCTACAAGTACAGCCAGCTGTAAATTGAAATCAAGCAGTCACAGTTGGATAAAGGGAGTGTGCAGCCAGAGGGAAGAACATTGCTAAAGCCCTGTGTCTTTGTTGAAGTGTAACTTGCAGCTGGCTCAGTTTCTCTGAATATCATTTGGGTATGTCGTCAATTTTGAAGGGCAATACCCCAATAGGATTATTAATGTCTGTAACTGCACCCCTCCTGTCTGTCTGTCCTCGTGGTTGCTGAGCAGGCGTTCTGCTCTGCAGCAGCATGTAATGCAAGGCTTCCTCTAGTGTCAAAATGTGCAGCCAGGAGTACATAATCTGCTTGCAAAAAAAGACTGCTACGATTTGGAAGAAAGCAGGCTCATAATTCTAGCGTCAGGTTTGGTGTAGCGAACGGTCCGTGCTTGACATTCGTTCTGGGTACACTGGGTTCTGTCAAAACCACTTTGCATGATTTATGAGTTAAAGCCAATTCAGGAAATTCGTATGAGCGGTATTGGATAGTCTTTAGGTCTCCTCTTATTAGGGGAGTTGCATACACATTATTGGTTCTATTGGCCTGCATTTTTAAATGAGTGAATACTGTTTTTGCCGGTAATCATTCTAATTGTTCGATTGCCATGGTAAAGTTTGTAATTGGAGCCTCACAATATGATAATCTAATCCAATTTCACAAGGCTGTTCTGCAATGGATGGTAGTTTGGATTTCCTGATGATCAACCATCTTCTGTACTCACTTTCTAACCTACTTTTTAAAAAAAGCTTTTTTGTAATTATTTTAGCCTGATCTGTTTGCCGTCACTGCTGCATGAGGTTAAATATTAGCAAGTACTGCCATTTTTCTCAAAGGGGTCCCATCTCAGAGGGGGCCACCTGTCTTGATTTCCTATTTATATAGGAGTGACCAGAAGTTGTGGATCTCCACCTCACGCTACGAGCCTGTGATTAATGACTCCTGGTCATCGGTCCTCATTCATGCCTAAAACGAATCAAGCAAGATGCTAGCGGTGCCTCTTAGAGCTTGATCCATTGTGCGTTTTGCATGACTGAAATACAAATGGACCGGGAATTTTATTCAATTTGAAAACTCGTTTTTGGAGATGACATGACATTAGGTTACATATAGTGTATTTTAATGTATCCCATTAATTCATAGAAGCATGTACGTATATAAGGCAAGCGGCTAGAATAGCGAATATAACGTATCAAGCCATCAATCCTAACAGTAAAACTATTGTATAACAGGGTTTGGATTTGAGATTAAGTGAGCAGGAGCTAAAACTAGCTCCTGGGCATCGTGCATCACCCAGTAGGCAGGAGCTACCACAGTGCCTAATTCATTTGGATTAACGTTCTCAAATACTCCAAGTTAATGTCACATTTACATGTTTGGAAGGCAGCAGTTGGCCCTAGGAGGCAAATGTAGCTCCTGGTAACTGTTGGTTTCAAGCTAACAAGGATCTACCATGCAAGAGGCAGGAGCTAAATAGCTCCCAGCTCCCCACAATTTCGAACCCTAAGTGATGAGCATATTTGGTAAGAACAATTAAAAAGTAATTCTAGTTTAAAATGCATGGAAAACACATCCTTCCCCTGTACCCCACGCCCAGTCTGAATACAGCCTCAGCAAGAGTCCTTGTACTCAAGTTTTGAAAAGAAAATAGCTTCAAGACTTAGTGCTTCTTCTCTGCGAGCTCTGTTCCACTGCTATCGCCTCTTCCCAGCCCTTCAAGGGGCGCACGCCGGCCAATTGAACTGCTGAATTCTTGTGTGTGTCTGGCTTTTGGCCTGCTCTATATATTTACTTGCTAACAAAAAATGGCATCTAGCAAGTTGGAATATTTCCATTTCCTGTTCTTATAAGTGAACAGGTCATGTTTTCCCCTTTGTATCAGAGTTCAGATCTTTGTAACTTTAATTTTCTAATGGTTTAGCTCATGCAGTGTTGAAAAAATGTGTTACACAATTCATCTTCATACTCCCTTTTCTCCTCATGCTCACTTCTCTGAAGACTTCCTGTACATTGGATTTCTGTACTTTTCCCCCTCGGTAGCTAAACAGCAGTAGCTGAGAGTTTTGAACTGTGTCTGCGGTCTGAGAAAAGCCCTTAAAACAGAATATTCCGATTGTAGCCTTCTGTTATGCTCAGGAAACATTTTTATTTTATGTTCCTTTCTCCCTTTGTGTAGCAGGCGAACATAGAACTGTGAAAGGTTGGAACTGAGCAGTAAAGAATATAGAATTCCTGCTTGGTCCTTCAGGAAGCAACTTCCTTTGTATTTATTTATTTGTAGAGCACGCCAAGCCCTGAGGCATCGAAAGCATCATTTGCTAAGGTCTGTGCCGTTTGTTTTCCTTATCGGCCACGTGGAGATGTACATTGTAATCACAGAGCTTTGCTAACTGACATGGTCCAGATGCCAATTTTTATATACACCATATTTCATGCATATGCCTTATGCACATTTTGCAGTCTGTTACAGCTCTGAAAACCATTGATTTGAGTTGATGATGTTATTTTGGCAATATGTTATTTTAACGGAGCACTGAGGGCATTACCCGACTGGTAATGGCCCCCCACTGAAGATCATATTGCCATTAGTACCCTGGCACATCGTACCAGGGTACAAATGCAATTTTTCTTGAGCTGCCAAACGTCGCTGCAACCGGTCTGAACTGGAGATAAAAAAAGCACAAAAATCTGACTGGGGATGGGGAGAAGGGACGTCATGTAGTCCCTTCTTCCTTTCCATGGCGGCCAGTCACTGAAGGAACCCTGGAGCTGCGGTAATGAAGCAGAAGCTGAAGAGCCTTCCCGGAGAGGTAAGGCCCGGGCGAGGGCGAATGAGCTTGCTTGTAACAATGTACTGGTACTGATGTGAATGAGGTCACAATCTTAAGGGCAGGCATCATGTCACCATCACTTCCGCTAGACTGGTGTGATGAATCCTGTGGAAGGATCACTGATCCTGACCCTGGGGGTGGTATTGTGAGAGAGGATCACATGGGAGAAGACAGCTGTCGGGGGTGGGAGAAATTGGTGACCCCATCGGGAGGGACGCCATAATCCCTAAATTTTTGATGACTTGTCACCATACAAGTTTCCCCCCGTTGTATACCCCCATCAGCTACCAAGCTTACTGAGCCAGATGCAAAATCCTCCTTGGCACATATAGGATTAACCATTCTCATAATGGCCAGTTTACACTACGATCCTTTTAGTACCACAGTTACACCACCTGTAGTGTCAGCCAAGCTTCCCTTCGCACCCAAGCATATCAACACAGCTGCACTTGGTAACAACTTCCCTCTATCTCCTACCCACAACACCATTCCCAGGCATTTCGCATCATGCACCCTTGAACGCAGAAACTCCACACTTGGTTATCGAACCTTACCCCAAGTGCGAAAGAACACTGGAATTGGCACCCAAACAACCAACTGCTTGCACCAAAATTCTAACAGATCCAGCCCCTCACCCCCACCTCACAAGCCCAACCGCTTAGATTTGCCCCTCCAGTCAGAAAACACCAATCTTGAAGGAGCACTCATAAATGTCAGATCTCTCACAGCTCACGCACTCGATATAGCCGACCTCTTAACTACCAACAACCTTGACTTCCTAGCAGTCACTGAAACCTGGCTACACCCAGCAGCAGTTTACGCGCTCATGCTTGCCATACCCGAAAACTACACTATACTAAGAGCCGACAGAACAACATGTAAAGTGGGTGGGGGGGCTGCTTTCATCACCAAATCCCAGCTCTGTACGAGAGTAGTTGCCTGCTAATCATTCACATCTGGAGAACTCCTCTCTGTCAAACTGCCACTATCACCCCAACGCACAATACTCATACACCTGCTCTATAGACCTCCAGTCCCATGTCCTCCTTTGATTACTATGTAAAGTTCTTTCCCATATCTGTATAACCGCTATGTAAATGTATCTGTACTAAGTAAATATGCTGTAACGGCACCACGATGCCTCCGGGCCGTTGAGCGCTTAATACATTCAAATATAAATAAATAAATAAATGAACCTACTCGCACACAACTCCCAAATTCTACTACTAGGCCAGCTAAACCTGGGCTTTCATGACCCACTTGACCCCAACGCAAAAGCCATAGAACAAACCCTTCGAGATTTATGCTTCACTCAACACATATCAGAACCCACACATAATAAACCCATGACTGGGTTGCTGATCTAAACTGCAACTCCAAAATACTCTCAAACTCACCTTGCGCATGGTCGGACCATCACATCATTCACTTCGAGATCATGTATTACAATCAGTCACATCCGATCGCTTCGCAAGCGCCTCCTGCCACTACCAGAAACAGTCGGCTGATCACCCTAGAAAACATACTCCCGCTTATCCATCCCATCATCAACACCCCTATGTCCCCCATCTTGGACCCCGCTGCCTTAGTAGACTCCTTCAATAAAAACATGCTTTTAGCACTTGACCAAGTAGCCCCTCTCAAAACCAGAAAAGCAAAACAGTCCAGCCGCCTAAACAAATGGTACACATCCGAGCTAAAAGCCTTACGGAAGTCTAAAAGACTTGCGGAAGCCAATTGGAAAAAGAACCCCTCATCCCAGAACTGTTCAATACTGCTGCGACTGCCTATAAAGAGACCACCGTAAAAACTAAAAGCGATACCTTTAACAATAGAATACTAAATGCCAAATCCAGTTCTAAAGAATTTTCACCATCCTGAAAGAATTGGAATCACCCATTCCACCCCGACAGCCTGCAATAAAGATGCCCCTTAGCGTGCAAATATCCAGAAGGCTTTGTTAGATAAAATAGCACTACTTCAAGATAAAATAGAAACCAAAAGACTCATCCTTGCCTCCAAAGGCAAAACCAACTCTAACAAACACCACTGACCCTCACCAAAGAGCGGTAATTTATTTGAATTCTCACCAGTCACTATGAAAGAGGTGGAGTCCATTATAACCATAATGTCAGGGGGATATATGCCTATCCTCCATTATTAAAGAAGGAGCCAAAGAGTTTGCACCCTTCATCACTTCACTCATGAATTGCTCCTTCCCTTCCTGCTCTGTATCTAAGAATCTCAAAGACGCCTTGGTCATGCCCCTGATCAAAAAACCTACCCTCGACCCCAGTATCCCTACAAACTACTGGCCAGTCACAACATTCCTGCTAAAAATCTTAGATAAAGCAGTCTACATCCAAATTCAGAGCCTTCTCGAAACAAACAACTTGGTAGGCCTCCGTCAATCAGGTTTCAGGCCTAGACATGGCACTGAGACCGTTCTCTTGGATCTCAAAATCCAGATGGACGAGGCTAAAGATGAGGGTCACCCCTCCCTACTTCTACTACTTGAACCGTCAGCTGGTTTTGATTTGGTAGATCACAGCATTCTGTCCACTCACCTAAACATGTCATCCTCATTCTTGCCCAATGCAACCAAATGGATCCAATCGTTCCTCTCTGACAGATCCATGAGGTTCTTCTCTGCCACGGCTTCAGCAGAGCCCTCACCCATTACCTGCGGAGTCCCACAAGGTTCTTGCGTCCCTGCAACGTTGTATAACAGTTTTACTAAGATGCTATTTGACCTCCTAGATGACATGGAAGTACCCCACACAAACTACACGGACGATACGCAAATTCTCATCACTCTCTCAGTATCCTAGGAGAAGGATGCCACCCGACTAAACGACATATACAGTCAAGAATGGATGGCTAAGCACAGTCTTTGTCTAAATGACAAAACCAAGCTCCTACTCATTGGCTCTAGGCAACACCTTAAACTCAATCCGCAATACAAGTCCTTTAACATAAATGGGAATCTCATTGCTGTGTCCAAAGATGCCAAAACGCTGGGAGTCTACTTCGACATAACCCTCTCCTTATCGAGACAGGTTAACGCCCCAGCGTCCTCCTCAGCTTACACCGCTAAACTAATAAATGCATGCCGACCATTTTTATCCACGCCGAGCTGCATCACCCTGGCCGTAGCTCTGATACTTTCCAAACTGGATAACTGCAACACCCTTTATTTGGGCACTAGCAAACATAACCTTCACAAACTCCAGACACTGCAAAACAATGCGCTCTTTGCAGCACTAACTATTCTATGCTCACCTTCAGAGCACCTATAATCACTCACAAATGTCTCTCTAACACAGCTCCCAAATACCTTGCAGACAAATTCTGCAGAAAGACCTCCTCTAGACCTACCACCGATATCTAGGGGTAAGACACCAAAGGAGGGTACAGTTAGCTTGGTTGGAGGGCAATTTAGGTTGTACAAGATGACATGACTAAATTACAACTAGTCAAACATACCTGTACAGTCGTCGTAGGCCTTTATGAAACCCTTTATTATTTTAATAAAGATGTCTAATGTTGAAAACATTACAACTTTGTGTCTGCCTCTCATTTCTGACCCCTCACACTGGTGTGTGAGCTTCAGGCTCTGTCTGATTAATCTCCCCTACTTGCTTTTCTCCAGGTAGTAGGTCGACATTGTGATTTAGACCCTCCTTCCTCCCGAAGGTGGCCTCTGATTTTATCTCTCTCAAAAGATCCATCTACCCTTCTTTCCTCTGCCTCACCCTACTAAGGCAGTGGAGTGTTTCCATCAGCTAGATCCAGTGCAATCCCTCAAGTTCTATGTCTCTGGGACAAGGGAGAACAGGACTGATGACCAATTTATTGTTGGTTACGTGGGCGTCTGAGCCGATAGGGCTGTTTGAAATAAGACCATGTCTTGATGAATCATTCTCTGCATCTCGAAATGCTATGATCTAGCTGGCAAGGAGGTCCCTGAGGGATATCTGGGCTCTATCCTCCTGAGGGTTGGCTGTCACGTCGGCTCTGCAATACATAGTGCCTGTTCTGGATATTTGCCAAGCGACTACGTCGGCTTCCTAGCACACATTTGCTAAGCATTACACCTTGGCCAGGGTGATCGTTTTGGCAGAGAGTTTTCTGGTTTAGGTGGTGTCCTTGTTGTCCTCCCTCCTGTTGTACTGCTTTGGGAGTCTATCATCCGTGGGAGGAAGGAGCCCATTTGAAGAACAAATTACTTGCCTATGGTAATGTTCTTTCTGATTGTTGTCCCTCCCACAGATTACCTATGGCCCTACCTACCTGCCCCTCCTGGGTTAGCTAGTACACCTTATTTATGAAGTCCCTCAGCATCCGAGTGCTAGGGAAGAATGGTGTAACTGAGGTTGTGGGGTACGGCACCTCTATATTTATTTCGAAGGGATTGTGTCATCCCACATATTACTCCTCTTGTGATATTATATCTCGCCAGCTTTGCTGCTTCGGAAAAATAATTCTCGCCAGAGGGTGCTATATGCGATGCTGTCACGTCGATGTCCCTCGAGGGCCTCCGTTGAGTGTCAACATCATCGTCACTACAAATAGCGCATTTCGCGCCCTTTGGCTTCAGTTCCGTTTTTCCGAAAGCTTTTGCTTCGAAGGTTTAACGGCGCACTTTAGTTTTCTTCATAGAAAATGTCTTCATCTTCGACCCCAAAGTCTGGTTTTAAAAAATGCTACAACTGCGGGTCGAAGATGTCTATTACGGATACTCCGCGCGTCTGCCTGTGATGTCTGGGTTCCGGGCACCATACCGATGACTGCGGGTCCTGTCGGGCCATGAAGGAGAAAGCTCTAAGAGAACGAGAGGTAAACTGGCGGTGGGAGGGTGGCTTCGAAGAAGAAAAAAAGTCTGGCGAGTCTAGAGAATCCTCTGGGCGTAAGAAATCGAAGAGGTCCAGATCGAGGAGTCAATCGAGGCAGTCTTCTTCTTCAAAGAAGGTGAAGAAGAGACGCCATAGGTCTCCCTCTTCATCCGATTCCTCTACAGAGGTAATTAGATACCCAACAAAATCTCAGAAAATGGGATGGTTTTAGATCCGAAATTATGTAGATTTTCGAGAATGCAGCCTCGACCCCCTCTAAAGAATCGCTCAAAAGCCATGCCGGGTCGCTCCTCCGGACAACTTAGTGAAGTCGAAGGCTACAACTTAAAAGCCGAGCTTTAAACTGGCAATATGTCGATAAACTTCTCGACCCGACGACAAGTTGTCGAGGGCATGAACTCTGGAATCGAGTCCTTCTTCGATACCTTCGAAGAAAAACAAGTCGTCAAAGAACTCCATGTCCTTGTCAACTCCATCAGAGCCAAACATCTCAACGCAGAAGTCTAAGGCGCTACCGAGTAAACCAGCGCCATTTTCTAAGCCGTCTTCGACACCGTCGACAACCACTTTGACTTTGTAGAAGCCTTTGCCCATTCAGGATAAGGTTTACACACCTGTTATGAAAAATGTCCTCAGTATACGAGGAGGAACAGCCCTATGAAGAGGATTGCCCTCCTTTTGGGTTACAATTTGGCTCTCAGAATGCGCCTGAAGAGCTCAGAATCAAGAGTCCAAAATGAGGCCTTTATGATTGTCTCCAGTCGGCTAGTGGTCTTGACACCTCGCCAGAACTGGAATTTGGCAGGCCTGACCCTTCTGAACATGCGGATTCCACCTATAGAAATCTCATGAATAGGGTCACAGACTATATGGGTTGGAGCAGAGCTTCCCCTATGTATGAACAGGATGATATGACAGACATCCTAGAACAAGGCCCTCAGAAGGACCCAATTTCACCCTTCCACAAAGCCCTTGAGAAGAAGGTTACTTCAAATTAGGAAGCCCTGGAATCTGGACCTGCAGTTAACAGAAACTTTGCTAGGAAGTACAGGTCTTCTGTTATGCTCACCTGGCTCCCACAGGGGCGTCAATCTGAACTGGACAGCTGCGGCCTCCACCAATGTGACGCGTAGTGCAGAGATGACAGACTGGCCCACCTAGCTTCGTTTGCTTGGCCCGTAGGAGTATTCTTCTGCAAATGGAGAAAGGGAATTAACCACCCACGGAGTTGAGTGTTAACCCCCACCCCCGCTGTTCTCCCCACTGATCACCTTTAATGCCCCCTCTTATAGTCTCACCTGATGGTTTGGAAAGATGAGCTCTCCATCCTGCAGTGAGCGCAGGGGCACGTAGATAACCAGTTGCTTCACTGGTTCGAAGGAATTGGTGAGTTCCAGAACAATATTGACTCTGAGATTTCCGGCGAGATGCCGTAAGTATATAGTTCGTAAGAGTTCAAATGTCTGACTTTCACTCTTGTCCATTTCCTTGCAGGTTGCAGCTTAACCCTAGCGAAGAATTCCTTGTGGCAACCGGTAACATCCAGGTAAGGATTTGTATTGTCCAACACAGTTCGATAAAATAATGTCAGTATGTAACCTGTGGCTTTCTCCCTTATTCAGGTGCTGAGAGAAATTATGAAGTCTCGGGGAATAATGCCTCCGGCGGTAAAATTAGGTAAGTCTATTGTGGTGAGAAGGATTCCCCTTGTTTGTCCCTTGTTTCACCTTGCTGTCCTTTTGTTCCCCCTAGGGGCCAGGGTGCGGCGAAGATGCGGTGGAGGCTGCGCCGACCCGTGAAGAGGAATAGTACCCCCGGTGGTAAAATCAGGTAAGTCTATGGGGGGTAGCTAATATTGCCTCTGTTTATTCCCTTGGCTCACCTTGCTGTTCTTGTATTCCCCTTAGGTGCCGGAGTGCGGCGGGAACATGCAGAAGGATGCAGTGGATTGTGAAGATGCTACGAAGGCCGGTGAGTTGAGCACGGCGCTGGAGCAGGTGAGGCGACGCGCATAAAATAACTTTTCTCCCAGCTCGAAGGCGCGGTGGATCGGGAATTCAGGTAAGGATCAAAGGTATTGCTCTTGTTCTAACCTTTTCTCCTTCTTTCCCCCTCTTTCTAGGATCTCCAGACTCGAGGCGGGCGTGGTAGAAGACTGGATGCAGACTTACAGGCACAGTGAGCGTTACGCTGCTGGATGCAGAATAACGCAAAGCATGTGCTGCTCTTTGGGCGTGGTTTAAATAGCCTCCAAAGTTGTCCGAGGTAAGTATTCCTCCTCGACCCCATCTGAGTAAAAAATAGTCCCTAGGTAAAGTAGTCCCTTCCAAGCCTCTTTTAGCTTGGAGATCTTGCAGCATGGTCTGCATCAGTTAAGTTTTAATCTATGATCCTGACTGACTCTCCATATGTGCCTGGCGCCATAGACACCAGGACTGCACCCAAATAGCCCCTAGCAGGGGTTGTTGGGCTTGCTTGGAATAACTTAATGCCTGCTTCCGGGGTTGCTGGACTTGATCCGGGGGTAGGCATCATGACATCTTCAAGCAGCGATCCAGAATACCTGACCAAGCACCCCACACCTGAGAGCTTGGTAGTGCAGGCTGCCACATCAACCAGGCAATCAGCCTACCCCTCTATCCTCCCAGATAGAGATGACAAGAAGGTAGATGCCTGGGTACGTAAGGTTTTTACATCAGGCGCATGGCCTTGAAATCTTGTAATGTCACTTGTACTCTTTCAAGATTCTCTTATACCCTGTGGGACTGTGTTGCCATGGTGGCTGATCACATCCCGGAAGGTGATGAAAGAGAGGCTTCCTGGCTATAGTTAAGGATGAAAAGGAGGCATTGGGAGAATGTCCCCAGTCAGGATTGGATACAGCTGACAGCATCAGCAGGTCCATGGCTGCTAGCACCATACTGCGAATGTTTGCGTGCTTGAGGAATTTGGGGTTTGCACCGGACGTCCAGGCCAGACTGCTCAACATGCCCTTTGATGGCTCGAGGTTGTTTGGCAGCAAGGCGGAGGAGTCTGGAGAAGCTGCAGACCTCCAAGGTGGCAGCTAAATCTCTTGGCACATCCATTCGACAACCTCAACACCCCTATTCGGGCTCATCTTCCTGGAGGGGGCATTCTATTTGTTTATATTCCTCAATTGGTAGAGGAAGAGGACAGGCTGGACCTAGGGGACAAAGAAGATTCCCTCGTGGTGGATGAGGAAGGGGTGCTAAATCAGCCCCAGCAGTGGCAACTTTACCCTCAGCCGCTACTTCAGCCTCCTCTAAGCCACTCTGAGGTCTTGATCCACATGGCCCCGGTGGGAGGCAGAATTTCTCAGCATCTGAACAAATGGCGGGGCATTACTTCAGATACTTGACCACTGGAAATGGTAGCCCAAGGTTACTGCCTTCCTTTTCAAAAAAGACATCACGATCATCCACCGGGACTCAACTCCGAAACCCAAAATTCCAGATCCGCTCCTTGTGCAGGAAATGTTAACCCTGCTAGACAAAGGTGCAATAGAACATGTACCTGTAGCGGAGAGGAACAAGGGTTGGTATTCCCCCTACTTTCTCATTCCCAAGAAGGGCGGCGGCCCATCTTGGACTTGAGAAACTTGAACAAGTTCCTCACGAAGGACAAGTACAAGATGGGTTACCTTTTATCAGATCCTTCAGGCTCCCCAACTCCAAGACTGCTTGGTATCATTGGACCTTCAGGATGCTTATTTTCATGCGCCAATCCATCTCAAGCACAGAAGGTACCTGAGGTTCGCGGTTGCCGCTTCTCATTATCAGTTTTGAGTTCTGCCATTCGGACTGACCTCCGCCCGAAGGGTTTTCACCAAGTTGATGGCGGTAGTGGCAGCAAGTCTTAGGTGAGGGGGGGGGATTCACGTCTACCCCTACCTGCACGATTGACTGATCAGAGCTCGTTCACCCGACCAAGCCCAGGAACATCTCAGCATGACCTGCCTCTCCCTTCACAGACTGGGCTTCTCCCTCCATTACGAGAAGCCCCATATGATACCATTCCAAAGACTCCAATTCATTGGAACAGTCCTGGATACTTCCTCGGGGAAAGCCTTGCCGCCTGAGGTGAGAGCTCAACACATTCAGCAGATGTTAACAAAATTCCATAATGCCCAGCATCTTCCGTCCTTCAATTTTCTGAGGTTACTCGGTCTAATGGCATCCTGCATTTTTTGATGCCAGAGGCACAATTGAGAATGAGATCTCTTCAATGGGCTCTCGGGGCTCAGTGGTTCCAATTCTCAGGGAATATGTTGGGCCAACTAAGTTCTGAGCATAGTTGCTTAGGACCTTCTATGGTGGGCTTGCAAAGACAACATTCTCAAGGGACAATCTTTTTGGCAACCATGACGGGAGATGACGGACACCTCGCTCAAGGGGTGGGCAGCCCACACCAACAAACTGACAATCAGCGGTCGTTGGGCTCCTTCGGAGTCCAAACTACATATCAACCTGTTGGAGCTGAGGGCAATCAGGTTAGCACTCAAGGCCTTTCTGCCATCTGTACGGGGAAACAACGTCCTGGTATTGACAGGACAACACAGTGGCCATGTACTATCCCAACAAGAGAGGAGGTGTAGGGTCACTACCACTGTGCAGAGAGGCAATGCAGCTCTAGTTCTGGGCAACACAAGCAGGAATCTCTTTTCAGTAGTTCACGTAGCCGGAGAACAGAACAGAGTGGCAGACGCTCTGAGCAGGCAGAGCACAGTCTCCCACGAGTGGGAACCATCTCAGGAAGTCCTTCAAGAGATCTACACCCTTTGGCAAACCCTTCAAGTGGAGCTGTTCGTGAGCGGTATCAACTGGAAGTGCTAACTGTACTGCTCCAGGGAATTTCCCTCAAGAGGAGCTCTAGGGGACGCGTTCGTAGTGGACTGGGAATTTCCACTTCTGTATCCGTTTGCTCCAGTCCCCGTCATTCCTCACGTGATCAGGAGGTTGAGAAAGTTTGGGAAATCCATGATTCTAATTGCTCTGGGTTGGACCAGGAGGACATGGTACCCGGACCTTCTGGACATTTCCGTTGCCCTCCAATAGGTCTTCAATAAAGTGAAGTTCTTCTGTCGCAAGAGGAAGGTCGGGTTCTCCATCCAGAAGTCAAAACACTCAGCCTTCACGCATGGTTTCTGAGGGGCTGAGATACAAGGATTGTGACCTTCCGGATGATGTAATGGAGATTTTGTTTTCGTCTGAAGGCTAGCAACCAAATCCTTTTACCGATGTTGTTGTTGGAATAAATTCAGTAATTGCTGCAAGCGTAGGAATGTGGATCCATTCCAATGTGGCACACCTACGGTGCTTTCTTTCCTGTTGCATTTAGCCAATCTGGGGCTCCAGATTGGAACCATAAAAGGAGACCCTGCAGTGCTTTCCATTTCTAAGCGCACCTCTGAAGAGGTCTCCTATTTCAAAATCCCTTTTGATTGTAATTTCTGAAGGGACTTACAAATGTGTACCCTCCAGTCCCATTTCATGTACCGGTTTGGGACTCAAACCTAGTATTTGCATTTCTCCAGCATGGGGTCTGGCATGGATTCACATGCTCATGAATATTCCCCGTCGTCAGGCTGGGAATCCTCGGTAAAGAAAAATCAGTATCAGTTTCGTTTCTGATCTGTCTTTCGTAGTAGTGACCAATCACTGATCTCTGCGTCATACTGACCACAGCCAATGACTGCCATCTCCCTAAAGCCCCTCCTCTGGCAGCCATCTTCAGATTTTTACCGGACGTTCAAGTGTTGGGATCCTCGTGCTATTGCTCTCAAGCTTTGGTGCTTTTTCGCGTTTTTTCCTAGGAAAATGTTCTCTTTTTCGGTCAAAAGAGCCTCAAGCTCCACCGTTTCTTTATCCGATCAACGGGGACCCGTGTCGGATTCTTCTACGCCCCTCAAGGGTGAAGACTTCGTCGAGCCACGCTTTTGGAGGACTCCAGAAGTTTCTCAGGCCCATCTCGATCATGGCCCAGGAGAAGGGAAGCTCGACGCCCGGAAAGCTGTTCAGGGTCTGCCCTGGATGCCAGCTTCAGAATGTCTTTAAGGAGGACGAACACTCCCTTTGCTTCTACTGCCTGCATGAGGACAAGACGCACGTGGAGAAGGACTGTGCGTTTTGCGGCAATATGTCGGAGCGGACCATGAAGGACCGCCATCTGCGTCTCGCCATCTGGCTGGAAGGGAAGAGCCCGTCAGGCGAGAAGAAGAAGAAGTCCGAGCGGTCTTCTAAGACCTTTGAGGGCGCCCCGGCGACGGGGGTCCAACAGAAGGCCAAGCACCGCGAGTCCGCTGGCACCGGGAGCGCCGAAAGGTCGGGCTCTACGGGCGCCAGGCAGGGCGCATCCTCCCCGGCGCCATCAACCACGAGCCAACGCTCTGGCTCGGGTAAGAGGAAGGCCGAGCACCCGGCGAAGCTCCTGGAGAGACCCCGGTCGAGCTCAAAGGCCCCATTGGAGGGGGAGCGAGGCGGTGACCCTCCCCCCCCCAAGGAGAAGGCGGTGAGCGCACCTAAGGTGGTGAAAGCCTTAATCCATCCGGCCAAGGCCTCTATCGAGACAGTCGCGGCGGCCCTGGCTCAGCCTATGGAAGCTACACCAGTGGTGGCGACCTCGGGGCCCAGGGTCTCCCTGCCACCGCGGAGGGAGTCCTCTTTCATGCCCATCGACAGGACCCCCGTGAAACCTCCGACGGAGAAGAAAAGAGGGGGGCAGGAGGTCGTCGTGGATTCGGCCTCAACCTCTGAGGAGGAGCTGATCGAAGTCTTATGCCACGGCGTTGGCGTGGAAGAAGACCAGCTCGTCAGGAGGCACCCCGACGTAGGAGACGACAAGAACTTCGAGGGTGCCGACGGGGCTCCTGACCGCCCGTCGGACTCCCCTCAACCAGTGCCGCAAGACAACTCGGCGGCCATTTTGTTGGCTATACAGTCCTTATGCTCGGAGATAAGGACGAGATTGCCGTTACCACCAACGGAGGAACCTCTCCCGACGGGGTCCCGGAGCCAGGCCCTTCTGGGAGCACTCCTCCTAAGAGAAGAAGGATTCATCCTCCACCTCCTTTTCAACCATCGCGCCCTGCTCAGCCCTCCTCCCCGTCCACGACCCGTGGGGATGATACGGGGACTGACACGGCCGCGACGGGCACAGACGACGACGTTTACGACGAGAAGAAGTACCGGGTCCCGGACGCGGCCCCCTTGTGCCTTCGGGCACAGCCGACCCCAGATTCGGTCGTCTCCGCGTCGGCCAGAAAGAAAGCGGGGGGGGCCTCGGCCTCTACGTCAACCTCCCCGCCGGACGGCGAGGGAAAGAAGTTGGACACGATGGGATGCAGAGTCATCTCATCGGCAGCGACAACGATTAAGGCTGCTAACGCCTTGGCTATCATAGCCCGCTACGACAGGGAGTTGTGGTACAAAATCGCCCCCCTGCTGGATTTCCTACCAGACGACGAGAGGGTGGAGGCCCTAGAGATCTTGCAGGAAGGAGAAGTGGTGTCGGACCACGCCATTACGATAGCGACGGACATCGCTGACACTGGATTTCGCCAGTTGGGCAACGGCGTGTGCCTTAGACGGCGTGGATGGCTCAAGGCAACTGACTTCCGTCAGGACGTGCAGACCAGAGTCTTGGACATGCCGTTCGACGGGAGCAACCTGTTTGGGAAAACAGTGGACGATTCCCTACAAGCCATCAAGACGGACACGGAGACTCCCCGGGCTCTTGGTGTCCTCCAGCAACGACGGCCGCCCTTTCGGAGCGGGGGAGGCAAGCAGGGTGCCTCCAAAGGTTCCGGCGGCGGATTTTCCACCTATCGTCAAGCGGCCCGTTCGTCGTCACAGGAAGCCTACAGGGGACGAGGCAAGTCGGGCGGACCCCGCCGTCGTCGCCAAGGAGGACAAGGCGGCAAAGCCTCGTCGAAGCAGGACTGAACCGGCCGTGGGGTGGGGCCCCCACCAAAGCACCCCGGTGGGAGGCCGGCTGGCGAGCTTCGTCAGCGTGTGGGAGTCCATCTCCACCGACCGTTGGGTGCTAGACGCCCGGGCCCAGGGTCACGCGCTCGAGTTTCTAAAGAAGTGCCCGCGCGTCCCCCCCCATGGCCAGGAAGGAACATCACGTCCCTCAACTTCTCATGGAGGTAAAGGCGATGCTCAAGAAACGCACCATTGAGCTCGTCCCAAAGAGGCTTCGGGGCTCCGGAGTTTACTCAAGATACTTCCTCGTGAAGAAGACGGGAGGATGGCGTCCCATCCTGGACCTACGACGACTGAACAAATTCATCAAGGCACAGAAGTTCCGGGTGGTCACCCTCCAGCACGTCCTGGGTCAACTGGAGGAGGGCGATTTCCTGTTGTCGTTGGATTTGGAGGATGCCTACTTCCATATCCCCATCCTAAATGGACACCGAAAGTTTCTCAGATTCGTGGTCCAAGGGCGTCACTACCAGTTCAGAGCCCTTCCCTTCGGATTGAGGTCGGCACCCAGGGTGTTCACCAAGTGCCTTGCACCGGTGGCGGCGCGGCTGCGCCTGGAGGGGGTCCACGTCTACCCCTACCTGGACGACTGGCTTATCCGAGCAAAGACAGAGGAGCTCGCCGCGGAGCACACGGCGAGGACCGTCCAACTACTCACGGACCTGGGATTCTCCATAAACTACGCCAAGTCCCACCTGGTGCCCGCTCAAGACGCACTGTTTCTGGGAGCGAAGCTCGACACAGTGGCGCTTCTGGCCTCTCCGTCGGAGGAAAGGACGAGGGCCATCTTGGGCAAGGTGCAGCGGATGCTGGTTGCGGACGCGGCCAGGGTGAGGTTCATCAAGTCCCTCCTCGGAATGATGTCTTCTTGCATTTATCTCATCTGCCTGTGCAGGCTTCGGATGCGCCCGTTACAGGAGTTCCTGGACACTCGCTGGATCCAGACGACGGGCAGCTTCGAGGACAGGATCACACTCGACGAGAGCTTCCGACAGGCGATCCGGTGGTGGGGCACCTGCGCGCATCTGACGGCGGGCATGGACTTCCAGACCCCGGACCACCAGAAGACAGTGACCACGGATGCCTCCCTGGAAGGGTGGGGAGCGCACACCGAAAATCTGCACGCGAGGGGCCTTTGGCTGCCGACGGAGAAGTGCCCCCATATCAACGTCCTGGAACTCCGTGCAGTGTTTTGGGCCCTCAGGTCTTTTCTTCCGTCCCTCAAGGGCAAGGTGGTGAGGATCTTCACCGACAACACCACCACCATGTTTTACATCAGGAAGCAGGGTGATACCAGATCCCCAGCCCTGTCCAAGGAGGCTCAGGATCTGTGGCATTGGGCTGTTGCCCAAGGGATGTTTCTGGTGCCGTTTCATCTGGCAGGGATAAAAAACACCATCGCCGACTCGCTCAGCAGGGAGCTGCGCTTGTGCCACGAGTGGGAACTGCGACAGGATCTAGTGGACCGCCTCTTCTGACGGTGGGGCACTCCCCAGATCGATCTGTTCGCGACGGCGACAAACTCCAAGTGCCGGAGGTTCGCCAGCAGGTTTCCCCAGCCGAGGAGCATGGGCGATGCTTTCTCGTTCCCCTGGGAGGGCCTGTTCCTATATGCGTTCCCTCTATTGCTGCTGCTTATCCGGCTCATCAACCAGCTCAAGAGGTCACGGTGTAGGAAGATCCTCGTCGCACCTGCGTGGCCGAGGCAGATATGGTTCCCGGACCTTCTGGACTTGTCAGCGTCCCCGCCAATCAACCTACCAGTGGACGCGGATCTTCTCTCCAGGGAAGGAGGCGCCATCCTCCACCACGACCCGAAGTCGCTGAACTTGCAGGCCTGGCTCCTGCAGCGTTAGAGTTTGGAGGTTACGACATACCGGCCGACTGCAGAGAGGTTCTTGCAAAGGCCAGGGCGTCCTCAACTCTTAAATGCTACGGACACAAATGGAAGAGGTTCTTTGTCTGGTGCCACGCACAGAAGATTAACCCTCTACGGATTACGGCTCCTCAAGTACTGCCGTACCTGCTGACGCTGGCCAAGGCTGGGCTGGTGCACGCTTCCATGAAGATTCATCTTGCTGCGATCTCCCGATACACCAGAACCACGGGACGGACGTCTTTGTGGTCTCATCGTCTGGTGAAAGAATTCATGAAGGGACTGTTCAGATCTTTCCCGCAGGTGAAGGCCCCGGCCCCGGCGTGAGAGCTCAACGTGGTGCCGACCAAGTTCATGGGACCTCTGTTCGAGCCTCTGCACTCGGCTCCGTTGAAGTTCTTGTTGTGGAAAACAGCGTTTCTTGTGGCCATCACCTCCGCACGACGGGTGGGAGAGATCCAGGCCCTTTCCTGCAAGCCCCCGTACTTGACTTTTCACGACACGAGGGTAGTGCTCAGGACGCACCCCTCCTTCATGCCCAAGGTGCCGTCGGACTTCCACCTCAACGAACCCTTGGTGTTACCTGTTTTCTTCCCGTCGCCTTCGTCGCCGGCTGAAAGGACTTTGCGCTCGCTGGATGTGGCTAGAGCGCTGAAGTTCTACGTGGACCGCACAAAGAGTTTTCGGAAGACGTCACAACTTTTTGTGAACTTTGGACCTGTCAATCAGGGGTAGGCCCTCTCGAAGGCTTCAATTTCCAGATGGCTCTCCGGCTGTATCATGTACTGTCATCGGTTGGCAAACCGACCGCTGCCTGGCCATCCGAGAGCCCATTCCACCAGAGCGATCGCAGCTACCACAGCGTTCCTATCTGGTGTGCCCTTGCTGGACATCTGCAGGGCTGCTACGTGGAGGTCGACGCACACCTTCACGAAATTCTACTGCGTCGATCGGGATTCCAGGGAGGAGTCCAGGGTGGCCAAGCAGTGCTGCACAACCTGTTCGCCTAAGGTGAGCCTGGTGAGGAGGTAAGAATGCTTAATGTTGAGTTTTGGATGTAATGCTTAATGTTGAGCCTTTGCCACCTCCCGTGGTTGTGCATGTGTGTACTGCTATGTATTCTTTTATTCATGAGCATGTGAATCCATGCCAGACCCCATGCTGGAGAAGGAACAAGTTACTTACCTGTAACTGTTGCTCTCCAGCATGGGTCTGGCATGGATTCACATGCGAACCCTCCCGCCTACCCCTCTGCGGCTCTTCACTTGGTCATACTGCCACTTCACGTGCTACCAAATCTGAAGATGGCTGCCAGAGGCGGGGCTTAGGGAGATGGCAGTCATTGGCTGTGGTCAGTATGACGCAGAGATCAGTGATTGGTTACTACTATGAAAGACAGATCAGAAACGAAACTGATACTGATTTTTCTTTACCGAGGATTCCCAGCCTGACGACGGGGAATATTCATGAGCATGTGAATCCATGCCAGACCCATGCTGGAGAACAACAGTTACAGGTAACTTGTTCCTTCTGTCATGTATCCCATTCCAGCCTTTACATTTGTGTCCTTTAATGCTCCTAACATTGAAAACAGTCCTACTTATCGCAATAACATCAGCCCGCAGGGTAAGGGAGTTGCAGGCTCTTTCTTGCAAGCCTCCTCATACTACTTTCTATAAAGAAAAAGTAATCCTCCGGGTAAAACCATCATTCCTATTGAAGGTAGTCTCCGACTGTTGCAGAAGATACACTACCAACTTTCTATCCTCCTCCTTATTCAGGCAAAGAGGAAGAGAGACTGCATAGGTTAGACCCGAAAAGGGCTGTAAGCTTTTACATTTCAAGAATGGCTAAATGTCGCCAGGATGATCAACTTTTTATTGGGTTTACTGGCCCCAAATTGGGCCTGGCAGTACCCAAACAAACCATATGCAGGTGGATAATACTGGCCATAGGCAAATGTTATAGACTTGCCGGAAAGGACCCACCGGAAGGGCTAAGAGCCCATTCCACAAGGGGCATGGCAACTTCCGCGACTCTCCAAAAGGGTGTCCCAGTATATGACATCTGTTCAGCGGCCACTTGGTCGTCCATTCACACATTTGTCAAACATTACTGTTTGGATTCTTTCTCCACTCAAGGGGTACTTTTTGTTAAGGCCTTTCTCCATTCGGTCCATGATTAAATTGATTAATACTACCATCTCCAAATTGTCACTGCTTTGGGAGTCTATCACAAGATGAGAAATACGTGGGATGACACAATCCATTCGAAGAACAAGTTACTGGTAACATTCTTTCGATTGGATGTACCTCCCACGTATTTCTCATTGCCCCTTGCAGCATACCCTGCTGTACAATTTACGTTTATTACACTCTGCGCTTTCTGAGAGCCAGCGGTCTTGGGTATGTCTGGTTAATTCCTTGAAAAAGGGGAACAGAAAAACAGAACTGAAGCCAACAGGCGCTGCATTTGCTATTTGTACTGACAATGACGTTGACGCTCGATGGAGGCCCACGAGGAACATCGAAGGGACGGCATCGCATACAGCGCCCTCTGCCGAAAAATTGTTTTCCGAAGCAGCAAAGCTGGCGAGATATAATATCACAAGATGAGGAATACGCGGGATGAACATCTAATCGAAAGAACGTTACCAGGGGAAAGTAACTTGTTAATTGACCCCAACATCATGTCCGGTATCGGTGTGTTGGGTGGAATCGCGCTGCACCCTGGTGGCGGAAAACATTTTCAAAGAGCAGCTAGTGTTGTGAGATGGACCTAGATGATGAATCTAGGAGAGGCATCCCCCCACAGATCACTCGCAAGTCCTTTTTCAGACATACAGCATGACAACAATGTTTTATGTACATCAATAAGCTGTAAAGCACCAGGTCGCTAGAGCTGTCATATAAAACCTTTGTTTTTTAAATGTGGGGTGCCAAAGAACCGGTGACGGTGGTCGCTGTGCAAAACACAGAGGTTCACAAATAACAGCTAGATCAACCCACAGTAGATTGGTTGTTTTGTCAGTAGGATATAACAGAAATTGACTTGTTTGCTTCACCAGCAATGCCAGATGTCGGCGGTACATACTCCATTTCTTCAGAAAGGGTTGATGGGGGAGCATTTTCAATGCACTGGAGGTAAATGCTCATATAAGTCTTTCCCCTGCATCTAATGTTGGCTCAAGTGTTCTAGAAGCATAAAACGGAGACGTGCACAGTGATCTTAATAGACACGTTATGGGCAAGGTCTCATGGCCATGTCAATAAAAAAAAATGCATTTTCTCAAAGCAATGAAGTTATTACATTGCTAGAACCACAACAATAATATCCCAACTGACTCTGGCTTGCAGTGCAGCATCAAAAAGCCAACATTGTTGACTGTATTGAGTACTATTATAAGCGTTTAAAGAAATTATTTCAATACAGGATAAATTGGACATTTGCTCTCACCCTGGCTTTCCCGGTGAGCACACTGTTGAGGGAGATCTGCAAGTCAATGAGTGAGTTCTGCAAGCACAAAGAATGCCAGATTGAAAACTCTATTGTGCTAAATGAGATTGAAGAAGCTCCTTCAAGTGACGCCAACCCTTCGTCCCAACTGCCATGTATTTACTACCTGTTACTCTTTTTTATGGGGCTTTTGATTTTTAAGAAGGATGTTAATATTTAACAGATCCAGTGCGGGGGATATCACTTACTTAACTGAGATTGCCAAGTGACCCACCTGGCCCCCAAGTAGGTTTTCTTTGTCAATCATTCATGCTTGGAATCTACCCCCTTGCCTCCCTTCGTCCCTCACCCTCCTCCTCCTCCTCCCCTGTCACACATGAAGAAGTTACCAGAGTTGTCCGCTCCATGATGGTCTTTTCTAAACAGGACTCCCCTCTCTCTTGCCCCTGCACTCTCTGATCTCTGCAATCACTCTTTTGACACTGAATCTTTCCCCTCCCCCCTTCAGCACTCCCTTGTGCGCCCACTCCTGAGAAAACCTTCAGCGACCCTACTGCCCTGCCAACTACTGCCCTATTTCCATCACCCCCTTCCTGGGGAAGCTGCTGGAGAAGTTGGTATTGCCCCAACTCAGCTCACACACCGAACATGTTGATGGTCTCCACGAACATCAATCTGGATTCAGAGCATCCAGAGGCACGAAAAACTGCTCTTCTGAACACCCGTGAAGAACAGCTTGCATATCTGGACTCCTCTGCCTTTGACACAGTCAGCCACTCCATCCTCATACAAAGGCTCCACGATACCCTTGGTTTTTCGGAACGGGCACTGGACTGGCTGACCTCCTTCCTTACTGACTGCTCTTCCCAAGTCATCCTGGGCACCTTCTCCTCTCCTACTTCCTTCTCTACCTGTGGTGTCCACCAGGGTTCTATCCTCTCGCCTTGGCTCTTTAACATCCACTTTGCTTTCCTTGCACGCCGCATCTCCTCCTTCTCCCCCAACTTCCAGTGTTATGCAGACGACACACAGCTCTTTTTCAAACTTTATGGTGACCCTCTTGCACACTCCATCATCCCTGACTGCCTATCTGCCATCCAGTCCTGGTGCACCTCAAACGATCTCTGCCTCAACACCTGTAAAACTGAGATCCTTCCCATCAGGACCCCTGCTCCCTCCTCCTTCCCTTCACTCTGGCCTTCCTCCTTGGGCTCTCCCCCTGCTCCTTCCTCTGAAGCCATAAACCTTGGAGTCATCTTCTGCTCATCTCTCTCCTTGTTCCCTCACACCTAGGACATTGCCAAGAAGTCCCACTTTCAGCTTTTCCTTTTCTAAGGAATTCTCCCTTTTCTCACTGTACCCCAGAGGTTCAATGTTACCAGAGCCCTGGTTCTCTCTAAGCTTGACTATTGCAATAGGCTCCTCCTGAATCTACATTCTTCCACTCTGTGACACCTCCAGCTAATCCAGAATAGGGCCGCAGGACCTACCCTTGGCCAGAAGCCCAAAAAGTCTTCATTGGCTCCCGGTTGCTGCACAGATTGAATTCCAATCCCTCTGCATCATCCACAAGGCAGTATGGGCCCAGGGACCACTCTATCTTTAACTCTATCTTACTAAATATTCTCCCTCTAGACCACTAAGTTCCTCTGGCACCAACTCTTTGTGTGTAAAGCGTTTTGCTAAACCGAGGGTAGTTAGGTGGTTGATCGCTTTACTCAGCTGGCTCCTTCCTATGGCACAGCCTCCCCCAGCTGCTGCGCCTTGAGCAGGACTTTCTTAAAATCCGCAGGCTCCTCAAGACTTTCTTCTTTACCTCTTCCTTCCCTTCTCTGCTAATCCCTCAGTTAATGTGATTGGTGTTTGTGGCCCTTATGCATTCACGGGACCCCTGACCACCTATTCCCAATCGGCCCAGCTCCTGTCTACCCTTAGCACTTGCCTTGGCACACCCTCCGCCTGGAGGTTCGCACTTACTCTGGTCCCCGGCCATGTAGCACTCAACAACCCAAGCACTTCATCTGTGGCCCACCCATGAGTCCGGACCCCTCAGCACTCACGCCCTCTGACCTCTTCCTTGATGCACTTACACATTCTGAATATTCACAAAGCATAGTAGATTCGTCCTTCCTCTCCTCCACTTATTAAATGTTGTGATTGTAATGTATTTCACTCCCTTGTTCCCCTCCCCTAGCCCTGTGAGTGCTTTAAAACAGTATTTTACTTGCTGTGTATACGCCTAACAAGCAAACAATAAATAAGTGTGAGCTGACGGGTTGAGTTAGATCAGTAGTGCTGCTGACTGTTGGTTTAAAATGATCCTTACCGGCAGGTGGCAAAAATTCAAGTTGCACATTACTAGACAGCCATAAAACAGTCACTCGCCACTCCAGTTAGATACATATACATAGCACACCATTTCTTACATGCCAAGGGTCAAACATCACGAGTTAATGGTTTGTGGCCAGTGCAAATGTTGCACTGCCTATGGCCCTTGGAAGTGAGTCTTGATATGGGGCTAATGCACAGTAATTTCAACATTAATGTATTGCTGTGGAAAAATGTCTTAAAAGTCTACATTGACGAGATTACCACGTTAACTTCAAGCAATGTTGAGTAAGGATTTGAATCTATAAAAGATGCCAATGATTGAGAACTTTACCTACAGGCCAGTGACTTAGATTCACTCACTATAGTTTCTGCTGTACACTTTTCGCCATAAACATTTACACCTAACGCTCAGAAATGTAGTCAGAAGTCAGACACAGACTAGGAGTATGGAAACTGAGTGGCAGGCATGACCAGTGATTTGACAGTTGTGGCTGTGCATGTGGAAAGCAGTACAGAAAAACTATGGGGGAAATTCTTTTTTTTCTGGGGGAAAAAGACTGCTTCTGCCTCCTGTTGACTGAAACTCTCGAAATTATGGAGAAAAAGGGATTATGAACTAGGAGTATATTAGTCAAGACTGGGAGTAACCTACATTTTTCACCATCAAATGTTGAGGTTCTGACCCCATATGCCAGGTTGTCGCATGGGTTGCTGTGTGTAGCCACCATTAGCTCATGCACTTTCCCGCTATTGGCATCCAGTATCCACGCACTGAGATCGTTCACCAGCTATTGCACTCGAATGTTCAGGTACTCGTACAGATTTGTCAAGTATTACCATTGTGTGCTCAGATATGCAGTGGTATGGGTGGGCAAGAGAAAAGCAGGGATGCTGTGTTCCTCTATGTCTAAAACGTGAGAAGAGCAGTATCCCTGCTCTTCTTATGCCTCCTCCAATCGCCTCTTCCTTCTGGTCCCATTAACAAAGGCAGAGTGGCCAGAAAGGCAGGAGCAGCACCAGGATGGAACAAAAGGGAGATCATGCTGCTTTTTTCTGCAGGTAGAAGAATAGCAAGGCTTACCTGCTCTTCGCTTTCTTGGCATGGGTCTTTGGCCCCCTTCATCACCCACCTCTCCATTCCCTCTGCAAAACACGGTTGGGTTTAGGGCTGTTGCAAGAGCCCCACACTCCTTGCACGTGTATTCCCTCTGCAAAACATGGTTGGGTTTAGGGCTGTTGCAGGAACCCCACACTCCTTGGACGTGTGGGGTATTAAGAAGCATGCGGAGTAGGTAAGTACATGGAACAGGAAACTCATACCATGGTTTCCTGTCTGCATGCTTTAGGTGGTCTTCATTACTCATACTGTCCATGTCTGACTGTGGCATAAATAGCAGAAAAAACGATATGCAGATCTTCTATGTGGCAGAAGCTTGCAGTCTGTTCTCCCCTTCCATGCAACCAAGCCCTACAAGCTCTCTGCACAGAAAGCAACACTGAAAAACTATTGGCCCTCTTGTATTTCTGCAGGAAAACTAAGTGGTGCAGGTGAAGCACAGGCACACCGAAAGTAACAATGTGTATGTGGTCCGATACACCTCTTATGCCCAGCACATTAAGTGAAATCCCTTTTACTGAGTCACTAAAGAACTCCTCACAGGAAAAACTAAAGAGATTTCTTTGAGCACATATACAGTTTCTGAGAATTTGGAAATTGGTATAGGATAACTGCCTGATGACCTGAACACTTTGCCTCAGTAGTCTTTCATTTTCATGGATTGTCTCAACCTTTATGGTTAATTCCGATTGTATTGTTTTTACCCTTTTTATAGAGATTTAATTACAGAATATAGGCAGAAGATGTGGTTATGGAGATGTCTGTGTTAACTTTCACTTTTACACTTAAAATTAAATGGTCATGCTAATGTCCACTGTACCTTTCATTTTGGGGTTTGGAACCATGAAGAAAATACTTATGTGGGAAAAGGAGCTGTAGAGGAGCAGTTGCTTGCCTCTGCAGGAAATCGCGCCACCCTACCACCTATATGATGGAAGTCTGAGAATGTGCCATGTTTGACACCAACAGTTGTGCCAGTTTAGCAGCGTATATTCGAAAGAAGATATCCATTGAGACAACCCTATCAAATGTATCCCCGAAGAGACAACAATCTGAGGGAGGAACTCCCTGAGGGAATCTGAAAAAGAACAAGGAGAGAAGCTAGTGACATCACAAGAGACATGTGTGACATCCCGATATATTGGCTGAAAAGGATGCATGGATCCTATAGAAAGTAATAACAAAGTAAAGAGACAAGTGAACTTTTAAATGTTAAGAAGATTACAGGTGCACAAAGAGCTGCAGAGAATCAACCGTTTAATAATTGTACAGACGCTGAAACGCAAGGTAGACTAAGTCATCATAGAAGCTGGTTATACGTAATGAATAGAATGCAGGCGAAGCCGCCACTGTATAGAAACTAGACCTCGGTATCATGAATTTTAGTAAGCCCGGACCCATGAAGAAGAAAGGGAGAATTGTGTTGCAGCAAGAATAAGCTGAAATCGTGGAGCTGCATGGCAAGGCTCTCTGGCCTAGCATCAAACTGAAGAAGCCAAGGTTGGTTATCTACTCTTGAAAGGAGTGAACTTGTGAAGGGTGCATCATCTCTTGTTAAGATGCAAGGAAAGAACACCAAGAGTGTCATGTTTTATTGATTTAAGACATTTAAAACCTGCAAAATTGCCCAAATCGTGGTCTCATGTCACGTGAGCCAAGGATGAAAATAGTCGAACTTGAGTCCTAGAACAACAATAGTGAGTGCTTGCACTCCCATGTATTCCCAGAGGCAAGGATACTTTGCAAGGCCAAGTTCAAAGACAATCTTCATGGAAGAAGGTCTGGGTGATGAGAGATGGGGGGCTAATTGAGTGGGGAGATAGTCAGGCACACCTCCTTGCACCTGGGTCTGGGCTTACATGCTGCTAAGTGAACTGAATGTTCCAGACATGGCACAAGCGTGCCAACCAATTGTAGAGGTCCGTATAACGAAGGACCTTATAGTTTGAAGACCAATTGGAAACTGTGCTTAATGATTTTAAGGATGACATGTTTTAGAGGGAGGCATACATTTATTGTCCACCTGACAGTGGCAGCCAATCACAATCCAGGTTCCTATGTAATGTATACCTAGATGTTCCCCTTAAGCCTATCACAATTCCTAGTAGGTTTTTCATTATTTGCCACGTAGTAGGATGTCACCTCTGATGTATTTTTAGTATAAAGTCTATATTTTGTGAAAAGAATGCTGAGAGAAATTGAGCGAACGTCCATTGTAACTCCCTGTTTTAGATAATTGATAATAAAACAGTACTTTGCCATCTTCCTGAGTGGGTTCGGTTATTTGGACTCAAGAGTTAGTCTGTGAACCCATCCACTACATGCACCTTACTAAAGTGCCCTAAGCTCAGGGCATTAAGTCTGTAGCTGTTAACCGGGTATGGTTATTCTATGTCGGGGCACAGAGGCAAGTATTAAGCTTCTCAAACTTTACTTAACTTCCAGCAGCAGTAGTAGGTAGTTACATGTTTTTCCAAAACACACTTTTCCTCTCGCTCATATGGGGCTGCAGTACGACTCCGGTTTACTGGCTCTTTGAAATCGAATCAGTGCTGTTTGGAGTAGATAAGTTATTTTCCTATTTAATCTGTTTGATTAACTTGTGCTTGGTATCCCATCTGCGGCGGTATTTCTTCAATGTTTTCGTTTATAAGGGGATTGTTTTGACAAGTGCAGTGCTCTGTATAGCTTTGTTTTCTTTTCCGCCCGTTGTACGGAAATGTCTGATTTTGACCCAGCTCGATCAATTGCAGCACCCTGCATCCCTTGTTCTTGTATCTAAAATACCAAAGCCTTGTGACCTTCCACTTAGCTCCAGGTCTGCCCTCTTGAGAATGCCCAGAACAGGCAGCCAGGGCACCTCTAGGCTAGCTGCTTCTTTCCTATTTAACCTTCTCTCCCAGTTGTGCTGATGGCACTGTGCATCACATGTGTGGGGCACGTGCCGTAGGACTCTGACGGCACGAGTGATCTCCCCCTCCACGCATGCATGCATGTGACTCATCTTGTTTGCCCTGAATGATTTGAATGTACAACATTGTATGTATGTGTTTTTTTTTTCTCTCGCCACAGTCGTCCTGTATATATTTGAGTGTAATTAGTTTGCAGATTGTCCTTAAAGAATGCACCTAGCTCCTGGAGGAGTGGGGTGGGTGTGAGATGGGCGGAAGGGAGGCCTGCAGGATATTCCACAGCACCTTTTGCCTTTGTGCTGGCCAACTCTCCTCCTCAAGGTCCATTAACCAAGCTTGTTCAGCCAACACAGGACACTTTGTTTTTTTTTCATCATGCCCAGCTGAAAATATTTTTGATCTGAAAGCGAGGGGGGGTGATAGGGCACAACGTATGAGGTTGGTGAGCAGGAACCTTTTAATGATTTTCAGCAGGGCTATCATATGGAAGAATAGTATCCTACTGTTGGCCACGATAACCAGGATAGCTCATTGGTTCTACATGTCAAGGAATTGTGCACAGTGCAAGAGAAAATGACCCCCTTGCATAAGTCTGGATGCCATACAAGAGCACTGCTGCCGCTCCATTCTGGGGTGTTGTGAAACTCTTCCTGCTCCATCCCCTTTGTCCCTGACCAAAAAAGGTGACAGTTTGGTGCACCTTTGCGAGTCCAGCAAAGGGGGATGGGTACAGTATTTTGCTCTGAAAGCCCATCTCTTCTACCCCTCTACCGATTCAAAGTAAAGCTCTCTCCATGAGACTCAATATGCCTTCCAGCTACTCAAGCCAGACTTTCTGTAAAAGAAAATATGTACCCATCCCTGCACCCTCTTCCCAGAGGCAATTATTCCAGTGTGTCACTGAGCGCATTAGAGCTGGCGTCAGCACCACCACCTCAGCACCACGTGCTGCAAAATGTGCTAGGTGTACTACTAGTTAGCAGCATGGTTTCTAAAAGGGTTAGGATCATGCCTGTGCGATCTTTGCCAGGTTTTCTGTCTCTGCGAGTGGTGGATTACTTGGCAGCTGGTGTCCGGACTCGTAATTGCTCTTCTATGGTATACCACCCGTCCCTGTGGTAGCGATGCAAGTCTAGTCTTCCTTCAACCAACATGATGCCTTGACTTATGATATCCCTTTCGGAATGCTCATTTCTACATCGGTGTGCACCACCAAGGCATGGTTCTTCGTACCATTGTCCTGCAAGTCCAACTGCAATTGCTTGATCAGGTTTTTTTTTTTCCATACTGTGTTTTTCATCTGTCTTGGTCATCTCGTCAGGGGTCCAGTGTGCTCCAATCGTCACTAGAGTTCTAGACACATGGACACAGTGGCATTGAAAAATTTGGTGCAGCATGTTTTATTGGATATGACGTTGTTGACTGAAGGGAAAATGGTCTGTGGAGAAAATAATTGCCTGGAACTTAAGGCAGGTTTGTTCATAAACCCTTTTGGCTTCTCCAATCCCACTTCCTGAGATCACTCATCTTCTGATGGATCCCTCGGGGACGCATCGCCCTCTGATGTCTTTTGGGGTCAGAGCGGGATGGCATGCAACCAGTAGCCTGGAGGTTAGCATTTCTATCCGTGGAAGTTATGTCCTTTCAGACCATTTGGCTTTTATGGTGTCAACACCTGTTGATTGGGATATTGTGGGTAAACACCCATTTGTTTGTCTCCTTTAAAAGAGCATCCCCTTTTTCTGACCTCTCTTTCCCAGGTGTACTTCATCAATGAGCTCCTTTGCTTCATAGAGGGCTGGAACTATAACGGAGGGCCCTCTCTTTTAATTATATTATGCCCCTTTGCCTGAAAATGTTTGTCGTGCCTGGGATTTCCCCGTAGTTTACTCCCCTGGCTGGGTTACGTTTTCCATTTCCCAATGCACTAAGCCTAGGATTGCCACTGTCCTATTCAGCGTTTCCAGGTCACACTGCTCTCTGTACAGTGCACTCGAGAATATGTGCAAGCTACAGGTCCTCATTGGCACAAGGCTACTGGACAGCTGCGGTTTGCATTGAGGCATCCTTTTCAACCTGTCCCGCTCACATTAGCTTGTTGAGTTTAAGTTGAGTTCCAAGTTGGGATCGTCTTGTCCGCCTTTGGCACCCATTCGGCATGGAGAGCCACGGCCCCTAAAGCTTAACCTTGTGACCAGTTTGTTGGATAACATAAAGGTGGCCGACTGACCCAGTGATGTGGTTTTCGAAGAATTGTGCTTCAAATTGATCAATGAGATTGAATTGTTTGGAGAGAAAGCTTTGAACAAGCATACTACTCTCTTCATGTTCTGACATAAAAATAGATTTTTAATACTAATCAGTATAAAGGAGTACTAATTCTATTGGGGGCACAAAGGCGAGTATGATCCCACTGAAGTGCAAACAATTCTGTTGAATGTTGCCACGTTTATGCTGTTATAATCTTGTTTCAACCTCCCCGGTCCTATGGTGACATTATTCCTTTCTTTCAGACGCTGATCCCAAGGCTTTGTGATTACTTTCTGCCCCTCTGTGGATGATGGGCCCAGTTGCGGGATGTTGTCCCCATCCATATCTGTTGTTTCTTTCAAGTTTGGGACTTGGCTAGCCAACAGCCGTGCCGGTAGGACATTTTGATTGGTAAAGGATCTCCTGTCGTAATTGCCTGGGGCATAGTAAGAGGGTTTGTTTAGTAAAAGATATGATTTCATAGATCCAGTGACTCCTAAATTAGTCTGCAGACTTATGTGAACTAGAACTAAAGGTTCTTTTGAAACAGGATGTTACCCCTGAAAATGTATTTTCCCCGATTTTCTTGCAGCTGAAATTTACGTTTGAGAAGCATAATACTAGCATTTGTATCCTTAATGGAATTCATACTCTTTTCTATTTAGTATGGCAAATCAGTATTATTTGCTGAATGTTACATTGAATGTTAACTTTCCTCAGGTTGTCATCTAACTATAATTACATTACTGAATATAATTTGAGTTGAATGAAGAAACACAAGTGAATCCTGCCCTTTTTGGTCGGTGCTGCACTTTCTACTTTTCAAAGTTAGACTCTTTCTTACTGTAACCATTTTTAGTTTTCAATTCTTCCAATAAAACGTATGCATGATTTTTGTTTTCTTTTTAGTGACATGGTTTGCAAGCCTTTCTGCCTGCAGTTCTAGGATGTGGCAGCTAGCATGAATGGTGCGCCGAGGAGCAGCGTGAGTTTGCCCCTATATCACAGAGCCTGGTGAGGTTGGGGAGAACAATATTTTCACCCTAGTTTGGCAGCTCTGCTGCACGATTACACACACATGAATGAAGACCGCATTTGGAAAGGCAGCAGGCCCGCGATCCAGAGCTGATTCAGGTGAGCAACAGGATTGTGCTGTCCTCCCGTGCACTGTTTTTGGGAAAGGAGAGCAAATTACTTAATATTGCAAACTCCGTGGCTGCCCCATTGGTTATCCAGTAATGAAGAACTGCATTAATTTTTTTTTAAAAAACGTTAAAATAGTTAGGGCATCTTCGCAAATCTGCGATAGACGAGTAAAGCGAACGTATACTCCACTTCCTATCCCAAAAAATAACTTGGTTGAATGTTTCATAGTGGTTTCACGAGCATAACTTTAATTTTTATGTTCCTATATGATTTGCTAAAAATGCTTACATATAAATGTTTGCAAGTTCTAGCGTTTAAAAAAAACGCCCGAGTCAAGATCATTAACGACATGAGCCATGACATGAAAGGAATTCTACGTTAAGGAATTGTACGTTAAGGCACTGTACTTTTATTTTTGTATGTGCTAGCTCGAAATGTTTATGAGCTTTTTTTTTGGGGAGAATTGTTAACATACAATGAGATTACTCGATGTAAGTCCTGTTCTAACGGTTAGGTGACTCAATTGTACTTGCAGCATAATTCTGTTGTAGATTGACATGGTTTCCATATGTTGAAATCTAGTGGCTGGGCATGGAATGGGCAATTATTCTTCTAGGTGCATTCAAACATAGCTGCCAACATGGAGGCATCTGTGAATACAAAACTTATTGGACATTCACCACCATTCCACAATATTTCAGGGCAGTTCTCAGCAGTGGTTTCCGACATAGGACAGAATTCCTTTTTTGGGGGTTCTGCTGTAAAATATTCTGGAACCCACAAACATTTTGCTTACCCTGATGCTGGAATCCTTCTTCCTGTACTGTCCGATTGTAACCCATATGGCTTCTAGGACAGGGGGGCTTTTTATACACTCCATATTGGAGCTGGGGTGATATAGAGCCCTACAATTATGTTGTGGAGTAGGACGGTAGCATCTGTATTTTTTAGTTTTGGCTTCATGAGGTTTGCAGCCTATTTCTACAGCATTAGTAGCCCAAAGTATCAGTATGGTCGCCATTGTGCTACTAATGCATTTGTTCAAGTCTACTCTCTGCCCTTTTTGTTTTTGGCCATTATTTTGTTTGTGGAAACCACGAAGCATGCCTAAAGTGGCTGTTGTGCATACACAAGCTCACTTTGAGCCCAGCCCTGCACCCTCCATAGTGGATGGGACCGGCTCCCTCCTCCAGACTGCTCCAAAACGCAAACTTTGCAGGTAGTGTGAGAAACCAGAAGGTGTCTCACTCCCTAGTCTCTGGGGATCTGTCATCCAGGTGGCCAGGACACGGCCATCGCTTTTGGATCCTGTTTCTGGGGGTCGACCAGTGTAGGGAGGATCACCTGGATGGGGAGGTCTTCGGGGAGTGGAAGTAGGACACCGGACGGTGAGACTCGGTATCCCCTTTCTTGTAACACCTTTTCCCCATCCTACCAGGTAGGTTACTTAGGAACTCAACCCCCGACCACCATTTTCGAAACACACTTTCTCACGGAACGGCTCACTGTGAGAGAAAACTGACTAATAACCGAGCCGTATACCTGACTTGTCCCAACACAAGGGTCAGGCAGAATCAGACAATTACTGATAATTACACACACCTGACTTCCATCGCACTTCCCCACACGGATAAAAGGCGGAGCACGAAAGTACACTATGAGCAAGGCAAAACACACGTGGAAATAGCAGTTCTGAGATGGCAGTTTAATATGAGTAGAAAGACGGCAAGACCAGAGATGGTTACAAGGAGGGAACTGCCCTTGACCTTTTCGGAGAAGAACCGCAAGTTTCAAGAGCCCTGGAGGAAAAGAAACCCAAGACTGGGAATTAAAGCTGAAAAAAGGTGCATTGTGTGTTTAAGGTACACATGGCCCTCCCGCCACGATAGCCAAAGCGGGGAGGAGTGATTGCCGCTGTGGTACTGTCCTTGGCTCCCACAATAAAGCAGCACCAGTAAAGTCAGCACAGCCGGTGAATTGGGGAGACTGATAGCAGCCCGGTCTGTGTTGGAACCAAGGTTGCGAACAGCAACATTGTATGAAGACATCTGCGAACAAGAGTATGAGAGCCTATGTGATGAACGGCGCGAACATAATTGAATATCCAAGTGAATTAACTTTTGGAACCAAGATAGATGCCATATACAGAGTGGTCCGGCACCACGTGGGTGCTTATTCGAAGGTCTCAGTTTGGTATCCAACTGAGAGTGTAAACATTGTTGAACTGTGAAATCGAAGTGGTCCTGCAACGGCTCAAACTAAGCCCCGTTCACATTTGGAAGTCTTTGGTAGCTAATACGAACTGTAATTGGTCTGAGCCCGCCTGAAGGAGACTAAGTGTGTAAAAGGGATCGGAGCCTGGCTGAGGTGGATCCGGGGTGAACCGCGAGTCAACTGAGAAAAGATATATTGTTGAAATTGGTCCGAGCCCAGCTGAGGGACATCCGGCGTGAAGACTAACCCACCTGAATGTTTTGGTACATCAGGCCCCCTGAATCAAGAGACTTTGCTAATGTAAGAGACTTGGTCACAGAAGGCCCTGATGTTGGTAATGGAACTCTGTCTTCATGCCAAAGAAGGCTGAGAGTGTGCTATGCTTGATTGAACTGCCTTGTCCTGTGCTGAAAACATGGGGAAGGGAGGCCAACGGCCTGAACTTTCTTATTTATCATTTTGTGAACACTACTTTATTTTTCATGAACGTTATCCCACACTCTTTGTAAATTAGCGATAAGGATTGGCAAATAGGTTTTTTAGTATAGGCCCTTTTCTGTTGAAAAGACTCCACTAGGACTGCCTTCTTTATTATTTGATGGTCGTAGCTCTCTCCCATCCTTAGATTTAGGTTTAGATAGGAGTTTATCACACCCTTGTGAGAGTTCAACAAAACCCTTAAACTGTAGTCACGTGTGTCTGTCTTACCTTGATACCATGCCTTTCTTACAATAGAGATAAGTGTTTGGTGATTTTGGGCACCAACACTTTTGTGTGCCTCCTTGGTGTGTGATTGGAAAACTGACATAAGCCATTACATGATTGAATGTGTATATCTTTGGCAAGACCCTGGGTATTCATTAACTCTGTTAATTCTCCCCTGAATTGATGGTGGTTTTGCTACAAAGATGGAATAGCCAATCACTAGGACCAAGCTTTATCATACTGGCTGGGCTCTTTTTCATTAGCTCTGGTTTCCTCTTTCAGCTGCCTGATGTGCTTGCTGGGACTTGGTCTGGGCTGTTTTACCATTGTATCCTCCTGTTTGTAAAACCTCTAGGTTGGATGCCAGAGTCATCCAGAAGGCTAGTGGGACACCACTACCCTGCCTGCTCTTTGTGTGGGACCTCTTGGGTCGCTTTCACTGTTACCCCTTTCCTGGGACTGTTTTCTTCTATATGGCTGTCCTGTTTTTCCCTTTGAGCCCGTTCGATCTCTGTGGTTGGTTCCCCTATCTTTCTGGTGCCTTCCCTGTGGTTGCTTCTTTTCCTTGCTTTTTAAAACAAATGTTTATTTGTGATCTGGTTTACAAATAAAACCTTTCACAATCTCAACATATATTATAAATATAGCCAGATAAGCTTAAGACATCATTTAACATCAACATTTATTGTCATACATACAATCAATATCCTAATAAAAACAGATGCTACTGTACAACAATTTGTACGTCACTTGTTAACATATTTTTAAAATAATATAAAACTGCAATCAATAGGGATATTCGTTGTGCCTTAAGATTTCTTAACCATAATTGATCCGTTTGGAGGCTTACCTCATTATGTAAAAATGTATTTGACAACTGCTTACGTTTTGGAGAGAAGATTCTATAAGCAGATGTTTTAGCGTTTCGACATAACATTTTTACAAAAATGACACAATCTAGATGCTCTCAGAATTTTGCTTCTAGAGCTCAAACAATTAATTAATTTGGGGTGCTTTGCCAAGCAGTGATAAGATGGCAGCATAGATCTGCCTGACAGGAAGATATTTGCCTAAATATGGACCTTTCTTCCAGTTTTTCTGACTTCATTTTGCAATAATTTGGAAACTGGAGGTAACTTCCTTCATTTTGCCATATTTATTAGCCACCAGTTTACTGTAGCATCATGAGCCTGTACTGACAGCTGCATTTAATATACTCTCTGTGCCTCTCTCTTCATTCCACGTCCCGCCTTTAAATCACAGCCTCTACATTCCCTATTTCTGAGCGTGGCGGTCATTGTACTGCTGCTCTCTGTGGAAAAAAAATGCTGCCAAGCGGTGAAAGCTTCAGGAACAAGGCACGCTACTCGGGTGCCTCAGGCGTTAAATCCTTATCCAATGAACTATTGACGTTTATTAAACATAAAATATAATATAATATCATCTCAGTAACCCAGACCCCATCATTTTTAAATTTCTCATGAATAAACGCATTGTATTTAACAAATTATGCACGTATAAGGCCGCCAAATTTATACTTTGTTCTACATCTAAGTTTTATAGTGGCTTCACCAAAACTGGCTTAATTCCAGCCTCCTGTCTGAAAAATAGAACATAAAAATCTTTGCTTACATCTATTATTGGCCCTGATGGTAGAAGACTAACAAAAGAAAATTATATTAGTAATGCATTCTTAGACTTCTATTCTAACTTATAGTCTGCTAACTCTTTTCTTTCGAGTTATCTGAAATTCAATCCTTCCTTGGCAAAAACCCTATTAATCTCTCTTCGCTCAACAATCCCATCACTTTATCTGAAATTAAACAGGCCTTCACTGACCTCATGTCTCCCAAACCTTTGGAACTTTCCAACTACTTCACAGACCAGAATTGTAGCTGCAATTCATTTGGTGAAGCACTTCTTGTTTTATTTGCTAATCCCAATAACTACCCCATCTACATTAAAAATAATAGACCTATCTGCCTAATTAAGTCTGACTCTAAAGTATTTGCAAAAATCCTGGACAAAGATTAGAAATCGTTCTGCCTGAACTCATACTTTCAGGCCAATCCGGATGTATTAAAGATTGCTTTCCATCCTTCAACACTAGTTTACTCTTCAACATTATTTCCCACCCTCAGAAATCACAAGACCCCTTGGCTCTTGTTACTTAAGATGCTGAAAAAGCATTTGACTGAATCTCCTGGATTTATATGTTTTAACACCCGAATAGGCATCGCTTTTCTCTTTATTTTATTATTCTTATCCGCATCCTTTACTCTACACTTTCCACCCGAATCCTTATCAATTATTCCTTCTCCCATTCTTTTGAAATTACTAGAGGCACTCTTCAAGGCTGTCCCCTTTTGCTGCTACTTTACAACCTTGCCCTTGCAGAGTAACCCCTAAATGCTCAAACCAGAGAAAATATGATCCACTAGAGAAAAATGCCCAGCACACCTCTTGCAAGGAGAACAAGGTTTAATCTAAAAAAAAAAAAATACAAGTACGTGCCATCAAAGATCTCTGATGCCACGGAGCGCTCTAACAAAAACAGCACGAGCAGCAGTATTTAAAGGTACACAGCATCACAATTGCAGCACATCACCTATGTTACAAATCCAGGTAACTGGTTGGTGCATCCCTATACACGTATGTATAGCCTTCTCCATATGGGATGGCAGGCGATTTATCGCAGCCTCTTTTGCCCATTTTCTACCGTCATCAAATACATAGAAAGTAATTGGCAATTATTTACGCAGGTCATCATTTCACAACTCTACAGTGCACCTCGTATCAAGGACATGAGTGAGGTCATGATAACTTCTCAGAATTGCATGTACCCCCGCTCCTTTCTCAGACATGTTGGCGCCTGCACATCTTTCCCACCCTCGGCATACATTTGTTCCCCACCATGGGGTCTGGCAAGGATTCACATGCTCGTGAATATTCCCCATTGTCAGGCTGGGAATCCTCAGTAAAAAAAAAAAAGTTTCAGTTTCGTTTCTGAACTGTCTTTCTCCTATAAACGACCAATCACTGAGCTCTGGGTCATACTGCCCCCAACCAATGACTGTCCTCTACCTAAGCCCCTCCTCTGGCAGCCTATTCAGATGTTTACTGCAAGTTTAAGTGTTTGGAGTACTTGCGTTTCGCTCTTCGAGCTTTCCGCGTTTCTTTGCGTTTTTGCTAAGAAAACTTTGTTTTCGGTTCAATTGAGCCCGGGTGCTCCATCGTTTACCCTTCCGATTAACGGGGATCAGTTTTTCAGCTTTTTTCATCGCCACTCAAGTGTAGAAATCATCAAGTTTCTTCTTGGAAACACCACACTGGATCAAGTTTCTTCAGGCCTGCACCACACTGGATCATGTCGGAGGAGAAGGACGGAGCTGCCCTCTGCAAGCTGTGCACAAGCTGCGGTTTGCAGAATGTTTTTTCAGATGCCAAGCATTCCCAGTGCCTATATTGTTTACACCCTGCGCATAAAGAAGATTGTGTGATCTGCCATGGCTTCACCAAGCGCACAATGAAGGATTGACACGTCCGGTTGGCGGCGTGGTTCAAGACCAGGGCTTCTAACCCGGGTGATTTCAGTGACATGCCTCTTCCGGATCTAGACAACCTGAACAGACTTCTAAGTCCATTGAGGGCACTCCATCTCTGGGGGCCCAACACAAGGCCTAGCACTGCAAGTCCGATTCCATCGGGGTCGCCACACACGATCAGGACGCATTCATCGTCTCTGCCGATCTCCAGCCACTGCTCCAGCTCTTCATCCAAGAGGAAATCTGATACCCCGGGGAAGCTGCGGGAGACACCGGAGAAGGGCAAACAGGGCAAGGTGCTCGAACCGCCCGTGTCAGAGAAGGCCAAGCAGGACAAGGCGTCTGAGCTGCCTGTGAAGAAGGCCAAGATGGCCGGACCTGTCTGTGAAGGTCCAGGTGATCCAGGCCAAATCATCCTGCTCGATCGAGATGGTGGTGGCTTCCCTTTTAAAGGCAAAAGGGGCGGACCCCGCCCAGAGTGCCCCAGCGGCAGGCAGAATGTCTTTCCCTGCCAGGTCTTCATTCAAGCCGATAGAAAAGACTCTGGAGAAGAGGATGCAGGATCTTAGCCCGGGACCGACCCCTCAAGACCCTGGAGAAGGGGGTGGGGGTGTGGCTGGGGGTGAGGGTTGGGGTGGAGAAGGGCACAGACATTTCTTCGTCCGACGAGGCGGTGGTGCTTTCCGTCCACACCATCCAAGGTGGTGACGATGACGACGATGGGAGCGTCGATACAGTCGACGGGGACGATGACATGGGTGCTGGGCCCATCGGCCCTGTCCCCCAGCTCCCCTCGAGAGACTTATCGCAGAATATCCTCTCGACACCCCACACGCCAGCAGGTGAAGAGGAAGACTATCCTGTCGGTACCGCTCCTGGACAACGTCTAGGATGAGGGGCTGTCGCTGCTGAAGAACCCTGCTTCAGCCCCAGCGAAGAGAGACGGGCTTTAGAAGTAACGGGTGCCGGAGTCTGTGCCCAAGTGTCTGCGGTCTCAACCGCCGCCGGACTCGGTGGTCTCCAGGACAAAGTCGTCGGGTTCATAGTCTTCTTCGCCTGTACCCCCGGACAACGAAGGGAAGAAATTGGTTTCCATGGGTAGAAAGGTAATCTATTCGGCGGCGACGACGGTGGAAGCGGGCAACGCCTTAGTGAACGTGGCCAGATACGACCGGGAGCTTTGGTACAAGATGGCTCTGCTCCTGGATTTCCTCCCCGGTGATAAACAGGTAGAGGCTTTGGAGATCTTCCAGGAAGGCGAGATGGCGTTGGACCACGCCATCACAGTGACACTGAACTTTGCAGACACAGGTTTCTGCCAGATGGGCAACAGGGTTTTCCATTGCCGTCGTTGCTGGCTCAAGGGAACCAACTTCAGGCAGGAGGTCCAGACGAGGGTCCTGGACATTCCGTTCGATGGAGACAACCTGTTCGGAAGGGCTGTCGATGAATCCTCCCAGGCCATCAAGAATGACCCAGAGACGGCCCATGCTTTGGGAACCCTGCAACAACACCGGACGTCCTTTTGTTCCTCAGGAGGGAAGTCTAGCAGGTCTTTGAAGGGTTTCGGCTGGGGCTCATCCTCTTACCGCCAACCCTCCCATTCCTCGACACAGGAAGCCAACCGGAGTCGCTCCAAGCCCTTCGGAGGTGGCCGCCGTCATCGTCAAGGTTCCCAGGGTGGTGCGCCGACTGTCGAGCAGGATTTAACTGGCCAAGACGCTGGCCCCCCCATACCCCTCTGTACCCCAGTGGGAGGCTGGCTGGCGAGCTTAGTCAGCGTGTTGGAGACCATCTCCACCGATCGATGGGTGCTGGACGCTCTCGCCCATGGATAAACCTTAGAGTTTCAACAAAAGTGATTGCGAATACCACCGGTGGCCGACAGGCACTCCACATCTCTCAGCACCTGCTGGAAGTATGGGCCATGTTAAGAAAAGGAGCGATAGAGCTGGTTTCAAAGCGATTCCGGGATTCCGGAGTTTACTCAAGGTACTTTATCGTAAGAAAGAAGACCGGGGGCTGGAGGCCGATCCTCCGCCTACGACAGCTCAACAAGTACATAAAGTCCCAGAAGTTCAGGATGGTCACGCTGCAGCACATGCTCGGCCAGCTGGAGGAGGGGGACTTTCTGTCGTCATTGGATCTAGAGGACGGGTATTTCCACGTCCCCATACACAAAGGACTCAGCCTCAATTTTGAGTAGCAAACCGTTGTCTGTCCTATCCAATTGGCGATAGAGATTTATAAAGTGATCCCCCCAGCGCAAATCAAATAGGCTGAGCCTGCAAATAGGACTGTGTGGGGGTTGTCCTCTTAACATCTTGATGGCACTAGAGTCCCTACTGGTTAATGCACTAAGTTTCTTCTGTGAGTTGCGCTGGAATAAATACTCATGGGCTTTAAGCCAATTTTTATAGCCTTGTTTTAAAAGTTTACCTTCCTTCCTGTACAGCACCTCGTCATGACAATATAAATGTCTAACGTTACTTCGCAACTCTTTTTTTTCTTTGCTTGTATAGCCCTGTCGAAACAGTGACTATGGAATTTCCTAGTATTCTCGAGTTTTCACGATCAATAAACCTTTCAATAATTATTGAGTTTATCGAAACTCTCCCAGTCATCTGCCCCCGACCCCAAAAAAGCAATAACGGCTCGTTTCAGATTCACAGTTCACCAGTCGGGGGCAGGTTGGCCCTGAACAGTCAAGCTTGGCACTCAGGTTCTACTGACTCATGGGTGATTTTGAGGTTCCATGTAATAATGTCCCTATGAAAAATTTGTCTGTTTCTGGTGACTTTTTCCTGGCTATCAAAATTCTTTCCCCAAATATTCTAGTAGGGGTATAATTATATATGATTACCTCCAGTCCTAGAATATTTGGGGAAAGTGTTTGATAGCCAGGAGGGTGCATCATTAATGCATTTTAAAAAAGTCGCCAACCTGACGACTTTTTTCATGGGGACATTATTACCTGATACCGATTTATCTTCTGCCATCCTCCTCCTTACCCCCATCGCACCACCCCACAGATCGGTACTTCTTCACTCTTATCAGAGATACGTTCCCTTGTGGAGAGAGAGGCGGTGGAGGAGGTTCCTCTCCCTCAGCAGGGGCAGGGCTTTTCTTCCTATATATCTTTGCTATTGGGAAAAAAAGCACCAGCCAGGCCTGCAAGTGCTCCTTGATCTTTCCTTCCTGAATCTGTACCTACCTCTGCAAAAGTTCAAAATGGTGACGCCAGCTCATATATCGGAGACGCTGTGTGGGGGGGTGCTGGTCGTGCTCCCTGGATCCGAAAGACTCATATTTACACGTCCCCATAATGCAGGCCTTTCTTCAGGTTCTGGGTCATGGGTTTGTATTTTCAATAAAAGATGCAACTCCAGATGGTGTTGGCCTGTGTCAGCAGGAGAAGCAGACAGTCGTCAACCAGCAGCAGCAACACAAATGTGGGGTGTGGACAGGGGGACACAGCAATCACTGTACCCCAACAAACTGGCCCACCTCTCTCATTAATACTCCCCTCTAACGCCCACTAGATTTCAGCCTGTATGTAACCATTCACATTGATCGGATGTTGTCCCAAATAGACTCACTGACTCACATATACAACTGTGCTGCCTAGCCATCACTCACCTCTAGGAGAAACGCTAGTCAGTGTTACCTCATCTCCCCACCACCCAATAGCGTGTAGCCTTCAAGCACCCACTTCTTTTGACCAACTATCCCAACTTATGTACCACACTTAAAACAAATTTATGAAGTTTGACATGTGCCACTACTCGGCAGAGTTGTAAAGTTTAGCATGTTTCACACTTGGACAGAATTGTGAAGTTTACCACGCGCCGCCCCTAAACAGAATTGAGGTTTGGCATGCGCCACCACTAGACAGAATTGTGAAGCCTGGCACTCTTAGAATTGTGAAATCAGCAAAGAGGTAAGAAGAAAGGAAAAAAAAAAACCTAATCCACCCTTTCCTCCATACTTGTGGCACATTCCATCCTTGGGAACGGAACCAGAGCACTTTTGTAACAAATCATCAAAAATGTTAGTTTTTTTGTCCTTCTTTTGTTTTTACGAGGGGCCCCGCACGTGGCATAACCCTGTCCTCCTGAGCTCCTCCCCGCGCATCGCCCTTCAGTTCTATTAACCACGCGGTTGGGGCTGGACTCATAGCATCACCAGGAATTTGTTCTCATTCCCTTTTGTCCTTCCACCTGCTGTGGTTCCACGGCCATTTAGTCCTCAGTCTACGCCGGAGCATCTGGGATTCAAGTCCTATTCGTCCTGCGAGCATCGCTTTGCGAGGGCGGATCCCCATTCTTTTTGCCTGGAGTGTTTAGACCCGGAACATCGCTGGGACTCCTGTTTTTACTGCGACTCTGTCGCCGTCCGGGCACTCCAGCGTCTTCTTCGTAGGGAGGTGGTGTTTCAACGCGTTCCTCCACCACATTTGGCGCTCTTCATTGACCAGAAGAAACAACGCCCGGTAACTTCTTTACTTTATATTGTGCCCCGGCCAGGAATGGGAGGGGCTCGAGTAGCTCTGTTACCAGGGGCTTCCCTGAGGTGTCCCACAAGGGGCCTAATAAGCACACCGGAGGCTCCTCCGAGGGTTCCCACAGTAGGCCTGCCAAAACCGGACATTGTTCGGAGGTTCCCCGTTTGGGGGCTAAAGTTCAGCCCAATTCCTCTGTGGCTCTGGCTACCAGGGTTCGCCCTGAGGTCTCAATTTCTGGAGCTTTCCACAATGATACCAGGGTACCCCCTGAGGTTTCCGTTTCTAGAGCTTTCCACACAGTCAAGTCTCGAGGCCCCTTTTCAGGGAGCTGTACGTCCTGGGTTAGTTCCAGAGGTTCCTCTTCTTGGGGCTCATTCCAGTACTGACAGAGTCGAGGGATCCTCTTTGGGGATCCTGTCGGTGAGGTACATTCCTCAACCGTTCCTTGCTCGGCGTGATGGTACCAGTTCTGTCGAGGGGGCAAAGAGGTTGGTCACACACCACAGGCCTTCGAGTACAGGCACTGCCAAGGTTTCTCTATTGGAGGCTAATTCTGGCGCAGTACCTAAGATGTCCAGTAAACAACCTAGATCTGCCAGTATCGGCTCGGCTGAGGATCCTTGTTTCAAGGCTAAAGTGTTAAGTTCCCCTGACGAGACAGTTGCTTCACTTTCTCCTGTGACGCAGTTCTCCCCGGGTGTCGACAAAATGCCGGCTGCACCTGCGTGGTCCACAGCAGCCATTTTGGATACCTCTCCTATGCCAACGTTAGCGATGGCTGGTGCAGGGAGCATTCCTTTTGAGGCTGAGCAGTTTATTCCGCACCATGTGGACAACAAGAACCCGTTCCGCCCTACAATAGATTGATGTGTTCGGGCACCGCTGCCTCACACAATTTTGCTTACTCCTGGTTCCGCTCCTATGATCTGTGTGGACCCAGCCGGCGGTGGGCCTTCCTGGCAACCATCCTCAGTGTTCATGGGGGGTGGGTATGCCCCTCAAGAGCCTCTACCAACTCCAGCGCCTAGACTTTCGTCTGAGGATACGTTCTTTGGGAAATTTCAGACGCTCATGCACTCTGATCCCATGAAGGCGTACTTTAAGGGCCTTTTTAGAGAAAGCTATCCACTTCCTCCTGTAACACCTACAGCCCCGGCTGTTCCTATGCAGGTCCCGGTGGTCCCACTTTCACCTCTACCTTCCGGACCTCCGCCAGCACTTCCTCCTCTGCCTCCGCTTTCCCCGATAGAAAAGTTGTTGGGGGATCAGCCAAACAACACTTTAGGCCCTGAGTTGCCAAGTGCAGTGGATCAATCTTCTGTTCCCTCTTCACTGGAAGAGGGCCAAGCGGACCAGGACAGCGATGAACAGCCCCGCTCTATTAGAGCTTTTCATGACTGTGTACTGGATATGATGGCTTTACTTGATATTAAAGTTCCCCGAGGCCCCCACTCCACAGGAGGTGGTGCTTTCTGGAGCCTTCAACTCATGAGCGCACTGGCCTGTTCCTCCAAAAGGACGTCTTGACTGAGGCCCGTAAGGTCTGGGACAAACCCCATACTGGACTGCATCTCAACAAGAGGATTGACGCTCGATACAAGCTTCACACTTTGGAAGATATAGCCTGGTCGGTTGTCCGCTCCCCTCGTCAACAGTGATGGCAGCAGCTACCCTGCCATCCAAGCCGGCCTCTGCATCCTCCACTGCAGTGGCCCAAATCCTTTCTAAAGAGGATGCACTTCAGGACGCCATTGGCAAGAGTCTTTTCCAATTCGGCGCTCCAACTTCGTCAGGCTAACACCAAGCTCCTCCTGGCAGCAGCCAATCTGAAGCTGTGGAGAGAGCTAGCCGATTTCCAAGAATGTATTCCTGCGGATAGGCTAGAGGACTTATAAATCGGTTTGTTGGACGGCAAAGTGTTGGCTCAGGATTTGCTGGATGCTGCGGCACACCATGTGGATACCTCTGCTCGAGGTGCTTTGGTCGACATCTCCCGCCAAGCATGGCTCCATGTGACAAAGTTCTCAAAGGAAGTTCAGGACAAAGTACTAGACCTTCCTTTTGATGGCAAAGAGTTGTTCCATTCCTCCACTGATGAGTAACTCACAAAGACTAAGGCCAGTACCCAAACAGCCAAGTCCTTATCGGTCCTGGCGAATGCTCCAGCTAAGGGCCCTTATACACAGAGGTCTGGGTCCCAAACTCGGTCGTTCTCTGGATTCAGGGGGTTTCAGGATCGCCATGCATGCCGATCTGAAGCTCCGGTTGGCGGGCAAGCCATTAACCACAACAGCAAGGTGGCTGGTTTTTCTCTCGGCCAGTGGCCTGCTCTCCACGTACAGGTAGTCTCACTGCCGACAAGTCATCCAAATGATTTATCTGGTCGGTCCCACGAGACTGGTGGGGGGGACGAATCTCGTCTCACCTGGAGGCGTGGCAGACCATCACTGAAGACCGGGTGGGTTTTGTCCATCGCTTGGGCAGCTTCCGTTTGACCCACCCCACCCTTCAACCGTCCCTTGCAGCAGACTGGGTCGCCTTCCCTCAGAGCCGAGCTACAGAAACTTCTAGACCTCAGAGAGGTGGAACCTGTTCCCCCTCAGTGAGCAAGGGGAGGGCTACTGCTCCCGTCTGTTCAGTGCCCAAACCAAACCAAGCTGGCCTGTGCACTATCCTCGATCTTTCCCAGTTCAATCTATCTCTTCCTCCTCAAGAAAAATTCAAGATGATCACGCCCTTCCAAATAAAGTCCTCTCTTCGGAAGGGCGATTGGCTCAGTGTGGTGGACCTCCAGGATGCATAGATGCACAGTCTGATTTGGAGCCTGCATCGGAAATATCAGCGGTTTTCTGTGGGAGCCAAACACTTCCAGTTTCGAGTACTCCCTTTTGGTCTTGGTTCGGCACAGAGTGTCCTTAACGAAGATGATGTTGGATATTGCAGCATTCCTCAGTCTGCAGGGGGTTCATGTATATCCATACTTGGACGATTGGCTCCTGTGCAGTCCTTATCCACAGACGGCTACAACCAATCTCCAGTCACTCCTTCAGCTCCTGTTCCATCTTGGACTGTCGGTCAACTGGCAGAAATCATCCATGACGGTCTCTCAAGACCTAATCTTTCTGGGTTTCGTTTTGGGACACTGTCAGTACCAGAGTGTTCTTAACGATGGACCAAATTGCAGACCTGTCGACCACGTGCCAAATCTTCCTCCAGTCTTCTCAAATGACGGCTTGGTGGTTCCAGAGACTTCTGGGCCTTATGGCTTCTTGCGTGCTGGCTCTGCCTCTTGCATGCCTGAAGATGAGGTGCACTCAGCTGGCTCTTAGGAGCTGTTCCAAAATGATTCCAGTTCCATCCTGCATGGCGGTGGATCTACAATTGTGGAGTTTTGCCACCAACCTTTCAGTGGGCCTGCCCACAAGTAAGTCACTACAGACTCGTCCCTTCTGGGATGGGGAGCGACGCTACATCACCTCCAGGTGTTCGATGTGTGAACGTCTCAAGAGAGTCAGTTCCATATCAATTACCTGAAACTTCTGGCGGTGGTGTTCTTTGAGCTCAAAGCTTTTCAACCATCTATCGGCAACAGCGTAGTCTGTGTTCGCACAGACAATTCTGTGGCAATGTTTTACATCAACAAGCAGGGCGGCAACAAATGCCTGTTCTTGTGGATCTGGCTTTGGGAGTGGGCCATACCGCACAACGTTTGGCTTCAAGCGGTGCACCTTCCGGGTCACATCAATGTGACAGTTGATTCACTCAGTCGCCAGTCGGCAGCCAGTTGAGAATGGGAAATGAACAGCAAAGTCCTCTCCAACATTTTCTACCAATGGGGCGCCCCAGAGGTGGACCTCTTTGCAACTTCTTCGAACAAGAAATGACCTCTTTATGCATCCAGGAACGGGCTTGGAACATCCTCCCTAGGGGACGCCCTCGAGATACCATGGGACAATATGAAAGCTTATGCTTTTCCTCCATTGCCTCTGATTCACCGGTCGCTCTGCAAGCTTGGGAACACGTCAAACTGTACTCTCCTGTTTTTGGCTCCGTGGTGGCCAGCCAGGTTTTGGTTTTCGGAACTACAGCATCTGTTGGTACTCCCCCGCCCCCTCCTCCTCCACCACCACCACCACCCCACCACCCCTCACAATCAGAAATGCTGCAGATTCTCAACCTTCTTCACCAGAGCAATCATGAGATGTGGCTCCCCTCCCCACAATCGTTCAGCTTGTCAGCCTGGTGCCCGAGTTCAGATCTTTAATATGCGCAAAGTGTGTCAGCGGAAAAAAACCAAATTTGGGAGGAACCCATCTATAGAACTAGGAGAGGGGCACCCAAATTCAGAACCACAGATCAAACCATGCCAAAAACAAAAACAGAGAAATTAGAAACCATGAATATTTTATTTGTATTTCATTGTATGTTTAAAATATACATATTAAATCATGTTTCAAGCTCATTATCTAAATAATACCATTTAATTAGAAAATTGAAAAACACAGTACTTTTCTAAAAACACGACTGATAATTCAGTCAACACTAACTTAATGTAGCCAAAGAGTCTGAACGTCATGCCGGTTGAAGGGGATCATCCAGCTGGCGGTCAGAGGCTACGGCCACATTTAACAATATAAGAATGTCTTGATGTCTACTTTAGGGACGCAGGGCCTGAGCCGGCTCCCCGGGAGCGGGCATCGTGACAGCACAGCCCCCCCCCCCCCAAGGCGCCTCCCAAGGTTGTTCCCTCCAGGGGTTTTGGTTTGTTTGGGAAGAGTCGGTGGAATTTCCTGACTAATCGAGGTGCATGCACATGGTCACTGGGTTCCCACGACCTCTCCTGAGGTCCGTACCCCTTCCAATCAATTAGGTAGAAAAGCTTTGACCTAAACATTTTTTAATCTAAAATGGTCTTCACTTCGAATTCGGGTTCCCCATCTATTTGAATAGGTTCTGGAGGTTTGAGTAGTCTGGTTCCGGGGACCACTGGTTTCAGAAGTGACACATGAAAAACAGGGTGAATTCGCATATTAGCTGGTAAATCAAGTTTAACCGCTACTGGGTTAATTATTGCCGTAATAGAATAAGGTCCCAGATATTTTGGGTTAAAAGTTCGAGGCCCTTTGAGCGGTAAATGTCTGGTAGCTAACCACCCTTGATCCCCAATCTGATACGGAGGTGCTTCACTCCGATGTAGGTCGGCATTCTCCTTGTATTTTCTCTTGGCTTGTTGTAAATGCGTGGTTGCCTCTTTGAAGGCTCGGGTAATGGTAGAATGCAGATGTTCTACTGCGGGCACTCCGAGGTTCTGAGGTGAGTCGAGGTTTGAGGTTCGAGGGTGATGTCCAAACAAGGTATAAAAAGAACTATAGCCAGTTCCAGAGTGTACCGAATTATTATATGCGTATTCGGCTATCCAAAGAATGTCTTTCCAGTTGCTTTCAGATTGCTGTAACATACACCGTAAGTACTGCTCAAGGGTCTGATTTGTCCTCTCGGTCTGACCATCGGTCTGAGGGTGGTGACTGGTCGATAATCTTACGTCGATTTGTGCCATTTGACAACATTTGCGCCAGAAGTGGGAAATGAATTGGCTTCCCCGGTCAGAGATTAGTATAGATGGGAATCCATGTAGCCGAACAATATTTTCGAGGAATTCTTTGGCTGGGACAGAAGCTGAAGGTAAACCTTTCAAAGGAATGAAATGGGCCATTTTGGAAAACAAATCCACAATTACCAGAATGGTATTGTATCCCGAACAAGGAGGCAAATCCGTAATAAAATCCATTGATAGGGTGTGCCAGGGTGCTGGCGGTATGTCTAGAGGTTGAAGGAGACCGGCTGGTCTTTTCTTTTGACCTTTATTTTTGGCGCAAACACAAGTCTGATCCCTTTTGTATCCAATCCTGTAGGACTGTAGGGTCCAGGAGTTGTTTCACTCTGACTTGAATGTCTTCAAGCGTCTGTAACAAAGTCATGCCTAGAATTCTCTGTTCGGGAATTATTGGTACTGGTTCAGAGTTTGTATCAGATTCTCCCATTCCAATTCGGGATAAGGCGTCTGCTTTGCCGTTCTTGCAGCCAGGTCGATAGGTAATCACGAAATCAAATTCAGCGAAAAACAAAGCCCATCGGAACTGCCGTGATGACTGAGCCTTGCCGGTTTTCAAATACTGTAAATTCCGGTGATCAGTGATCACTGTGATGGTATGTCGAGCGCCAAGCAGGTAATGCCGCCAAGCTTTAAAAGCGGACTTTATGGCTAACAGTTCTTTGTCAGTGATTACCTCAGCCGATCATTCCTCTCCAGCTAACTAGTGCCTTATCTCCATCAATCCTTTCCTGGGAAAACTCTTGCAAAAGTGGGCCATCTCCCAGCTTAATCTGCACACTGAATGTGTTGGTTGCCTCTACGACCACCAGTCTGGCTTCAGAGCTACCAGAAGCACGGAAACTGCTCTCCTGAACACCCGTAAAGCCCTGCTCTCCAATCTTGACTCATCTCCCCTCAGTCATCAATATATCAATATATCATTTGCTTTTGTCATGGTCAACCATGCCATCCTGCTTGGGTACAACTGGGTCCTCTCTCCCTGGCTGTCCAACCGATACATGGCACCTCTTGCCCACCACATCGCTGCTTTCTGCTCCATTTTTCAGTGTATGCGGATAACACCCAGCTTTTTTTCAGGCTGCCCACAGCCACTTTCTGCCCCTTCTCATACCAGACTGACTGCAAATCAGAAATGGTGTTCCGCCAACGATCTCTGCCTTAATGCCAATAAAGAGATCCTCCTCATTGGGACACCTGTTCCCCCCTTTCCTCTAGCTGGCCGCCACTCTGGGCCCTCTTCCTGCTTCCTGTGAGGCTAAGAACCTTGGTGCCATCTTTGACTCAACCTCTCCTCACGTTTCTGACGTCTCTAAGAAGTCAAAACTATCAGATGCACCTCCTCAGAGGTATTCTTCCTTTTCTCACTTCCCCCCAGAAGCTCACTGTCTCCAGAGCTCTGCGGCTCTCTAGGCTGGACTCCTGCAACAGCCTATTTCTAAATCTGCCTGCCTCTACTTCGACCTTTACAACTTATCCAGAGCAGGACTGCAAGTCTTGTCCTTGCCCTGAAGCCCAGGGATCACATCTCTCCAGCACTGAAATCTCTTCACTGGCTCCCCCTGGCTTCAAGGATCAAGTTCAATACCCTCTGCATCGTCCACAAGGCTTTCTGGGACCTGGGATCACTACCTCCAACTTTCTCTTCCAAAACATCTTCCTTCTAGAGCTCTCCGCTCATCCACCTCCAACTCTGAGTCATACACTTCTCCAAGCTGAGAGTTGGGGTCAGATTCCTCTCCTCGGCTTGGGCCTCCCTCTGGAACAGTCTCCCTGCCCCTCTCAAACTTGAGCAGAACCACCTCTGGTTCCGGACGCAACTCAAGACCTTCCTTTTTTCGCTTCCGCTTTCTCTTCCTCTCCCCTGCTGATGTACGAGACTGCTCCAAGCACTAGTCACGTGGATACTCTGACTGGGCCAAGGCTCCTGCACAACCAGTTGCCCTTGCACTGCCTCCGGACACCCCAGCACTTAAAGGTCTGTTCCTGCAACCCTGCAGTTCCTTCTCTTTGCACCTCTGAGCCACCTGCTGGCTGCACTTCTTGATATACCTGCACTTCTCCAACTACTCGCACTTGCGCAATCTGAATGACAAAGGCCTAGTAGGATCTTTGTTTTCCCCTCCCTTTGTTTTCCCCTCCTTATCGCGCCTAGAAACACTGGTGTACACGCACGTTATAATTGCCACAACATCATTGGCATCTTCTTAAAAGCACAGAGGGAGCTCAGCAAACCAGTGTAGTGCGCCATTGGGAATAGCATGGTAAAGGGCAATCAATGGGTGGGTAAAAAGCATAATACCCACAAGATCTGTGTTCCTCACATTTTTCCCAGCTTCACCTCAGCAGCCTGTACAGCGCCACCGAATGGCCAAAACTAACACTTCAGAAGAGTAAATTGTAAGCATCCCTACAAGCCTTCAGAAACCATGTGCAGAAAAAGAAAAACATAGTAGTATAAATGGTTCACAAACTCACTCTGCAAGGTTATGTGAACACCCACAATCGTGAAGGGGCCTTTTAAGCCTGATCGGGTTAAAATAATTATTTCACCAAATACTGCGACAGAGACTGTTAGTGCTGCTGCCAATTTAAGACTGAACTATCCAATGGCGTTCCAGCAAAGTTGAGAAATGATTGAAGGTCAAATATATACAGATCCATGCCCTTCGATCCCAAGCACCACAAACAGAGGAGTACACATGTGGACTCACCTGAGACGGTGCTACCACACTGTTGTCCTTGTTGATGGCTTCATCAACAATTAATCGATTAGGCCAGTTCTTCTGCTTCAGAATAGCAGTAGATAAATCATCTGCTGCTTTGGTGTCAGAACCCGACAATATATATGAAAAAGGAGAAAATGATTCCATTTCTCCCAAGGGGGATAGCACTCAAAGCAGTGTGGAGGATGCCGGTCACAGACACTTTCCTTCAATAGAAATCCAAGATAAGTACAGCATCGAGTCCATGTAATTTACAGTTTTATTAGGCATCAGCCAACAATTAAAAAAGCACGGTACAACGCGTTTCACTGCTACCTCGCAGCTTGTTCACGCACAAATGAATGTTTAGAAGTATGTGTATATATACAAACATTTGACCAGTCTCTGTGGTTCGTAATACAGATTGTCGTTTTTTGCTTTCCAGTGTTCCCTTGTAGAATACATTGGTTAGTATTAGGTACAACACGGCAGCCATTTTGGAGATAGCCTAGGTTCCATTGTTTCAATGTTAATATTGGCCTTTAGCACTGTCGAATTCTTACCATTTAGAGTGATTAACAGGTAGTTTTGGTTCTTAATATACTTCTAGTCCTCAATTGTAAAATGATCAATAATCGATTGTATCCGTGCAAACCCGGGTAAAAATTCTATAAACCATGAAATACAGTGATTTATTAAGAACGAGGGTTGCACAATCAAATCTAAATTAGTTCATGCTTCATATGCAAATTACAAGGGGGTTGCTATGAATTGCCAATGTGGACCCTGAATCAGCCTGCATAAGAGTGCTGTTAGGCATTCTTTGCCGATAAAGTGAAAAGCGACAATGACACACAGCTCATTGCTAAAAAGTTGTCTGAACAGCATATTTTGGAATGCATATTTATGACTTATGCCGTATAGGCAGAGCAATTAAAGTGCATAGTGCTCTAAAGTGCTTAGTGCTTGAAGTGCAACTTTTACTATGTAAAGCAAAGTAGTTAAAGTGCATGGTGCTATAAAGTGCATTGTTCTTATAAAATGCATCTTACAATGTCAAGTCTAAATATGCATAATTATAAAACATTACTTCTTGTTGTAAAATACCACATTATATCTGCACAACCTCCTTTGGAAATGGGAACAAAAAAATCTTTCACATATATTAACTACCAATATCACTCTAGGCTAAGAAAAAAGGAAAAGGAAAGGAACCAACTATAACATAAAGGCAACTCCACAACCGTGCGTTATTGCGGACAACCATGGACCTGAGACTGGCCAATAGATCATCACCCAAGTGAATTAAAATATAACAAATATATAAGCACAAATAACAGATTCCAATTTTAAAAGAAGAGACTTCATGTGATATCATTGCACGTACTCATGCAAAAAATGACTTTTCAGCTAGCTATGCAAAGCCTTGTCTATATAAACATCTAAAAAATGGGATTTCTAGCAATTGGTGAAAATTATATAAAGAACAATGTACAAAATAGCAGCTGACCAAAGGCCAGAAGAGAGCAATAGGTAATCACTAATATATACATACATATTTCCACTAACAAAAACGTTGTTAAGGGGACGTTATGGTTAAGTTGCACTACTAAAAACCTGTGAAATTCCCTAAAAAAACTTTATAAATGTGACATGGTTCGAAGTAAAACTGAAAAACCCTTGAAATTCGCCAGTTATGGTAGGCTAAGCAACCATAACTGCTTGCACCACTGTGCACTGCTAACACTAACACCCAGGACATCAAAGATGACATCACAAATGTCATTACATGTGTAGCCCCTTCGTTTTTGTTCACTGCTATATCTAGGCCAGGTGAGTTTATTTACTGACAGTCAGAAACTTAACTTTCAAAAGGTATTACATGTAAATATATTGCTATTCTCACATGTTCTTACAATACTTTCCTTAGATTTTAATCGCATCTTATGATGTACATATATAGGGGAAGAACCAGGCCTGAAACACAGCTATCATTTTTGTGCGTGAATACAATCATGTAGATTATACACAGTTGCTAATGATACTGCCTCTTGTTTGCTTACTTTACTCTCCATATATAAGCCCCATATTTGTATGCATTGTAGTCTATTTATGCGATGTGTGTATTACTAGAAATATGTAGTAAGTGATGCATTATTAGCAACTTAATACATGTTTCACAGACCAGAAAAGTCTGATACAGAAGCATTCACTGTTTTATTATACAACTTTGGAAAGTACATATATAGCACCTCTGTGGTGTATGCTGCAGCCAATACCTACATTACTGTATGAGTAGTTTCATGTACTAGAAAGAACACTGCAATGGAATTTTCTTTAGATGAAGTATGTACTTTATTACACATGTCCCGATAAGCCCTGATACTTTTTTTGCCAAAATTACATTCACAACCCCTTGTCTGAAAAGTAAATACACATGTGATGTCATCAATGACATTTGTGATGTCCTCTTTGATGTCCTGGGTGTTAGTGTTAGCAGTGCACAGTGGTGCGGGCAGTTATGGTTGCTTAGCTTACCATAACTGGCAAATATCAGGGGTTTTTCAGTTTTACTTCGAACCATAATGTCACATTTATAAAGTTTTTTTTTTTAGGGAATTTCACAGGTTTTTAGTAGCGCAACTTAACCATATCGTCCCCTTAACAATGTTTTTTTTTTGTGTGTGAATTGTACAGGTTTTTAGTAGGGCAACTTAACCATAACGTCCCTTTAACAAAGTTATTTTTTATTGAATTTCACCGGTTTTTTGAAGGGGAACCTAATCATAGCATCGCGGTAATAAAGTTTTTTTGCTGAATATTCAATATCATCGTGTGATCTTGGGAGATATGTAGTATAATCTACTTACTTTATATACATGTAACATAGAACATACAGAACCCCCTCGCTATTGATGTTTGAAAGGCATGGACTGAGCGCCTGTCTGCAGATGGGCGTGGACGAGGTCAACAGTACCCAAACAGTCAGGGGGTATCTGAAATTGTACTATTGTCTTACACAAAAAATGCTCAACTTGGAAAAAGGACACATAAAGACATTATAAGTACTAGTAAATAAATAGGGACACCTAAACGTCTGAACCAAAAACCATGCATTTAATGACCATGTAGAATGAAATGGATTATACCATAACAAAAAAATGTATGACTCCAACGTAATTACCTCACAGAAACTCTGCAGCCAGGACCGACAGTAGACGCACGCACTACAACGAAGACAAATTACAACAAAATAATAAGTGAACCTCATTTTTCTTGTGTATGTACTTTCTCCAGCATGGGGTCTGGCATGGATTCACATGCTCATGAATATTCCCCGTCGTCAGGCTGGGAATCCTCGGTGTAGAAAAAAATCAGTATCAGTTTCGTTTCTGATCTGTCTTTCTTAGTAGTAACCAATCACTGGTCTCTGGGTCATACTGCCCCGAGCCAATGACTGCCCTCTCCCTAAGCCCCGCCTACGGCAGCCATCCTCAGATTTTTACCGCATGTTCAAGTGTTGGGAGTCCTCGTGCTGTAGCTCTCGAGCTTTTGCTGCGTTTTCGCGCTTTTTCAGGAGATTTTTTCTAATTTTTCGGTTAAATAGAGCCTCAAGCTCTACCGTTTCTACATCCGATCAACGGGGATCCGTTTTGGAGTTTTCTACGCCCCTCAAGGGTGAAGATTTCGTCGAGTTACGCTTTTGGAGGATTCCAGAAGTTCCGAGGCCTATCCCGGACATGGCCCAGGAGAAAGGAAGCTCGACGCCCAGGAAGCTGTTCAGGACCTGCCCTGGATGCCAGCTTCAGAATGTTTTCAAGGAGGACGAGCATTCGTTATGCCTCTACTGTCTCCATGAGGACAAGACGCACAAGGAGAAGGACTGTGCGTTTTGTGGGAACATGTCGGAGCGGACCATGAAGGATCGCCAACTCCATCTCGCCAACTGGCTGGAAGGGAAGAGCCCGTCAGGCGAGAAGAAGAAAAAGAAGTCTGAGCGGTCTTCTAAGTCCTGTGAGGATGCCCCGGCGACGGGGGCCCAACAAAAGGCTAAGCACCGTGAGTGCGCGGGCACCGGGAGCGCCGAACGGTCTGGCTCCTTGGCTGCCAGGCAGGGCGCATCCTCCCCGGCACCATCAACCACGAGCCAACGCTCTGGCTCAGGTAAGAGGAAGTCCGAGAACCCGGCAAAGCTTCTGGAGAGGCCCCGGTCGATCTCAAAGATTCCGGCAGAGGGGGAGCGAGGCTCGGACCCTCCCCCAAGGTGAAGGCCCCAGGCGTCCAGAAGGTGACGATGGCCTTAATTCACCCTGCTAAGACCTCGATTGAGGATGTCGCCGCGGCCCTGGCTCAGCCTGTGGAGGCTACACCAGTGGAGGCGCCCTCAGGATCCAGAGTCTCCCTGCCACCGCAAAGGGAGTCGTCTTTCAGGCCCATTGAGAAGACCCCCACAAAGTCCTCGTTGGAAAAGGTGGAGGAGGGGCTGGTGGCCTTTGTGGATACGGACACGACCTCTGAAGAAGAGCTCATCGAAGTCGTGGAAGAGGCCCAGCCCATCAGGAGGGATCCCGACGAGGGCGACGAGAGCGACGGTGCCACCGACGAGGCTCCTCAAGAGCCCTCGCGCCCGTCGTTTCCGGCGCCGCAGGACACCTCGGCGGCCATTTTGGCAGCGATTCAGTCCTTATGCTCGGAGATAAGGACAAGGTTGCGCCTTCCCCTGACGGAGGTACCTGAGCCAGACCCGATGGGGGGAACCGGAGCCAGGACCTTCAGAGAGTCCACCGCATAAGAGGAGGACGACGCATCCTATGCCACCTCTCCCACCCCTGCGGCCTGCTCTGCCTTCCCCCCGGTCTACTACCCTCTGGGATGATACAGGCACGAACACGGCTACGACAGGTACAGATGACGACGGAAGCGACGACGGGACGTGTCCCCCGTCGCCCCCTGCTCGGGCATCCCCGCCAGACGAGATTGGATGCTTTCATGCCATGATTTCCAGGGCATCCGAGCTTTTCCAGCTCTGCCCAGAAGAAAAGAAGAAAGAAGGGTTCCTTTACCAACGGCGCAAGTCTGAAAGGAAGGCGGTCCTCGCCGTACCGCTTCTTGATGACATCTGGGATGAGGGGCTCGCCCTCCTCAAGAACCCTGCCACGACGCCGGCAAAGAGGGACCGGTACGAGAAGATGTACTGGGTCCCCGACGCTGCCCCCTTGTGCCTTCGGGCACAACCTACCCCGGATTCGGTCGTCTCAGCGGCGGCAAAGAAGAAAGCTGGGGGGGGCATCGGCCCTGACATCAATTTCCCCACCGGACGGCCAGGGCAGGAAGTTGGACACGATGGGACGACGGATCATCTCATCCGCAGCGACGACTATCAAGGCGGCCAACGCCCTGGCTATCGTAGCCCGCTACGACAGGGAGTTGTGCTTCAAAATCGCCCCTCTGTTAGACTTCCTTCCGGACACCAAAAGGGCTGAGGCCCTTGAAATCCTACAGGAGGGGGAGATTGCTTCGGACCACGCCATCACGGTGGCAACGGACATCGCCGACACTGGTTTCCGTCAGTTGGGCCAACAGCGTTTGCTTGAGACGACGAGGATGGCGCAAGGCCAGGGATTTCCGCCAGGACGTACAAACCAAGGTTTTGGACATGCCCTTTGACGGGAACGACCTGTTTGGGAAGGCCGTTGATGAGTCCCTTCAGGCCATCAAGACAGACATAGAGACTGCCCGGGCACTGGGAGTGCTCCAACAACGACGGCCGTCCTTTCGGAACTCCGGAGGCAGACAAGGTGCCTCCAAGGGATCCGGCAGTGGCTCCTCCACTTACCGCCAAGCGGCAAGATCTTCGTCCCAGGAAGCCTACAGGGGACGCGACAAGTCAGGTGGTGCCGTCGTCGTCGACAAGGAGGCAAGGCGGCCTCCAAACAAGATTGAACCGACCGTGGGGTCGGGCCCCCGCCGAAGCACCCCGGTGGGAGGCCGGCTGGCGAGGTTCGTCAGCATGTGGGAGTCCATCTCCACCAACCGTTGGGTGCTGGATGCCCTGGCCCAAGGGCACGCCCTCGAGTTTCAGGAGAAGTGCCCTCGCGTTCCACCCGTGGCCAGGAAGGAAAATCATGTCCCTCAACTACTGTTGGAAGTAAGGGCGATGCTCAAGAAGGGTGCCATCGAGCTCATCCCAAAGAGGCTTTGGGGCTCCGGTACTTCCTCGTAAAAAAGAAGACAGGAGGATGGCGCCCCATCCTAGACCTACGACGACTGAACAAGTACATCAAGGCACAGAAGTTGCGTATGGTCACCCTCCAGCATGTGCTGGGACAGCTGGAGGAGGGCGATTTCCTGTCGTCGTTGGACTTGGAGGATGCGTACTTCCACATCCCCATTCTAAAAAGGCACTGAAAGTTCCTCAGGTTCGTGGTCCAAGGGCGGCACTACCAGTTCAAGGCCCTCCCGTTCGGATTGAAGTCGGCACCCAGGGTGTTCACCAAGTGCCTTACACCGGTGGCAGCGCGGCTGCGCCTACAGCAGATCCACGTCTACCCCTACCTGGACAACTGGCTCATCCGGGTAAGGACAAGGGAGCTCGCTGTGGAGCACACTGCAAAGACCGTCCAGCTGCTCACAGACCTGGGATTCTCCATCAACTTTCCAAAATCCCACCTGGTCCCGTCGCAAGTCGCCCTGTTTCTGGGAGCCAAGCTCGACACAGTGGCGCGGCTGGCCTCGCCGTCGGAGGGAAGGACCAGGACCATTCTGGGCAAGGTGCAGCGTCTGCTGGCCACGGACATGGCCAGGGTAAGATCCATCAAGTCCCTCCTCGGGATGATGTCCTCCTGCATTTATCTGGTGCGCCTTTGCAGGCTTCGGATGAGACCCTTACAGGAGTTCCTCGACGCCCGCTGGATCCAGTCGACGGGCAGCTTCGAGGACAGGATCCCTCTCAACAAGACGTTCCGTCAGGCGATCCGGTGGTGGAGTACCCGCTCCCATCTGTCGGCGGGCACGGACTTTCAGACCCCAGCTCACCAGGTGACGGTGACGACGGACGCCTCCCTGGAAGGTTGGGGAGCACACTCCGGAGATCTTCATTTGAGAGGCCTTTGACTCCTGGAGGAGAAGTCTCTCCACATCAACATCTTGGAGCTCTGCGCGGTGTTCTGGGCCCTCAGGTTCTTTCTTCCGTCCCTCAAGGGCAAGGTGGTGAGGATCTTCACCGACAACACCACCATGATGTTCTACATACGGAAGCAGGGCTGAACCAGGTCCCCGGCCCTATCCAAGGAAGCCCATGATCTGTGGCCTTGGGCCGTCGCCCAAGGGGTGTTTCTAGTGCCTCTTCATCTGGCAGGAATAAAAAACACAATCGCCTACTCACTCAGCAGGGAGCTGCGCTCGTGCCACAAGTGGGAACTGCGCCAGGATCAAGTGGATCGACCCTTCCGATGATGGGGCGAACCCCAAATCGATCTCTTCGCGACGGCGACGAATTCCAAGTGCCGGAGGTTCGCCAGCAGGTTCCCCCAGCCGAGGAGCATGGGCGATGCTTTCTCGTTCCCCTGGGACGGCCTATTTCTTTATGCGTTCCCTCCGCTGCCGTTGCTGCTCCGGCTCATCAACCAGCTCAAGAAGTCCCGGTGCAGGATGATCCTCGTCGCACCGGCGTGGCCGAGGCAGATCTGGTTCCCGGACCTTCTGGACTTGTCAACGTCCCCACCAGTCAAGCTGCCGACGGACGCAGACCTTCTCTCCAGAGAAGGAGGCGGCATTCTTCACCACAACCCAGAGTTGCTGAACTTGCAGGCCTGGCTCCTGCAGCACTAGAGTTTGGAGGGTACGACATCCCAATCGACTGCAGAGAGGTTCTTGCAAAGGCCAGGGCGTCCTCAACTCTCAAATGCTACGGACATAAATGGAAGAGGTTCTCTGTCTGGTGCCGTGCACAGAAGATTAACCCTTTGCGGATTACGGCCCCTCAACTACTGCCGTACCTACTGTCGCTGGCCAAAGCCGGACTGGCTCACGCCTCCATCAAAATACATCTGGCTGCAATCTCCCGATATACCAGGAGGACGGGACAGGCGTCCTTGTGGTCTCATCGCCTGGTGAAAGAATTCATGAAGGGACTATTCCGATCATTCCCGCCGGTGAAGGCTCCTGCCCCGGCGTGGGAGCTTAATGTGGTGCTGACCAAGCTCATGGGGGGCCCCATTCGAGCCTATGCATTTGGCGCCTTTGAAGTTCCTGTCGTGGAAGACAGCTTTCCTCGTGGCCATCACCTACGCACGACGAGTGGGAGAGATCCAGGCCCTATCTTGCAAGCCTCCATACTTGACTTTTCATGACACGAGGGTGGTGCTGAGGACACACCCATCCTTTATGCCCAAGGTGCCGTCGGACTTCCACCTCAACGAGCCCTTGGTGTTGCCAGTTTTCTTCCCGTCGCCTTCGTCGCCGGCTGAGAGGACTTTGCACTCACTGGATGTAGCTAGAGCGCTGAAGTTCTACGTGGACCGCACGAAGAGTTTTCGGAAGACGTCACAACTGTTTGTGAACTTTGGGACTGTGAATCAAGGGAAGGCTCTCTCGAAGACTTCCATTTCCAGATGGCTCTCCGGCTACATCATGCACTGTCACCGTTTGGCAAACCGACAGCTGCCCGGCCGTCTGAGAGCCCATTCGACCAGAGCGATCGCTGCTACCACAGCGTTCCTGTCTGGTGTGCCCCTGCTGGACATCTGCAGGGCTGCGACGTGGAGGTCAAAGCACACCTTCACAAGATTCTACTGCGTCGATCAGGACTCCAGGGAGGAGTCCAGGGTCGGCCAAGCAGTGCTGCGCAACCTGTTCGCCTAAGGTGAGCCTGGTGAGAAGGTAAGAGTTGCTTAATGTTGAGTTGTTGTATTGCTTAATGTTGAGCCTGTTGCCACCTCACGTGGTTGTGCATGTGTGTACTGCTATGTATTCTCTTATTCATGAGCATGTGAATCCATGCCAGACCCCATGCTGGAGAAGGAACAAGTTACTTACCTGTGACTGTTGTTCTCCAGCATGGGTCTGGCATGGATTCACATGCGAACCCTCCCGCCTACCCCTCTGCGGCTCTTCACTTGGTCATACTGCCACTTTACGTGCTACCAAATCTGAGGATGACTGCTGGAGGTGGGGCTTAGGGAGAGGGCAGTCATTGGCTGGGGCCTGTATGACCCAGAGACCAGTGATTGGTTACTACTAAGAAAGACAGATCAGAAACGAAACTGATACTGATTTTTTTTCTATACCGAGGATTCCCGGCCTGACGACGGGGAATATTCATGAGCATGAGCATGAAAAGGATGCAACTGAAAATGGTCACACTAAATGACAATTTTAACAGTTTAAGGCAATTTGTGAGAGGAAAAATACGTCATCACTGTCCCACCTTTACCTGCCCCCCTTCTCCATTTCCTAGTGAACCATCCCCAAACCTTCAAGAAGAAAATAGACGTTTTGATGAAACCTCCATCCCTTCTTGCCCTCACAAATCATCTCTTCACAATCAGCCCGTGTTGAACCCTAATTCCCCTATATTCGTGTCAGTATCGGCTTCCCCCTGAATTTTTAGTGATTGAAGTGTGTGTGTGTGTTTTTAGAAAGTGTTTGTATATTTGTTGTAGTCGAAGGGTTTGAGGATTTTTTTTTTTTAAAGACTTCAAATGTTCGCTAACAGCACGCCTGTTGGAGCTAGCCGTAAGCAATAGAATGTGGATGTTCTAATGGCAATACACCTACCCGTACCAATGTCAACCAAGATGGAACTGATCTTAGAAAGCACCGTTTGTGCAAGTTGTGCATAAATGAACAGAATGGGGCATTCTAAGGACATTATACCTCTACGTACCGCTCACAAACGAGATAAAACATGTTCCTAGGACACACCAGGTGCCGTGATGTCTGTAAATGAGCAAAATTGAAGTGTCCTTACGGACACCACTTGTCCGTATTGTCCGCAGCCAAGATGGAACCGTCCGTAGAACAGGCACGGTGGCCGACATGTTCGTAGTCAAACAAAATAGAGGTGTCCTAAGGACACTGGACCTGTCCGTACAGTCAGCGGATCATGTACGCACATGCGCAGTACACCCATAAGTACTGCGAACATCCGCCTATCCCTAACTGTCTGTCTCACTTGTGTCACACTTTTAATTAGTTTCAGGACCTGAACACTGTCCGTAGAACACTGGCGCGCATGCGCACGTTTGTTAGTCTGCATTTGCTGTCCAGTGGGCACACCTTTCCCTTGCGGATGTGTTAGGACGTCATCATGTGACCGCACACACGCTGAGCGTGTGGACTAATTTGCGCAGTGTGTCTGCTTCCGCAACATTGCAAAAGAACTTATACATACATGGTAAATTATTTTGCAGTATAAAATCACCATTTCACATGTCCCATACAATAGCTCTACCGGTGAATGTGTCTTTTAGAATTTTTGCAGTGCTTTTTAGTGATCAATATGGTCACGAGGCGCACCCATCCACCACTATAAATGGCCACACCCCCGAGCTCATCTTCATTGTGCTTCTGGCTATAGCAGTTTGAGTTGTGCTGCCTTTACTGCTGTAGCGACCATTAGGCAACTAATCCTTATGGCATCCATGGCTACTGTTGCCTCATTAACCTCAGCACCACCCCCAAACCCTCCACCACCTCCCCAAGGGCCTGCAGAGGGATATACGGGTGAGGATGTAGAGATCGAGGAAGAAGAGAATGAGGTGGAGGAACTCTGCACTACAAACACTTGCCGGGAGTCGTGGGTGCGACGGTTGTTTTCCGTTTTAGGGAACGTACCGAAAGCACGTGCGAACCTGGTTAAGTGTAACCAGTGCCAGTTGGTGCTCAGTCGCGGGACAGCATGGCTCCTGAAGTCATAGAGTTCGAACATCTCAATTTACCCCAGAGATGTATGGATATCTTGAAAGACTCAAGAAAACCACAAGGCACTGTTATTATGACAAATGGAAACGATTCATTATTTGGTCCAAGAACAAACCAATCAACCCAGTTGATTGTACTCCTTCTAATGTTGTCACCTATATGCTCCACCTATTGGATGCAGGTTTAGTGTTTAACACACTTATCGTACACCTGGGAGCTTTATCAGCCTACACCACTTCCCATAACAAGATGTCATGGTGGAAAGTGCCAGTGGTTAAAGCATTTATGGAAGGGGTAAAGAGACTCCACCCTCCAATTTCTTACCCACCACCAGGTTGGGGACCTTAATGTGATACTTACTAAACTCATGGGGCCTCCCTTCGAGCCCATGCACAAATCTAGTCTCAAACATTTGACTTAGAAAACTGCCTTCTTAGTAGCTATCACTTCCATAAGAAGGGTCAGTGAAATCCAAGCTCTGTCGGGGCAGGATCCTTTCTTTACTATTCATAAGGACAAACTGGTTCTACAAACTCACCCTAGGTTTTCACCTAGGTTTATTTCAAAATTCCATGTTAACCAACCTATTGAGCTACCGGCTTTTTCCAAGAACCCAAAAGCTCTGCTGAGGTAAAACTCCACACACTAGATGTGAGGAGGGCGGTCCTCTATTATGTAGACAAGACCAGACCGCTAAGAAATATAGACCAGCTGTTTGTCTCCATAGCGCCAGGCAGAGAAGGGGATTGCGTCTCTAAAAACACCATCTCAAGGTGGATAGTCAGATGTATCCAACTGTGCTATTCCCTTTCAAATAAGACACTGCCTTTTACGCCCAGGGCCCACTCCACAAGTGGTACTGGAGCCACGCTGGCTTTCATTGCAAATGTTCCTTTAGACAGTATTCGCAAAGCTGCTACATGGAGCTCTATACATACTTTCACTCAGCACTACTGCATTGACACCCATTCCAAGACAGATACACAAGTTGGACAAGCAGTTCTAAGACACTTATTCGCTCATGAACCATCTCACATCCCACCTCCTTCTTCCACTGCTCGCTAATCTATGCACAGCATGTGGTCTAAGCAGATTCCACAAGCCTCAGAAGGGGTACATTACTCACCGTAATAGTATTTCTGATGCTTGTATCTGCTTAGATTCACATGCGACCCACCCTTCCTCCCCTCGGGGAGAAGGTGCATGGATGCTTATGAGCTTGTCTAAATATTATCTGCTTGGATATAGCTGTACTCACGCTACACCTCATGTCAGAAAAATAACAATCTGAGGGACCTCGACGCGTGTGGGATCATGGGTACAGGGGACGTCACACTAGGGATAATATTACTGTCATGCCCTGTCGATGTCGTTTTTTCGAAAACAACAACTGTAATACTCTGAAGCTTCGACTAGATGTCGGACTATGCACAGCATGTGAATCTAAGCAGATACAAGCATCACAAATACAATTACGGTGAGTAATGTATCCCATATCTATCTTATGTGTAGAAGAAATCAAACGGTCTGAGGATTTTGAGACTTAGGGGAGTCACAGTGATTTGAAGGAAGAAACACATTTTTTTTTGCCACCCTTGCGTAATAGGATTGTTTTGTTCAAGAAACCGTTTTTTCATTAATATGATATATTTTATTTATATCACGATCATACATAAGTGTTTCAGAGCGCGACAATGCAAGGGAGGGGACCAAGGGAGAACAAAAACACCAATCTCAGTAGGCCCAGTGACCTTGAGAACATGAAAGTGCACGGGAGAGGGAGAAGGGAAAAGTGCTTGGAAGGGGGAGAAGAGTTGGAAAAGTGCAGAGCAAAGGAAAAATAAAGATACTAAATAAATAATAAGGGGCATCAAACAGTGTTACTGCAGCCAGCAAGTGGCAAGTGCTGGGTTTCAGGCAGCAGACAGGGTATGTCTGTTAAGTGCAGGGAATAAAATAAAAGCGGGTGGGGGGGTCCTGTAAGGTTACAAATACAGACCCTCAGAGAGAGAGAGGAGATCAGCAGGGGAGAGGACAGAAGAAGGCAGATGCAAAGAGGCGGGTCTTGAGGTGCTTCCAGAACCGGAGATGATTTTCCTCAAGTTTCAGAGTGTCAGGGAGGCTCCAGCCGAAGACCGAGGTCTACCCCCTCCTTGTTTCTTAGAAAAACGACTGACCCTGAGAGAGTGGGAGGTAGAGTAGCAAAGAGCTCGAGAGGGGAGGTATTTACGAAGGGATAGAGGGCCTTATGGACAATGCAGAGGGTTTTGAATTGAATCCTTGTGTCCACTGGGAGCCATTGGAGAGATTTCAGGGCTGGAGAGATGCGATCCCAGGGCTTGAGGCCAAGGACAAGTCTTGCAGTCCTGTTCTGGATGAGATGCAAAGGGCGGAGTGTAGCAGCAGGTAATTTAGAAAGAGGCTGTTAAAATAGTCCAACCTGGAGAGAACCAGGCTCGGGAGACGGTGAGCTTCTGGAGAAAGGAGAGGAAAGGCAGAGTACCTCTGAGGAGGTGCAGTAGGAAGTTTCCAAGAGACTTAAATCCTTAATTTTGTATCAAGGCTGAGAGGAATATCCTGCTGTGAAAATTGACATTTAAAGACTGAGAACAAATTAAGTGTAACCTGAGCCATACAGAAGGCTTGCAGAGGCTAGTGTACGAAGCCTCCACTTTCCTCTTTTAGTTAGCTGTTATAGTGCTACGGCCAGATAGTTAGATAGGGTTTGGATTAAAATGACTTTTTTTTGGACTTTAACATACATCCTTAGTTTTTGCTTTGTTAGGTAGGGAACTTACCTCATAGAAATAGAGCAAGCTAGGCTTTTGATCCTTTTAGTTTAAATAAAACTCTTGAACCACCATTTTCTGAATCCTTCTTCTGGTTTGTCACAGAATCTACACTCCAGTGACTACATTCTATCCCTTTAAATGATATATTAATTGTTAGCATGGACTTTAATCGGTAGACGCAATATTAGACAGACAATTTGTATATAAATTGAAATCCCACAGAATACACTGAAACTTATGCTCCAAAATCAATCTACTGGACAAGTGGAGAAATTAGTCAAGCTGGACAGGAATGTATGTTTTTCTCCGATCCACATCAATTACTGTCTCTTCTAAATAACATTATTAACACAGTACCCTTTCTCCCCATCGCCTCTAACCAACATATATAACATATGTTGGTGTCATCCGCCGAGCTGATTGGCGGTTACTTTCGCGTTGGCGGCTCCGCCGCAGTCGCTAATACCACTAGTTCCAGCACGCCTTTTTTCATACGTGCTGTGCAGGTCTAGTTGTTGCCTAAGATGGCGGCTGCCGGGAGGTACTAATTCACTCCTCTTCTGGCGACCGTTGTGTTGCAACCCCCGGATTTAGGCTTATGCTTCTCTTTGGGTAAAACGCTAGTTTTCCGCTTTCTCGGCTTGCTATTAGCCGCTCTCCTTGTCCTCTGGTTCGCGCCCCTTGCGTTCCGCCTTTCTTTCTTTTCTTTGGCTGCCTCTCCTTACCGTCTCTCCTGCTGCTACCCTGCCCGCTCGGGTACTCTGTGGCGAGCCCTTCTTCATGCTTAATCCTTCCGTCTCCTTTCTCCTCTTTTCTTGGCGCCGCTCCTTGCGGTACCTTGTTTATCTCTGTGCCTCTGTTTCGCACTACAGAGATTCAGTTACAGGACCTCCCTCCAACTCCTCGTTGGACTCCTCCTGCCGGTTCCATCAGCTATTACCAGATATCCGACCTCCCTGGAACTCCATCGCAGCATAAGGGTGACCACGGGAACGGAGCCCCAGGACTGCTGGTTTCATAGCATTCACTGTGGCTTCCTCTTGTGGCAGGCACACTTCATCTAAAAAGGAGAAAGATCACCTCAAACATTGCCACCTCAGCACTGAAGATTTGGAAACCTACGACACAGGTGAGGAGAGTGGGGAGGAAGAAAGGCTAGAAGTCAAACCAGAACAGGTCAGATTGCAACGCCAAGAAAATATAATGTCAGCTGAGGAACAGATCCAGGAACTCTGGAAGGCAATCCAGGGGATGTCACAAGAACTACAGACGGTGAAGGCAGAAAATGCAGTATTAAAGCAACTAGTCACAACACGTGAACCCCCCACTGGTGGAACTACCAACCATGTCGCTTCCCTCTGGAAAATTTGATGGTTCTCCCAAAAGTGTTTAAAAAATTTGTGGAAGCTTGCGTAGTCTATTTTACCTTCAGACCCCGTTCCTTCACCACAGACCAATCAAGAGTTGGGTTCTTGATATCCAACATGACTGGCAATGCGCTGACATGGGCCACCCCGTTGGTAACCAGTGCTAATCCTATACTGCAAGATTTTGCCGGATTCCAGACTCTAATAAAACAGGCCTTCGAGAGACCAGAACTAACCTTCACAGCCTGTGAGGACTTGTTAGATGTTCGACAAGATACCTCCGATGTCTTGACCTATATATATCAATTCAAGACTTTGGCAGCAGGGGCTGGTTGGCCAGAACAAGCCCAGCATGCCATTTTCCAAAGAGGCTTAAAAGAAGAGATCAAAGACAAACTCGACAGGTCTTCTCGACCACCAACCTTTACAGACTTACTATAATCTGTATTACAGATCGAGTATCTGTCACGCTCACCTGATTCCCACGGAGGCGCAGGTCTGGCTTCGAGTGCTGATGCTTCTTCAATGGTGAAGCGCAGGACTCTGAAGATGGACTCACTGGCTCGCAGGAATATTCCCCTGTGCGTGAAAAGGGAGTATTACCTACTGACGGAATAATGCTCAAGCCTCCCACTCCCTTCCAACCCTCCACGATGCCCTTCCTCGATTCCCCGTGAAGTCTCACCTTAGGGTCTGGAAGGATGAGTTCTTCCAAATACATTGGGAGCAGTGGCCACACACTCCCAGTGACAACATCAATGACTGGTAACAGCTCACCGATATTTTTAGCAAGGATGACATCCTCACACAAACAACTCAACGATATTTTTAGCAAGGATGACATCCTCACACAAGTCAAACTGTGGAACCCATGGATGAAACAAAATCCACAATAAATGCAACAGGTAACACAGAAAACGGTTTACTTATCATCACAGGACATACCACACCCGATACTAACGGGTCATCAACAGGCGTCCCCAGCTACCACTTCGCCACCATCTACCAACTGTCCCGTAAGATGAGAAGGGTTAAGAACCCTAGCGAAGGCGCTACCTCCCTTCTGAACAACAACCATGCTGTTCGAAATTTACCAATTCGAATGAACACAATAACCAGACCAATCCCAAAAATGGATTGGACAAACCGAACCAAATTGCTTTCTCCTAAAAGAGCCGAGGCGCAACCTCGCTCTAAAACAAAGTATGGCTACTACTAAACTTTTACCAAATCAGTTAAGCTCCATTAACCTGACCGATATACAAACAGAGATACAGTGGCTCAACATTTGTATCTGAATTGTCAACACTCCATACCCCATCCATTACCAAGCACACACTGACTGTCTCTCTCCATCCATACACAAACATTTCATATAATATACAGCGTCACCATATTCAGATATGAGATGTATTCCAACAATGAACGCTGTAACTGTATGCTTGTTTTAAATTATACAACAATGGAATGGAAATTGCATTTCATCACAACATACCATACCCATATTTTGCTGCAAGTAACATGCATCACAAAAACCTGGTTTTAAGAGCCAAAGACTCCATCAACCTTATTAAGTCTTTTCAGCATAACTAAAAGTCCATATTGATATTTAACATATAACAACCTAACGCCTAAAATTCCTCAAAATGTTAGATTAGCACTTAAACACCCACACAATCTCCACACTATACTTCTTTGCATTTAAATAAGCAGTTTTATCTATAATGTCCAATGATCATAGAACCTGCAAATCCTCAAACGTGTTAAGTGTGTATACCATCCAAACAGACACAAATGCGATACATACCAGCATTTAAACCACACGGAGTAGAATCAACTTTCTAAACGTTGTGCATAACCATCTAACTCAAAAAACATTCACTATGTGTATTTACTTTCCCCTAAGTACTAACATGGTTAAGAGCTCGTTATAGAACGCAAATGCATGCAAAAACCATAACACAGCACAACACTAGAAACTTTTACTATACCAAACAGTGAAAATGAGAAGTAGCTTGCCCATACCTTATGAGCGCTGGTCTCCACAACAATGGGGCTTTCTCCCTCAGTCTCCCTGGGTGATGGGACTTAGTTTTTGGGGACGGTGTTGTCCTTCTCCAGTAGCTTGTCCTTCCTGCACCCCCCGCAGCAGGGTCCTCAGTACTCCAGCTTGTGACACGCAGGTTACCAAAGACTGACTCGTCGCCATTGTTAAAAGGTAGGTTCCAGGCACTTTAAGTTCACTTCAAGTAAGTTTATTTTCAAGTTCTTAGTTACAAATCCACATGAAGACATAAAGGACATTAGCTGTGACAAACACCAGCTCCCATAACCCAGGGCCAGCCAGCTGTAACTGCCAGTACACAGAACACTCACTTAGAACATTCCATCATCCACTCATAAACCTTCCAATGACATCACAAGCTACCTCACCTCAGACAGGCACAATACAACAAATTCCCCAATGCAACTGTTCATCAAAACGTCCTACTTCAGAGGTATTGAGAAATGTGGATTCCGAACAAATGCAAAAGTACTTCACAACCTCTCCTTTGGGGGTTTTGGGAGCTTGAACTTTAATTGCCACAAGCATTAGTTCTTCACATTCTTTAGTTAATTAAAACGTTTATTTGGCATTTATCCATTAACAGAGTTTGTAAACAGCACATAAAACAAAACAAAGCTAGCGTTCATAATAATAAATCTTCTAAATGCTGCTAACACATAGTACGAAACTTTAAAAAATCTACAGTCCTAAACAAAGACATGGCAATAAAATGTGACCTGAGCCGTTTAGTAGTAAAAAAATAAAATTAAAAAAACTACTAATTGTAAAGGAAAATGTAATAAATCTTCATCTCTGCTTAGCCAACACTTTGTCAATAGACAACCTCTCCTTCAGAGGTACTGGGAATGTGGACTTCAGTTCCCACTTTGCAATAGATATTGACTGTATTGGTTGGGTTTTTCGATTGCAACTCATTCTGACTCTATGGGTTTTTCTAGTCCACAGAACCAACGTTTGTTCTCTAGTGCTCCCGCCTCTTTGTCGCGTGCTTCTCTGGTGCAAATTCCTTGCTTCAAATGGATTGTGTCATCCAACGTAATCCTTATCTTTTACATGTAATGTCCAGCTTCAGCAATTTTTCGCAGAGGGCGCCCTGCAGCGATGTTGTCGAGTCGATGTCCCTCAGAGGCCTCCTTTGAGGGTGACATCATCGGATGTAATAAATAGCACACATGGTGCCCGTTGGCCTCAGTTCCGTTTTTCCAAAAACGTGTTTGCTTCATTAGAAACCTGGTGCGCCACCTACTTGTGAAGTATTTGCTGTTGGTTTTCTTCTACTCCGACGACACCTCGGGACTGCGGCTCCAAGATCTCCATCACGGACCTGCATCGAATCTGTTTGTGGTGCCTCAGCGAGGGCCCCGACACGGATATACGTGCTCAAAGTGTCAGTCCATGACAGGAAAGGCCTTGAGCGAACGAAAGGGGAAGCTCAAGGTAGACAAGGTGTTCAAGCCCCATGAGTCCCGACCCACTGGGCCTTCGACCGATGATTCGAGAGGCGACTATCCTTGGTGGAAGAAGGCCAAGCACTCTAGGTCTAGGAGTAGTTCCTCCTCGTCTTGGTCGAAGCGTTCAAGGAGAAGGCACCGCCGGTCGTCTTCGTCAGGTGATACCCCCGAGGGGGTGAAATGCCCGTCCAAGAAATCGACGCCGGCAGAATGGGAAGCTTTTCGTTTGGAGATGCTTGAAATCTTTGATAAACAGGGCCAAGCTCCGACCGCGCTTTCTGTGGACGTGGCAAGTAGTGGTCTCTGCCGGACACTCGCGCTCCCTCAAGCCCGAGTAAGCAGTGTGGTCCACATCGGGAGGCCTTGTTCAAACAAGGTATCGAAGGATCACTCGAGACGTGGCGAGCGGTCAAGGTCCTTGACGCCTTTGAAACCTTTGCCATCGGTGCCACAACAGTCGATAGTGCCCGTCGGGTTCTCGACCACGGTCCGGCCTTCAATGCCACAGTCGATGCCGAAGCCGTCGGCGCCATCTGTCCCAATTGTACCGCCACAGCTTGGGTACTACCCCAGAGAAAAGCTATGCCACTCTACCGAAAAAGGATTTTTTTGAAGTACCATTATTGAGTAGGAGGAGCCTTCGGATGAGGATGATGCCCCTTTTGGTCTCCAGTTTGGGACACCTAATGTGCCTGAATGCCTCATTTCAGAGGAGAGTCGTATGCAGGATTTCTGTGATACTTTGCATAATGCAAGTGGCATAGACCCCTCTCCTGAGCTGGAGTTCGGCAAGCCTCACCCTGGGGAGCATGCCGACTCCTCGTACAGACACCTTATGTCTAGAGGTTTTTTTAAAACAATTTTTATTATTTTATAAACTACACACCAAACTTTAGGACATACACGTATATGTTACAACTCCTTATATACACCTGTTATACATCACAGTCCTCCCCCCTCCCGCCCCCTTAACTCGAGCCCCTACTTCAATACCACAGATTTCGATCCTCAGTCTTTGTCTCCCTCATTGTTCCCAAGCGTGTCATCTTCACTGAGTTCAACTTGGGAGGGGTACTACCCTTGTGGCTACCAGTTGTCTCCATGCTATCAGGGGTCCCACTTCCTCCTCCCCTCTCCTACTGATTGCTTCGTACCAGGCTGCCATCTCAGCTTCTGCCCACATCAGGAGATCGGCCCACCACATCTCTATTCTCGGTTTTTGAGCTGCTTTCCCGCCCATTGCAATTCTCTGTTTGGCCAAGATGTAGGCCAGATCTTTCATCTTACTAATGTGCTTCAGGTTGAGTGGTCTGGCAAAACCCCCCAACATGCATGCCCATACTGACTCCACCTCCATCTTAATCCCTTTTTGGGACAGACATTGTTTAATCTCTGTCCAGAATCTGCCCACCTCCGGGCATGCCCAGAACATGTGTATCATTCCAGCATCCACCTCCCCACACCTGGGGCATTTCTATATCACTGGGCCTCCGAACCTGGCAATTTTGCTAGGGGTCATGTATGCCCTATGGGTAACATATAACTGGATCTGCTGTAGCTTTGCATTACGTGACACCTTCTTATGATACCTTTGGGCCCTATTCCATCTTGCATGGGTTCTCCCACTTCCTCCTCCCAGTCCCGCCTCAGTTGGAGCACCTCCTTGCCCACCCTAGACATCAATAGTTCATAAATGCGGGATATTTCGTGCCCCCCCTCTGAGATATTGTACATCATCTCAATGACTGTATCGGGTTGTTCCGCTAGCTCTACCTCAGGCCACCTCTCTCGCGCTCGTTTGATGATTCTTGTATATGTGATATATTGACCTCTATGTACCCCGGTGTCCTCCATTATCCTCTGGAAATCTAGTACCTCCCCCTCTTGCCATATGTCTTCGAGGGTCACGAGGCCCATTGGCTCCCAGTATTTGCGGATCCCTTTTATCATTTGCGTGTCCTCACCGCATAGCGCCACTAGCGGCACCTGCGGGGAGCATGGGGTCGGGTTTCCTACTATTTGGCATGTCCTCCATATTTTCCAGCCCAGTTCCAACAATCCCGCACCTCCTTGCATCTCTGGTTTGAGTAGCCATACCACCTCTCTTAGAAAAAAAGCAGCCGAGTCCCTGCTCAATAGCCTGGCTTCGGCCTGTCTTCCTCAGACAACCACCTGGCCACATACTGGACCCGTCCCTCCAGGTAGTATATTTCAAAGTTCGGCAGGTTTATGCCCCCCTTGTCACATGAATTTTGCAACTTCCAGAGGGCTACCCTGTTCCTGGAGTTGTGCCATATGAAGCCCCTGCATATGCTGTGGAGTTTCATGAAAAAGCGTTTGGGGACCATGTATGGGATGTTCGTGAAGCAATGTAACAGCCTGGGCAGCACCACCATCTTAATCAAGGCTGCCCTTCCCACCATGGCCAGGGGGAGCTTGGACCAGAACCCCATACTATTCTTGATACCTTCCACTGCCCTTTCCGTGTTGTTTGTGTTCATCCGCAGCCGTGTGGTATATATTAATCCCTAAGTATCTAAATGTCCTGGTCTGCCAGGGTATTGGCAAAACCGGTAGGCTGCCATCTGGGGCCCCCTTGTATCTACCCAGAGGGAACATGCTTGACTTCCTAGGGTTTACTGCTATGCCTGAAAGGGTGGCGTAGCGTTTCATCACCTCCAGGACATACTGTAGGTTTTCCTCTGGGAAGCGCAGGTACAACAGCATATCGTCGGCGTACAATGATATCAGGTGCGGTCCCCCCTTGTGTGGATCCCTATCTCCCCGTACTCTTGTTTGGGGTAATTGTCAGTGGTTCTAGTGCAAGAATGTAAAGCATGGGCGACCATGGGCAGCCCTCTCTAGTGCCCCTACTGAGTTGCCATTTGTCTGAGATTATCGCGCCCTTTTTGACCCTTGCAATCGGGGAGCTGTATACCATCCTGACCCACCTCATATACCCTGGACCCAGCCCGTATTCTTTCAGAGCCACCAGCAACCACGGCCACCTTACAGAGTTGAAGGCTTTTATTGCTTCCAGCGAGACTATTGCCAATTCGCCAGGGTCCTTCTCTGTCTGATCTATGATGTGGTGGAGTCTCCTGTGGTCATCAGTTATGTTCCTGCCCGGCACGTAGCCTGTTTGATCGGGGTGTATAAGTTTACCAATTACCCGTTTGAGTCTATTTGCCAACGCTGCTGTGAGGATTTTGCTATATTGGTTCAACATAGATGGGGGTTTATATGACCCAAAATCCTTGCTTGGCTTGCCCGGTTTCAGGAGCGGAATAATCACTGCCTTCCTCAGAGACTCCGGCAATCTTCCCCTCTCAAGCGCTTCATTGAGCATGGCCAGCAGCAGGGGTAGTACTTCCTGCTTATATGTTTTATAAAATTCACTAGGGAGCCTGTCCGACCCCAGAGCCTTACACTTGGGTAGGTGCTGAATCACTGTCTCTAGTTCCTCTAGTGTAATTGGGGCGTCTAGATTCTCCCGTTCTTCATCGTTTAATTTGGGTAATCCTATGTCTTCCTGTGTTTCATGAATCTCCCGGCCCAACTCCTCCCCCTTGTCCTCATAGAGGCGTTTGTAGAATCTAAGGAACCCCTCATTTACTCCCTCTTGAGTGTCCCAGGTCTGGCCATCTTCTCCTTTTATCTCTCTGACCACTGGTCTTGGTGTCCTTATGTCTAGAGTTGTTGAATATTTGGGCTGGTTTAGACCGCAATGTGTATTGTGATCAGGATGATCTAACTGACATTTTGGACAATGGTCCGCCTATGGGTCCAGTGTTACCTTCTATTATCAGAATGGTTCAGAGTCACAGCTAGGGATAGACTTCTTGCTCTGTGAGCATACACTTTTTTTATATATACAAAAAGAAAGTCCAGTATTTCAACCGGTGTTGCTTAACACTCTTCCGCCATCAACGATGGAGTCAATTATCCAAAATACTTTATTTAAATCTCATCTATTTCATAAAAACAATCATAAAAATGATCATAGTACATAAAACATATATCATATGTTAAAACCACACAAGTAAGAACACCATAAGTGAAAAATGTTATAATCATTTCTTTAGGATCATACACTCTGATTCCTATGCCACACAATTGATGGCCTATTTCCTATTGGTGTAATGTAAACAACCCGACTTGTACAAGTTTCTGTCCTTCAGATACAATAATGTAGGACATTCTTCAGGGGATTTTTGACTTGTGCCGGAATTAATAATTCTTCTTTAGGGGAGAAACCTGTTAATCAAAAGCAAAAGGCACCCTATTAGTATCTAGTAATCCAGTATTAATCTTATTTTACTTAAATGGAAACCCTCATCCCTAAGAGGGTGAACAGTAGGTATGAATCTGACTACATACCTTTCATCCCATTGATAAATCCTGGGCCTGTTCTGTAAATCACCGCAGATTCCCAATTTCTTGAGGAATTCTTGCGTTTCCTTAATCTCTCCTTTCTAGGTAAAAATTGTCATGGGCAAAATTTAGAATTACGAGCAAAAATAGACTCAAGGGACTTAACACATACCTATTTCTATTCACTGTCAATCATCATTCTTATAGTCAAACTTACCTATCTCACTGCTGGTCTGTAATATAGTGAGGAAAGCGCTCTCAGTCCTGTGTCTTATTATTCCACACCCGTGGTAATTGGACCCTTTCCACCACTCTTTGAGGTTTAGTAGTCTGTGAGGAGACAGAGTCCCTATTTAGTGACCTCCCATCTCCCCATATATCATTACATACAATAACCTCCAACATCCAAGTGATAGAGGCCCTTCCCCTTACTTACTTCCAAAAGTTCCTTATTCCTGCCTCACTATTACTGTGTCTGCGTCCTCATCTGGAGATTCACCCATGGAAATGCGGGTCAAAAACAACCTCCTTAAATACCAGCTGACGATGTCAAAAGAGCGCGAATTTGCGGGTCACAACGTGACGCGATGACGTCATCGCGCACGAGCGTGACGTCGTGACGTCATCACGCACATTTATTTTTTTCACACACTACAAATACAGTGCAACACATCAATAAAGACAAGTGTTTGAACAAGAATTAATGAACAAAATCTTAACAAATGTCACACTGCTCACATGGGCATTACATAATATTGCACACACTTTTGTATTTCAGAACACGTAGGGAACGCATGACTGACCCACACCATATCGAGTCTACGGGACCCCAACATCCTAGTCCTTCTCTACCCAGGTCAAATATTGAACACGTACGGGCGGGAGGCACTCAACAGAGAGAGACACCCAAATGCATGTGTAATTAATCACCACACACCTCCTAGGCATTATGCCACTCCACACCTTCGTTCAATCCCTTAATATGGCTTTTGGATAGAAAAATGAGTTTTTGTTCTAAATGCAATAATTTTTTGTTAATAATCACTTGTGACCGACCTTTGATGTGTTTCAAAATACACCATTCAAAGTCATTATGTGAATGTTCCATTTCTATAAAGTGCTTGACCATAGGGGCCTGTACCACCTTGTTCCTGATGCAGCTTTTATGCTCAATCATTCTAGTTCTGCATTTTCTGTTAGTTTTGCCAATGTACTTTCGTTTGCATGGACATATAATCAAATAGATCACATTATTTGTATTGCAATTGGTGTGTTCATTAATATTCCACATTTTATCCAGACCCAAATCTACATGCACTGTTTTCTTTGTTTGGGTGCACATACAACAGGTTCCACAAGGGAAATGACCCACAACAGGGGGGAGACCCCATAACATTGTTTGTTGCACAGGTTTCTTTTTAGTGCTCACATCATTTCTCATAATCAAATTTCTTACAGTGGTGCTTTTTTTGAAAGCTACAATAGGCCTCCCGACTTCCTTGGTCATGATCTTATTCCAATTTCTTGTTACAATGCCCTTAATTTTATATGACAGATTGCTGAATGTGTTAACAAAAACTAGAGGCGTCTCCTTTGTCTTTCTTTCTCTCTGAATTTGTTGATCAAGGAGAGATTCTCGATTATTGTTAAACGCTCTTTTGGCTGCTTTTTTAACCAAAGGGGTGGGATAGCCTCGATGTAACAATTTAGTAATCAAATTATTCGCTCCAACCTCATATGATTCATTGGTGCTACTATTCTTTTTCAGTCGTAAAAATTGCCCAAAAGGAAGATTGTTCTTAACATGTTGGGCGTGATGACTCCTGAAGTGCAGCAATGCATTTTTGTCAGTGGCTTTGGTATACGGTCGGACCAATAGAAATCCGTTCTGGTGATATATGCAGATATCTAAATAGTTGACTTCCTTATTGCTTATATTACTGGTAAATTTTAGGTATCTATTTTGTTGATTAAGCCACTGTAAAAAATGGTTCGCCTCCTCTTCATTCCCTTTCCAGATAATGAAAATATCGTCTATATAACGCAACCAACATACGATATTATTCTGAAAAGGATTGCGTTCATTATAGACAACCGTTTCCTCAAACATGTTAACATACAAATTGGCAACATTCGGGGCCATGGCAGAACCCATGGCTGTCCCTTCAATCTGCTTGTAAAACTGTCCCATAAATTGGAAGAAATTTTGTGTAAGGGCCATCTCTGTGCACCACTTAATAAAAGAGGAGGATACTGGATTCTCATCCTCTCTTTTCAATAAAGTCTCCTCTACTACCTCCAAAGTCGCCAACTGTGGTATGTTAGTGTAAAATGCTTGAATATCTAAGCAAATAAGTAAATTAGCCCCGGGGTCAAAAATATTGCCCTCTATTCTGTTAATGGCATCCGTAGTATCCTTGATATAACTTTTCATAGTAGGAATAAAAGGTCTTAGATAGAAATCTGCATATTTGGAAAGTGGTTCCAAGAGAGAACTAACCTCCGAAACAATTGGTCTACCTGGCGGGTTTTCCAGGTTTTTATGTATTTTCGGTAATGTATAGAAAATGGGTACGCGGCCGTTTTCTCTAATCAGAAAATCACCCTCTTGTTTGCTAATCATGTGTTCATCCATAGCCTTGTGTACTTTATCTCGGATGATATTCAACAGATCATTACTCGGATCTTTGTCTATTTTTTGGTAGTGGTGTTCATCTGATAATAATCTTTCACATTCACTAATGTAATCACTCCTGTTCAGGATTACAATAGCGCCTCCTTTATCGGCTTGACGGATAATTATCTTATCATTGGCGCCCAAACTTTTCAAAATCTTTTGTTCTGTTATACTCAAATTAGAATGGTGAGGGATACCCTTAGTTTCTAATTTGGTTACCTCCTCCAAAACCTTTTTTTCAGAAACCTTGGATTCTACTGTATGTGCGTTGGTTGGTGCACAAAAAACTGATGGATTTCTCAAACCACTACAATTGTCTCCCTTATCAAAGGTATTATCCATAAAAAACTCTTTAAGGTGAACTTTCCGCATAAACTGATTAAATTCAATCCTGAAGTCAAAAGGATTGTGAAACTTGGTGAGTACAAAATTTAACCCATTGTTTAGTACTTCTTCTTCTTCCTTAGTAATCTGAATATTTGAAAGGCTGACTACCAACCCCTGTAGCTCCTTGTTTGCATTCGTTCTGGTTCCCATTGTCTCTGATCTCCTCCTCTGCCTAAAAAAGCCTGTCTTTGGTTATTGCCTCTCTGACTGTTGTTTCTTGTGCCTCTACCTCTAGATGTATGCATGTAGATTTGGGTCTAGATAAAATGTGGAATATTAATGAACACACCAATTGCAATACAAATAATGTGATCTATTTGATTATATGTCCATGCAAACGAATGTACATTGGCAAAACTAACAGAAAATGCAGAACTAGAATGATTGAGCATAAAAGCTGCATCAGGAACAAGGTGGTACAGGCCCCTATGGTCAAGCACTTTATAGAAATGGAACATTCACATAATGACTTTGAATGGTGTATTTTGAAACACATCAAAGGTCGGTCACAAGTGATTATTAACAAAAAATTATTGCATTTAGAACAAAAACTCATTTTTCTATCCAAAAGCCATATTAAGGGATTGAACGAAGGTGTGGAGTGGCATAATGCCTAGGAGGTGTGTGGTGATTAATTACACATGCATTTGGGTGTCTCTCTCTGTTGAGTGCCTCCCGCCCGTTGTGTTCAATATTTGACCTTGGTAGAGAAGGACTAGGATGTTGGGGTCCCGTAGACTCGATATGGTGTGGGTCAGTCATGCGTTCCCTACGTGTTCTGAAATACAAAAGTGTGTGCAATATTATGTAATGCCCATGTGAGCAGTGTGACATTTGTTAAGATTTTGTTCATTCATTCTTGTTCAAACACTTGTCTTTATTAATGTGTTGCACTGTATTTGTAGTGTGTGGAAAAAAAAAAAATGTGCGTGATGACGTCACGACGTCACGCTCGTGCGCGATGACGTCATCGCGTCACGTTGTGACCCGCGAATTCGCGCTCTTTTGACATCGTCAGCTGGTATTTAAGGAGGTTGTTTTTGACCCGCATTTCCATGGGTGAATCTCCAGATGAGGACGCAGACACAGTAATAGTGAGGCAGGAATAAGGAACTTTTGGAAGTAAGTAAGGGGAAGGGCCTCTATCACTTGGATGTTGGAGGTTATTGTATGTAATGATATATGGGGAGATGGGAGGTCACTAAATAGGGACTCTGTCTCCTCACAGACTACTAAACCTCAAAGAGTGGTGGAAAGGGTCCAATTACCACGGGTGTGGAATAATAAGACACAGGACTGAGAGCGCTTACCTCACTATATTACAGACCAGCAGTGAGATAGGTAAGTTTGACTATAAGAATGATGATTGACAGTGAATAGAAATAGGTATGTGTTAAGTCCCTTGAGTCTATTTTTGCTCGTAATTCTAAATTTTGCCCATGACAATTTTTACCTAGAAAGGAGAGATTAAGGAAACGCAAGAATTCCTCAAGAAATTGGGAATCTGCGGTGATTTACAGAACAGGCCCAGGATTTATCAATGGGATGAAAGGTATGTAGTCGGATTCATACCTACTGTTCACCCTCTTAGGGATGAGGGTTTCCATTTAAGTAAAATAAGATTAATACTGGATTACTAGATACTAATAGGGTGCCTTTTGCTTTTGATTAACAGGTTTCTCCCCTAAAGAAGAATTATTAATTCCGGCACAAGTCAAAAATCCCCTGAAGAATGTCCTACATTATTGTATCTGAAGGACAGAAACTTGTACAAGTCGGGTTGTTTACATTACACCAATAGGAAATAGGCCATCAATTGTGTGGCATAGGAATCAGAGTGTATGATCCTAAAGAAATGATTATAACATTTTTCACTTATGGTGTTCTTACTTGTGTGGTTTTAACATATGATATATGTTTTATGTACTATGATCATTTTTATGATTGTTTTTATGAAATAGATGAGATTTAAATAAAGTATTTTGGATAATTGACTCCATCGTTGATGGGGGAAGAGTGTTAAGCAACACCGGTTGAAATACTGGACTTTCTTTTTGTATATATAAAAAAAAATCCAGTGTTACCTTTACATGTGGCTGTGCAAAAAAGGGTGGCCAGGAATTGGGAAATCCCGGAAACTAATCTCTTACAAGAAAATACTGCCCCTCCAGTAGCGACCCCGGCTACCTGTCAACTCACCCCACTCCGAGAGTCTGGTGGTGCAGGCAGCCACGGCTACCTCGAAACAGGCAATGTACCCTACTATCCCTCCCCATAGGGATGATAAGCGCGTGGATGGATGGGCGCGTAAGGTATTTTCAGCAGGTAGTATGACGTTTAAGTCGGCCAACTCCACTGTGCCCTGGCACAATATTCATACACTCTGTAGGAGTGCATCTCTATGGCGGCAGAGCATATTCCCGAAGGGAAAGAAAGGGACGGCTTCCTGGCTATTGTTAAGGACGGCAAGCAAGCCAGATGCGAGTCCCCTCAGTCTGGGTTGGATTCTACAGATAGCATCAGCAGGTCCATGGCTACGAGCACCGTGATACGCAGGTTTGCATGGTTGCGAAAGTCAGGTTTTGCACCTGATGTGCAGGCTAGACTTCTCAACATGTCAGTTGACGGGTCTCATCTTTTTGGTAGCAAGGCTGATGAGAGCATTGAGAAGTTGTAGACCTCTAAAGCGGCGGCCAAGACTTTAGGCGTCGCTGTTTGGCAACTTCAGCCTTTTCGTCCTAGCGGACACTGGTAGATTTTTTCGCTACTACTCCTCATTTAGAAGGGCGAGAGGAATGGCAAGTCAAAGAGGCCAATATACATTTCCTCGTGGTGCACGTGGTAGAGGTGCCAAGCCAGCTGAAGCAGCAGCCTCTTTGCCATCGACCTCTGTCACAGCTCGCCGGTGGTGGGCAGACTGTCTCAGCATCTCGAAGAATGGCGCGACATTACTACAGATGCTTGGGCTCTGGAAATAATAGCCCATGGTTACTGCCTTCCATTTCTAAAACAAATGCCTCAGACCAATCAACCAGGGAAAAACACTCTTTGAGGATTCCGGATCCGCTCCTTGTGCAGGAAATCTTGACCCTGCTAGAGAAAGGAGCTATAGAAACGGTGCCTGTAGCGGAGAGGAACAAGGGTTGGTATTCCCCATATTTTTTGATTCCCAAAAAGGACAGGGGACTGATACCCATCTTGGACTTGAGATACTTGAACAAGTTCCTCAGGAAGGACAAGTTCAAGATGGTCAATCTTTCTCATATCCGTCAGGCCCTCCTGCTTCAGGATTGGTTGGTGTCATTGGACCTTCAGGATGCTTATTTTCATGTGCCAATCCATCTTCAGCACAGGAAATACCTGAGATTCGCGGTTGGCGGCCCGCACTATCAGTTTTGGGTCCTGCCATTCGGGTTGACCTCCACCCTGAGGGTCTTCATCAAACGAATGGCGTTGGTGGCAGCGCATCTCAGGAGAGGGAGAGGGAAGGATTCAAGTCTACCTTTACCTGGACGATTGGCTGATCAGTGCGCGTTCTCCCGATTCGAATCATCTCAATGTTACTTGCCACACCCTTCACAAACTCAGGCTTCTCCCTCAATTTCAAGATGTCCCATATGACACCTTTCCAGCAGCTCCAGTACATCGGGGCTGTGTTATACACATCCTTGGGAAAGTGCTTGCCACCCAAGGTGAGGGCTCAATACATTCTCCATATAGTAACAAAATTCCAGAGTGCCCAGAGTCTTCCGGCCTTCGAATTCTTGAGGTTGCTCGGCCTCATGGTATCCTGCATTTTTCTGGTGCCAGAGGCGCGCCTTTGAAAGAGATCCCTTCAGTGCGCTCTCCAGACACAATGGTCCCAGTTCTCTGGCAAGATGTCGGACCGTGTTCAGATTCCAACCAGGGTCTCGCAGGATCTTCTGTGGTAGGCCTGCGAGGAAAATGTTCTGAAGGGAGAACCCTTTTGGCAACCATGGGCGGAGATCACTGTAGTGACGGATGCCTCATTCACAGGGTGGGGAGCTCACGCCAACGATCTGACAATAAGTAGTTGTTGGTCTCCATCGGAGTCCAGGCTACACATCAATCTTTTGGAACTGAGACCAATCTGACTAACGCTGAAGGCTTTTCTGCCGTCTGTGTGGAGAAAGAATGTCCTGATAATGACGAACACCACAGTGGCCATACACTACCTAAACAAGAGAGGCGGCATAGGGAAACTACCACTGTGCAGAGAGGCAATGCAGCTCTGGTCCTGGGCTATACAAGAAGGAATCTCCCTATCGGCAGTGCACCTAGCCAGGGAGGAGAACACGGCGGCAGATGCTCTTAGCATGCAGGTCACAGTCTCACACAAATGGGAACTAGCTCAGGAAGTCCTTCAAGAGATCTTTGCCCTTTGTGGAACCCCTCAAGTGGATCTGTTCGCGACTGGTGTCAACCGGAAGTGCGAGCTGTACTGCTTAAGGGAATTTCCTCCGCTAGCTCTATGAGACGCATTCATGGTGTATAGGCATTTCCCGCTGCTGTATGCATTTTCTCCAGTCCCCTTCAATCCACGAGTACTCAGGAGGTTGAGAAGATTCGGGACTCACATGATCCTCATTGCCCCGGATTGGGCCAGGAGCACGTGGTACCCGGACATTCTGGACATGTCCATTTGTCCTCCGAAACATCTTCCACAAAGAGAGGGTCTTGTCTCGTGAGAGGAAGATCGGGTTCTCCATCCAGAGGTCAAGACTCTCAACCTTTTGGCTTGGTATCTGAAAGTTTGAGGTACAAGGATTGGGACCTTCCGGATGACGTAATGGAGGTGTTGCTTTCAGCCAGGCGGCGAGCAACAAAGTCTCTGTACTGTTGCTGTTGGAATACATTTTGCGACTGGTGCAGAGAAAAGAATGTTGATCCTTTTCAGTGTACAACTCTGGATGTTCTATCCTTTTTGCTTTCATTAGCACATAAGGGTCTTCAGGTTGGAACCATTAAGGGTTACTTGGCAGCACTTTCAATCTTTTAAGCACTCTTCTGAGGAATGCTCCTATTTCAAGATTCCACTGATCAATCAGTTTCTAAACGGGACCACAAATGTGTTCCTGCCATCTACTTTTCAGGTTCCGGTTTGGGACTTCAACCTGGTTTTGAAATTTCTGATGTATGCCCCTTTTGAACTCCTTGCACACATGTCTGTTGAGATTATTAACCTTTAAGACAATTCTATTGGTTGCTATTCAATCTGCACGTAGAGTGAGCGAGTTGTGGGCCTTTTCCTCCAAGCAACCCTTTACTATGTTCCGCAAGGACATGGTGGTGTTGAGGGTGAAACTCTCCTTTCTACCTATGGTAGTTTCGGGCTTTCGCTTAAGTCAGAAAATTGTGCTGCCAGACTTCTATCCTCCTACACATCCTAAGTAGGAATAGGAAAGGGTCCATAGGCTGGACCCTAGGAGAGCATTAAGCTTCTATATCTCTAGAATGTCCAAGTTGACAGTGGATGACCAGCTCTTTGTAGGATATACAGGACACAAACTGGGCCAGGCTGTTTCAAAACAGACCTTGTCTAGGTGGATCCTCCTCACTATTTCTGAATGCTATAGACTGGCAGGCAAGGACCCTCCCGAGGGCTTCTGTGCTCATTCCACCAGAGGCATGGCCACCTCGACAGCGCTGCAAAGGGGTTTCCCTATTAAAAACATGCAACGTGGTTATCAGTACACACGTTTACTGTTGCTTTTGGTAAGGCAGTACTTTACCGTTTAAAAAAAAAAAAATGAAATCTGCATGTCTACATTCTTCACCCCTCTCCTATCATGGATACTGCTTTGGGAGTCTGTCAAAGATGAGGAATACGTTGGAGGACACAATCCATTCGAAGAACAAGTTACTTACCCCTGGTAAGTTCCTTCGATTGGATGTTCCTCCAACGTATTCCTCATCGCCCTCCCAACCTGCCCTTCTGTAGAATTTCCCATGCTATTGCACCTTTCGTTCCAACAAGGCTGAGTACTGTCAGGCCCGTGTTAAAGGCATATCTGCTGCACTAGGAGGGGAAAAACAGAACTGAGGCGAACGGGCGCTGTGTGTGCTACTCATAATATCCAATGACGTTACCCTTGATGGAGGCCTACGAGGGACATGGGCTCGATGCAGGACGCCCCTGACGAAAAATTGCCAAAGCTGGACATTACATGTCAAAGATGAGAAATAGGTTGGAGGAATATCCAGTCGTAAGAACCTTACCAGGGGTAAGTAACTTGTTCTTCTGCTCCTCTTGCATGATCCTCTTCATCTCTTGGGCCGGCTCTGTATCTGTGCATGCTGCTGCTATTAATTCCTCTCCTTGTCATTCTTGCTGGTCGCCCCACCTTCTCGTTTCTTTTGTTTTGGTGCAATTTCTCAAGAGTCTTGTTATTTCCCACCTTCTTAATATCGAACGTGAGCATGCATGTCGCCTCACTTGCTCAACATTACAAACTGAGTCTTACAGCGTCATCCTCATCCTCCAGATGCCTTCAGTACTCCATGCCTTTCAACCTTCAGTGAAAGTGTGGTGTAACGGTTGTTCAAGAAAACATGTTAAGAACTCAATAGGAGTATGTGGCAATGGTAAAATGTGTGGTATTTTAGTTGCAGCCTATGTTTATAATAAAAAAAACAGTGTTCTCCCAACTTAAAGCCATTTTTAACATTTAATACATGTTTAATGCATCAAACTCTGTTACGGTATGTTGGAATGAATAGTTAAATTTTTAAATTGGAGTTTCTACAACACAATTTGTTCTCATGCTATAGGACTGCTTTCACTTGTTTACATAATATTTGTCAGATTTCTTCAATGCAAAATTTGAAGACTAAGACAACCTAGCCATGTCAAAACCTGTTTCCGTGATTGCAGAGTTGGACAGCATCCTGCAGTCCCTATCTTTAGTCTTCAGGACTAAACAGTGGAACTATTATCCTATGTTGTTTACTACGGCATTGTAAGTGAAGTCAAGAAGGGTTGCAAGATATTAGCAGTAGGTAGTGGCTAAGCTAGACTTAATGTTTACAGAATAATTTAAGTGATGATTCTGCCAGCCTGGCAAACTGCTAGCCCCCAGCTTAGAAACACTGCTGATTATGAACTGATGCTCTATATTTCTAAAACTTCTAAGCATTTTCAGATCATATCAAACTGAGAGAAACTGGTACAATGGCGAGATACCTGTCTCTCTTATACTGTAGACTGTCCCACTAGCTAGACATTCTTGAATATTTTGTGATGCTTGATTGTCATGTATTTGTGATTTTTCTTTTAATCAATCATCCCTTCAGTCATTTTTTTTTTTTTGTATGCTACCTTGCAGGAAATGTAGGAAGTGTTTCTCTCGGCATAATGAAGAAAAAGACAACTCACAAGTAAGCTACCACCTGAACATTTTATCTTCAGTCTTCATTAAGTCTTCAACTAGTGAAAGGTTTACTGCTTACATGTAATTTAATATGGTCTCTCCCTCTGATCACTCTTCCTTCTTGGTATCTGAACGTACTGAGTTTTGATTCTTGGGCATTGTAAGATGGTCTAAGCCAGCCAGAGAAATTCCTATGGTTAAATCGGGCCCCATCTAGTAAATCTGTGTTTACCAAGAGTGTGCCCTTTTATTGAACCTTTCTGTTTTGAACTTTGAAGAATGGTTTTAAAGAGTTACTTAGAGCCATTGTAATTTCCCTCCACTTACTGGTTATTTTGTCCCATTGCCATTTTGGTTTCCCTTTTGCTCCTCTTTACTTGTTTTGTGGCAGTACATTTGGTTTTGACATTTTTCCTGTTAGGTCAGACGTATGTTTTTTAGTGTTCTGCAGCCATGTTTTATTGTTTTATGAGACTATTATTCCCCCCCCCCCCTCCCTCCCTTGGATTTTCTGATGTATGCTTGTGGTCAGATGGACTTTTATTGAAGTCCCCCTGCCACTGCTCTCTTTTGCTAGTATATAGTCCAGTGGTAGCTCACATGGCTCTTAGGACTGGGGTACTTTCTGAACCCACTGTTGACGTAGGGTGATTTTATCACCCTACATTGGTTCTAGGCAATAGGCTGGTGGCATTTGCAATTTATTTGTAAATCCAAAACAAGCGTAGGCTTATTTACTATATTATTAGCCCAAAGTACCTTTATGTAGCCATTACAGATTGACTTTTTCAGTCCTGCTCTCCCCATTTTGTTTTAGGGGATTTCTTTTGTCAGTGGAAAGCACAGGCATAAAATACCAGATGTTCCCACATGGGCTCTTTGTGAGCCCATCATGGCACCCTCTGTAGAAGATTGCACTGTTCTATACTGGTTTCTGGCCTTGGACAGCCCTTACACTTCATGTGGGGGTGGGCCTGGGTGTTTAATTTTTTCTTTGGGTCAACTTGATTGGCTGGCCGCTGACACCTTTTGTTTGTGCGCTTGGTGGGCTGGTTTAGGCAAGCCACTGTGAGTGTGGGAATAAATGGGTAAACCCTGTTTCATACACCACGTTCAGCCATATTTTTCGAATGTAAGCAGATTACTTGAGTGCTGTAGACCTTTTTTGCCATTTGTGCTGTTGCTGCAATTGTAGGACCAGTTAGACCATGATGGCTGGCACCTGGCTCCTAGGCTAAGCTCCGTTCCAGGTTTTCAGCTCTTGGATGTCCTGCATGGGTCTTCATCATCCAACACACAGTTGCTTGAGCGATGCCGTCGAGTACCCAACACATATTGGCACCTGCTATGCCCCCATATACACAATATTTCAAAGCGTGTATTTTGAAAGTCCAAAAACCCTATCCAGACGTTATCTGCTGTCTACTTACCCAGGGGACCATGGTCTTTTGAAATATTGTTGTCCCTGACGACAAAGAACTTGTCCTGGGAGTGGGGCTCTAGGAATTCCGCACCCCTGTCTGAAGAACCTTATCCACTGCCAAGATGTCTAATATCTTCTGAACCTCATAGGCTAATGAGAGTCTGCTTGGGCCAGGGCTGTTCTCCTTGGACCGTTGTCTGGGCCTGTTTAATTCCACTTCCTGCTGCCAAGCTCTCCGACCTTGGTGCTGGGCTATGCTGCAACCAGGAATAATGTTGGGAACAGCAACACACAACCACACCTACTTCTTTGGGCCTTGGCAGCCACCACTGTTGTCTTGCTGCAGTGGCAGTTCTTACTGGTGTGCCATGTTGCCTGCTGAACCACGGCACTCTACCTTTCACGGATTATGCCACACTGCTGGAGCCATCTCCATTGTTGCTTTAGCCTCTGCATGTGGTCCCACTCCTGCAAAATGGATATTTCCCTTTAAGGCCGTTGGTGTTGTCGTTGGCTCATAGTTAAAGTCTCTGGGAGACTAAGTTCTTCATCTTGCCCAGTAAAATAAGTTTCCTTGGTACAGACTGATTGGATAGAAGTTCCGCCTCAGGAAGTTCTGAAACAACCGAAGGAGTCAAATTTGTACTGGACACTTTGGCCATGAACCTGTTACACACCGAGGCTGGTGTCATAATTTCCACACAGGAATCAGGGGGACCAGTGCCCGAGATCTACTTCTTGTCCTGGTCTATGTGAAAATGGCACCTGGGAAAATGTCAGCACGTAGCAGATTATTTTTCCAGGTGACTGTATCACTGCATAACCCAGTTCTCCTTTGGGCAGGGATCCATTTGCGCCAAGAATGAAATGGTCAGTGCTGACTCTCATGCCGCTCCTGCCGTCTTAGTCGCTGGCTCTTATATCCTCCCACTGTAGCATGTGGATCCGTGGTTGGCTATGCCAATATGGCAGCAACATCAAGAGTCCTCATCGAAGTCTCTGGTTACCTGAGAGATCTGTTACTCTGCAACAAAGTAGGAGCAGTCAAGCATCTGAAGACCCTTTGTTTGCCAAATTTTAAGCTTTGATGCGCTCTGAGCCAATGAAGGATTGCTTTAAAGAACCCTTTTGCAAAATTATCCCTAAACCACAGGATCCAGGCTTAAGGCCGAGCAAGTCTTCTTGGGATCTCCTCCATCCCCCAGCCATCCTCATGCCACTAAGTTCAAGAAAGGACTGCTAGACAAGGCCTTTGGCCTTCCCTTTGGTGTTCATCTTTTTCTTTACAAGACAAGACAAGCTTACTAAGGAAATCACAAGCACCCTCAAGTTAAAAACTCTTCTATTTTGACTAAACCACCGACCCAAAACCCAGCAGCTCCAGGTTGGAATCACGTTCCTGTTCCTTTGTGGGTTTTTGCGGGTTGCAAGAGCGCAAGTTAAGACGGCAGGGCAGGTCACCCAGTGTACAGAGGAAAAACAGCACCTCCCTGCTTCAGATGAAATCCTGTAAGTGATGTTTGGGTCGGTCCTACACTACTCTGGTGGGAGTGAGGATTTCCCTTCATATCTACAGCTATACAGTCCCCTCAGGAGGCATTGGTTGCCAGCAGAGGTTTTATTGCCTCTTCACCCTTTTTTCTCCACCACCCCCCAAAGCAGATGTGAGTGCCCCCTTTGTGTGAAGAAATATCAAAACAGATCACAATGAGAGGCATCGTGGTGGTGCCACCTCCAGAATGAGACCAGGGCTTCTACTAGCTGCTGTTTACAGTGCCAAAGTCAAACTAGGCTGGCCTGGGCACCATTTTGGATTTGGCAGACTTCATCCTGCAATGTTCCCTATAAAGGTTGAATGATTAGCTGCCCAGATTTGGATCTGGGCCACAGATTGGATCTGTGTGGTGAATTTGAAGAATGCGTACCTGCACATCCTTATCCGGGTCCTTCGCCGTAGGTTTCTGCTTCTGTGAGGGAATCTAATTCCTAGCGTCAGGTGCTTCGATTTGGCCTGTAGTTGGCACCTTGGGCTTGCCCCAGATTAATCAAACAGTTAAACAGTTATAAGCAATAGCATTTTGCAAAAATTCAATGCAATTAAGTTTTGCCTTATCTATTGAGCGATGATTTTGCTCTATCATATATTACTATATATAATAGATGGAGGCCTGCAATACCTTTATAAAAGCCTGTGAATTTCCTCATCACAGAACAGTAATGACATCACTACTCGCCTATAATAAGAAAAATGTTATCATTCGGAAACTGTAATGCATGCATTATTACAGTTGAGCTGTGACATGACAATGCCTCCTGCTTGAGCCATCAAAGAGCCGAATTCAAGCTGCTGCTGGAGAAGTTGATGATAGCCCTAAGTAGCTTATCAGATTCCTTTGTTAAATGGATTTCTGTAACACTTTACAGCCCTTATTAATTAATCAGGATTATGGTAGTATGTTTATTTTGCGCACTGCTTGAGTTTAACACAGGAAACCAAGAATCTGCATGTGACCATTTATTTTAAACCACAAACATTTTTTGTAAATGATTGTATTAAACTGCTTAAACTATTTGTTTTTTCTGCAACACATTACAAGCTGCATACTATTGTTTTGTTTCCCCTGAACAAGTTCTACATTGATTTCATGTATCTGGAAGATATATTGCATTAGATGAAGTAATGAACCAAGTAGTAAAGATGATGATGGTGCTGCCATGTATGATAAGGAATGAAATACCCGTAACCGTACATCAGAAGGATATTGCGAGCAACCTCTTTGTTCTGTCATATTATAAAGGAACTTGTCTCATTCCACTATCATGAAATTCGTTGTGGCTTACCATCGCCATATTACATACGGTTGTGGGTTTAATTCCATATATACCACACACATTGATATTGATATTGTATTTGTATCACACTCGTACACATGTGCCCTTGTGGTAAATGTGAAACTGATGTGAGAGCACACTATTTTCTTTGTAAACTGATTGAATTTTACTCAAAGTAAAGTCAAAGTCCGAGACTGCCAAGGCGGTTTATGTACTTGTTAGGAGGGATTTTCAAAACTACCACTTGCATGGGGGCTCTGAGAGGTCACCTTGTGAATCAGCGAGGGATTTCACCCTAAACTCTCCAAGTATCATAGACTGAGTAATAAGGCTTAGAATTGTGAGATCATTTGGTTTGGTAGGTAGATAGAATTAACCTACTTGGAGATAGTCAAGAAATAAATCTCCACACAGATGTATAATAACACTGCATTTATTAAGTCCAAACACATGCAGGTAAAAATGAAGAATAGTATTTCTGGAGCTTGTGAATCTTCTTAGAATCACATGCTTTGCATAGGCCGCCATCGAGTGGTTGGTGTGGAGTTTTTTTGAATTTGGAAAAAGTGGGCGCCGACAGGGTGTGTATCTGTAACACTTTCCCTAACCTACATGTATGGGTACCCATGATCCTTCGCACGTTGACGTCCTCAGATTGTTTTTTTCCGCCATTAAGGTTGTATGCAAAATGCACCTTCACTTGTGAGAGTGTGGAAATTGAATGCTGAGGCTTAACCGAGTCCCACCTCACAGAGCGACTGCATCTAACACGACTAGAGAGTGGCGCTGCATATTAGCATCGGACGCCGAATTGGATGCCGAACGGCACCATGCCGTAAAAGCAATGCAGTGGGGTGGGGCTAAATTATACTTTCATATACACATGGGTTTATAGAGAATACCTTTAACACCCACTGTAGATTCACCTGCATATACTAGTTCTAGCTCGCCTGTTTCCTGGCTACCCAATGGAGAAAACTCCATTTAAATTCTGCCCTCTGTGCAATATCAAATTCCCTTGGAAGGACATGCACTGAGTGTGCAATGCGACAACTCTATGCAAAGCCTGCAAGCGTTATAAGCCGAAACCATTGAAAGAGTGTCAAAAAAAGAGGTGGGCAGCCTACGTTATCCAGGCCAAAAAGAAATGAGCAGAATCTACCGCTACTGCAGAAGATCTCAAAGCACAGGAAGCGTGCATTGGTTTTGAGAGTGAAACAGAAGAGCAAGAGACAGAGGAAAACGCAAATAGTTTCCTCTCAGCTAGCCCCCATTTCTGTAAGGCCGACATCAGGTTGTGATGTGGAGACAACCTCTGGCGTCCAGAAGGCTGCACAACACCCCAAGCCCAAAGTTAAAATATATGAACACTCATCTGACCGTTCGGTTACCAAACCTAACATACTCACTGTTTCAGCACCTACCGTACCAAAAATAGAAGTGTCAAAAATAGACTACTGTAACATGCTCCTAATAGGGGCGGATAAATAAAAAAGCATCCAACGCCTACAAATCATCCAAAATGATGCAGTCCGGATTATCAAGAAAGCCCCAAGAGAGTGTCACTTTTCTAACTATTGACAGGAACTCCACTGGCTTCCAGTTATAGCTAGATGTCAATACAAAGGAGCGACTCTGTTACACAAATGCCTATATGGGAAGGCACCCAGGTAGTCAACGGTCTCATGGTATGCTTCGCTACCCTCACTAAGATCAACCAATACTAATCTTGTTTCCCCGCCCCCTCTTTAAGAAATTGAAGGGGCTGGGTAGATCATTTGCCAATTGCGCATCCAGGATCTGGAATGACCTTTCTTCAGCCCTGAGATCGGTCTCTAACCTTTCTTCCTTTAAGAAATCACTGAAAACTGTTCTCTTTGCCGAGATCAATCTGTCTTGGTACCCTTCAGCCTTGTCCCGTCCCTCTTCTTTTTGTCGTCCTGTGTGTCTGTGTGCGCCCTGATGCCTGCGGGCTCTGGCACGTTATAAACAAATAATAATAATAATAAAAACACACTCTGGTTCGGAGCATAAAGAGCAGCTCAGACTCCAACAGAAACTCTGCATTGATACTACTCGACCGATCAGCAGCTTTCGACACAGTCAACTACAACATCCTAATTAGAAGACGGGAAGAAACTCTGGCCTGGATTAAATCATTCCTATCTGAAAGAATAAACAGTATGGATAAAACCATTGAAATCAGTGCCGAGAGCCACCACCTGTGGAGTACCGCAAGGCTTTTCCCTATCCCCACTACTCTTCAACATCTACTTGACCCCACTAATCAACCTCCTCAAATGGCACAACCTCACCTGCTTCAACTACGCAGATGACCCCCAAATCATCTACAAAATTGAAGATGTACAAGAGGACAAAACAACGCTAGTAGACTGTCTGAAAGAACTCTACGATTGGATGAACACAAAAGCCTCAATCTCAACACGGGCAAGGCAGAAATCATGATCATCTCCAGAAACCAGGAAGTCAACCAATACATCCCTTGGTCAACAGAACTATGAACAGCGCCCACTGTTGGGGAGAATTCTCATAAATGTGCCAATTCCCTTCACCTTAGAGACCCCAGCAACTTTGCTGGATTTTGAGGACTTGATTTTTTTACCTGGAAAGAGTGTGAGCCTTTTCCCACTTTTTCATGTATTTTGATGTGTGTTTTACTGTTGTGTTCTTTGATTATGGAGTTTTAAGATGACTCCACAGGCATCTTTTCATGTGTGTTAGACTGCACTCTGAGTGCAGTGACACAGGGATGTCTTTTCTTTGTTTTTATGTTTTTAAACTTCCAAAAGGTTTGCTAGTCTTTTTAAATTCGTAGACCCAGCACACACTATCTTCGTATAGAGTGCTGGAGGGGTTACCTAGTATCCCCTGTGTCTAGAAACTGGTGTAGCAGTCAAATGCTACCCTTTCCTATCGAAATGGCTGGTGGCAGTGGTTTTACAACAAACTACCATGATTTTTCACGACCGCGAACACCGGTAGCTAAAAAAATGCAGGAACCATGTTTTTCAAGATGGCGCCTTGAGCACCTTTGTTTAAACGGTCTTCTTTTTTCGCCATTTGTTTTTGGAGTGATTGGCTGGCTGGCTGGCTGACGGTCTGGCTGGGTGAGTGGCTGCTAGGATGGAATGAAAGGGAGAAAACTATTTAAAAGGGGAGTCTCTTGGACTGGAAAGCAGAGTTGACGACTGGAACGAAAGACCCGAAAAATAGCTGGAAGAGGACAGCTGCTGCAACTCCTGGACCGTTGGTTTGCCCGGTGAAGCCCTGCTGCAGGTCTGAATCACCAAGTTCATCTTGACAGAGAAGCCCTTCAAGGACGACTTCTCCCTTTGAGTTGGTGGGACCAATCAACTCGTAAGCCACCTGGACACCATTCCCTGAGCTGGTTAGGTTTAACCAGGGGGAAGGCACCAGCTTGTGTGCTTGACTACAGCTACTCGAACTGAAGTAACTCCATTTTGTCCGCGTTTTCCGACGATCCCGTGCAGTACAGGATTCCCCCGACCTCCCTCTTGTCCCCATGACTGAGGTTCAGGAACAGTGAGATCTGCAGCAACTGCCAGGAACCAACGTCTTCAGCTGCATCTTTTGCTTCATATTAAGGTACTGTGCCAACCCAATTGAGAGAACGCATCTCTCACGGTGAAAGTTTGTGGAACTTTCCCAACTTGCAGGCCTAATCAACTTGTGACCCAACATATGATCTTTTTCGTACAAACTACTTCTGAGAACATTGACAACGACTTAACCGGTTACTACAAGAACTGCTCTTTCCTGTCCAAGACACTAGGCCATTGACTTTGGCCTAGGCCTATGGAACTGAATCAAGTCCTCTAGTGAACTGAAACTATTTGCACTGCCTAAGAAAGTATTTGTGATCTACCTTGCTAGTCAGCTGAGGCATGTGATGGGATGGATGGCCGATGAGACTACGGCAGACACCCGACTCCTCCAACCTGCTCTACCCCGCCTACTAGAGACCTACTTTGGGTTGAGGGGGGGTACTACACGACACTGTCCATACTTGGCCAGGCTGGGGATCCAGCTCTGGAAACGGGCCTGCAAAACGGTCGGAACAGCAGATCCATACTCCCCGCAAGCCCCCATAGCGGCAATTATGGCGAAACGCGCATGGGGACACCTGGAAGTGCGTAACCAATGGGAACCCTACGGGGTGGCCACGTTGGGAGACTTGGTCCAAGAACAAGAGATCTTAACGTTCACCAAACTCAGTGAGGTCACAGGGCTACCTGCCGGACAGTTCTTGCTCCATAGAGCAGTGATACAAGCCATGAAGGACATATGGCCTGAGGCCGCCAGCCCTGCAACAGATTACGAGACCATAGAGACTGTTAGACGCCGCCGACGGAGGCCACAAAACCTCACGAGACTGAGGCCCTGATGCAAGGTACAACCAGAAACAAGCTCAAATGCAAGGTGAAATGGGAAAATGGGGCCTTGAATTTGAAGATAAAGAATGGGAAGAGATAACCCACTACCACAAAAAAATCTCTAAAAATGCCCGTTTACTGTACATCACCAACAGAGCCTACCTCACTCCAGAAGCCATATCGAGGTTCAGGGGCGCGGGAACGCAGCTATGCCCCAAATGCAACGAGCCCAAGGCTGCAATGACTCATGTTCTGGGGCTGCCCAGTAATACAGGGTTTCTGGACACAAATCGAAGAAAGAGTAGCCGATGCGGATATTGAAGTGGAAGTTCATGCGCCTGCCGCTTGCATTTTGGGCAACTACAAACGCAGCAGGAAAAACAAACCCCTTAACAGACTCAAAGATCTACTATATATTACAGCGAAAAGATGTATAGCCATGGGATGGAAAAGCCCAAAATGCCTAAAGGAGGCACAATATTAGGGGGACCTTAGGAATTGGATAACAGCCGAGACCGGAGCATGGGAAACCGCAATTCAGGAGCAGAGTCTTGACTCTAGCGACGAGCTACAGTGCCGTTGCTCCACATAGTAGCGATTGCCCTGGCTCGTAAGCTGGCACGAAGGATACCGATGAACGCCCTGTGGTCTTGGTGGAGGGAATGGAGGGAGGGAGGGGAGAGACACTAGATTTATGATGAAGAATGTTTTATTGATTACGATTGTGCCTCGTTCAAATTGTTAAAATCCAATACAGTTTTTTTTAAAAAAAAAGTATTTGTGATGTATTCTATTAATTTGTACCTTTTACTCCCATTTAAAGTAACTGAAATGCCATTTTGCTCCTAATTCAGGGGAGCCTATCTTTCTCAGAAACATATTGGTTCAGTAATGAAGTATATTTGTGTATAATATTAAGTTGCCTCCTTCTAGTAAATGTTTTCTAAATGACTGTGTAATAAATTAATAAGTGTTTTACCAGGAAACTTTGAGTGTAAGTGTCTACTTGAATCACTTTGATTGTAAGACCTCTGTTTAACATCCTTGTACTGCTCACATTCCCTCTTTAGATAACCCTTGCTGCTCAGCTCGCTACCACTAACTGTATAGTACAGACTTATACCAAAGGTTGGTTTTGCTTACACCTGTAGTCCTAATTGTATGTGGTGGTCTCAGAGGGTACTGAATTCAATTCTGCCTAACACACACACACCTTCAAAAAATAGTTAAAAACCTTGTAATCCTAACGGACAACGAGCTAACACTAGAACCGCAAGTAAACGCAATAATGAAAAAAATGCTTGTTCCATCTACACACAATCACAAAGATCCTGCCATTCCTCTCCTTTACGCACAAAACACTAGCCATCTTCTTCCTCATCATCTCCAGGATAGACTACGCCAACAGCTTATACCTCGAAATGCCAGAGTATCTACTGAAGAAACTGCAATGTATGCAGAACGCAGCGGCCAGACTCCTCAAACTATCGCGAAGAGACCACATCGCTCCTGCGCTAAATATGCTACACTGGCCTCCAGTCAAAAAACGTATTTCATTCAAAACAATGTGCATAACGCACAAAGCAATCCACGGCCAAGGAGCAGAATTCCTACAGAAAAATAATCGCCATTTACCAGCTGGCTAGAACGCTCGGATCCAGTAACGACATCCGCCTGGAACCAACTGAGTACACCAGGAAAAAACTTGACAGGGCAGCATTCTTCTGTCTAGCGGCTAAAAAGTGGAACTCCCTCCTGAGAGAAATTCGAAACATGCAGGACCTAAACACGTGGCTGTTCAACGCAGAACCGGACGAAAATGAATGAGCAACACCCACACCACTCGGAATGAATACACAACTCACAAGACGGAGGAGTAAAGCGGACCACTACATGGGTAGGGAGTTGGAGAGACTGCCGAGTGAGAGGTAGAGCCGTTCCCCGACAGAGGGCCTTAACAGAGTCAAAAGAGGGAGATGAGAGCATCCTAGATTGAACCCCTGACAGAGGGATAAGAGTGAGACCCGGTAGATCCAGAGCACAGAGAAAAGGTCGCACTGCCCGACGCACCCGAAATAGCCAGAGGAAAGAGGTGGTAGGTGCACACCTGTTAGGCCAAAAGGCAAAACGGGTGCAGAAATTAAATTACTGAGGACACTGGGTGGAGGGGCAGAGAGCTACTAAATAGCTACTGAATAGCCCAGCGGACAACCCACAACCCTACACAGTATAAGCAGGGAAATCCCCCCTGTCCCACCTTAGCACCACAATATGAGACAATAGCAGGGACGCACATCACAGGTGGCAATAGCGTAGGAGGTATGATGGAGCGCCACACCTAACCAAACCCACAAATAACCTCATCACTCTGCTCACAACTCTCAAATTCTTAACATAACACATCCATACCTATACCGCACAGCAACCCGCACACATTTCACTACACCGCAGCAACGAAACAAACCACACATAACCTTGCACAACAGCACATGAGCGCTTCCAACCGAAAAAAATCGCACCCACAATCATCGAATGTTGTAAACCGAACTGAAGCTGCCAACAGCACATCGCAGCTCTCTACAGCTTTTTCCTGCTAAGCCCTACTAACTTAACCCACCCCCTTGCTTTTCAGATCCACCAGGGGACCACTCCGGTGGTGATAGTGCGCAATATAAATATCCTTTAACATAACATAAACCAAAGACGCCGGCGGAACAGGACAGAGGGGACACAGAAATATAGCGCCACGTCAGAGCACTCGACGACCACTCCTAAAAGAAACCTGACATCCGACAAACCTCCAAGACAAAAGACATATTGACGTCTAAATCTCCGAAACCGTTTCCACACATTAGGTTGTTAAGGGAAAAACATCCATAAAAGGTAAAGGCACACTTTCATCTGCTATGCAGAAAAAGGGTAGTACCCTTGCTTCAGGGTCCAATTTAGAAGATGATGAGGACTTAGATCCACATCAGTCTTACCCCTTGGACAGAAGAGAGGTTTAATTTCCTTACCTGGAAGATGGATGTGTGTGTGCGTGTGTGTCTGTGTGTCTGTCTCCGTGTCTCTCCCAGGAATTGGTGTTGGACTGTCTAGTCCCATTCCACATCTATGGTGCCAGAGAATCTAGGTGTGGGGCATGAGTGAAACCAATAGAGGCCCTGATTGGACAACTACTGGCTGTTTGAATGATGCAGATCCGTTGGTGTGCTTGAACGTGCTTCTAGGCTGGATTTTCTATAAGAAAGTACTCTAACAGCCATTTCTTCAGATCAGCATTGGAGCTAAGAATCTCTTGTAGATGAACAGCTGACTGAAGATCTGAAGAAGACTTATGAAGAGGCCTGACATCCCTTCCTGCACCTGGCCCAGTGAAGCCATGTTAGACTACCTGATCCCTGAAGGCCCTCAGCGGTGTGTCAGCCCTGGACTAAGGAGACCAACTAGTCTCAATGCCTTCTCGATTATACAGCCTTCCTGCATCTTCAGAACTGTCCCTGGACAACCCGATGGACTGACCAGATCTCTTGTGGGCTACCTCACTAGAAGCAGCACCGCTCGGCTGTTGCACCGGGAACTTTGGCAGCCACCAGCTTGTGGTACACATCGCTTTCCCTGCATATTTTCGCGTTCCAGCCTTAAAGGATCCTATCCTAGAGAAGTTTTGTCAGCTTTGACCAGGGGGACTCCCCCCTTTGTCTCTATGCTGCGGTTGTCTCTCGAACTCGCCTTCTCCCACCCTGTGAAGTGTCCTGAAGAGGCATGCATCAGTGAATCTTGCAATTCTTAATTGCGAGGGATTGCAATTGCATCTGGACCTGACTGGAAGAATCCTTACACCCGCAGCTCCTGGACACCTCTCACCAGAACCAACAGCAGGAAATCTAACCTCCATCGACGCCTCCACCCCTCAGTCGACCCTTCGAGTCATGGGGTAAGTCAACTCAACGCGATAGCCCACCATCCTTCTGTCCTACATATGATAACCAGTCCCTTTGTATCCAAACTTTCCATTCCACTGCCTTTTAGTCATCGAACCTGGGTAGTACCATCTGAAAGATGAACACAACTTACTTGCATAGTAACCTTGCTGAACATCTTCTTTGAGCTCACCAACACAAGTACAGTTCTCCAGCATGGGGTCTGGCATGGATTCACATGCTCATGAATATTCCCTGTCGTCGGGCTGGGAATCCTCGGTAAAAGAAAAAACTGTTTCAGTTTCATTTCTAAACTGTCTTTCTCCTACAAACCAATCACTGAGCTCTGGTTCATACTGCCCCCAGCCAATTACAGCTCTCTATCTAAGCCCCTCCTCTGGCTGCTATCTTCAGATTTTTACCGCACATTCAAGTGTTGGGAGGCCTCGTGTTTTGCTTTTCGAGCTTTCTGCGTTTTTTTTATTTTTTGGTAGGAAAACTCTGTTTTCGGTTCAATTGAGGCCGTGTGCTCCATCGCTTATCCTTCGGATTAACGGGGATCCGTTTATCGGGCATCTCATCAACCCTCAAGGGCCGAAATCATTGAGTGTTCTTCTTGGAAGCTTCCAGAAGATCTTCAGACCTACACCACGCCGGATCATGTCGGAGGAGGAGGAGGAGGAGGACAGAGCTTGCCTCTTAAAGCTGTGCACCATCTGCGGTTTGCAGAATGTTTTCTCGGACCACAAGCATTACCAATTCCTGTATTGTCTGCACCGGACGCATAAAGAAGATTGTGAGGTCTGCCGTGGCTTCACCAAACGCACGATGAAGGATCGACATGTCCGGTTGGCGACGTGGCTAAAGGCCAGGGCCTCTACCCCGGGTGGTTCACAGGGTCATGCCTCTTCTTGATCCAGCCAATCTGAGCGGGCTTCTAAGTCCTCTGAGGATGCTCCATCCATGGGGGGCACAAAAAAAGGCCAAGCACCGTGAGTCTGCTTCCGTCGGGTTCACTACGCAAGCGGGTCCCGCGACGGTCAGGGCGTGTTCGTCTGTCTGCCTCGATCTCCAGCCATCACTCCAGCTGTTCGTCCAAGAGAAAGTCGGCTACCCTGGGGAAGCTGCGGGAGACACCAGAGAAGGCCAAGCAGGGCAAGGTGTCCGAGTTGCCCATGAAGGAGAAGGCCAGGCAGGGCAAGGTGTCCGGCCTGCCCGTGAAGGTACATGTGTCCCAGGCCAAATCCTCCTCCTCGATCGAGTTGGTGGTGGCCTCCCTTGCGAAGGCAAAAGGGGTGCCCATGTGGCGGCCAGAGTGGCTCTTGCTCCCAGGTGGGAGACTTTGTCCAAGCCACTAGAAAAGATTCTGGAGAAGAGGATGCTGGACCTTAGCCCACGATCGACCCCTCAGGACCCGGAGAAGAACTCCAAGTAACAGACATATCTTCCTCCGACGAGATACTTTCCGTCCACACCATCCACGGTGGGTGGTGACGACGATGGGAGACACCCGACAGAGGGGGCAACGACATTGACGCCGTTGACGGGGATGACGACATGACCGCTGGGCCCAGTGACCCTGTCCCCCAGGTGCCTCCTAGCTACATATTGCAGGATATCCTCTCGACCTTCAACACGCTGGTGTCAGAGATTGAGGAGGTTGCCAATGGCGCCACCAGCGCCACAACCAGTGGCACCACCGGTGACCCCATTGACACAGGGGCAACCGCCAGCGAAGAAGAGGAGGAGGCGGCGGCATCCTACACCTCCGTTCAAACCGTCGCTACCCTCCCCCGTAGGGGTATGGACACATCAACAACAGACAGACAACGATGCAGGAATGGGAGATCCTCCATCACTGGCGCCGAGAGTTTCGCCACCGGACAAAGTGGGATCCTTTCATTCCTTGATCACCCCGGCGGCTGAGCTTTTCCAGCTCACCTATCGGTACCGCTCCTGGGCGACGTCTGGGATGAGGGGCTGGCGCTGCTGAGGAACCCCTCCTCAGACCCAGCGAAGAGATACAGGCTTGAAAAGAAGTACCGGGTCCCGGAGTCTGCACCCAAGTGTCTGAGGTCTCAACCGTCTCCGGACTGGGTGGTCTCGGCCGCCGCCAGGAAGAAATCTTCGAGTTCTGCGTCATCTTCATCTTCACCCCCGGCTAATGACGGGAAGAAATTGGATTCCATGGAAAGAAAGGTGATCTACGTGGCTACGACTGTCAAGGTAGCCAGATACGACCGGGAGCTTTGGTACAAAATGGCTCCACTCCTGGATTTCCTCCCCGATGACGAACTGGTCGAGGCTGTGGAGATCCTCCAGGAAGGCGAGGCGGCATCAGACCACGCCATCAGAGTTGCCCTGGACATTGTGGACACAGGTTTCCGCCAGATGGGCATCGGGGTTTGCCTTCACCATCGTGGCTGGCTCAAGGCCACCAACTTTAGGCAGGAGGTCCAGACGAGGGTCCTGGACATGCCGCTCTTAGACAACCTGTTCGGGAAGGCTGTCGATGAATCCCTCCAGGCCATCAAGACCGACTCAGAGACCGCCCGTGCCTTGGGCACCCCGCAACAGCACTGGCCGTCCTTTTGTTCATCAGGAGTGAAGTCTAGCAGGTCTTCGAAGGGTTTCGGCGGGGGCTCATCCTCTTACTGCCAACCCTCCTGTTCCTCGACCCAGGAAGCCAACAGGGGTTGCTCCAAGGTCTTCGGAGGTGGCCGCTGTCCTCATTAAGGCTCTCAGGGCAGTGCGCTGACCGCCAAGCAGAACTGAACCGGCCAAGACGTCTGGCCCGACCCCTGCACCTCAGTGGGAGGCCGGCTGGCGAACCTGGTCAGCTTCACTCAGTCACCGGTTGCCAAACCGACCGCTGCCTGGCAGTCCTTGAGCCCATTCTACCAGAGAGATTGCTGCTACGACGGCGTTCCTGTCTGGTGTGCCTCTGCTGTATATTTGCAGGGCTGCTACATGGAGGTCGACACACAACTCCACGAAATTCTACTGCGTCGACAGGGATTCCAGGGAGGAGTCCAGAGTCGGCCAAGCAGTGCTGTGCAAACTGTTAGCTTGAAGGTGAGTTTGGTGAGGAGGTAAGAGGTTGCTTCTGTTGAGCCTTGCCACCTCCCGTGGTTGTGTAATTATGTACTGCTGTGTATTCTTTATTCATGAGCATGTGAATCCATGCCAGACACCATACTGGAGAAGGAACAAGTTACTTACCTGTAATTGTTGTTCTCCAGCATGGGTCTGGAATAGATTCACATGCAAACCCTCGCGCCTGCCCCTCTGCGGCTCTTCTCTTGGTCCTACTGCCACTTTACGTGCTACCAAATCTGAAGATGGCTGCTAGAGGAGAGGCTTAGGTAGAGGGCAGTCATTGTCTGGGGGCAGTATGACCCAAAGCTCAGCGATTGGTTTATAGGAGAAAGACACTTTAGGAAAAAAAAACGGAAACAGTTTTTTCTGTTACCGAGGATTCCCAGCCTGAAAACAGGGAAAATGAATGAGCATGTGAATCCTGCCAGACCCATGCTGGAGAACAGTTACAAGTGAGTAACTTGTTCCTTATAACTTATCTACAGTGACTACATTCTGAGGAGACGCATTGTGGCTCCTACGACTTTTGGGCAAAAGGCCCTATTCTTCATAGGGATTGTACTGCTGAAGTTAGGAGATTTCCCTTGTGACTTGGTTCCATCTTTGCTGCATTGATTAACTTAAATATGGTATTAAGTCATTTGAAAGCATTTTAAGAACTTAGTTTAATTTTTTTAGTGTGTGTAAAGGCCTAGAATAGATATTTGTAATTGTACACATTCCTGTGTAAATTGAATTATTGTGTGCTGCAAATAGCCTTGACTCCTCTCTGTTAGGGAGAATTCTCATTTCTGTGCTAATTTCCTTCAACTTTAGAGAGACCCTCCAGCTCTTTTACTGGACTTTAGGACTTTTTAATTGTAAGTGAGACGGGAAGTACGCGAAGTACGACTGTTGACTGTTGGAACGTTGGCACACTGCGAGCCGTGAAGGAGAACTCGCTGCTTGACCGAGGAGCGGACGTATATGCAAGCAACACGGAAGTTGCCTGTCCCCTACGTGCCTCAAAGTATTAACTTTAAATGAACTTCCATCTGTCAGTTTAACAAAGTTAAAAGCTTTAGTGTGGTCCTTAACGTCCATTCTCTGTACCTCCCTCTACAGATGCTCTGATTGGTTTTTGGCATCCCAAACCCGCCCTGACCCCGCCCACCCTCTCAATTGAAAAACGTGTGTGTAGCGCACTCGCGCGCGCACACGGGAAGTACGCGAAGTACGACTGTTGACTGTTTGCTGCTTTGTGCAGTGGGCAGACAGGTTGTAAACACATGAGATTTTCCATTAGATGATACAACTTTCATGTGGCTCTTAAAGAACGTGGGATTTGTGATTCCAGATTAACTGGATATATTGTACGGAGTGACCTATTGTGTGAGGTAAGCAATTGCAAGGTGCGTGAGATTGTAATCTCTGTGCGTGGTTAAGAGGTGGGAGGTGATTTACTCATTGAAACTGTGCAGAAATGAAAAGAAGGTTCATCGGTGGTAAACAAGATATGGCAATGTTAACGAATACTATTAAGACTAGGCGTATGAGCATGGCTCATGCAATTGCTCTAGCGCTTCCCGTTTCTTCGGATTCGGACGAGGATTTAATTGAATGCGCTCAAAATGAATCCGCCAAATTAAGTACTGAAAGGCAGGATGTGGTTAGCCAGGACTCCTCGCAGTTTCTATTCAATGAGGAGCCGAGACTGAGAGGAGATGTTGGGATTGCTACCTGCGGCACTGAGTTGATCGAGTCACCACAAGGGCGGACCGTGGAGTCCTTCTTAGATACACCCCCCATATTTGCTTCCGAGGAATTGAATTTGTTGGGTTTATCGGTATATCCTGGTTCATCTACGCAATGCCCCAATTCTATGAGCAGCATGGGTGAGACTGCAGTAGCAAGGAATGAGTGCAGGGGGATTGATGGCCCGCAACCGATAGAAGGAAATGACGGGATTCAGGGTGAAATACTAAGAGAAGTAAAGTCGCAGACTTTTATATTGAAAGAAATTCTGCTTCTCCAGCATGGGGTCTGGCATGGATTCACATGCTCATGAATATTCCCCGTCGTCAGGCTGGGAATCCTCGGTAAAGAAAAAACCAGTATCAGTTTCGTTTCTGATCTGTCTTTCGTAGTAATAACCAATCACTGGTCTCTGCGTCATACTGACCACAGCCAATGACTGCCCTCTACCTAAGCACCGCCTCTGGCAGCCATCTTCAGATTTTTACCGCACGTTCATGTGTTGGGATCCTCGTGCTATTGCTCTCGAGCGTTAGTGCTATTTTTTCGCGCTTTTTCACAAAAACTTCGATTCTTTCGGTCAAAAGAGCCTCAAGCTCCACCGATCCTACATCCGATCAACGGGGACCCGTGTCGGATTCATCTGTGCCCCTCAAGGGTGAAGATTTCGTCGAGCTACACTTCGGAGGACTCCAGAAGCTTCTCAGGCCCGGTCTCGGAGATGGCCCAGGAGAAGGGAAGCTCGACGCCCGGAAAGCTGTTCAGGGCCTGCCCTGGATGCCAGCTGCAGAACGTCTTCAAGGAGGACGAACACTCTTTCTGCCTTTACTGCCTTCATGGGGACAAGACGCACGTGGAGAAGGACTGTGCGTTTTGCGGCAACATGTCGGAACGGACCATGAAGGACCGCCATCAACGTCTCGCCAGCTGGCTGGAGGGTAAGAGCCCGTCTGGCGAGAAGAAGAAGAAATCTGAGCGGTCTTCTAAGACCTTTGAGGGCGCCCCGGCGACGGGGGCCCAACATAAGGCCAAGCACCGCGAGTCCGCTGGCACCGGGAGCGCCGAACGGTCGGGCTCTACGGGCGCCAGGCAGGGCGCACCCTCCCCGGCACCATCAACCACGAGCCAACGCTCTGGGTCGGGTAAGAGGAAGGCCGAGCACCCAGCGAAGCTCCTGGAGAGACCCCGGTCGAGCTCTAAGGCAGAGGAGGAGCGTGGCAGTGCCCCCTCCCTCAAGGATAAGGCGGTGAGCGCACCTAAGGTGGTGAAGGCCTTGATCCATTCGACCAAGCCCTCTATCGAAACGGTCGCGGCGGCCCTGGCCCAGCCTGTGGAGGCTGCACCAGTGGTGGCGGCCTCGGGGCCCAGAATCTCCCTGCCTCCTCGGAGGGAGTCTTCTTTCGTGCCCATCGATAGGACCCCCGTGAAACCCTCCGTGGGGAAGAAAGGGGGGCAGGGCGTCGTCGTAGATTCGGCCTCAACCTCAGAAGAGGAACTGATCGAGGTCTTAAGCCACGGCCTAGGCGTGGAACAAGACCAGCCCGTCGGAATGGGCCCCGACGCAGGTGACGACGACGACATCGTCGAGGATACCGACGGGGCCCCTGCTCGCCCGTCGGATTCCCCTCTGCCAGCGCCGCAAGACAACTCAGCGGCCATTTTGTTGGCTATACAGTCCTTATGCTCCGAGATAAGGACGAGACTACCGTTACCGACGGAGGAACCTCTCCCGTCGGGGGATCCAGAACCGGGACCTTCTGGTGTTCCCCCTACCAAGAAAAGAAGGATCCATCCACCGCCTCCTTTTCAACCGTCGCGCCCCGTCCAGCCCTCCTCCCCGTCCACCCGAGGGGATGATACGGGGACTGACACGGCAGCGACGGGTACGGACGACGAGGCATACGACGAGGATTTTCCGTCGTCGCCTCCCACCAGGGCTTCTCCGCCCGACGAGATTGGATCGTTCCACTCAATGATCGCCAGGGCATCCGAGCTTTTCCAACTCTGCCCTGAGGAGAAGAAAAAGGAAGGCTTCCTTTACCAACGGCGCGAGACCAAGAGGAAGACGGTCCTCGCAGTGCCTCTGTTGGACGACATTTGGGATGAGGGCCTTTCCCTCCTCAAGAACCCTTCCACGACGCCAGCGAAAAGAGACCGGTACGAGAAAAAGTACCGGGTCCCGGACTCGGCCCCCCTATGCCTCCGGGCGCAGCCTACCCCGGACTCCGTCGTCTCCGCGGCAGCCAGGAAGAAAGCGGGGGGGGGGGGTGCGGCCTCCACGTCGACTTCCCCGCCGGACGGCGAGGGAAAGAAATTGGATGCCATGGGACGCAGAGTCATCTCGTCGGCGGCGACGACGATTAAAGCGGCCAACGCCTTGGCTATCGTGGCCCGCTACGACAGGGAACTCTGGTACAAGATAGCTCCCCTGCTGGATTTTCTGCCGGACGACAAGAGGGCGGAGGCCCTTGAGATCCTGCAGGAAGGTGAGGTGGCCTCGGACCACGCCATCACCGTGGCGACGGACATCGCCGACACTGGGTTCCGCCAGATGGGCAACGGCGTTTGCCTTCGACGTCGCGGATGGCTCAAGGCTACGGACTTTCGGCAGGACGTCCAGACCAGGGTCCTGGACATGCCCTTCGACGGGAACAACCTGTTTGGGAAGACAGTGGACGATTCCCTTCAGGCCATCAAGGCGGATACTGAGACGGCCCGGGCCCTTGGAGTACTGCAGCAACGGCGGACGCCCTTTCGGAGCGGCGGAGGCAAGGGCGCCTCCAAAGGTTCCGGCGGCGGTTTCGCTTCCTACCGTCAAGCGGCCCGCTCGTCGTCGCAAGAGGCCTACAGAGGACGAGGCAAGTCTGGCGGCCCCCGCCGTCGTCGCCAAGGAGGCCAAGGCGGCAAGGCCGCGTCCAAGCAGGATTGAACCGGCCGTGGGGTCGGGCCCCCACCGAAGCACCCCGGTGGGAGGCCGGCTGGCGGGCTTCGTCAGCGTGTGGGAGTCCATCTCCACCGACCGTTGGGTGCTGGACGCCCTGGCCCGGGGCCACGCGCTCGAGTTTCAAAGAAGGTGCCCGCGCGTCCCCCCCGTGGCCAGGAAAGAACTTCACGTCCCTCAACTTCTCCTGGAGGTAAAGGCGATGCTCAGAAAGGGCGCCATCGAACTCGTCCCAAAGAGGCTTCGGGGCTCCGGAGTCTACTCGCGTTACTTCCTCGTGAAGAAGAAGACGGGAGGATGGCGCCCCATCCTGGACCTGCGACGCCTGAACAAGTTCATCAAGGCGCAGAAGTTCCGGATGGTCACCCTCCAGCACGTCCTGGGTCAGCTGGAGGAAGGAGACTTCCTATCGTCGTTGGATTTGGAGGATGCCTACTTCCACATTCCCATCCTAAAGGGGCACCGAAAATTCCTCAGATTCGTGGTCCAAGGGCGTCATTACCAGTTCAAAGCCCTTCCCTTCGGACTGCGGTCGGCACCCAGGGTTTTCACCAAGTGCCTCGCACCGGTGGCGGCGCAGCTGCGCCGCGAGGGGATTCACGTCTACCCCTACCTGGACGACTGGCTCATCCGCGCCAAGACGAGGGAGCTCGCCGTGGTCCACACGGCAAGGACCGTCCAACTCCTCACGGACCTGGGATTCTCCGTGAACTACGCCAAATCCCACCTGGTGCCCGCGCAAGTCGCACTGTTTCTGGGAGCGAGGCTCGACACAGTGTCCCTTCTGGCCTCCCCGTCGGAGGAGAGGACCAGGACCATCTTGGGCAAGGTGCAACGGATGTTGGTGGCCGACGCGGCCAAGGTGAGGTCCATCAAGTCCCTCCTCGGGATGATGTCTTCCTGCATCTACCTCATTCCCATGTGCAGGCTCCGGATGCGCCCGTTGCAAGAGTTCCTGGATGCGCGCTGGATCCAGACGACGGGCAGCTTCGAGGAAAGGATCAAGCTCGACGAGAGTTTCCGACGAGCGATACGGTGGTGGGGCACCCGCGCGCATCTGACGGCGGGCATGGACTTCCAGACCCCAGCCCACCAGGTGACTGTGACCACGGATGCCTCCCTAGAAGGGTGGGGAGCGCACACCGAAAATCTGCACGCAAGGGGACTCTGGCTCCCGACGGAGAAGTCCCTGCATATCAACGTCCTGGAGCTCCGTGCAGTGTTTTGGGCCCTCAGGTCCTTCCTTCCGTCCCTCAAGGGCAAGGTGGTGAGGATCTTCACCGACAACACCACCACCATGTTTTACATCAGGAAACAGGGCGGAACCAGGTCCCCAGCGCTGTCCAAGGAGGCGCAGGACCTGTGGCATTGGGCCGTCGCCCAAGGGATTCTTCTGGTGCCGTTTCATCTGGCAGGGATAAAAAACACCATCGCCGACTCACTCAGCAGGGAGCTGCGCTCGTGCCACGAGTGGGAACTACGGCAGGATCTGGTGGATCGCCTCTTCCGACGGTGGGGCACACCCCAGATCGACCTGTTCGCGACGGCGACGAACACCAAGTGCCGGAGGTTCGCCAGCAGGTTTCCCCAGACGAGGAGCATGGGCGATGCTTTCTCGTTCCCCTGGGAGGGCCTGTTCCTCTACGCGTTCCCTCCCTTGCCTCTGCTAATCCGGCTCGTCAACCAGCTCAAGAGGTCACGGTGCAGGATGATCCTCGTCGCACCTGCGTGGCCGAGGCAGATATGGTTCCCGGACCTTCTGGACTTGTCGGCGTCCCCGCCAATCAAGCTGCCGGCGGACGCGGATCTACTCTCCAGGGAAGGAGGCGCCATCCTCCACCACGACCCGAAGTCGCTGAACTTGCAGGCCTGGCTCCTGCAGCGCTAGAGTTTGGAGGATACGACATACCGGCCGATTGCAGAGAGGTTCTTGCAAAGGCCAGGGCGTCCTCGACTCTTAAATGCTACGGACACAAATGGAAGAGGTTCTCTGTCTGGTGCCACGCACAGAAGGTTAACCCTCTACGGATTACGGCTCCCCAAGTGCTGCCGTACCTGCTGACGCTGGCCAAAGCTGGTCTGGCACACGCGTCCATCAAGATTCATCTTGCTGCGATCTCCCGATACACCAGAACCACGGGCCGGACGTCCTTGTGGTCTCATCGTCTGGTGAAAGAGTTCATGAAGGGACTGTTCAGATCGTTCCCGCCGGTGAAGGCTCCGGCCCCGGCGTGGGAGCTCAACGTGGTGCTGACCAAACTCATGGGACCTCCGTTCGAGCCTCTGCACTCGGCCCCGTTGAAGTTTCTATCGTGGAAAACAGCTTTTCTCGTGGCCATCACCTCCGCACGACGAGTGGGAGAGATCCAGGCCCTTTCCTGCAAGGCCCCGTACTTGACTTTCCACGACACGAGGGTAGTGCTCAGGACGCACCCCTCCTTCATGCCCAAGGTACCGTCGGACTTTCATCTCAACGAACCCTTGGTGTTACCTGTGTTCTTCCCGTCGCCTTCGTCGCCGGCTGAGAGGACTTTGCACTCGCTGGATGTAGCTAGAGCGCTGAAGTTCTACGTGGACCGCACGAAAGGTTTTCGGAAGACGTCACAACTCTTTGTGAACTTTGGACCTGTCAATCAGGGGAAGGCTCTTTCGAAGGCTTCCATCTCCAGATGGCTCTCCGGCTGTATCATGTACTGTCACCGGTTGGCAAACCGACCGCTGCCTGGCCGTCCGAGAGCCCATTCCACCAGAGCGATCGCAGCTACCACGGCGTTCCTATCTGGTGTGCCCCTGCTGGACATATGCAGGGCTGCTACGTGGAGGTCGACGCACACCTTCACGAAATTCTACTGCGTCGACCGGGATTCCAGGGAGGAGTCCAGGGTCGGCCAAGCAGTGCTGCGCAACCTGTTCGCCTGAGGTGAGCCTGGTGAGGAGGTAAGATGCTTAATGTTGAGTTGATGTGATGCTTAATGTTGAGCCTTTGCCACCTCCCGTGGTTGTGCATGTGTGTACTGCTATGTATTCTTTATTCATGAGCATGTGAATCCATGCCAGACCCCATGCTGGAGAAGGAACAAGTTACTTACCTGTAACTGTTGTTCTCCAGCATGGGTCTGGCATGGATTCACATGCGAACCCTCCCGCCTACCCCTCTGCGGCTCTTCACTTGGTCATACTGCCACTTCACGTGCTTCCAAATCTGAAGATGGCTGCCAGAGGCGGTGCTTAGGTAGAGGGCAGTCATTGGCTGTGGTCAGTATGACGCAGAGACCAGTGATTGGTTATTACTACGAAAGACAGATCAGAAACGAAACTGATACTGGTTTTTTCTTTACCGAGGATTCCCAGCCTGACGACGGGGAATATTCATGAGCATGTGAATCCATGCCAGACCCATGCTGGAGAACAACAGTTACAGGTAAGTAACTTGTTCCTTGCCTTGACTGCTTTCCCAGATATGCTAGCTGGAATTATGGCAAAGACAAATGCATCGAAAAGCAATGGCTTAACTGATAAACAAACAGCGATCCTAAATAATGGTGCCCAGGCTTTGAGTGATGCTCAACTGTGTGGTCCCAAGACTGTGATTGAGGAGAAAGACCTGAGTGTCTTTGAAGTGGCTAATACTGTGATGAACATCAAGGGGGCGGATGACTTAATAATTCCAGTAGTGGAGAATGAGCCTATAAAGGTTGCGGATATATTCAACATTAAGTTATCTAAAAAAAAAATGAAGAAAAATAGGCAAAAACAAGCGCGTGCTCAAAAAGCCTTGAATGTATCTTCACTAAAGTTCTTGAGAGAAACTAATATTTGTGACCCCGATATGACTATACTGAAGCAAGGAGTGACTGCACAGGCAAATACCGTATCACTGGGTGGTTTGAATGGAGACGGGGTGCTTAATGAAGGGATTAGGACAGTAGTCCCTTCACTGAGTCCTCGTGCAAATAATATAGAGGAGATTCTTGGGAAGAATACGACTGAAAAGGGGGTAGGTGATGAACACAATGTGATGGGTGGTCTTGGTAGGGGGTCTACCAATAACACAAAAGCATCTGAATATTCCGACGCAGTAAACAAATTATCAGACGCTGTGAAAAATAAAATAGTTACTGATAGAATTGACACTAACCTAAGGAATTTGGAAATGGGTATGCTTGATATTTTTGATCTATTCAAGAATCCTGACGTGCAGATCCGTATAAAGATACCCGCAAGAGACATAAATGCCCCTCCTAAGTCCAATCTGGATGTGGAGAACATGACTAAACTGAAAGCCAGAGTTAATGAGCAAAAGTGCACAACCGACGGCGAACGGGAAATCGCTGACTATAAGGCGAGTATTTCGAACTGCACTGAAGATACATCGCTACCTCAAGTAAGGGAAAATAGACACAGTCCGCCATCTAACAATCATGACCTAGAGGGCAGAAATCAGCCTTTGACTGACGCGCATGTAAGAGATTTAATAAAGGAAATCTTGGCAAATAGATCCGATAAGTTAATGACCACAGAAAAATTACTTATAGGCAATAATCCTCCTATTGACAGCAGAAATCATGATACAAGAAAAGTTGATGGAGGAAATTTAAAGGATGAAGTGAGCGCTCCGGGGTGTACTAATAGTAAACTTAGAGGTATGGTGAGAGATAGGGAAGTTTTACAAGACCTCGTGTACCCACAGAGAGTGCAAGATCTAGATTACGATAACTATGTGAAAGGGAAAAGCCTGATTAGTAATCACAACGTTAAAATGCGAAGGCCTGATCAGCCTGCAGAAGCAAGTTTGATCCTATATTATGCGTTTAATGATGGCCACTCTCCCATCCTTAATAGATCATATGTCTCTGAGTCTGTTTCGAGACATCCCAGAGTTAGCTCTTGTATCATCATGTGACATCCAACTGGTTGATTTTATCGACCCGAATAGGATGGACTTCGTACGTTTAGTAATTGCTTCATCAATGGTGCGGGCTCTGATTCTCAAGGAAGCTGGAGCGCTGCAGAAGAGGGGCTTTGATACGTACGAATATGTGGACCACAGTGACTATTTACCAGAGAAAAACGAGGACCAAAGATCTCGAAATTATAGTACAAGGGAGACTGAAAACGAGACGAGTCAAGCTGGCGCTGGCCAGTTATCTATAAGTGATATGAATGAATGGAGAGCTATGGCGATTTCACTTAAGGAGACTGGAACAATTAAAAGGGATGGGGAAATCCAGTTAGTAATGACAACTTATTTAAACTGGTGTCTTGGAATTCCAGAGGACATATGCATTTGGTACAAAATAAAATAGTATGTAAGACTTTAGAGAAATTTGACTTTGTCTTACTACAGGAAACATGGGCTTGTGGTCCTCTGCTATGGGATGGTTTTGTTATGCTTTGCATGTTTGGCCGAAAAGGCAAAAAAGGCCGGCCCAAGGGAGGTTTGGCAATTGCATACAGAAATAACCATGAAATATCAATGATTAGAGAGATACATATACACACGTCTTGCCTAGCAGCTATCTTTAGAATTGCATCAGAGAAGGGTATTATCCAGCTCATGATGATTAACATCTATTGGAATGATACTGAAAATGACGATACTATGCTTGAAAAATTGCTGCAGGATTTGAATACACTAATAGAGGAGTGGATAATTTCTACCCCAAATGGCTTAATGATCCTAGCAGATGATATGAATGCGGATTGTGAACAATCAAGCAGTGAGAAAGCCTGGAATTTAAGTGGAGAGGGGCTTAATAACACGGAAAAAAATAATAAACAGCATAGAGGGGCTCTATGGTGTAACTTTGCTTACTCTTGGGGCTTGACTCAGTTGTATAATGAGAGACCGACCTGGAATGCCCGGGGGGCTTCCTCTATCATTGATTACATCTTTGCGAGTGAAAATCTAATTGGTAATATGCCAAATATGCTTGTGGAAGTTAACTCTGAAAGTGATCATGCCATGTTATCAATGAATCTGAATATAAAAAAAACAAAGTAATACTAGCAATGCATATTGTCCTCAAATAACTGTAAATGTTAGGGGCTCCAGAATAAAGTGGAACTGGAAAAAAAACAGTGAAATTTAATAATCTAATGCAACTTGATTTTGAGAATTGTGCATTGGAGGCTAAAAAGACTCAGTATTCGGTCGACAAATTTGGTGAGTTTCTGGGGTCAATGATGACCAAGTTTGAGCACTCTACATTGGTGGGGATTTCAAAGAAAAAAACTCACAGGCATACCTTCGATCTTGATATGAAATTACAAAGAGCAATGTTGAATAAGGACCTCCGAGTACTAAAAAAACAAAAATATAAGTTGCCTACAGATGTGTTTGCTGAGAAATGTAGATTGAGGCGACAAGCATATAAGAACTGGAGGATTCATCACCAGGCTTGTGTATTACAGAGGGATGGTGAAAAAATGCTTAAAGCAATGAAAGAAACCAACTTGAGAAATTATTGGGCTCTGATCAACAGTACTGAGCTTACTCAAACCCAACTGAACACTAATCCCATTAGTGAGATGGTGTGGTGCGAATATTTTGAGAATTTATATGCGCGCTCTAGTAATGAGGATCACAAGATGGTTCAATTGAATCATAAGTGGAACCTTGATGTATCCATCATAAAAGTGTTATCTGTAATAAAAAGAATGAAAGCCTCCGGCACTCCGGGACCCAATAACTTGTCGATGGTATTTCTAAAGCAAAAGGACTCTCTCTGGGCACATATATTGCATATGATCTTTAATGATGTAATTGTGACTCAAACCATGCCTGACTCATGGAAATTATCATATGTAATATTAATTTTCAAAAAAGGCAACCGTCAGAGTCCGAATAACTATAGACCGCTTTCCCTGATAAATATTGAAACTAAGATATTCTCCGTCATAATTTTAGATAATTTCTTAAGTTGGATGGAGGATAAGGATATTCTTGACATCCGGCAGATCGGATTTCGTAAAGGCATAGGAACTGATGCTGGGAGCTTAGTACTCACTATCTTGCAGAATCAATCTTCAAGAATGGCGACTGCACCAATTTACGCTGCATCTATGGACCTCTCCGCCGCCTTTGATATGGTGGATAGGCCTCTCTTATGGCAGAGACTTGTAAACCTGAAAATAGAGAGGGGACTACTCTCCATGATCATCCATCTGTATACAAATACAGTTTTAAGGGTACGACTCAATATCGAGGGTCTGATGTCAAGGGAAATTTGTGCAAGGAATGGCTTAAAAAAAGGTTGCGCCTTGGCTGCAATTTTATTCAACTTATATGTTTCAGGAGCTAAGGATAGACTGGATCCATCAGGTTTAATAGCCCCTAAGGTAGGGGGATTCACGATCAAATGGGTGTCGTACGCAGATGACTTCATGCTTTTTGACAGAACAAAGATTGGCCTGCAACGGCTTATTAATGCGTTTGTGGGCTTTGTTGGTGATATGAAATTAAAAATCAATCCGAAGAAAACTGTAATAATTAATTTGGGAAACAGCAATAAGAAATGTTTAAATCCGGTATGGTTTGTAGAAGGTACAGCAATTCGCCTACAGAAAGCATTTAAGTATTTGGGTTATGCCTTTGCAAGTAACTTGACAAATAGTTTTGTGAAAAAATGTCTTGAAGTCAAAGCGAATGATGCGGCAAAGCAAATGAGTCATAGAAAGTAAATATGGGAAATTTTCATTGGGAGCAAGTAGGGACTTTTACTTGATGAAAGTGATCCCAAGGCTGGCATATGGACTAGAGTTCTATCCTGAGAAAGAAAGATTATACTTAAAATCTATGGAATCAAAAATTTGGAAAAAATTACTCTTTTTACCGAAAAGTATACCGATCGAATTAATAAGATACGAGTTTGGATTCAATTCTTTAAAATGCTCGATGGATTGTAAAAAAGCAATGCTCTATAGAAAGTGTTTACTTGTTAAGCATAACTCTTTGTATCAGGTCTGTGGAAACGATACTGGGAAATTTATGTCTAATTTAAAAGAAGAGGTTGAAAACATTATAAGTAATATCGGCGTTTCAATGAAATGTTTGTTGGAGAGACCTGCTAAAATTAGAGCTCTGATTAAAGCATTCGACTGGGTTGCTAACAATTCTGTGATAATGAACTCAAAATTGTATGCTCAAGTTCTATCGTTCTGGAAATGGTTCCCTGAACCTGAACGATACCTGGTAAAATGTCCCTCCAGGAAACTGCGGCATAGCATTATGAGATTCAGATTTAATGTAATGAATACAAATGAAATAGCTGCTGTAAGGAAATTGATTCCTGAAAATATGAAAATATGTCGGTTTTGCTCAAATGAGGATTTTCCCGAAACACTGGGACATTTGTTATTAGGTTGCCCTACGCTCAAGAGAGAAAGATTTGCCTACTTTGCGGATTGTGTATTTGATACCTCTTGTGTAGTTAGAGAGCATTTATGGTTTGAAATGCTGCATGGTTGTAACATCTCGTTGAAAATAAGGGTGATAGCCTTCCTAGCAAATGTCTGCAAAGTCGTTTAACAATAGCAATGAAAAGGTAACTAAGTAAAGAGTATATAGACATGTTTATTGTAGTTGAAGGAAAAGGTAAATTAGTGCTAGATAGGGAAACTGAACCAATCTTACCTGAAGATAATTGAACTGAAGAATTGATAGTAAATATTTACGAAAAGAATGGCTCAATTGTGTGATATATATTTTAATTGGTTTTATATATATGAAATGAAAACGGATTTACGAGTTATACTAAAGAGAAAACAAAATGAATTTCTATTTTTTATACAAAATGATGTTTTTAGAGGTTTGTGTTAATGAATTGTTTATTTTTTGTGTGGTAAACGAGAATTGTTTTTATAATTTTTTTTGATACTGTAAATTCGTAAATTCGTAAATCTTCTACATGTCTATGCAAAATGATGTTTTACTATTGGTGTTAAATGATAAGTGTTTCTCTTATCAAGTTTAAATTTAGAAAGGTTTTTTTAAACCAATATACAATAAAGAAATAAAAAAAAAAAATTGTAAGTGAGACATTTTGCTCACCCTCATGTGTTTTGACCTGATTTGGATTATGTGTTTCCTTTGTTTTTGGAGTCTGACAAACTCCATAGTCATCTACTTTTTGTATGGTGAAACACAGCACCTTCAGTTCAGTGTCACAGAGAAATCCTTTACATTTCTCATAAGGTTTAAATACCTTTTTTGTGTATGAACTACTGTTCCCAAGAATAGTAAGATGAAATTGACTTTACTTACCTTTTCTCTTTGTGGGTCCAGCACACACCATCTTATGTGGAGTGCTGGGGGCTTACTTAGTAGCCCCTTATCCTACCTACTCATGTAACATTGTTTCTCCAGCATTGAATCTTTCATAGATTCAGATGCTTGAATATTCCCCGTCGTCAGACCGGGAATCCTCAGTGATTTAAATAAGTATTAAAATGTTTTAAATATATACATTATTTCCATAGAAATATGACTGTGGATTGACCATTATGGTATATGAGCCATTCACTTGTGTAGTCCCTCCACCTCACTTTGGTCCTTTATGGCACTAGCCAATGAGGTGGCAGGGTTTAAGCTCCACACCAGTCAGCCATCTTCAGATTTTTCACAGCAGTCTGACAGAGGGAATCCTCCAGCTCTGAGCTTTTTGAAATCTTTCTCCTGTTAGATATATTTTTTATCTCAACATATATCTTTTTGCGATCTCCTGATCAAGCTCTTTCCGCTCTGTGTTGCTGGGCTCAGAAAATACTTTTTCTCAACTAAAATTCGTCGAGTGAAATCCTCTTCAAATCACAGCTGATCTTCCAACTTCCAAAAAGCCTTCCCTGTTCAGGGTGCATGAAGAAACTGGTCTACATGAAGGATCCTCATGAGCAGTGCATCTACTGCCTGTATCCTCATGATATCAATAAATGTGACATTTGCAGGACTTTCTCCAACAAAACCCTGCAGGACAGACACAGAAGTCTTCTTTTACATTTAGAAGCCAAAGGCCGATCTTATGACGAAGAATCTACCAATTCAGCTCCTGTACATACTACTAAACCATCTGAGAGGCAAACTTCAAAGAGAAGGGCGTCTTCAGCGGGAAGGAGTGTCTCTCCCTCTCATAAAAATAAGAGGAAGGTGGAAATACCGCTTTTGGACTCTGGGGATCTCAAGAAACGGCATCCTGAGAAAAAATAACACCTCCAAAGGTGAGGCAGCATTTTCAAAAAGCCCAGGGGGGCAATTGTCAACGGTGAAGCCATCTACGAGCGGCTACAGCGATACCTGTATAGCGTCCACGACGACGACACTTCAGGCCTAGTCATCGACGACCAAATCTTCGCCGCCGAAATCAGCGTCCACAAAACATTCATCGACGAACTAGTCCCATCACTCGTCCACCTATTTCTCGTCCATGAAGATCCGATCGACGGATAAACCGTCAACCGTCGACAAAGACATCGTCCACAAAGCCACCGTCGACAAAGCATACAACGCCGCCATCGGCGACACCGTCAATTCCTTCATCCATGGAGAAAATGAAACCCAAAACAACCGCCGCAGATGCCAACCCTTTCTTACCCTCAAGGAACACAGCCCTCCCTGGCAACCAACTACGGAGGAACCTGCCGATCCTTACGATCCAGCACTCATGGAGTCGATGCAAAGGATCGTTGAAGAATTCAACAGACGTTAAATGGAAAAGAATGTCATCCTTACCGAAAGAGGTAACGCCTCCACAGAGGAACATCTCGCCTCTACATACCTAGAGTCTTTTTCCAGGAGCAGGCCACATAAAAGGGCACGTTCACCTGAGCCTCCTCGCATATCGAGGAGCAGGACGCTCCATGCTTCACCGACAAGTGTCCCATCTCCAAGATCATCGCTTACGCCAAGATCACTTATTCGAGATCCTACAATTGTACCTTCAATGCATCGGTCTCAGACTGGCAAGATGACCCTTTCAGGGATTTTTCAGACCCCGAGGAAATTACACATGAGCCTTACAATCATAGCGAATGGGACAATTACATAGTTGAGAAACCTAGAAAGAAAGACTCTCCAGAAGATTCTTCACCACCGGAAGATTTGCTATCTTTTCATACCATTATCGGCAAAGCTGTACACTTCAAGTTACAAGTCACATCTGTAGAGAAAAAGTCAGTGCTGTAGGAGCACAGGGACAAACGTAGGACAGTCACTACCATCCCTCTTCTTGATACCATATGGGACTCTGGATCTAAGATATTGGCTAAACCTTTATCTACTCCTGCTCTGGTTTCAAGACCTGAAAAGAAATACAAAGCCCCTGACACAGCGCCACTTTGTCTAAGGGGACATACTAAGCCAGATTGTTTCATCACGATGGCAGCCAGAAAAAAGTTGACCAATCCTTCATCGCCCTTATAAGCAAGTCCCGACAAGGAAGGCCGTAAATCAGAGGCCATGGGCAGGAAGTTATCCTCGTCAGCCTCTCACACCATCAGAGCGGGAAATGCACTAGCCATGTCAGCGAGCTTTGGCTACATATGTCTAAACTAACCAAACTATCTCCATGAAGAAGCCGGAACAATCATAGCAGACGGGAAAGCTACCTCAGATCATATGACTGACGCAGCAGTGGACGTGGCGGAATCCGGTTTCAGGCAAATGGCTCACGGTACTGTACTGAGGAGACAAGCCTGGATGAAAGCTACAAACTTCAGACCGGAGGTTCAAGCACAAATATTGGATATGCCATTCAATGGGCAAGACTTGTTTGGTAAGATCGATGACCACCTCAAAGGAATAAAGACGGACACGGGCACAGCTCGAGCCATCGTTTCCCTTAAAGACGAGGACAAAGACTGTAGATCTTTTCGTCCTTTTTAAGGCTCATCCTCCAAATTCAGAGGCTTTAACCGTCCCTCCTACGGCCAAAAAACGCAGGGAAACACCTTCCAGGACAACAGATACCACCAATCCTCCAGCAGGTACTCCCAGAGGGGAAGGTGTGGCTCTTCCCAGGGCGAGACCCAGAGCAAGCAATATTGACCGATCATGTATTTCCCCTCAACGTCACACCCCGTTGGGGGGGAAGAATAAGCAGATTTCTCCAACGTTGGCAGTCAGTAACATCGGACACGTGGGTGTTACAGGTGATCTGCAAGGGTCACACCATAGAATTTCTGGATGAACCTCCATCCTTTGCTCCCACTCCTCGCAAGGTACTTCTTTTAAGGCATGTCATGCCCTAAATTCACAAACTGTGTCAAAAAGCAGCTATCGATCCAGTCCAAGACCAAGAGAAGGGAAGAGGTTTCTACTCCCATTTCTTTCTGATCAAAAAGAAAAATGGTCAGTGGAGACCTATACTGGATCTAAGAGCGCTCAACAAGTTCATCAAGCGCATCAAATTCAAGATAATATCCCTGTAAAGCGTCTTACCTTGGCTAAACCGGCACGACTTCCTGGCCACTCTAGATTTGGAAGACGCCTACTTCCACATTCCCATTCGTCCTGCCCACAGGCGGTTCCTCATGTTCGCAATAGGGGAGTTACCCTTCCAATTCCGTGTTCTCCTTTCGGCCTAAAGTCAGCACCAAGAGTTTTTACCAAGTTTCTAGCACCAGTAGCGGCAAAACTCAGGACAGGAAAAGAAGTCGTCCCATATTTGGACGACTGGTTGATAAGGGCAAGCTCATACAAACTCACACGCTTGGCAGTTTCTAGAACAATACACCTCCTTAAAAGGGTTAGGTTTTTCAATAAATGAAACAAAATCCTGCCCAGTAAGACAGTTCTCTTCCTGGGTGCAGACTTCGACACCAGCATTCCCAGGGTAAGACCATAGGCAGACCGAGTAGCAGCTATTCTCCACTTGACCTCATGGTTCCTAGACAGAGTGGCAACCATGGTACGCTCTTTCAAATCTCTCCTGGGCATGATGTCCTCATGTATATTTATCATACCAAATTGCAGACTTCGCATGAGACGAATCCAGGAGGCCCTGGACCTCCAATGGAAAGAAGCACTCGGTTCATGGGAGAATACCGTCCAACTACCGGAGACGTTACACAAGGCACTTTGATGGTGGAATACACCTCAAAACCTGTTACAGAGAATGCCCTTTCAGGCACCAACATCTACCCTTCTTCTCAGGAGAGATGCATCTCTGTCGGGCTGGGGGCACACCTAGAGGATCTCCATACCAAGGGCACATGGTCCGCTCAGGAATCTCAACTGCACATCAATGTCCTATAGCTCAGGGCAATAAGATGGGTGCTGAAAGCCTTCCTCCGGGTATTAGCCGGGCAGGTGGTGTGACCATGCAGACAGACAATAGGACCTCCATGCATTACACAAACAAACAAGGAGGCGCCAAGTCAGAGATTTTGTCACAGGAAGCTCAACTGCAGTGGGCATGGGCATTGCACCACAGAGTCCAAATCAAAGTGGAACATCCTCCGGGTGTGGACAACGTCCTAGCGGATAAACTAAGCAGAGAGTTCACGACATCTCACGAGTGGGAACTAGACGAGAAAGAAGTCCAATGAATATTTTCCACAGATCGACCTCTTCGCCACCAAAGCCAACAAGAAATGCCACGATTTTGCCTCCAGGTACCCAGAGCATCGGTCAATAGGAGATGCGTTCTCAGTGGATTGGACAGGGAAATTCCTTTATGCTTTTCCCCCATTCCTCTCATAGCGAGAGTGCTATGCAGACTGAAGGAACATAATTGTTCAATGATCCTCATAGCGCCGGATTGGGCCCGGCAGATCTGGTTCTCAACCCTACAACGCCTCTCCCGTTTGCCCCTGATTCATCTCAAAGCTCATCAGGAGCTTTTGACACAACAGAACTGCAAGGTCCTCCACTATGACCCAGCGAGCCTATCTCTCAAGGCCTGGTTCCTGAGCAGCGAAAGCTAATGAATCTGGATCTCCCTGCAGATTGCTGGGATATTATCAAGGCATCTAGGACTCTTTCTGCTCGGATGACCTATATCCGGAAATTGACTTGTTTCTCTAAGTGGTGCGAAACATAATCAGTGAACCCACTCACGGCATCGGTCGGAAGCACGATTATCTATATCCTCTATCAAGGTTAATCTATCGGCCATAGCTGCATATACGATGAATCCAGATAAACAGTCATTGCTCACTCAACCAGCTGTTAAGATATTCCTGAAAGGGCTGATGCATACTTACCCACCTACGCCAACATCTGTCCCATCCTGGAGCCTAAACACGGTACTGACATCTCTAATGGAGCCACCTTACGAGCCTATTCATCGATGTGACATAAAATTCTTATCTTGGAAAACAGCTTTCTTGATAGCCATCACATCTGCCAGGAGGATCAGTGAGTTACAAGTTTTATCATCAGAACCTCCCTTTACCTTGTTCCATAATGACCGCGTCCTTCTGAGAATTCATCCAAAATGTCTTCCCAAAGTTTTGTCAGAGATCACTCTCACAGAGCGCATTGTCCTCCCAACTTCCAGAATCACACCTCTGATGCAGAGAGGACTTTGCATTCACTAGATTTGGCGAAGGTTCTAAAGTTTTACTTACAGAGAACTAAGGAGTTCCCCTCCTCCAACAGACTGTTCATTGCTTTTTCTGGCCGCACTAAAGGTCAACATTTTCAAAACAAATACTCCTACGTCCCATCCCCTTTCCTCCATACTTATGGGACATTCCTCCGTCCTGTGGGACGGGACCGGAGCACTTTGTAAAAGCATCCAAAATTTTGCAAAAATGTTCGTCCTTCCTCTCTTTCTACGTGGGGTACAGCACGCGGCCGTAACCCTGCCCATCTCGGCTCTGCATCGCCCATCAGTCCTTTTCTCCGCTCGCTCAGGACTGGACGCACTTGCATCCACAGAAGATTTTCTTTTTTCCTCCTCTCTGGCTCTCGCTAGCGATCGCGTACTAATCTGTCTATGTCGTTTAAACTGGACTTTCCAAATTGTTCCTCGTGTCAGCAATGCTTCGCGAGGGCGGATCCCCATCCTCTTTGTTTAGAGCGTTTGGGTCCCGATCACCGTTGGGACTCCTGCTTCTATTGTGATTCCCTTTCGGTCCGGGCACTTCAACGTCGGTTAGAGCGCTGGGAGGAGGTGTTCCAGCGTACTCCTCCTACGCATTTTCAATCCTTAATCGTCGAAAATAAGAAACGCCCAGTGAGTTCTTTACTTTTTAGAGCACCTCAGCCAGGAGACACCTTTCCGGGATCTTCCTGGTCCGGGAGGGGCGTTGAACGCTCTGTCACCGGGGCTTGCCTCGAGGTGCCTTCTGGGCCTAAAAACTGTACTGGAGTTTTCTCAGAGGGTCTCCGTAAGGGGCCTGTGGATACCGTAGTACACCCCGAGGCCCCTCCTGTGGGGGCTGTTTGTAGACCTAGTTCTACTGAATCGTGGGGTACCGGAGCTTGCTCCGAGGCCTCCTTATCGGCTTCCCTCAAAAGTACTGGGGTGCGCCCCGAGGCCTTGGCTGGGCTTGGTAATACCGAACGTATATTCGAGGCCCGCTGTGGAAAGGCTGCTACCGGACCTGGGTCCGAGGTCCCTCGTACAGAGGCTAAAGAAACCAACAGTTCTGAGATGCCTCGGAAGGCCTTATCAGTGAAAGGTTTTTCTCACTGTTCCCGCTCTTGTGGCATCGCCAGAACCGTTGAGGGGGCAAGGAGTGAGCCAAGTTCCTCCTTTACAGGCAGTGCCAAGTTCCTTCCTGTGAAGGCTAGTTTGGCTATTGGTATGTCACAGAAACATTCCAGGCCGCGTAGTACCAGCTCGGCCAAGGTTCCTTGTGTAAAGGCTAAAATGAAGACCCCTGACCACCAGCGGGGACCCCTGCCTCACTTCCACATGTGCCGCAGTTCCCCTCAGGTGACAGCAAAATGGCGGCCGTTCCCGCCACAACCACGGCGGCCATTTTGGGCGCTTCCCCTACAACTACGCCATCGACCTCCGGTGTGGGGAGTGATTCTGTAGGTGAACATTAGGTTTCTTGTGCACACCCGTTTCGTCCAGTTTACGACTGGAACGCTCGGATGCCCCTTCTGCACAATATCTCGCTGCCTGTGGGTTCAGCTCCCTTAATTTATCTGGACATCTCTGGGGATGGGCCTACTTGGCAACCCTCCCTTCTGTGTCCTTGGAATTATACTCCTCATGAGAGGCCTTCTCCGGCAACTCCAAAGCTTTCTCCAGAGGACGCCTTTTTCTGCAAGTTTCAGGTACTCATGCGTACCGACCCTATGAGGGAGTACTTCAAGGGTCTTTTTAGGGAGATATGCCCGCCTGTGCCTCCCGTGGTTCCGCCGGCGCCGCCTTTGCCTACGGTGCCTCCCCCTACCCTTCCGCCCTTGCCTCCGTTGTCCCCTGTGGACAAGGCAGTGCCCGATGTGATCCAGCAGGACCCTGACCTGTCAGATGATGCACGGGGCGATCAGGACAGTGAAGACCAGCACCGCTCTATTCGAGCTTTTCACGTACGGGTACTGGATGATGATGTACCTATTGGATGTTCCAGTGCCCGAGGCACCCGCTCCGCAGGAGGGTGTGCTTTCGGGGGCGTTCACCTTGTCTCCTTCGGAGCGAACCGGCCTGTTCTTGCAGACGGACATTTTGGCCGAGGTCCGTAGAGTCTGGGAAAAGCCGCACTCTGGACTTTTCGTCAATAAGAAAATGGACGCTCGCTACAAGCTGCATTCCTCAGAAGTGATGGCTCTAGCATTTTGTCCGCCCACCTCCTCCATGGTGGTGGCTGCGGCCACTTTACAGTCCAGGCCTGCAGCATCCTCTTCTACGACGGCTGCTCAGGTCCTGGGAAAGAAGACCAGCTTCTCGACTCCCTTGGAGGGAAGATTTTTGCTAACTCGGCCCTGCAGCTGCGGCAGGCCAATGCAGAACTGGTGTAAGCGGGGGTGAATATGAAGATGTGGAAAGGTCTGGCAGAGTTTGAGGAGTTCATTCTGGTGGAGAAGTTGGATGACTTTAAGGCGGGATTATCCGATGCCAGGGTCTTGGCCCAGGATCTGCTAGAGGCTGCGGCTCATCACGTTGACACTTCGGCTCTGGGCCTTATTCTTGGGGTTGATACCTCTCGGCAGGCTTGGTTGCACGCCACCAAGTTCTCAAAGGAGGTGCAGGACAAAGTGTTGGACCTGCCATTTGACGGTAAGGAGCTTTTCATTCTTCGACAGATGTAGAGCTCACCAAAATGAAGGACAGCACCCAGACGCCCAAGTCCTTGTCCGTCTTGGTTAAAAATCCTTTTAGGACCCAGAGACTGTTGTCGCAAAGCCGGCCCTCCTCTGGTTTCAGAGGGATTATAGATCGGAAATCCCGCAGAGTGGATACCCCTTTGGGAAATTCCCGCCAGAGGCAGCAGCGGACTCGTTTTTTCTCCCGCTCATCAGCCTCCTCCTTGGGTTCAGGTGATAACACCACCGAAAAACCTGCCAAATGAGGGTTCTCCACGCTCGCACGAGACCCCGGTGGGAGGACGCATTGCGTCTCATTGGGAGGCGTGGCAGACCATCACCGAGGACCGGTGGGTCTCGTCAGTCGCTCGGGCGGGCTTCCACTTACCCTTACCCCCTACCCAACCCTTCAACCCTCCTTTCCAGCAGTCTGGGTCATCCTCCCTAAAAGCCGAGGTTCAAAAACTGCTGGACCTCAGAGCTGTGGAACCCCTAGGGGATCGAGGGGAGGGCTTCTACTCCCGACTTTTTACGGTGCCCAAACCCAAACAGGCTGGCCTGCGCACCATCCTAGACCTTTCCCAGTTCAATCTTTTTCTTACCCCAAGAGAAATTCAAGATGATCACGCCTGGCCAGATACGGTCCTCTTTGCAGATGGGTGATTAGCTCAGCGTGGTGGACCTTCAGGATGCGTACATGCATATTCTGATCTGGAATCCACACGGGAGATATCTCTGTTTCTCTGTGGGAGAGAAGCATTTCCAGTTTCGAGTGCTCCCTTTTGGCCTCAGCTCGGCGCCGTGTGACTTTACGAAGATGATGCCGGTGATCGCGGCCTATCTTCGTCTGCAGGTTATCCATGTGTAGCCATATTTGGACGATTGGCTTTACGCAGCCCTTGCCCGTTAAAAGCCGCGTGCAATCTTCAGTTTCTCCTCCAGCTCCTGTTCAACCTCGGGCTGTGAACTGGCGGAAATCTTCCATGATAGTCTCTCAGGACTTGATTTTCCTGGGTTTTCCTGGAACATGATCGACTGCAGAGTTTACCTGATTGAGGACAGAATGGCGGATCTGTTGGCCACGTGCCAGATGTTTGCGCATGTCGGCCTGGTGGTTCCAGAGGCTTCTGGGCCTCATGGCCTTGTGTGTTTTGGCTCTATCTCTCGCCCGACTCAAGATGAGGCGGACTCAGATGGCTCTTTGGAGTTCTTGGCGTCAGGCCGTGGATCCGGATGTTGATATTGATTCCGGCTTCCATGAGAGCAGACCTAGAGTGGTGGTCGTCTCTCAGCAACCTGTCGGCTGGAGCAGGGTTTCAGGACGCGGCCCGATGGTAACGGTCACGATGGACTCCTCCCTTCTGGGGTGGGGTGCAACGTTGTATCTTGTTCAGGTCTCTGACCTTTGGTCGCCTCAGGACCAGCTCCTTCACATAAATCATCTGGAGCTTCTGGCGATTTTCCTAGCACTCAAGGCGTTCAGACCGATCATTGCCAACAAGGTGGTCTGTATCCGCACGGACAATGTGGTGTCAATGTATTACATCAACAAGCAAGGGGGCACCAAGTCTCCCCCTCTCGTGAACCTGTCCATCCAGATTTGGGAGTGGGCGGTTCGTCATGGTGTCTGGCTGGTAGCAGTACACATTCCGGGCCAGCTGAACGTCACCGCAGATGCCCTCAGTCGGCAGACGATAGTCAGCTACGAGTGGGAATTGAAGGCAGAGATCCTCTCATGGATTTTCCTGCGTTGGGGCAACCCAGAGGTAGACCTCTTCGCAACAGCGGCAAACAAGAAACTTCCTCTGTATGCCTCCAGAAATAGTCTGGGAGCCTCCTCGCTGGGGGACGCCCTTGAGATTCCTTGGCACAACATGAGAGCTTATGTTTCCCGCCTCTGCTTCATCGGACGATTTGCAAGCTGAAGAACACAGTGAACTGTTCTCTTCTGCTCATAGCCCTGTAGTGGCCGGCCAGGCTCTGGTTGTCAGAACTTCAACACCTGTCGGTGTGTGCACCGATCAGGCTGCCGGTGACTCCAGATCTTCTTCACCAGGGGGATCAGCAGCTGTGGCACCCCCCCTCCCACAATCGTTCAGCTTGGCGGCATGGTGCCTGAGCTCAGGTCTTTAGAACATATCAACCTGTCTGCTGATAACATGCGCATTATTGAAGCAGCCAGGAAACCCTCGTCTAGGTCTCACTATTGAAACAAATGGCTTAGGTTCTGTCATTGTGCTTAGACAAACAGCTGGACCCTAGGGCGGCTACAATTTGACACTCTGCTGTCCTTCGGACCAATGCTCTTACTCTCTGTCTAATCCAGTGGTTAAGAGACAGGTTTGATGCGCCTTTATCCCCCGGTTCGTAAACCACATCTGGCGTGGGATCTGAATGTGGTCCTTACGGCGTTGTACCATAAACCCTTCGAACCAATGGCCACGGTGGACCTTAAACACCTGTCGTGGAAGGTGTCTTTTTTGGTTGCCGTATCTTCAGCAAGGCGCGTGAGAGCTCCAGGCTTTGTCGGTGGAGCATCTCTTCTTGGTTTTTCACAAGGATAAGGTGGTCCTACGGACAAACCCTTCTTTCCTGCCGAAGGTGGTCTCTGATTTCCATCTGAACCAGTCAATCTCCCTGCTGGTCTTTTTTCCGAACCCTGCTTCAGAAGCGGAAAGGGTTCTGCATTGTTTGGTTGTTAGAAGGGCTCTTAAATTCTATCTGGACAGAACATCCGAATTTAGGAGCTCTTCTCAACTGTTGGTGACCTTTGGTAATCCACAAGGTAAGCAGGCCTCTAAGGCGACTATCTCCAGATGGATCGGTGCCTGTATTACGGAGTTTTACAGTGTCCAAGGACTGCAGCCTCCTAAAGGTATTCATGCGCACCTGGTGCTAGGCAAGGCAGCCGCAGTTGCCTTTCAGAAATATGCCCCGTGGGAGACCATTGCAAAGGCGGCTACTTGGGCCTCCCCATCGGCTTTTTGTAAACATTATTGTTTAGACCTGACCTCCAGATCTGATGCTCAGTTTGACCAGGCTGTGCTGAAGAACCTTTTTCAGTAAGGTTTTTTTTCCCATCCACCCGTAGTTCCTGTGAGGAGTGCTTGGAAATCTCCCATAAGTATGGAGGAAAGGGGACAGGACTTAAGAGTATAACCAGGTTACTCACCGTAGTGACCACCTTACTCCTAGTCCATAGTCCCCTTTCCTCCATACGCCCGCCCGCCATCCCCTCTAATAAGGTTAATCTGTTATTGCTTAAAGGTCTCTGACCTGGCGATAGGAAACGACTGATGGGCGATGCGCGGGGCAGAGCCGAGATGGGCGGGGTTACGGCCGTGTGCTGTACCCCGCGTAGAAAGAGAGGAATGACTAACATATTTGCAAAATTTTGGATGCTTTTACAAAGTGATCCGGTCCCGTCCCACAGGACGGGGGGAATGGCCCATACGTATGGAGGAAAGGGGACTATGGACTAGGAGTAAGGTGGTCACTACGGTGAGTAACCTGGTTAGTTTGGCACGTTGGGTTCTCAATGTTTCACCCACTGCCACCGGTCTAAAGGCGACCCCCTCACCAGGCCTCCTTCAGCGCACTCCACCAGAGGGAGAGCAGCTTCAGTGGCGTTTCATGCAGGGGTAGCATTGAAGGAAATTTGCAGAGCCGCTACCTGGAGCACTCTGCACACGTTTGCCAAGCATTACTGCCTGACAGAAGATACCAACAAAGAATCTGCAGTTGGCCAGGCAGTGCTCCGCCATCTCTTTGCATAAGGTAGGATCAGCCTTTCTTCCGCCTTTCCCTGGGTATGCAACCTTTGTGTTACTGAATGGCAAAGGCTTGCAGATGTTTTTTCTGCATATCTATGTTTCTGAGGCTTGTGTAATCTGCTTAGATCACATGCTGTGCATTAGCCGACATCTAGTGGAAGCTGCGGAGTATTACAGTTTATCGAAACTCGAAAATGGGTGTCGACATAGGGCGTACCAGTAATACTATCCCTAGTGTGTCGTCCACTGTACCCATGATCCCTCACGTGTCTAGGACCCTCAGATTGTTTTTTCTGCCATACTTGTTGGAAGCATTCCGCGGAGTTCCCTGGCTTTTAGCCATCATTTTACAAAGAGTATAATATTTCCCCGTTTCTTCCATTCCCACGTCGAGTCACCAAATTTCAAAGCCCGACGCCCGCCCGGAGAAGAAAACGACCATCGAGAGCTGTACGACGGACTTTGGACCTCTGAAGGCCTCTGGCCTCGGCCCGGGCCTTGGAAGGCCTCTGGCCTCGGCCCTTCAAGTAGGGAGAGTGGGGGATGGTACATACTCTACACTCACATATATTTATATATATATTCCTACACACACTAGCCCGCTGCCACAGGGTGCGTATGGAGGGTACCCCTTTCCAATTTTGCACCAAGTGCAACCGCAAGTACTCTTGGGTAGACAGACACGCCACCTGTAACCTCTGCTTGCCGAGGGACCACCCCGAGGCGAACTGCAGAGCGTGTAGCCGGTTCAAGGCTAAGACTCTAAAGGACCGTTCGACCAAACGTTGGGCCCACCACGCCAGGCAACGAGAGGCCATGGAAGCGGAGGGCACCTTCAGTGATGGCAGCGATGCCGTACTATCAGACGGCGAGGTCAACGTGGCCAAGCGCAAGTCCCCGACCTCGGAAGGTTGTCCGGCAGGGCAGCTATGGGGAGCACACCCGGCGACACGAGCGCTACCCACATCACTTCCACTAAACACTCGAAGTCCAACCGAGACTTGACGTGCGTGTCAAGTTCTCGGAAAGAGGCACACAAAGAATGGTCCACCGAATCGGTGTCCTCTGGGCGTTCTCGGTCAAGATCGCCGCATGACACCAGGCAACCATCCACTGTTGCCAAGAGTGCCTCACTCACCAAAGTTATGGAGGTACGATCGTCGGAAGACAAAGCCGACCTCTATCCCCAGGCCGCACTCCAGGAGTCGGCGTCAGCAGACCGCTCGACGTGAGCTCCCGGATCCCAACGTCCTCACTCTAAGGAAAGGGACTCTACCCCCGAATCTCGGCGCCAGATGTCGAAAAGCTCTGAGAAGGTGAAAACGCCAGGGAAGCACTCTTCCACTCATGGGGAGGAGGGAAAACGGAAGAAGAAAACATCTCAGCCTTCTTCTACACCTCTGCTACATAAAGACAGTGCTAAATCTTCCGATAAACAGCTAGCCAAGACCCCTGTACAAGCCCATAGGTCCAGTCAGGTCACAGCAGGGAAACCCTCCCAGCCAAGGGGAATCCCCAGCTCCAAAGAATGGTCCAGTGAGGATATAGACAGTTATGTCTAGAATGTCATCCCTAGCAGACTTCTATGCCAAGAACCCAGATCACTTCCTCTCCTATACCTCTGACGGGGCTACTCCCTCAGGGTCTAGGGACCCGCAACCCCCTGGTAAGAAACCTCGAGTTGAGGCACCAACGCAAACTCGGTCTTCTGACCCTTTCTACGTACAGCCATACACTCAGTAGAGTGAGGATCCACTACAATATGAGGATCCAAAATTGGTAACGTTGGACGACCAAACTGGGGTGGACTACTATGGGGATGACGAGGACCAAGAGGAGGAGGAAGATGACCCAGAAGTCTACAGAATAAACTCCCCGGTAGGCAAAGAACCTCAGGTTACCGACTCCCCAATCGACAACCAACCTCTCCTAAATGAGGTTTTGTCTAGAGCGGCAGAACACTTCCGCATAGACACTCGGGGAACACAGGAGGAGAGGGACTTTGCCGAGGAACTAGTAGGAGAAAAGAAACCCATTGCCCAGGCCATCCCTATTCTCAAGTCTATACAAAGGAGAATTGATCCTTCCCTTCTCAATCCTAACCTCACCAGGGCAGTAAACCCCTGAATCGATTGGTCAGGGCAGCCCAATCAGACCCGCTTTACATAAAGGGGCAACTGAAACCTGATTTCCTGGTAGTGACTAATACCCGGAAGAGGGCGGGAACACACCTATCTTCGTCTGAGGCTCCCCCCGACAAGGAGAGCAAAAAGATCTACGGGTTGGGAAGGAAGGTAGCCTCCACTTCCACCTACCAGGCAAAGATTGCCAACTCCACCACCCTGTTGGCTAGTTACAACTGCCACCAGTGGGAGCAAGTTGCTGCACTTATCGACTCCGCACCGGAACCTTTAAAGGCCCAGTTGGCACAGGTTGCGTCGGAGGGGAGAGCCGTGTCCGGTTGCATCCTTAAGGCAACCTTTGATGGCGCGAATAACGCCGGCAGGCTAATAGCAGAGAGCACTGTCATTAAGAGGCATGCTTGGTTAAAACAGTCAGGGTTTAAACCCGAGACACAAGCATCCTTAATCGACATGCCGGTGGAGCCTAATCTACTGTTTGGCAAGGCGGTAGAGGAAATTCACAAAGAGGCTCCAACTATTCTCAGGGGCAGGTTACATCATGGGGTAACAACCAGCAGTCTACCCAGAGTTACAACAGGGGAAACAAGAGGGGCCGTGGTAAGGGAAGAGGCAGCCCCCGCAGAGGCGGCACGCCTCTGCAAAACAGTGATGCCGAGATCATGGTCCATTCCCACGCATCTCCAGTAGGGGGACGCATTACCAACTTCACCCAAGCTTGGGAAAGGATCACATCAGACAGATGGGTGCTGTCCACAGTGTCTGCAGGATACTGCATAGAACTGCTCGAGCGTCCCCGAAACTACCCCTCACGACAAAAAGTACATTCCTTGGACCACCAGAAGATCCTCGTCGAGGAGATCGTCAATCTTCTAGAAAAGGACGCAATCGAACTCGTCCCGGGCAAACAGGTGAACAAGGGTATTTATTCAACTTACTTCCTTGTGCCAGAAAAGATCTGCAATGCGCCCAGTTTTAGACTTGCGTCCTGCAAACAAGTATGTCAAACCCGAAAAGTTTTGCATGACTACTCTCCAAGAGGTAATCCCCCCTCCTAAAAAAGGGGGATTACATGGCAACATTGGACATGAAAGATGCCTATTTTCATATTTCCATGTTCCCAGTGCACAGAAGATTCTTGCGCTTCAAGGTGGACGGTCAGCACTACCGGTTCAAGGTGCTGCCCTTCGATATAGCCTCGGCTCCAAGGGTATTCACCAAGGTTGTGGCGTTGGTGGCGGCACACCTACGGAGGTAGGCAATCACAGTGTACCCTTCCCTGGACGGCTGGCTCATCACGGGGGCGACCCCAGTAATTTGCAGTTCAAACATTTAGAGAACGATCGATCTCCTCTCTGAATTGGGTTTCTCCATAAACGAGAAAAAATCAAGCCTGGTGCCAAGCACCTCCAAACAGTTCCTAGGAGCTGTACTAAACACTCAAGGGGGTTGGCCTTTCCATCGGACGAAAGAATTCGGAATCTACTACTGCAAATTCCTCTATCTGCCCGGTCGCCAGATAACGGTGCGCAAAGCGATGCGTTTGCTAGGCATGATGGCATCATGTATTTACATGGTCCCCCATGCGCACCTGCGCATGCGTCCCATGCAAGAATGGTTGGCGAAACAGTGGTCTCAGGCAAGTGGTCAGTGGGACGATCTAGTGGTCGTTTCGCCAACACTGGTACAAATTCTTCACTGGTGGACAAGAGAAAACCTGTCAAAGGGGAAACTCTTTTACGATCCAGAAGTACAGGCTGTAGTCAATACAGATGCATACCTGTCGGTGGGGAGCACACCTCCTTCACCACACTGCTCAGGTTCTCTGGTCTCACAAAGTGGCCAAGAATCATATCAATCTGCTAGAGCTTCTGGCAGTACTCAGAGCGCTTTGAGTGTTCGAGCCCCACCTGTTGAACCTGTCAGTGCAGATCTTAACAGACAGCACGACAGCGATGTTCTACCGAAACAAGCAGGGAGGGACTTGTTTGCCAAATCTGTCCAAGCTTGCCCAGAAAATGTGGATAGGGGCACTCAGACGGAACATTTACCTGTCATCTCAACATGTTCCAGGGGATCTCAATTCACTAGCAGACGCCTTGAGCTGAGATCCTCTCCCAAGAGAACACGAGTGGTCTCTACACAGAGAAGTCGTAGAAGACATCTTCACACAGTGGGGTTTTCCCACTATAGACCTATTCACCACAAGCGAAAACAGACAATGCCCAGACTTCGCAACCAGCTTTCCCCAGCCAGGCTCCAAGGGGAACGCCCTGTGGATGAACTGGTCAGGGAGGTTTGCTTACGCTTTTCCACCAACTCCTCTAATAAGGAAGGTGGTCAACAAGATGCACAGAGAATCGATGACGCTCATCGTAGTTGCTCCCATGTGGGCGAGACAACCGTGGTTCCCACACCTGCGCAGGCTAGCAGCGTGCGAACCCATCAGCTCCCATGCTGGTACAACCTACTATCCCAGCACCAAGGTCAAACAGTGCATCCTCAACCCAGCTCAATGAACTTGGCAGCATGGCTCCTGAAGTCATAGAGTTTGGACACCTCAACTTACCACAGAGGTGCATGGACATCCTAAAGGAATCTAGGAAGCCCAACACTAGGCACTGTTATTTTGACAAATGGAAAAGATTTGTTATCTGGTGCCAGAATAAGCAAATCAACCCAGTTGATTGCACTCCTTCCACTATTGTCACCTACATGCTCCACCTGCTGGACGCAGGGTTGGTATTTAATTCACTAAAGGTACACCTGGCAGCTGTAACGCTCACCTGATTCTCGCAGAGGCGCCGGTCTTGACTGGGCGACTACCGTATCTTCAAAGGTGATGTGTAGCACCCGGTTGGCTCTTTGGGCTGGACCTCTGTGCACTGTATGCCTGACGTGTAGAGTAAGATGTCTTAGGTAAGTGAATGCCGAGCTCTCCATCTGCCTCGGGGCAGGGTGCTGTAACCAGTTTCTTCACTGGATAGGTAGCGCAGGCCTCTTGACTTCAGAGGACTGCTGTCCGTCGTTTACTGCACGAACGGTAAGTTTCGAGTCATTCAAATGTCTTTAAAGTCTTTAGTAATGATGTCTCTTGTTTTGCAGGGTTCCGGCGATGGCGGATGACGGGCTGAAGTGAGTTGAAGATGGAGCCCGTGTGATGAATAGAAGCGCCTGGAAGCACGTAAGTAAGCGCTTGTTGCCTGCTTCACTATGCGCTCTAACTGTCTTTTTATTTTGCAGGTACGAGTTCGGAGCGGCTGCAGGGTGCCGGAATACCCACTGGATTAGATGTGGAAAGGAGTAATGGCACGTGAGTATTAAAGTTCCCCAATGTCTTTAAACGCACCTTGTTTTGTCTTTCAGATGCCGGAATGCAGTGTGAAGACCTCCGGAGCGCACGAAGAGTAGGTAAGCCTTTGCCTTTCAGATGCCGGAATGCTAACCTGTTCTTTCTTGTCTTTATAGGTGTTGCTGAAGACTGGATTCAGGATGGTAAGCCTTTGCCTTTCAGATGCCGGAATGCTAACCTGTTCTTTCTTGTCTTTATAGGTGTTGCTGAAGACTGGATTCAGGATGGTAAGCCTTTTTCCTTAGGCCCTGGACCGGATGCAGAAGACACGATGAGCGTTCTGCTGCAGAGGTTGCAGAATAACGCAAAGCAAGATTCATCCACCGGGTGTGGTTTAAATAGCCTCCTGTAGTGCTTAGGTGTCTCCTTCCACAGCCACGCCTAAGTAAGAAAAGAGTTCCTGGTAAGAAAAGAGTTCCTGCCTTCCAGAAGAGTTCCAGTGTTCTGAATCTAGGGAGTGGCTCCAGCCCCACCCAACAGGAAAAGTAGTTCCAAACAGAAGAGGATCAGAGGCTCAACTGGCAGGCAAGTAAGCAGCATGGTCTGCTGAAGGTAAGTCCACCCAAGCATTATGAGCCCGGCGCTTCCAGCGCTGGGACTGGGCATATTTATGAGCCTGGTGCCACTGGCGCCAGGACTGGGTCCAAAAGGTCCCAATTGGGACTGGTTGGCACTCGGAACCTGGGTTATGGATCTGCTTCCAAGGGAGTTGGGAAAACCCTGACCTTTTGGAAGCAGAGATCATGACAGCAGCTCTGTCAGCATACACCACCTCCCATAACAAGGTATCATGTTGGAAAGTACCAGTGGTTAAAGCCTTCATGGAAGGGGTAAAGAGACTCCAACCTCCAATTTCTAACCCACCACCAGGATGGGACCTTAATGTGGTGCTGGCTAAACTCATGGGTCCCCCCATTCGAGCCCATCCATAAAAGCAGTCTCAAACACCTGAAATATAAAACTGCCTTCTTAGTAGCCATTGATAAGAAGGGTCAGTGAAATTCAGGCTCTGTCAGTGCAGGATCCTTTCTTTACTGTTCATAAAGATAAACTGGTTTATGAACACACCCTAGGTTTTCACCTACGTTTACTTCTAAATTCCACGTTAACCAGTCCATTGAGCTTCCAGCTTTCTTCCAAGAATCTTAAAGCAGATACAAGCATCAAAAATATGATTACAGTGAGTAATGTATCCCATATATGATGTGGGCATGTTTTAACTGCTTGGTATTCTATTCAAGCATCTGAATCTATGAAAGATCTAATGCTGGCAAAGTCTTAGTTACTTACCTGTAACTGTATTTCTCCAGCATTGGTATCTTTCATAGATTCACATACGCCCACCCGCCTTCCCTAGAGGCTGCTCCTATGATCAGCATCCAAGATACTGTAGTCTATACGATTCAAAATCTGAAGATGGCTGACTGGGGCGGAGCTTAAACCCTGCCACCTCATTGGTTAGGGCCATAAAGGACCAAATTGAGGTGGAGGGACTACACAAGTGAATCGTCCCGGGACGATAGCTCAACAGCAAAGTGCGCGCCTTGGAAGCAAGACAAGACAAAGCAATACTGGTTTGCGCTTAGAAACCTCTGGGTGTTTAAGCGCGTTATAAATACGCATCTAAGACAAAAAAACAATTACGCAACTAAACAAAAAAAGAAAAACAATTCCTGTAACAGCGCCTCAATGCCCGCGGGCTGTGTGAGCGCTTTAAAACTGTAAAAATAAATTTAAAAAATGGCTTATATACCATAATGGGCAATCTACAGTCATATTTGTACGGAAATAATTTATATATTTAAAACATTTTAATAATTATTTAAATCACTGAGGATTCCCGGTCTGACAACAGGGAATATTCAAGCATCTGAATCTATGAAAGATACCAATGCTGGAGAAATACAGTTACAGGTATGTAACTAAGAATTATGTTAACCCTCACTACTTTAAATGGCTGGTGGTCAATGTTCCCTCTAATTATTTTTCTCCAAGCGTGGAACTGGTTGCCTTTTGTGCACACTTTTTTTCCATGTGACCAACTGACAAAAGTTAAGCCACTTTGTGAGCATGAGTAGTTAAGGATCTGCCATGTCCGAAGAGAGTTTGGAAAGGACTTGCCCTTTCCCAACCACTGTAATTCTGTACAAATCTGTGTAAAAAGGTGCATTTTACAACACTTTTCACATAACATATAGGCTAATATTTGTTTATAAAGAGAACTCCTCAACCAGTTCAAGACCTCAAGATATGCCACAGTAGCTAGCAAAAGTACTCCTGTGCAGAGAAAATCTGTGCTTTATGCCACTGGATAAACACTCCTGTGTTTTACTAAAAATAATATCGCTTTTAAAAACTGATGTGGCTGTCAAAAATCAGACATGATACAATATTTGCAGATGGAATAATGGCAACTTAACGGAATGTGTCATAAAACATGTCAATAGGAGTTCATGTGCCACTTTAATGAAGTAGCTCGAGGGCCAGGAAAATATGACTCTCATAATTTGTGAAAGGATGATAATTACATCAGAATAACTTGACCACAGAATTTGATGATCAACATTCCTTGGCTTCTGCTTACTATCCACATTATGTTGTCCTGTGAGTTAATCAAAACCATCCCTACAGGCAAGAGACATATACACCGTTTATTTTTACTCCCTATACACAGAAATATCTGACCAGTAAAAATGGGAAACAATGAACACATAGGAACCAACCCCTGGCTTCTGCCCACAAAGCTTCACTGATATTTCTCATGAATTAGTGACCAGCAGAGCAGCGGCATAGGAAGGAACACTAATACTATTTCTGCCTGACGAATTTCATGGGCAAAGAACATCTTTTAATACGCACAAGCTAGTAACTTTTTTACTCCCTGAAAAATCATTTCACTCCAAGTAGGAAGCAAATTCTTATCAGAGCCTTGCTTGTAACCCTGACATAGGAAGTAAAATGGCAGGGCATAGAAAACAGCCTGTAGTTTTGCCCACACTTCCTCACCATAGCCTAGGCAGAATTCAACAAAAGCCTTACTGAGGTTTCTTATAGAGCCATTAAGTAAATCACACATATATGCCTTTTAGGTTAATAGCATCAATGCTCAGAGGTACAGCTGCTTGAAAGACTTCTTCTGGTTCTACGGGTCCCTCTGTAATTCATTGCTAACAGTTAACCAAGATGCAGGGGGATGCTATAGTCCATAAACGAACAAATGTTTATATTGAAATGCCCTTAGCAACTGAGCATATAAAGAAATAGAAAGTGCAGTTCCCTAGACTGTTACTAGAATTTCCTTTCGTTCAGCAAACACATATTCTACACTGTACTGTACTGCCGAAAAAAGTGACTTGGTTTTTTAAAGTTACTGATTTGTTCATCACCCGCAAGGAGTGTTCTCCTGTGCCATTTCACCCATACCGCTTCCCGGGTCCTGTGCTAGCCTCCAATACTAGTTGGCAGGGAACTGTAAAATGTGAGATTGTAGCAGTGAAACACTGACTGAGATATTTTCATACCCATAATAATTGGCAATCAAAACATATTTAGTGCCCCTCACCTTGGTCTTTAATAAAATGTCATGAATCTGCATGTACACAATTATTTTGCAGTGCATACAAGATCGTTTGCAACTTATCCCACCTTTATATCATTGAATAGGATTATACAGCTGATAAGTGCAATTGTTTTTTGTCTAGCAGCGAGTTACAATATAATTTGTTAGAGTTTATGCCCAATGTAACTCTGAACACTCAGAATTGATGCAGATTGTGTGAAAAACATTCTACTGTCTGAATATTTGTTGCCCTAATACTATAGATGAGTAATACGAGGCATAGCACATGCCCATTATCCCTTGCAGGCCAAGTAAATGATATTGCAATGTTGCTCGCCACTAATAGGGTAATGTTAGCAATGCTAAAGTACGAGACTCTGAACATGACATTTGTCTACTCCAAATCCCTAGAGAGAAAATTCATATTTGAGATTTATAATGCATTAACTTGCAAGGGAACGCTTCATAGCACTTGCGTGACATATGTCCTAAGAATAGGAAGCATGGGATGAGGTTATGCATCCAAGTAGCCTGTTTTTTACAGTCAATATTTTATTTTTATTTATTTATATATTTTATTTAATTGTTTATTCATAACACGCTTAATAGCAATGAGTGGTTTCTAAGTACGGGATCGGGATTCAACCCTGTTGTACCGCGTTGCCTTGCTTCTAAGACAAAAGTGTTGCCCCTGAGCTATCCTTCATCCAAAAGGATCCGATATTTGAGATAATTAATGTACAAAGTGTGGGTGATGCCTTTATTAGTGTCTTTATTGAGTGCAATCCTTGCTTCGGGAAGCAACAGATTGCTTTAAAGTCGTAGGGGAGCAGAGAAAAAGAGTGTCGGAGCTAACGGGGGAAGGCAAAGGCAGGCATTTTACAGCAACGGATCTACAAGCAACCAGGGGAGGAGACAGTGGGGAGCAGATAAGATTCTCAGGTACGGTGGGGATTGGAGGGTGTGTAGACCTATGTGGTACAGAGGAGCCATTCCTTGAAGGGGAAGGTCTTGAGTTCTTCAGTGAACTGCAGCAGCAACGGGGTGAGTCTGATGTTGACGGGAGGAGGTTCCAGAGTCTTGGAGCATAGACGGAGAAGGCTGTTCTTCTCATTCTTTCGTTCCTGCACCATCAGAGTTCAAGTCTTCACATTTCCTTACTTCTGGTGAATCGCAGGCCTCTGGAGATGCTGCATTTCTCATTGAGGTAGCTGGGGACTTCAGGGCGACAGCCTTGTAGATGATAGAATGGGATTTGAAGATGATTCAGCGCGTTTAGAGGAGGGTCAAGGTTGAATTGCATCATGCAGGACACATTTCAGAGGTGCCAGGGTAGTTGCTGGAAGGCCTTCCAGAAGGGAACTTTTTATAAGGCACCCTGAATAACAGGAATTCTGGTGCTTGAACGTTATTCAAATTACAAAAACATAAAAAAGTGGATATAGGTACATGTCTGGTAACCTTTCTCAGAGCTGAGAGTTGAAGAGTCAAGGTTGCCTCGTAATATCTAACTATGTTCTGGGGTAGAGGTTATAGCAAACGTGCGGTAGAGTAAAGCATAGGAGTCATGGGTGGGGAGGGAACAGTATTTGGTTAGTGTGCAAGCATATCTTAGATTGTTCTGTTCATGGAGCCACTTTTTCACATTCGGTTTTACCTCTTGTGGTGGATTCTGTTTTTAGGTTAAGGTCACGCTTGCATAGTAGGGGAATGTAAATGAGCTAAACTAGAATATCATTAATAGTTTGTTATTTTAAGAGAAAGCAAATGTCAGGTAATTGCTGTGGCTTGTGCCTTTATTAAATCTTTTTACATAGGTGCAAATGGCCTGTGGGCGCTGCTAAAAAAATCTTCTGAGCGGCACCCAGAAGGAAGCTGGGCAAGCGCACATGCACACAGCTTGGAGGGGGAACATTGCCGGTGGCAGTGGTTTAATTTTCCTACCATTGTGCTTTGCTAGCGCAGGCTAAACCCTCAGCTACAGTATGGCACCCATGGGTGACCATTTTCATCAAAATGGCCCGGTCTTTTTTTGCCATTTTCTGTTTGTGAGGTCTTTGTTGGGTTTTACTGTGCGCACTCAAGCCAGGTGTGAGCCCTTTGTTCGCTTTGCCTTTGGCAGGCTTCAGTCCTGAAACCTGCCTTTGGCTCCAGTGTGTCTGGAAGGGCAGGAAGTGAGGGAGGTTTCCGAAACTCCCCTGTGCTTTGTCTCTAGGAATGCCTGAATGCAACCAGGCCCGATTGGCTCGCTGGCTGTCCTTTTCAGGACAGCCATCCGGCTGTTTGAGTGATAGTTTAGGCTGTGCATAAATGGGACACACCTGCTTAAAAGCCAAGGGTTTTGGGACTAGAGAGGGTCGACCACTGGTAAGAATACCCGACGAAGAAATCGTGAACGAAGCTTGCTGCATCCTCCTGGACCTTTGAATTGCCCGGTGAAGCCCTGCTGCTGTGCTGAAATTCATTTTTCTGATCGACAATAGAAACTCCGGAAGGGACGACGAATTCCCTTGGGTTAGTGGGACCAACTTACCCAGGGATGAACTGCACTGGACCATACTTCCTGTTTGTCTGTATTTCTCCGCTGCTGCAAGAACTGAGTGCCAGGGGTCGAGAAATCTGTTGTCGAGTGCAACATCTGCAATCCGTCCAGAAGCTCTAGGAGTCTCCAAAGGACCCTTCAGAAGCAGGACGACCAAAGCTAGAGTCCCCTCACCAGAGTGCAGGAGTGGAGGAGCCCAACCGGTATCCAAGACCCGCGGCGGTGTTGTTTACCGCACGCTGAAACCGCAAAGTGTTGCTGATCCGAAAAGATCCTGTAGCTGCAGACCACCTCCGTAATGCTGCCTCAGGAGTCCTCCAGACGTCCTCCCTCTTATCTCCACGACTGAGGCTCAGGAACCCAGGATCTGCATTGCTGCAACAGGACAAAATCCAGCTGGACCGCTCTTCAAACCAGAGGTACTGTTCAGACTTGTGGTACTTACCTCAGTGTCTTTAGCTTTGCTCTTCTCAGTTGAGACTTGCAGTAGCTACTTTTGTTAGTTGATTTCAACTCTGCTTTCCTCAAGTGTAACAGCTTGCGACCCTACAAGTGATCTTCTACAAAAACTCTCTAATTTTGTGCAAGACTTTTAATAACTACGAAGTGCCACTGCACCAATTGATGTTGGCTGTCCTGGCTCCCTACAGACTCTTCCAGTCCATTGACTTTGATGTTTTCTGTCCCTAGGAGGTGATAATTTGTGATTAGACTGTTATTGCTGGGAAAGGTTTTGTGTAGACTGCATTGGAAGATTTAAGTATACTCGCATGCCCTGAGAATCTGTTTGTTAGGGAGAATTCTCAAACATTTTCTAATTCACTCCACCTTAGAGACCCACGGCAACTTTGCCTTGAGGACTTGATTTTTTAACCTAGAGAGTCAGACCCCTTTTCCCACTCTCATGTATTTTAATGTGATTTTGAACTCTGTGATTCTTTTGGTTGTTGAGTCTGACAAACTCCATAGGTGGCATCTTTTACATTGTGTCGCAGTGGTACAGGGAAGTCTTTCATATTTCCCAAAGGTATAAATACCTTCTCTTGGATAAACTACTGTTTCCAAGAGCAGTAAAGTGAAATTGACTTTACTTACATTTGTAACTTTCTAGACCCAGCACACACCATCTTACAATAGGGTGCTGGAAGAGTTACTTAGTATCCCTTTGTCTAGCTTCTCATGTAACCTTTTTATGTTACCCTTTTCTCACTGAATGGCTGGTGGCAGTGGTTTACTTTTAACTACCCTGCTGTGCATTTACCGCGGGTTGTGTTCGCAGATGCAGTAAAGCACCCAAGGGTTCCATTTTTGTGAAAATGGCCCCGTCTTTATTCACCATTTCTTTTGTGGAAAGGTCCTTCTTGAGATTTACTCTGCACGCCAAACCCAATTTGGTCCCTTTGTTCGCTTTGCCTTTGGCGGGATTCACGAGTGAAGCCCGCCTCTAGCTCCAGGGTGTCTTGTGGGGGCAGGAAGTGAGGCAGGTGCCAAAAACTCCCTGTGCTTAGTCTCCTAGGAAACCCAAATGTACTCTGTGATGATTGGCTGGCTGACTGTTTGGCAAGGACAGCCACCCTGCTGGGTGACTGACAGCTAGGGTGGAATGAATGGGAGAGAACTGAATAAAAGGCAAGTATTTTGGTTTGCAAGGCAGAGTCGACCACTGGACAAAGGAACCGAACAAGAACTTGAAGAGGACGCGTGCACCAACTCCTGGACCGTTGGTTGCTTGGTGAAGCCCTGCTGCTATGCTGAAACTCCAAATTCGTATCAATAGAGAAGCCCCTGCAAGGACGACTTCTCCCCTTGAGTTGGTGGGACCAATCAACTCCAAAGTAAGCCACCTGGACATTCTCTCGGAGCTGGTTGCATTTCCACAGAGTTGCTGCTGGAAACAAACGCCAGGGAGAGGAACACCAGATTGTGTGAGTTGCTTTTAAGTTGGCTATGAGCTCCAGGAAGATCCTCTGGACTCCTAGGAAGCAGGACTGACCGAGCCCAAGCCCCCTCAACAGAGTGCAGGACCCCAGAAGTATGGAAAGCTGATCTCGACAGCCAGAAATTACGGTGTTGCCATTTGCCATAGTTCCGAGGAGATGAAACACCGAAGTGCCACTTATTGGAAACATTGATGGTTACGAGCAGTGAGCGTCCCATTGCAGAGCAGGAGTCCCCAGAAGTCCTCCCTCTTGTCCCCACGACTGAGTCCCAGGAACAGTGAGATCTGCAGAGCTGCAGTGGAACAGAAGTCATCTGCTGCACTTTCTATTCAATACAAAGGTATTGTAAAGTCTCAGAGAACTTACCTCTCCCTGTAGAGTTGCTTGCATCTTCTACTACTCACAAGTCTAAACAGCTTGTGGCCCTACATTTGATTCTTCTTTTCTTCAAAGACTTCTAAAACGTTGTGCAAAGACTTTTCTACTTACCTACCAGAAGTGCTTCAGCCCATATAAGACTTGGCCCATTGACATTGACTTTGGCTTAGCCTGTTATACTGAAGCACTCTGCTTAGGGATCCAAAAGTATTTGCATGCTTAAGAATATTTGTGGTCTCTTGTTTGTTCTAATAACCTTTTCTTTGACCAAGTTCTAAGAGTATTCTAAATGCCAACAGTAAGATAACTGTGGGCCATCCCAAAAGGGTCTTTTCTGATTTAGAAACTAAGAGTATACCGTTTTTGAAGTATATTTGTGTTGCTTTTATATTGCTCCCCTCTGAAGAAGGCTTATTCTAACTGACTGATAAATAAATTAATAATTGTTTATTCATGAAACCCTTTGTATAAGTGTTTATTCGAACACTTGTCACTGTGAATCTATGTGTAACTCCCCTACAGCTCACATTGACCCCCCTTGAGACAAGCCTGGCTGCTCAACACACTACCAACTTGTGTAGTACACGCTTATACCAAAGGTTGGGTTCCCATTGCCAGGAGGTCAGGGTTGTTGTGCTCCCAAAGGGTACTGCATACAATCTTGCCTAACACTGTTTAACCGTTTTCCTTCATTTAACCTTTCTTTTCTGCAACCTCAGAATCTGCAAAGTGTACTAGTGATATATAAATGCCATTAATGTCCTTGCGAATGAAGTCACCTATGATGTAGGAAGTGTGTAAAAAAGAAAAAAAAAAAAACATATCTGAAGACTATCTACTAAACTTATGCTGATTCTGGAAAAGTATTTTGAAGTATATTTGATTGTTAAATATCCTGCCCTTTTTAAAGAGCAGGATATTTAAAATTGATGTTAAATAACTATTTATAACTGAAACCTTGAGTATGTGTTACTTGGCTACTTGTATTTGCAAATTTCATTGCTACTGCTCTACAGCTCACATTTGCCCCTCTTGAGATCGGCCTGGCTGCTCAGTCACACTATCAATTTGTGTAGTGCATCCCTATACCAAAAGGTGGGTTATGTAATACCAAGTTAGACCAGGGTTGTGTTGTCTCACACAATGTTACTACATCAATTCTTGCCTAACACTTGCCACGTTTACCTTGATTGGGCTTTCGACCTATCAGTGTTCCCTGTTCACTATAACTAGGGTGGCACATAAAATCTGTGCATCAGGCCAGATTCTAGAAATACATATTAACACATGCTTTTGCATTATTAAAATACATGCCTGGCTTGGGGGTTCAGGGTTGAAATCTGTAATTCGGCTAATTTGATGGACAAACCTCTCTAAGATAACTTCCTCTTTGGATAAGTTGTAGTTGAGGTGTTAGAGAAGGATAGAAAAAGAGCACAACACTTTGAAAAGCCTAAACAGAATAGACCTTTCGAAGGGATTGTGTCCTCCGACGTATTCCTTATCTTAGATATCTCCTTCCAGCTCTGCTGGCCTCGGAAAATTTTTCTCTAGAGGGCGCTGCGTGTCGACGTCCTCCGAGTCGATGTCCCTCGACAGCCGCCGTATCGACGTCGACGTCATCCTGCCTATAAAATCAGCGCGCAGCGTCTGTTGCTCAGTTCCGTTTTTCCGCACTTACTCAGTGCCTCGGAATACCGTTGCTCAGTTTTGTCAGGTTAATCCTATTTACCTCGAGTTATTCGATCCGTACTCGATGGCTTCTTCGGAACCGACAACTCCTCGATCCGGCTTCAAAAAATGCCGAGATTGTGGGAAAAAGATGTCGCTGACTGACCCTCACAGAGTTTGTCTGTGGTGTTTGGGAGCTGAACACCATTGTTCGGAGTGCGAGGACTGTATGTCCATGACAGCTAAGGCCCTGAAGGAGCGTAGGGGGAAGCTGGAGAAAGGTAAGACTTTTAAAGCTTCTTCTTCCTCGACGAAGTCGAGACATTCGTCTCCTCGTCACCATTCGCGCTCCAGGTCTCGGAGTGGGTCCCATCACTCCTCGAGATCGAAGCACTCGAAGAGGAGACGTCTAAGATCCCCTTCTCCGTCTTCCTCTTCCTCTGTTTCTCCAAAGAGAATCCCTTGCCCTACGAAACATAGTTCCCGGGCTGAATGGGAGGAATTCCGCAAAAATATGATGAGCGTCTTCGAGAAAGCGGCCTCGACCCCCTCGAAGACTGCCGAGAGCGATGCTCGGGTCGAAAGACCCGAAGATCAAAAACGCCGCGAGTCGCGGTACCCGGCCAAGGAAACGTCTCGAGCGCGTCTCGAACCCTCGAATAGAACTATGACCTCAAAACCTTCTTCGAAGGTTCCGTCGACGAAGGTTCTGTCGACGCCGAGGTCGGTGTCTTCGACGCCGTTGTCGAAGGGACCTTCGACACACGGGTCTGTCGACTCGACGCCAGCTTCGACACCGGCTTCGACGCCAAGAAAAGTCACGGTTACGACACACCCAGTGACTATCCCCAGGTCCTCGATGACGATGGCGTCGAGATTGTCGAGCAGAATCCCAATTCTGTCGAGGTCATCGAGGCCTCCCCCTTTGTTTTCGAGGCCGATTATGACAAGTTTGGCACCCTCTGCCTTGGAAATGGGGTTTACACCCTTTATGAGTTCAGAACAATTGAGAACTATGTCCTCAATTATGGAAGAGGGTGAATTGTCTGAACAGGAAGACACATTTGAGTTGCAGGGACCTGTAACCCCAATTAGAGAGGAGTTTTCCTCTGAAGAACGCAGGTTAAAGGATCTTCATGATTCCTTACATTAGGCAAGTGGGTTAGACACTTCCCCTGAGGTGGAGTTTGCTAGGCCAGACCCGGGGGAGCATGCTGAAACCCCCTATAGAGCCTTAATGGCCAGGATCACAGAGTTTATGGGGTGGTCTGCACCTTCACAATCTTTCCAACAAGATGACCTCACAGATATTCTTGACAAAGGCCCACAGGAGGATCCTGTGGTGCCTTTTCATAAAGTTCTTCAGAGGAAGATTATGACGAACTGGGAAACCCCAGATGCCGTCCCGGCAGTAAATAAAAAACTGTCTACAAAATACAGGGTATCTTCTACAGACTCGAGAGTTTTTGTCAAAACACCCATCCCCAGAAAGTCTGGTGGTACAGGCAGCATCTTCTACTGATGTCAAGACGGCTTATCCTACCGTCCCACAGGACAGGGACGATAAAAAATATGATGCTATGGCAAAGAAGGTTTTTTCGGCATGTAGCATGGCGTTAAAATCTGTTAATGCTACTTGCACCCTTGCTAGATTCAGCCATACACTTTGGGAGTGTGCTTCTACAGCGGCTGACTGCGTCCCAGAGGGAGAAGAAAGGGAGGCGTTCCTGAATATTAAACGTGACGGTAAAGACGCTATGTGCGTATCCCTCCAGACGGGCATTGATTCAGCTGACAGTATCAGCAGAGCAAGTACAACAACCAGGAGATTTGCTTGGTTGAGAAAGTCTGGTTTTGCCCCAGATGTGCAAGCCAGGCTCTTGAACATGCCATTCGATGCCTCTTCTTTGTTCGGGAAAAAGGCGGATGACAGTTTAGAGAAACTGCGAACTTCAAAAGCAGCAGCAAAATCCATAGGCGCTGCAATCCGTCAGACACCTTTTTCGTCCCACAGGAACCTCTGCGAGGGGCAAGTCCTTTCGCTTCTACTCCGCATTCGGAAGAGGTAGAGGACGACCGGCTCAAAGGGGACAAAGAAGAACTACCCGAGGTGGACGGGGTAGATATTCAAAAGCCGCAGCAACAGCAGGTGCCTCTTTACCATCGGCATCTGCATCAGCCGCCCCAAAACCACTCTGAGGACTTCCCTCACAGGACACCTGTAGGAGGCAGGTTGACTCAACATCTGGCAGAATGGCAGGCTATCACGTCAGATGCTTGGGCATTGGAAACAGTTGCCCAAGGTTACTGCCTGCCTTTCCTACGCATACCTCAGAGTCATCCACTGGGGATCAGCTCTCAGAAAGCTCCAGATCTGCTCCTCTTGCAGGAAATTTTGGACCTGCTAGAGAAAGGTGCCATAGAACCGGTACCTGTAGCGGAGAGGAACAAGGGCTGATACTCCCCTTACTTTCTCATTCCAAAGAAAGACGGAGGACTGAGACCCATCTTGGACTTGCGAGAATTGAACAAATTCCTCAGGAAAGACAAATTCAAGATGGTCACTCTTTCTCAGATCCTCCAGGCCCTTCAGTTCCAGGACTGGTTGGTATCTCTAGACCTTCAGGACGCTTATTTCCATGTGCCTATCCATCTCAAACACAGGAAATACCTGAGGTTCGCAATTGGCAACTCTCATTATCAATTTCGAGTGCTGCCATTTGGGCTGACCTCCGCCCCGAGGGTCTTCACCAAGTTAATGTCGGTAGTGGCGGCAAGTCTAAGGAGGGAAGGGATTCACGTCTACCCCTACCTGGACGATTGGTTGATCAGGGCTGTATCTTCGGAACAAGCTCAGATCCAGCTAAATCACGTGTGCCACTCCCTTCACAAACTGGGCTTCTCCCTCAATTTAAAGAAGTCACAAATTATACCATCGCAGAGACTCCAGTTCATAGGAGCGATCCTGGACACTTCCCCGGGAAAAGCCTCGCCACCAGAGGTAAGGCTCAAGATATTCTACAGATGGGTACCAAGTTCCAAGATGCCCAACGTCTCCCAGCCTTCGACTTTTTGAGGTTGCTAGGCCTCATGGCATCCTGCATTTTCCTAGTGCCAGAGGCTCGCCTGAGAATGAGAGCCCTCCAGTGGACACTGAGGACTCAGTGGTCACAATTCTCAGGGAGAATGACAGATCTTCTTCAGGTTCCCGACAGGGTGGCTCGAGACCTTCAGTGGTAGGCCTGTCAGGAGAACATTCTGAAAGGAGAACAATTTTGGCAACCCTGGCCGGAGATAACAGTAGTCACGGACGCCTCACTCACGGGGTGGGGAGCCCATGCCAACGACTTGACGATCAGCGGTCGTTGGTCTCCATCAGAGTCCAGACTACATATCAACCTGTTAGAGCTGAGAGCCATCAGACTTGCGCTGAAGGCGTTCCTGCCAGCTGTACAAGGGAAAAATGTCCTGATAATGACGGACAACACGGTGGCCATGCATTACCTCAACAAAAGAGGAGGCGTAGGATCACTACCCCTGTGCAGAGAGGCGATGCAGCTCTGGTTTTGGGCAATCCAAGAAGGAATCTCTCTATCGGCAGTTTACCTAGCCGGAGAGAAGAACTTGACAGCGGACGCTCTGAGCAGGCAGAGCACAGTCTCCCACGAGTGGGAGCTAGCTCAGGAAGTCCTTCAAGAGATCTTCGCCCTTTGGGGAACCCCTCAGGTGGATCTGTTCGCCACCAGCCTCAACAGGAAATGCGATCTGTTCTGCTCAAGGGAATTTCCCCCGAGAGGAGCTCTGGGAGACGCGTTCATAGTGGACTGGGAGTTTCCGCTTCTGTACGCGTTCCCACCGGTCCCCGTCATTCCTCAAATGATCAGGAGGTTGAGAAGATTCCGAAGAACCATGATCCTAATTGCCCCAGATTGGGCCAGGAGAACGTGGTACCCGGACCTTCTAGACTTGTCCATCTGCCCTCCAATTCGACTTCCACTCAGAGAGAACCTACTCTCACAGAAGGGAGGTCAGGTTCTCCATCCATACATCAAAACCCTCAACCTTCACGCTTGGCTTCGGAAAGGCTGAGGTACAAGAATTGGGACCTCCCTGATGATGTTATGGAGATGTTGCTTTCGGCAAGGAGGCCATCAACAAAGTCTTTATACCGCTACCGTTGGAACAGATTTTCCAGCTGGTGTAGAGAACAGAATTTCGACCCCTTTTCATGTGGTACACCAATGGTTTTGTCCTTCCTACTATATTTGGCGAATTCAGGCCTTCAAGTTGGCACCATTAAGGGCTATCTCGCAGCGCTATCCATCTTTAAGCGCACTGCGGAAGAACCATCCTATTTCACGTTACCCTTGGTAATACAGTTTCTAAAGGGGTTAACCAATGTTTATCCCCCAAGACCATTCCAAGTTCCCCTATGGGATTTAAACTTAGTCCTAACTTTCCTTATGGGCACACCTTTCGAACCACTCCATTCTTGTTCGTTAAGATTCCTTACCCTTAAAACTGTTTTATTAATAGCACTTACATCTGCTAGAAGGGTGAGCGAATTACAAGCTCTTTCTTGTAAACCCCCTCATACAATCTTTCACAAAGACAAAGTTGTCCTGCAAGTGAAGCCTAATTTCCTCCCAAAGGTGGTTTCTGAATTCCATATCACTCAGAAGATTACCCTACCATCTTTCTATCCTCCTCCTCATCCGGGGAAAGAGGAAGAGAGGTTACACAGGCTAGACCCTAGAAGGGCTTTAAGTTTTTACATCAGTAGACTAGCCAGGATAAGAAAGGCAGACCAGCTGTTTGTAGGTTACACAGGTCACAAGCTGGGGTCACCAATAACTAAGCAGACCATTTCCAGATGGATCATTCTAGCCATTCTGGAATGTTATAAACTGGCAGGGAAAGAGCCCCCTCAAAACCTTAGGGCTCATTCGATCAGAGGTATTGCAGCTTCATCGGCCCTCAAAAGAGGTGTGCTGGTTAAAGACATCTGTGCGGCCGCTACATGGTCGTCTATCCATACCTTTACACGATTTTACAACTTGGATTCCTCCTCCAGTCAAGAGACTAGGTTTGGAAGGGCTGTACTGCACTCTATTCATCAATAGAAGACAGTGTGAAGTCAGTACTCCCTCCTCCAATGATAGAATACTGCTATGGGAGCCTATCTAAGATAAGGAATACGTCGGAGGACACAATCCCTTCGAAGAACAAGTTACTTCTTACCTTGTAACGTTCTTTCGACGGGATGTTCCTCCGACGTATTCCTTATCGACCCTCCCATCCATCCCCGCAGTTGTACTTCCCTTGTTGTTGCAGTTTACGCTCCTTCAGGGTGATTAGTCTAGTCCAGAAAGAATTATTGTGGGCTATAAAACGGAACTGAGCAACGGACGCTGAGCGCGGCCTTTATAGGCAGGATGACGTCGATACGGCGGCTGTCGAGGGACATCGACTCGGAGGACGTCGACGCGCAGCGCCCTCTAGAGAAAAATTTTCCGAGGCCAGCAGAGCTGGAAGGAGATATCTAAGATAAGGAATACGTCAGAGGAACATCCCGTCGAAAGAACGTTACAAGGTAAGAAGTAACTTGTTCTTCGAAGACAGGCAGCCCTTTCAAGCCCAGCCATACAACCCAACCACCAGTACTTTCAAACATGCAACAAGGTTCCTCTAGTTTCCAAAGTACTTACACCCAGTGAAAGGAACTAGCGGATATTCGCCCATGTGACATCCCTGCAGTGGATGAGCACGAGGCAGAGGAGCAAGCCTCTAGAGGCACAACTCTGCTGCAGAATGACTGCCCAGTAGTGGTCCTCTCCCATACAATTCTAGCAGGAGGTTGCATAACATCTTAAACCCACTCATTGAAGGGGATAACATCAGACAGCTGGGTACTAGGCACAGTGAAAGAGGGTTACTTCATCAAGTTTTTAACAAAACTGCACGATCCACAGCCCGGGTTGCGAACAATAGCCCAGGAACATGTAAACATCCTACAGAAGGAGAGCCATGCACTCATCCTAGAGGGGGCAATAGAGGAAGTGCCAAGGAAATATGCTTAATTATTTGGTACACAAAAAAGGCAAAACTATGAGACCAATGCTAGATCTAAGACCCGCAACACTATTAAAACCCCTAAAATTCAGGATGAAATTACATCACCTCGTGTATTCCCCAAGGAATAAAAACATGTACTCCGCAAGGCAATCCCAGTGCTGTGTAGCCCTACCTAAAAGTATGGTTAACAGGAAGGGACACACAGTGTCGAGCAACACTCTACAGAGTAAACCTACTTCACAACCTAGGATTCTCAATCAATGAGAAGGAGTCAAGCCTCCTTCCAAGCAGAGTGAAGTTATTCCTAGATGTAGTCTGAAATACTCAGACAGCTACAGCATACCCAACACCGAAAAGAGTGCAGGCTTTACAATCACTTATTCAGCTATGAAAGGCAGGTCCAATGCTAACAGTCAAACGTTATGAGGCTCCTAGTTATGATGGCATCTTGCATATTCATAATACCCCATGCAGTCTCTGACTGCAAATAATGCTATGGTATGATATGATCTGGCATTAATAACGAGCATGTACACAAGTGTTTAGGTGCGACAAGACAAGGAGGTGGAAACAAAGAGAGGACAAAATAATGATCGTACTAGGCCTTGTGTCATTCAGATCGCGCAAGTGCGTGGAAGAGGGAAAGGAAGCAGTGCCAGGGGGAGGGGAAGAGGGAAGTGCTATTAACTCACAAGTGTGTGGCTCATAAGTGTAGAGAGAAGGGTCTGTAGGGTTGCAGATACAGATCCATAAGTGCTGGGGAAGCCCTGAGGCAGTGCAAGGGCAACTGAACATGCAGGAGTCTGGGCCTGAGTTTACAGGGTGACCAGGCGACCAGTGCGCGCAGCAGTCCGGTGCATCAGCAGGGGAGAGGAAAGCGGAACATAAAAAAAGCTCTTGAGTAGTTTCCTCAAAGATTTTCCAGAGGTGGTGCTGCTCAAGTTTGAGAGAGGCGGGGGGAGGCTGTTGGAAGGCCCCAGCGAGGAGATGGATCTGCCACCAACTCTCTGCTTGGAAAAGCATCTGACCCTCAAGAGAGTGATATGATAAATGGCATTTATAACACGCCTAAACACAAGTGTTTCAAGGCGCGACAAGGCAAGGGAGGGGAACAAGGGGAGGATGGACTCCGATCCTACTAGGCCAGGTGCCATTCAGATCGCGCAAGTGCGTGGAAAGTGGGCAGGGACAGTGCAATACAGGGCAAAGATAACAATAATTAAGTAGCGGCCTGCATGTGGAAAGTGCATGGTAAGTGCAGACACCAGGTGTCAAGGGCTGGGAGGGGGACTTTAGGGATACAGAGACAGTCCCCAAGTACAGGGTTGCAAGGGGGGCGGTGCAGGTGTGAACGCTGGCGGGGAAGGACCTAGTCCCGAGATCAGAGGGTGTCCAGGTAGCCAGTGCAGTTCCAGCTACAACTAGGAGGTCAGCAGAGGAGGGGAGGAGAAAAAGCAGAAGCAAAGAGAATGGTTTTGAGGAGCTTCCGGAACCAGAGATGGTTCTCCTCCAGTTTAGGGGAGGCAGGGAGGCTGTTCCAGAGGGAGGCCCCAGCCGAGGAAAGGGATCTCCCACCAACTTGTTGCTTGGAGAAGCGACTGACCCTGAGGGAGTTGGAGGCGGATGAGCGAAGCGCTCAAGAAGAGAGATATGTCACGATGCCCGCTCCCGGGGAGCCGGCTCAGGCCCTGCGTCCCCGAAAGCGGATATCAAGTCCCCGGGGAAGGTCCCAACAACCCCTTATAGGGGCCCTTTGGACAGCGTCCTGGCGCCTATGGCACCAGGCTCATTATGAAAGTGTTTGGGTGCACTTACCTGATGCAGACCATGCTGCAGAACCCCGGCCTCCTTGAGGCCTGAAAGGAACTTCTTTACCTGTGGGACTCATTTACCACCCCGGCGTGGTCAGGGAAGGATACATACCTGATTGGAGGAAGGACCCATTCTAGGAACTTCTTCCAAGGCTATTTAAACCACACCCGATCAGCCACACGTGCTTCGCGTTGTTCTGCATCTAGCAGCTGGACGGTCACCGTGTCTGCTCCTGCATCTTGACTTCTGCCACACCTGCCAGCATCCTGAAACACCTGCAAAGGAAGGGAACAAGAGAACAGAAGAAGGAGAAGGCCTCACCTGCTAAATCTGCATCCCAGAGACATTTCGCCGACAATCCTGCAAAGGAAGACATTTTTAAAAGCACATCACATCCATCGCTGCAGCGCCGCATTCTACTCACCTTTACAGGGCGCCTCCATGTTCAGCAGCGACCATCCGGATTTGCAGTCGCGCCCCCGCGCCTAGGGAGAAAAAGACAAGAACAAAGGTGAGAGAAAGAAGAGAAAAGGGAAGCTAAAACTCCATGTCAAGACTTACCTGTTGGGTCATTCCCTGATTCATTTCGGGTCCGCGCCGCATCCAGGCATTTTCGGACCCCGGCCCCTAAGGGGAAAAAGACATCAGCGTTAATGAGTGAATGAAAAGACATTACCAAAACACTCATTAAAGACTTACCTGATTTCCACAAGGATTTCACCGCTCACCTCGGGTCGGTGCCTGTTCCCCGGCATTCCGTACCCCGGCCCCCATGGGGAAAAAGACACTAGCATTAGAACATTAATGCATGGACACAAGGGGAACCACTTATAGAAAAACTTACCTGGAAGCAAAGCAAGTTTGGTTCTCACCCATCCGAAAATCCAGTGACGTAACTGGATACCAACGCGCCCCTGCATCAGAAGCAGGATGGAGAGCTCGTCCTTCCAGACCCTAAGGTGAGACGCTACGGGGAAGCACAGAAGGGTTTTGAGGAGGGTGAGAGGGGTAAGTGGGAGGCCGATTGCATTACCCCGCAGACAGTTAACCCCCTATTCTCACCTACAGAAGGATACTTCTGCGAGTCAGACAAGCCAGATCTGGGGCCCGGTCCAGTCCGTCTTCCAAACCCTGCACATCACCTTAGACTAGGTCACAGCAGCGCGAACCAGGCCAGCGCCCCCGTGGGAGTCAGGTGAGCGTTACAGATATTTAGGAAGAGAGAGTTGGAGGTATTGATGCCCCAGAAGGCCTTGTGGATGATGCAGAGGGTTTTGAACTTAATCCTCGCAGCCACTGGGAGCCAGTGCAGATTCAGTCCTGGAGAGATATGATCCCTGGGCTTGAGGCAAGGACAAGTCTCGCAGTCTTGTTCTGGATAATTTGCAGTGGGTGGAGAGTAGAAGCAGGCAGATTTAGAAAGAGGCTGTTGCAATAGTCCAGCCTAAAGAGAACCAGAGCTCTGAAGACAATGAGCCTCTGGGGGAAGGAGAGGAAAGGAAGAATACCTCTGAAGAGTTGCAGCTGGTAGTGTGACTTCTTAGAGATGTCAGAGGTGTGAGGAGAGAAGGAGAGTGTGGAGTCGAAGATGACCCCAAGGTTTTTAGCCTTGCAGGTGGGAGCAGGAAGAGGGCCAAGAGAGGCCGGCCAGAGAGCTGCAGGGAATGAGGGACCGGGTGTGCCGAAGAGGAGAATCTCAGTCTTACTGGCATTAAGGCAGAGGTCATTGGCAGCACACCACTCCTGGATAGCAGACAGAGATGAGGGAAGGAGAGGAGGCAGAGGGTAGCCTTAGAAAGAGCTGGGTGTCATCAGCATAGCAGTGAAAGTTGGGGCAGAGAGCGCTGATGCAGTGGGCAAGGAGTGCCAGGTATTGGTTGAACAGCCAAGGAGAGAGGTTAGACCCCTGCGGGACACCACAGGTAGAGAAAAAGATAGCGGATAGGAAGGACCCAAGTTGGACCTCGGATTGTTGGTCAGAGAGGAAAGTAGTCAGCCAAGCCAGAGCCTGACAAGTGATACAGAGACGGTTGAGCAGGATGGCCTGGTTGACCGTGTCAAAGGCCGAAGAGAGATCAAGCAAGATGAGGACACAGGGGGTGTTAGAGTCAAGGTTGGAGTGTAGCTCTTCACGGTTGTTCAGGAGAGCAGTTTCCGTGCTTCTGGCAGCTCTGAAGCCAGACTGATGATCATGAAGACAACCAACAGATTCAGTGTGGAGATTAAGCTGTGAGATGGCCAGTTTCTCCAGGAGCTTGCCCAGGAAGGGAGTGATGGAGATTGGGCGATAGTTAGCTGGGCAAGAGTGGTCGGCAGAGGGTGTCTTAAGAAGAGGGTTCACAAGGGAATGCTTCAGGGGGATGGGAAGACTCCAGTGGCGAAGGAGTGATTATAGAAATCAGCCAGGGCAGGAGCCAGGGAGTGGATGTGGTCCTTGATAGTTTTGGAGGAACAGGGGTGAACCTATTTCAACGAAAATTTCATAGATCGGACTTGTCTAGAAACCTCATCTGCGGAGAAAAGGGAAAAGGCAGAGAAGGGGGGTGGCTGCAGAAGGGTCAGTGGAAGAGCAGGGAGTAGCGCGAGGGAGGGGATAGGAGGAGAGTGACGACAGGATGTCCTGAGTTTGAGATGAAGTGAGAATCCAGTGCCGTGCAGAGGACCTGGGAAGGGACAGGAGAGGTAGAGACGGCGGCAGGATTGGTCAGTTCCTTGCAGATTTTAAAGAGTTCAGCTGAGTTGTTAGGTGCCGCAGAGAAGCAGGGTTGAGTATGAGCTCTCTTCTTGGTGAGGACGGAGAGCCAGTATTGCATTTGCAGCATGTGACAGGCCAGTTTGTCAGAGGATGCACATGAAGCATGCCATTTCCTCTCGGCCACCCGGCGCTTGCGTTTTAGGGTGACGAGTTTGGAGTCGTACCAGGAGTTACACTTGACATTGGGCTTCAGGCGGATTCTCATTACGGGGGCAAGGATATCAAGAGTATTAGATAAAGCAGAGTGGAGAGTGGAGAGGGCTATGTCAGGGTGAGAGTCAGCCAAAGAGGGGGTGGGGTGTGAGAAGGTGGCGGCGAAAGCCTCCGCTGACACGGGCTTCATGGGTCGGATGACCGAGAAGGTGGGTGGCAGTGATGGAGGTGGCTTGGCCTGAGGGGTAAAGAGGCTGAGATGGGAGGAAAGAAGAAAGGGATCACTCCAGGAGAGATGAGTGGTGAGAGGGACAGAAAGGGGAAGGTCTGAGGAGATCGGAACATCCAGTGTGTGCCCTGCAGAGTGAGTCGGGTCAGAGTGAGAGAGAGTCACAGAGGTCGCGGAAGAGTCCAGAGGGAGGACAGGAGGCATCCAGGTGGATGTTGAAGCCTCCAAGAAGGAGGAGTTGAGTGATTGAGGCCAGGAGTGAGGAGGAGAGGTCAGCCCACTCGGAGAGGAAGGAGGAGATCTGACCAGGTGGCCGATGGATAGTAGCCACAGTAAGGGAATGGCTAGGGGAGAGAGAGCCTGCAGACGAGGCATTTAAAACAGGAGTAGGCCTGCGTAGGAGTGACAGAGGCAGGAATCCACTCGGGGAAGATCAGGGCTATCCCACCACCAGAGCCGTAGGACCTGGGTGCGGAGAGGCTCTTGTAGCCGTCATGTAGGAGCGGGACAAAGCTGGTGACAGAGATGTCCGTGAACCATGTCTCTGAGACCGAGGACATCGAGGTCAAGTTCTTCCAGAAGGTGGCAGATATCAGGGAGTGTTTGACAGGAGAGCGAGAGTTAAGAGTGGCAATGTGGAGAAGGTTGCCATCCTTGAAGGACTTCCGGGGAGGGGTACAGATCAGAGGTACGCCCTGCGGAGGTGTAGAAGGAGCCCGAGAGGGGACAGAGAGGGAGTGGGAAGGCAAGGTAGCCAAGGAAAGGGAGAGGGCACAGCTGGAGAAGAAAGGAAGTTGATGAGGCGCGGTAAGTTCAATCAAAGAGATGAAGGTTGGCCTGAGGGCCTTGGACCAAGACTGTCCCGTTAGAGTAGACATTAATGATGACCTTAGAGGAATGGAAGGAGGCCAGGAGGGCGTCCCAACGGGTGCCCCCATTAATGGGAGAAGAGAAGAGAAGAGGAGAGAGAACAGAGACCATATGAAGGTTCCATAAGTCAGGTGAAGGCACAACAAACAAGATGTCTGTGAAAGTTTCCTTGGAGGAGGCACTGGTGTAGGTGTCAGCGATAGGGAGGCCTCAGTTGGAGACCAGGATGTCCTTTTTAAACATCATCCTACCAGATTTAGTGAGCAGAGCAGGATAGTCAATAGAGAAGCAGTTAGAAAAGATAGGAGAGACAGAGAGCACCATAGAGTAGGTGGGAGAGGAGTGGGTGGAAGGAAAGGTGGAAACACTAGGGAGGGACACTAGAATAGGCAGACAAGACAGCGAGAGGCAAGCAAGTTGAGCAGTAGTGAGAAGACACACCTAAGTTTGAGACACCTGAAAGGGGAGGAAAAGGCCTAATTTTCACAATGCAATTTTAAATACTGATGCAGTGCAAATTAGAACACGAGGTAAGCACAGTCGTGTTTAGGAGTCAGAAGATGGAAGGGGGGAGTAGGCCGGGAAGCTAGTGGGACTGTTCAGGAAGGCTGACTGGCAACTGGCGTCCCCTGTAGACACTTGCAGACACAACAGGAGCCGCTACCGTGGGTTGCAGTTGGATGGGTCGAGAGCTCGAGAAGGAAGATGTTTTGGAGGAGAGAGTTGATGGTTGAGCGGTCCCAGGCCCCAGAATGCCTTGTGGACGATGCAGAGGGTCTTGAACCCTTGCAGCCACGGGCAGGCAGTGAAGAAATTTCAGAGATGGAGAATTACGATCCCTGGGCTTGAGGCCAAGGACAAGTCTTGCAGTCCTGTTGTGAATAAGTTGTAAAGGTCGAAGAGTAAAGGCAGGAAGGTTTAGAAAGAGGCTGTGCAATAGTCCAGCCTAGAGAGGACAAAAGCTCTGCTCTGGAGATAGTGAGCTCCTTGGTGCAATAAATGAGCAGCAGTGGATGGCGGAGCAATGGTCCCAAAAACCAGGCAAATGGGATGTTCTAGTGGTAGTCTTGAATACCGTAAACAGAAGTGGCACACTGTCTGCACCTCGCAGCTCAAGGAAAATGGACAACAAAGCTGAAGACTTATCACATATACTGGTTAGAACTCCTAGCAATAAAGATGGCACTGGTTTACTTTCAAACTGTTTTGGAATGGAAAAACATCCTCATACAAACAGACAACACAATTGCAATGTTTTATATCAACAAACAGGCAGAACACACTCCAAACAGCTGTCCTTCTTGGCACAATACATTTGTCACTAGTGCATACAAAGGAACATATCCAACCAAGTGCAACATTTTCTAGGGGTTCGTCTGCATGGGATCTTTCATGGATTCACATGCTTATGAATATTCCCTGTCATCAAGCTGGGAATCCTCGGTAAGAATAAAACCATTTTTTCTTTACATTTGAAACTGCTTGCACTTGCTGTCACTTTGGGGGTCATACTGCCCCAGCCAATGAGAGTAGTCCTCCTTCGCTCCACAGCTGGTGGCCATCTTCAGGTTTTTACTGCACGTTTAAGTGTTTGGAGTCCTCATGTTTTGCTCCTCAAACTCAATAATTAATTTTGAAAAACTTTTTTTTTTCTAATTGTTTTCTTTCATCATCGGCCACCTTTTTGACTGCTGGTAACGGGGATCCGTTTCAGCTGAAGATGGAACATCGAAGATTTTCTCGTTCAAGGAGGCCTTCTCTAATTTCAGGCCTTCTCCATGCGACTATGGCAGATGCCAGCAAGAAGAGCCTCTTCAGGCCCTGCTCGAAGTGTCGCCTCAAGTAAATTTCTGTCGATTACCATCATTAAAAATGCATCTTTTGCTTGCCCGCAGACCATAATGTGGGCATTTGCTCCATTTGCCAGTTCTTCCTTCCAGGTTTTGGAAGAGATCGCCATAGAAGGTTGGTGGCTTGGCTGGAGGAACCTGCCAGGGCCTCTGACTCGGCCTCCATCCACAGTCATGCCTCTGCTCGGGTTGGATGACCCGTGAAACAGAATCCCTCTAGGAAGAGGCTGGGATCCCATGAGGACGCTTCCTTGGGGAAGAAAAGTAAGAAGGGGCACACTTTGCATGCTTCTGCTGCCCCCCTGTCGACATCAGTGACAGCGGCTTTGTCTTCGACTACGAAACATACTACCCACTCTTCAGCGAACAAACCCATCCAGAATGACCCCGTTGACGAGCCCCCACGGGAACATCATCGTGGATATCTATGACAACTACTCAGTTGACAAGCCATGAACACAAATTGTTGTGAGTGCCAATTCCTCCATCCACGACCTTGTTGTTGACGGTCCATAAGGTGAAATGGCCTCCTCGTTGACGACTGCTTTGTCGACTGTTGGCCAGAATTGCATGCAGTACCCTCTGGGACCACTACACACAATTAGGACTACATGTGTTAGCCAAACCAACCTTTGATATATGTCTGTACCACGCAGTTTTTGGTAGCGAGCTGAGCAGCCAGGCTTATCTCAAGAGTGAATGTAAGCAGTACAAGTAGTTACACAGAGGATGTTCAATCACAGTGGTTCAAGTAAACACTTCTACTCAAGGTTTCTTGGTAAAACACTTATTAATTTATTACATAATCATTTAGAAAACATTTCACTAGAAGAAGGCAACTTAATATTATATACCTATACACTTCAATACAAAACTGTAAGCTTTTGAGACAGTTTGAGCTCACCTGAAATAGGAGACAAATGACAGTTCAGTTACTTAGAAGTGACCAAAAGGGGCAAGGTAAGTAGAATAGATCACATATACTTGTTAGACAATGCAAATAGTTCCAGTTCACCAGAGGAGTTCAATTCAAGTCAATAGGCCAGGCCAAAGTCCATGGGCTAGTGTTCTGGATAGGAAAGAGCAGTTATGGTATCAAACGGTAAAGTCTTTGCAAAAGTTCTCAGAAGTAGTTTAGGCTAAAAAGGATCATATGTCGGGTCACAAGTTGATTAGGCCTGTAAATTGGGAAAGTTTCACAAACTTTCACAGCGAGAGTGGCGTTCTCTCAATCGGGTTGGCACAGTACCTTATTATGAAGAACAAAATGCAGCCGACGATGCTGGTTCCTGGCAGGTCCTGCAGATATCACTGTTCCTGTGCCTCAGTTTCGGGCACCTTCCTCACTTCCTGCCCACCCCAGACACCAGAGGCAGTCTTCACTCCTGAAGCCTGCCAAAGGCACACGAACAAAGGGACCAAACCTGCTTTGGCCCGCAGAGACAAACACTAGGAGGATCTTTCCAAAAAGAAACTGTGAAAAAAGAATACCAGACCTGTTTAAACAAAGGGGTTTAAGACGCGATCTTGAAAAACATGGCTCCCGTGATTTTTAGCTACCGGTGTTCCCGGTCGGGAAAAATCATGATGGTTTGTTGTAAAACCACTGCCACCAGCTTTTTCAATAGGAAAGGGTAGCATTGGACTGCTACATCAGTATTTAGACACAGGGGATACTATGTAACCCCTCCAGCACTCCATTGTAAGATGGTGTGTGTTGGGTCTAGGAATTTGGAAAGACTAGTAAAGTCAATTTCACTTTACATTCTCTGGGAAATAGTAGTTTATACCAGAGAAGGCATCCAAACCTTTGGGATGTGTAAAAGACATCCCTCTGTCACTGAGGGTGCTGTGTAACACACATGAAAAGAGGATTCCTATGGAGGTATCTAAAACTCCATAATCGAAGAACACAAGTGAAAAACACACATCAAAATACATGAAATAGTGGGGAAAAAAAGGCTTGCACTCTTTCGAGGTAAAGAAATCAAGTCCTCAAAATACAGCAAAGTTGCTGGGGGTCTCTAAGGTGAAGGGAATCGGCACATTTATGAGAATTCTCCCTAACACTTGTCTGTTGCCCCCCCCCCCCCCCCACAGACCATCAGCATTTTGGTGATTACACCCTGACCTGTGTTCAATGGTAAAATCAAACTCCTGTAGGCTGGTTGACCATCTTAACAATTTAGGATTCTCCCCCTTCATCTGCATTAACCATCTCAAGGTTGGTGGTCAATCTGAATCACAAAAGTAGATCCATACCAGGATGGTCTAAACTTCTTCAGTGACCACACAATAGCAAAACATTCTCTTTCAATCGTTGCCCACCTTGTTTCTGGTTCCTTCAGCTTTCTGCTGATGAAGCAGATGGGGTGCTCCCTACCTTTCTCATCCAGCTGGCTCAGAACTGCACCTATACCTGTATTGGAAGCATCTGTTTGCACAATGAAGGTTTGACTGTAGCCAGGAGCTCTTAAGACAGGAGCTTGACAGAGGGCTTTCTTAAGTCCTTCAAATGCCTTGTTGCACTCCTCATTCCATCTGACTTTTTTAGGAAATTTGGCTGAGGAGACCACAATCAACGGAGAAGCTATGGACCCATAGTTCTCAATGAAGTTCCTATAATAACCAGTGAGACCTAAGGAGGCTCTCACTTGGGTTTGAGTAGTAGGGGTGGACCATTCTTGTACTTTGCTAGGCAATGGCCTTATTTTACCTCCTCCTACCTCATGTCCAAGGTAGACAAGTTTGCTCTGACCAATTTGACATTTACTTACCTTTATTGTCAGATGGGTCTGCTCAAGAGCCTGTAAAAGATATCCTAAGTGGTCAACCTGTTCTTTCCAAGCCCGGCTGAACACTGCAATGTCATCCAAGTATTCCATGCAGAAGTCCTCTATCCCATTCAGAACTTGATTAACCATCCTTTGGAATGTTGTGGGTGCATGCTTTAGTCCAAAAGGCATTACCTTAAACCGGTAGAGGCCTGCTGGGTTTGAAAATGCAGTTTTCTCCTTGGCATGGTCTTTGAGGGCTATTTGCCAATAGCCTCACGTTGGGTCAAATGTACTGAGGTACTTGGCTGAACCAAGTTTGTCCACCAGATCATCTGTCCTAGGTAAAGGATGGGCGCCAGTCTTAGTGACTGCATTTAGAGCTCTATAGTCCACACAGAATCTCAACTCATTGGATCCTTCCTTTGGCACTAGCACAACTGGACTAGACTGTGGAATGCTAGAGGGTTCTATTACCCCGAGATCAAGCATCTTGTTGACCTCTTCCTTTATGTGGGTTCTGACATTATCTGACCTCCTGTAACCTCTGCTTTTAACAGGTAAACGGTCACCAGTCAGAATATCATGCTGGCCCCAAGGGGTTAAGCCTGGTGATAGTGAAAACAGGGAGGCACACTGATTTAACAGAAACTTGCACTCCTCCTGTTGTTCCAGTGTCAGACTACAAGAGAGATTAACTCCTTCTATTTTCTCATCTAAAGGTTTTCCCCTGAGTAGATCGGGTAGAGGTTCACTCTCTTCCTCCTCTTGAACTGAAGCTAGATGCAAAGCTCCCACTTCTGGCCTGGTGACATAACCTTTTAGATGGTTGGTGTGAAAGACCCTGGGGGCCTCCTTAGAATTGCCTAGTTGACCTCTCCAAGTTTTCCCACAACCTTGAAGGGTCTTATCCATTTGTCCTGTAAGGCCCTCTGCCTTGTAGGAACCATAACTAAAACTTGTTGGTCTTGAGTAAACTAAACCATGTTGACCTTCTGGTCATGCCAATGCTTCACCAGAGCCTGACCTGCTTTTAAGTTATCAGATGCTTCTGTCATCATGTGTCATTCTCCTCTGGAGACCTAACGCATAGTCAGTGACTCTCACTAGCTTGGGAGAAGGAGCACTCTCAAACACCTCCTTAATTAGGGCCAGTGGATCTCTAACTGGATGACCATAGAGAAGCTAAAAGGGAGTAAATCCAACTCCCTCCTGAGGGACTTCTCTAAAAGCAAATGGAAGGCATGGCAGTAGAAGGTCCCACTTTCTTCTAAGACGTTCCTTTAAAGCACCTATTATGCTCTTCATAGTACGGTTAAACCACTCTACCAATCCATTTGTCTGTGGATGGTAGGGAGTTGAGAACTTGTAAGTTACTCCACAGTTTTTCCCACATGGCCTGCATGTAGTGGGACATAGTTTGAACCCCTGTCAGAGATGACTTCCTTAGGAAAACCTACCCTGGTAAAAATACCAAGTAGGGCCTTAGCAACACCCTGAGTTTTAACAGTCCTCATAGGTATGGCTTCAGGATACCTAGTAGCATGGTCTACTACAACCAATATAAATCGATTGCCTGAAGATGTTGATTGGTCTAAGGGACCAACAACGTTGATTCCTACCCTCTCAAAATAGTCTTCCACCACTGGGAGAGGCACTAAAAGTGCCACATTCTTGGCTCCACTCTTGCCAGATGTCTGACAAGTGTGACAGCACCTACAGAATTCATATACATCAGACCTCCAGCTGATGCTCGACGGAACGTCCCTCCCTTGCGAAAATGTTCTAGGATTTTCTCTGTTTGTAATTCAGGATCCGGGCCGGGGTTGAGCCCCAGATGGCGGTTTCCGTATCAGGGCCCTATGCGTTCTCTCCAGCGTGAACCCCTGAGTGAGTGCCCCAGGGCCTATTTCCTGCAACAGCAGGTTTTCAATTGTCTGTCTGGTTCGGTCCTTCTTCCCCTTCTGGGAGCCCGATAATTTGCACATTGTTTCTATGTGCCAGCCCTTCTGCTTCCTCTGCTCTGCATTCAAGAATCCCTACTTGCTGTTGCAAAATTGAAACTTCCTCGAGTTCTCGTTGCAGCTACTTTTCTTAGCTTGCACTTCTTTCTCTAACACACCTGTGCGCTCTGCTATGGACCTGACGTCTTTTCTCAAAAGGTTCACATCGATACTCATCGCATCAATCTTCAATTCCAGTACAGACTTTAAAGCTGCTATGGCTTTCAGAATCTGATGGTTTCCCCTTCCAGAAGCCTCTGCGCCTTGGGTCACCTGGGCCGCTGACGTTGCGCTGTCTGCTGCTTGGGCCAGTTTAACAAATATATCGATCGAGAACTGGATCCCTTTGCCCTTATTTGTCTTGGATGCCATTGTTGAGCCGGTCTGCACTGCTGCACTACACTGTCTGTTGTAGTGTGGCACCTTTTCTTGTCTATAGTGGTCCTGTTTTCCTTAATTGGACTTTCTTTTGTTGCAACTCATAGCTGTTAACTCACTTGTCTCACAATGGACATTGATAGTTGCGAGACCCCACTGTTAGCTCCCGGGAGCCTAAACATTTCCATCTAATAGTTGGAAACCTTCCTCTACCTCCTACCACAGCCTCACTTGATGCCGCCTCTGCCTTGACCTCCCTACTCCGTCCAGCATGTGACGGGAGACTTCAAGGTGCTTTGCTGAGTTCTCGCTGGTGTTTGGTGTCTGCACTCCCGGCCCACCTCCGTCTACACTCGTCCTTTTGCTCACTCACTTAGCCAGGGCCCCCTGTTAGTTCTGTCGCTGTGTCTGTTTCAAATCCCAAATATTCAGTAGAGGACCCTCACACCTTGTTCAATGCTCCCTTTCAATATCTCCTCATAGCTAAGCTCCAGCGGATTCAAATGAATGTCCCCTTAGGTTCGGGGCAACAGTTCTTCAGGGGGTGCTTGTTTCTATCAGGCCGTACTTGCCCACTCCACTTGCCTCCAGGGACCACGCATCCAACCTAGGGCCACTGGACTCTACGATCCGTATGCAACTACCCAACGACAAATGCATGTGCTCACCTCGCCGTCTGGGTGCTGCAGGACTTCTCCTGGGCGCTTAAATCTCTGTGGTTATGTCCAGAACCCACACTGCTGCACGACCACAGGGACACTGCGCTTCAGTCGTGTGTCAAACTATATCTGTAGCTGCTGCCTCTCTGTGCTACGGCTTGTAGCAGCTCTTGGCTTTAGTCCCTTTTATGAGCCAGCTATGTCACCCCAAAAATTGTGTCTCCTCCACGTTGCTAGCATCCATGCATTGCCTGCTCATTACTGTGCCCTCATTATGCAGCAGTGTTCTGGCCGGTCCTCGGGGGGGAAAACCAGTCTGCTATGGCTCGTAGATCCTTAGGCCCATTCTTCCTCGTGGGCACAACCGTATTGAGTTCCACGAGGTTGTTGCTTGTGCCTCTGTACGTTTCAGTCACTTCTTCTGGGTCGGACCATGCTGGAAACCACCCACCATCGTAGCTGTGCTCACAATGTACCAGCGGGTTTCCGCAATCGAACAGCCGTAAAAGTTGCGCAGTGTACGATGCTTATTTGCCTATTATGGTCTTCTCCCCCTCCCAACCTGGTGTCGTACACTCTTGCTCTTCCTTTTTGAACTGTGTAGCGAGAGTTCAGCTCTTCCGTTTGATGAATTTCACTTTCGTATCGGCAAACTCACCCTCTTGCCAGCAAAGTGAAACGTTGTGTTACAATGTAACTCAAGTGTACATTCTGCAGTTCCGTGTGAGCACCCGCCTTGCAACCACATTCACTCTCTCAATTCATGTTTCCTCCTCCGTACGAATCCTTCCACCTGCTGCAACAATATAGCTAGTATCTGCGAGGTGCGCTGCAACACCGACAGTCATTAGCTTATTTTGAAAGTGTTTGTTCAATTCAATTGCCTGATGAGGGTCCACGGCTTATGTATATCTACTGCTGCTCCGTCGTATATTGTTCGCATGGGGCACACCCTCCTTTGTTTGCAAGCTCTCTGATTGTCAGCCATGCCACTTCGGAAGATGGAGCTTGCTTCAGACTCCCGCCCCGATGTCGCCGGCTGTAGCACTGTCCCTGAGGGGGACCTCGAACCCGCCAGCTATGTTAAGCGTTACAGACCCTCCACCAACAACAGTCCGATCTTGTCCTCACAGCTAGCTGGCTTCTAATCTGCCTCTATCCATCCCTCAGCGACTTCGCTCCACGTGTCTTTGTGTTGCAGTGGTCTACTTGCCAAGTTGTTTGTCATGGTGCGCCCGCTATCTTGCTTTATTAGTGATCAGCCTCTCCAAAATTTCTCCAGCTCGCGTTCCGCGTCCTGTGTATAGATAGCTTCCAGCTTGTAGTCTTCGGTTGTTTGCTACTTCATACACTTATTTATTCTTTATTTTGCATCATTGCGTTCTATAGCCTCAGATTTCCATAGGGATCATTCAGGATTAGCAGGAACACAAAGAATCACGCCCTATCACTTGGCTCTGTAGCCACGCCTGCCCACAGGTAATAGACATTGTTAGGAAGAATTCTCATTTTTAGTGTTGGATTCCTCCCACCTTAGAGACCCCCAGCTCTTTTGCTGGACTTTTTAGGACTGTTTAATTTTGGCCCTGGAGTGAGTGAGCCCTTATCCTTTCCTCCTTCCCCCCCCCATCCTCTCCCCTTCCCCCTGACCTTAAATTGGTAATACATACTACTTAAGGTCAATGTAGGACACCAGACCACTCCTCCTTCCCCTCCCCCTCCCTCCCTCTCCCCCTACCTCAAATCCTACACCGTAACTCCCATCACCTACCCCCTCCTCTACCTTCCTCCCACCCTCTCCCCCCTTGTAAATAGTTCTACTTATTGTTCTAATGACCTGTTCATGTTTGCAAATATGCTTCGAGTGGATTGTGTCCTCCAACGTATTCCTCATCTTAGATGTATTCCATCCAGCTTTGCTGCTCTTCGGAAATCTTTTCGGCAGAGGGCGCCGTGCGTCGATGTCGTCGAGTCGATGGTCCCTCAAAGGCCTGCGTCGAGGGTGACGTCATCGGGTATATAAGTAGCACGCGCGGCGCCCGTTGGCTCCAGTTCCGTTTTTCCGCAGTATACGTTGCTTCGGAGATTCGGCGCGCCTTGAGTTCTGTGAAGAATAATAAATATAACTGAATATGTCCTCGTCATCGATGCCGACCACAACTCGGAAATTGGGTTTCAAAAAGTGCAAGTCGTGCGGTTCAAAAATGTCGATCACGGACCCGCACCAAGAGTGTTTGTGGTGCCTCGGAGAAGGCCAGAATATGGAGGCCTGTACGAAGTGTCAGGGGATGACGGGGAAGGCCTTGCGGGAAAAAAGAGGAAAACTACAGGTAGGTCGCAAAACCGATCGTAAAGCCTCTAGTGTCGAGTCGAGGTCCCGTCAGGAGAAATCTCCTCGACGCGAAAGGCATCGATCTAGGTCCCGAAGCCATTCCCAAGACATAAAAATCGAAGAAACGACGCCACAGGTCTCCCTCCACCTCGTCTACATACGAGTCTCTGAAAAGGATTAAATGCCCCACGAAACATTTGTCTCCCGAAGAGTGGGAAGCATTCAGGGTCAAAATGATGGAGGTGTTTGAGAAAGAAAAAGCCTCGGTCTGTGCCTTCTTCGGAAGCCAGCCGGGAGCGGCATCGCTCCGACACTCGCGCGCCCTCGAGCCCGGGTGATCGAAAAAGGAAGGATAGGGAACCTTCCAGGACGCCGAGCGAAAAACACTCGAGTCGAGTCGACCATTCAAGGTCACCGACGCCATCTGAGATCCATCACACCTTGAAGGAAAAATCTTCCAAGAGCGCCTCGATGCCCTCGTAGCAAACCCTGTTGACGACCACTATGTCGTCGACGCCCTTATCGACGCCAAAGCCCTCGGCGCCAAAGGCTCCAGCCAAGCCAGGGCAGCCAGAAAAAGGGAAAGGTAAGGTTACAAGACCTGTAATATCCTCAGAGCCCTGTAATACACCTCTGCCTCCTCCTCTCCCACAGAAGGTTTTCAAGCCACTCCCCAGGAAGGAGTTTTTCAAGTCCCTGACCTCAATTTTTGAGGAACAGGAGAGATCTGATGAGGAGAATGTACCTTTTGGGCTAGAATATGGCACCCCAAATGTCCCAGAATGTTTGATTTCAGAAGAAAGCAGAATGAGGGACTTGGTGGAATCATCACACAATGCAAGTGGCATTGACACAACCAGAACTAGGAGAGCATGCCAGTCCATCATACCGTCAATTAATGACGAAAGTAGTAGATTACTTAGAATGGGCTAGACCATCATCCCAAATCATCCAGGATGATTTAACAGATATATTGGACCATGGTCCCACCGAAGACCCAGTACTACCCTTTCACGTAGCCCTGCAAAATAGGGTGGCCAAGAATTGGGAAACTCCGGATTCTATTCCTCCGGTAAATAAATCCCTCACCTCAAAATACCGCCCAGCCAGTAGCGACCCCGGCTATCTGTCCAAACATTCAAGTCCCGAGAGTCTGGTCATACAGGCAGCCACAGCTTCTAACAAACTTGCGTACCCTTCTATCCCTCCAGACAGGGACGATAAGTGTGCGGATGGCTGGGCACGGAAGGTATTTTCAGCTGGGAGTATGGCTTTAAAATCTGCCAACTCCACATGTGCTTTGGCAAAATTTTCGTACACTCTGTGGGAGTGCATCGCAATGGTGGCGGAGCACATACCAGAAGGGGAAGAAATGGAAGGGTTCCTAGCTATTGTTAGAGATGGAAAGGAAGCCATGCAGGAATCCCTTCAATCTGGACTGGACACTGCGGATAGTGTAAGCAGGTCCATGGGCACTAGCATGGTAATGCGCAGATTTGCGTGGTTACAGAAGTCGGGTTTTGCACCGGACGTACAGAACTGCCTTCTGAACATGCCTTTTGACGGGTCTCACCTTTTTGGCAACAAGGCTGACGAGAGCCTTGAGAGGTTGCAGACCTCAAAAGCAGCTGCCAAATCTTTAGGAGCTGCTATTAGGCAACCTCAGCCTTTTCGTGGGCAAGGACAATCGTGGAGGGGACGATCCTATCGTTACTACTCCTCATATAGAAAGGCGAGAGGAATGGCCAGTCAAAGGGGCCAGAGAAAGGTCACTCGCGGTGGACGAGGAAAACGTGCAAAGCCAGCTCCAGCTGCAGCCTCTTTGCCATCAGCGTCTGCAACAACCACCACAAAACCACTTTGAGGACTTGCATCACAAAACACCTGTAGGAGGCAGGCTGTCACAGCATCTGCAAGAATGGCGAGCCATTACTTCAGATGTTTGGGCTCTAGAAATAATAGCTCAAGGCTATTGCCTTCCTTTTCAAACGCAACCTCAAAGCAATCCACCAGGGAGACACCCGTTGAAGTTTTCGGACCCGCTCCTACAGCAGAAAGTTCTAACCCTGCTGGAGAAAGGTGCTGTAGAACGAGTACCTGCAGCGGAGAAGAACAAGGGATGGTACTCCCCGTATTTTTTGATCCCCAAAAAGGACGGAGGACTGAGACCCATCTTGGACTTAAGAAACTTGAACAAGTTCCTCAGGAAGGACAAGTTCAAGATGGTTACCCTTTCTCAGATCCTTCAGGCCCTTCAACTTCAGGACTGGTTGGTGTCATTGGACCTCCAGGATGCTTATTTTCATGCGCTGATTCATCTCAAGCACAGAAAATACCTGAGGTTCGTAGTTGGCGACTCACACTATCAGTTTCGAGCCCTGCCATTCGGATTGACCTCCGCCCGAGGGTCTTCACCAAGTTAATGGTAGTGGTGGCAGCGCATCTCAGGAGAGGGGGGATTCATGTCTACCCCTACCTGGACGATTGGTTGATCAGGGCACGTTCTGCCAAGCAAGCACTGGATCATCTGAAAGTCACCTGCCACTTCCTCCACAGACTGGGCTTCTCCCTAAATTTCAAGAAGTCGCAAATTACACCTTCCTAACAGCTTCAGTACACAGGAGCTTTAGACACATCCTTGGGAAAGAGCTTGCCTCCCAAGTCGAGGGCTCAAGACATTCTTCAGATGGTTTCTAAATTCCAAAATGCCCAAAATCTCCAGGCTTACGACTTTTTAAAGTTGCTCGGCCTCATGGCATCCTGCATCTTCCTGGTGCCAGAGGCACGCTTGAGGATGAGATCCCTTCAATGGGCTCTAAAGACTCAGTGGTCCCAGTTCTCGGGTCAAATGATGGATCTTCTCCAGATTCCGAACAAGGTTCGACAAGATCTTCTATGGTGGACTTGTACACAGAACATCCTAAAAGTAGAACCTTTTTGGCAACCATGGCCGGAGATCACAGTAGTGACGGACGCCTCACTCATGGGGTGGGGAGCTCATGCCAACGATTTGACAATCAACGGTCGTTGGTCTCCATCGGAGTCCAAACTACGCATCAACCTTTTAGAGCTGAGGGCAATCAGACTAGCGCTGAAGGCCTTCCTGCCATCTGCCAGGGGAAAGAATGTCCTGATAATGACGGACAACAAAGTGGCCATGCATTATCTAAACAAAAAGGAGGTGTGGGGCCACTACCTCTGTGCAGAGAGGGAATGCAGCTCTGGTATTGGGCAATTCAGGAAGGAATCTCTTTAACGGCAATTCATCTAGCCGGGGAGGAGAATATGACGGCGGATGCTCTGAGCAGGCAGAGCACAGTGTCCCACGAATGAGAACTTGCTCAGGAAGTCATTCAAGAGATCTTCGCCCTTTGGGGAACCCCTCAAGTAGACCTATTTGCAACCGGTATCAACCGAAAGTGCGAAAGGTATTGCTCAAGGGATATTCCCCCGAGAGGAGCCTTGGGGGACACGTTTGTGGTGGAGTGGAATTTCCTACTATTGTATGCGATCCCTCCGATTCCCGTCATTCCTCAGGTCATCAGGCGGCTGAGACGCTTCGGGAGCCGCATGATCCTAATTGCCCCAGATTGGGCCAGGAGAACGTGGTACCCAGACCTTCTAGACATGTCAATCTGTCCTCCAGTACGTCTTCCTCAGAGAGAGAAGCTTCTCTCTCAAATGGAGGGTCAGGTTCTCCATCCAGAGGTCAAAACACTCAACCTTCATGCTTGGTATCTGAAAGGCTGAGATACAGGGATTGGAACCTTCCAGATGATGTTATGAAGGTGTTGCTTTTGGCAAGAAGGCCAGCAACAAAGTCTCTATACCGTTGCCGTTGGAAAAAGTTTTGCAACTGGTACAGAGAAAAGAATGTCAATCCTTTTCTATGTTCTATTCGGGAAGTACTATCTTTTCTTCTGACCCTAGCACATAGAGGTCTGAATGTTGGAACAATAAAAGGTTACCTTGTGGCGTTTTCCATTTTCTAGCGCTCGTCGGAAGAATGCTCCTACTTCAAAATTCCTTTGATAATACAATTCTTAAAAGGACTCATAATGTGTTTCCTCCTCACCCGTTCAAGTATCGATTGGGATCTCAATTTAGTCCTAAAATTCTTAATGTGTGCTCCTTATGAGCGTATGTACACGTGTCCATTAAGATTACTAACATGGAAAACTGCCTTCTTAGTTGCTTTAACATCTGCAAGAAGAGTGAGCGAATTGCAGGCACTGTCTTCTGGGCCACCCTATACTGTGTTCCATAAGGACAGAGTTGTGTTGAGGGTTAAACCATCATTTATACTGAAAGTAGTATCTGATTTTCATTTAAGTTAGAAAATTGTTTTAGCCGCATTCTATCCTCCACCCCATCCTACTAAGGAGGAGGTAAGATTACACAGGTTGGATCCAAAAAGAGCTTTAAGCTTTTACATCTCTAGACTTTCCAGACTTAGAGTGGACAACCAGCTGTTTATAGGTTACACAGGAAGGAAACTGGGTCAATCGGTGACAAAACAGACAATTTCACGCTGGATTGTGCTTTGCATTTCAGAATTCTACAGATTAGCACAAAAAGACCCACCAGAAGGGTTAAGGGCTCATTCCACCAGAGGCATCACCTCTTCGACAGCCCTTCAAAGAGGTGTTCCAATAAGGTCCATTTGTGAAGCAGCAACTTGGTCTTCACAACACACCTTTTCAAAATTCTATAGCCTGGATGCTTCCCAGTCTAAGGAACTAAGTTTTGGAAAAGCCATCTAAGGGCATTGAAAAATCTAATCCCTCCTCCAGAGAAATTATCCATACTGCTTTGGGAGTCTATCTAAGATGAGGAATACGTTGGAGGACACAATCCACTCGAAGAACAAGTTACTTACCAACTGGTAACGTTCTTTCGATTGGATGTTTCTCCGACGTATTCCTCATCGCCCTCCCAGCCTACCCCTCTGTAGATTTTTCCGGGTTATTGCCAACTCAAATCTCGCAAGGCTGATACCTGTCTGCCAGCACAATCTACACAGTACAAAATCAAAGATAAAAAGGGGAAAAACAGAACTGAGGCCAACGGGCGCTGCACGTGCTACTTATATACCCGATGACATCACCCTCGACGGAGGCCTTCGAGGGACCATAGACTCGAAGACATCGACGCACGGCGCCCTCTGCCGAAAAAATTTCAGAAGCGCAGCAAAGCTGGATGGAATACATCTAAGATGAGGAATACGTTGGAGGAACATCCAATCGAAAGAACGTTACCAGTTGGTAAGTAACTTGTTCTTCTCTCACTTTGTACCTGTTATATTGTAAAGCGCTTTGGCTTAAAGCGTTATATGAATTCAATAAACATAAACATCCTCACTCTCATGTGTTTTGACCTCACTATGTGTTTCCTTTGTTTTTGGAGTCTGACAAAACTCCATAGGCATCTACATTGTGTATGGTGTCACACTGCCGCAGAGAAATCTTTTAGATTTCTCATAAGGTCTGAATACCTTTTCTTGTGTGAACTATTGTTCCCAAGAATAGTAAAGTGAAATTGACAGAAGACCACAGTGCATTTTACCTACGGAGCACCAGAAGCGTGTTAATTCACTTGGAACTTGTTCTACATTCTCTGCCAGCTCCCCCCTCCAAGCAGCATTGCGAGCACTCGGCTCTTGCTGCACTGAGGGAGGCGGAGCCACAAAGGAACACGTGACACGGTCACGTGACTACCCCGGCTGATGAAATTCACCGCACTGACACCCTCGCGGCGTAAGCCCCGGTGGCAGAAGGGCTGGTGCTGTTAGGCTGTTTGGCGGCTTTGGCGCTAGTGCTAGTAACAGAAAGTTATTTCCGAGTACATACACAAATAAGTGAAAGAACTCGCACTGATCACCAGAAAGTGGGGACTGTGGGCCACTGGCCTTTCATCCACTTAGTACCGCTCCTACTGAATATGATCTTTCCGCTCCAATTTGCGTAAGCCTGATGAATTCAGCAATCAGCAGTTGAGGAGAGCGGAGTATTCCAGGTTCTACATTGCCCTGAGACCGGTCACGCCAACGGATTCACGTGACCATATTGTGGCAACACCCACAGGAAGAACTCCTTATAATCATCAAAGTGCGACCCTTGCGGCGTAAAGGACGCTGCTATTTGTGCGAGAGGTCCAGTTGTGGCCGGCAATAGGCGTGGTAAGTGCACAAGTTTAGAGGAAATTCATTACTCACTTAAGATCGACATACTAAATGGAAATCACTAAACCACGCACTAGATTGCAGGGTAAACTAGAGGAATCCTTAATGCCTATAAATAAAATGACAAACCGGTACTTTATCGAATAGCTTGAATACAACAAATTCCTATAATATGATCAATGGGAAACTGATGGATCCAGGCGCACATGGACAATCTTAAGCATGGAGCACAAAATATTGGTTGCGGTAAAGTAGACATAAAGACCATACGATCGGACGCTGTTCCGACGACTGTCACTGATCACGATTGTCCAACATGTGACGATACTAATTCACTTACACATCTAAATATGTTGGGACCCATCCCGACAAAGGATGATAGCCACCTAACGCCCCTTCAAGATCGTGCGAGAGCAGCCAAACAGCAATGGCAAGCAACATATTTGCCTATTGGCACAAAAAGTGATGAGCCCAAAAAAACGCTCCTAGTCCGAATTGCACGTCTTTCACTTGACATCACCGAAATTGATGCAATTAAGGACTCGCAAGAAAAAAGAAATGAAGTATTTGGGGGAATGTACACACCAAAGCAAATCAGACAAATTGATACTTCGACCCCTATTGGCCCAACAGAATTCGTTGCACCAATGAAAGAACCTTTGACTTCCGCAGCGAAAGAATCGCCTGAGTATAAATCGGATGAAATGACTTCCTCTTCTACAAATATGAAAATTGGAAATATAAGTTATTCTCCGCAATACCAACAAAGATTGCCAACGACGATGTTAGATTTACAGAATACATTGGTAGCGGTTCTATCTACAGCTATGATCCCGTTTCTAAAGATCGAAGAAGCGATGGTGGATTCCATCAAAGATCAAGCAACACTGTTGGCAATGATACTGACCAAGCAAACCCAGTTTGAATCCCTCAGTTCTATTTAAGAACGACTAAAATATGAAGCATGATCATCAAGAACATGGCAAAATAGATTAGCGGAAGTGGCAAGGGCTGATAGTTGACAAACTGACTTTAATGGACACAGTTTCAACAATTACTAAAAAAATGGTTGATGACAAAGTAAAAAAACATGCCCAAGTGATGATGCACTCTATCTGTGCATCTACACAAACTCAGACAGAAAACCTACCTAATTTGGAGATGAAGAAAATGGATCAAACGACACAATATGAAAATCAACTACGTCCAGTTGCATCACAGAACTCAAGTATTTGCAATGCAAGACAAAAGTGAGCCACCCTCTTGTAACCCATTCGATATCTTTGATCTCTCGAAACGGGGACTAATAGGTCAAGATGTATCGACCAAATCGAAGAGCAAAAAGACTACCAAAAATCCACATAATGGGTCACATGCATTTCTGAGAAAATTACAAACTACCCTGAAAACAAATAATGAAAGGACAAAGAAAAATACAAAACTGGTGGTTACTAATCAGACCACTATCCAACAAACTATCGCGAAAACAGGAAAAATGAACAAATTACAAAATGCTCGGCCACAAGGCAATCAAACAGTGCCTGAACCGTTAGATGCACTCAGAGATGTAATTAATCAAGAAACCTGCATCAATTCTACAAATTCAACCAAACCGATAGATATATCTACGGAAGATGATGTAAGCGACTGTAACTCTATTTCTATAAACTCACAAGACGAGTCCCTCATTGTAATAGATGAATGTCAAGATTCCTTAACAGATTGCTCAAATAGCGAAAGCACCGAAGACGAACAGTAAACTAATATCTCCCTGGCATACTCAATAGTTTCTAATGAAGAAATATGGCCATCAGAGGAATCAGAAAGCCCAACTGAAACTAGTAGAAACGTGGCGGCTCAATTAAGTCCTAAACTGGTCAGACCAATCTTCAAATGCCTCCTGTGCATACAGAATAGCTATATACCCGATGAGTTCAAGTACAGAAGAACCGGTTATATTAAACAGATATAACATTCTGCGACTATTTAAGGCCATTCCGCAAATGACTAAAATTGAAACCGAACATATTGAGTTAGTTCTATTTACAAACAAGCAATACTTGGAAGAAGCCCACATTGATTTTTACACTCACGACATTATGCAACGTGTCCTAGACACTAAACACCAACTGGCTACTTTGGTATTTCAAATAGAAGAAATCATGGTTTCTCAATCGAGGGCGGAAAAAAAATCAAGAACGCTAGAGCTATTCAGCAAAAATTTATTTCAAAATCAAAGCATACATAACAAAACTCAAGAATCCCCAAATCATTTGAATGACTCAAATCCTAGGTCCCATAACCAAGATAAATTATAACCGGTGGTGTGCAAGCAATCTGAAACAACAAGAAACATCTCCAATGCTAATGTGAACCAGAGTGCGAAGACAACATACTTATAACAATGAAAAGATGTACCTGAAACCACCACAACCTTATGTTCTTGGAATACGAGAGGTCATAGACATCTTTTTTGATAATGAGTCGTCTTTACTTGAACAGTCCGACATCATTTGTTTACAAGAAACCTGGCTGAAAGAGGAAGTACTATGTGATGGCCATAGAACGTTCATGAATCCAGCTATATCCTCACAACAGGGAAGACCGGCGTCATGAATGTTGTTATTAACAAAAATCAACCCTTTGTGGCGAATAATAGAAAGTAAAAATATTCACCCTTGGGCACAATACCTTTCCATCAAGATGCCATCAATCCATAACACCATTGCACCTAACACTGTAGAATATACTTGCCTATCGATTTTCAAAATCTATTGGAACCCTACTGCTATAGCTGATAATAAATTCATTGATTCCATATGTGAAGAAATTGATCATTTGAACAGTAGTAACAGCGGAAATTAAATCATCATAGCAGGAGACTTCAATTTTCATCTCTTCGACAAAGAAGGAAACCAATAAGTTACCAACGAAATGACATCGAGAGCTAGAAAATGGATTAAGGAAGCAAGGCTGCGTAACATCTTCTTGAGTGCTCAACCAATGAATTTTAAAGGTATCCCGCTGTCGACTTGGTCACGGGAGAACTCGAATTCAATAATTGATTACATCTTTATAACAGAAGGAATTCGGAAAATTACAAACTTGACTACGAATTCTCCACACCCAGACAGCGACCACCATCACATTTTTATTTCCTGGTTATCAGAAGTATCAAGCGATCAATGTTTGATTCTACCTGAACTTGAAATAAATAATAGGTTGAACCGACTGCAAATTAAAGAGCAACAAACTCAAGAAATAGCAGTCCGATTTGAATAGGCCCCGCTTAAGGATCATGTGAAACTAAATTATGGATGGATCTTAGAGAAATACCAACAAACAACATCAAGAAATCAAAAAAGATGCAAGCAATCGCATAGTCATTATTTTAATTTAGAAATTCATCTAACAAAAAAGAAACACTATAAACGTCTGTGACAAATAAAAAAAAACAGAAGAGGCTATGAAGCCGAAATAAAAAGGGAAAAACAAAAATACTCCAACTTAATGAAATCTTATAAAATGGCAATAAAGCAACACGACGCAGAAGAACTTTTGAAAGCGTTAAATCAGAAAAACACACGCCACCTGTGGTCTCTGATGAATAATTCATCGAAAAAACAATCCATGATTCAAGAAGTTGAATCCCATACATGGGTCAAGCACTTCGAAAATCTATACAAGAAACCTAAACACCATCGAATAACAGACCCACAAGATGATACTGACAACTGGAGCTTGAAATGGGACTTAAAGGACATTACCAACACTATCAGGTGCCTGAATTCATCTAGAGCACCTGGACCTGATGGGCTAGCCAACAGCAACCTTAAAGCAGATCCAGAACACTGGGCCAAATTCTTTTTCCATCTCTTAGATCTGATAGAAAAGTCTAAAGAGATTCCACGTACATGGTCTGTAGCTGTTTTGATACCAATCTACAAAGCAGGTGATCGGAAAAATCCGGTCAACTACAGACCGATTGCCCTGTTGGATCCCTTAGGAAAATTATTTGCCGGATATCGACAAAAAAAATTAAACTGTTGGGCCATACAGCACGGAAGACAAGCAAAAAGGCAAACTGGCTTTGTCACAAAAATAAGTACCAACGTCAATCTTTTACTATTGAATATGCTAAAATACGAAGGGTTGACGAAAGCACATCAGGTCTATGCAATCTTCATAGATCTAAAAATGGCTTTTTATTCAGTTAATAGACAACTTCTCTGGTCCATATTGCTACTATTCTGAACCCAATACAACAGCTGTATTCGAATACGTCTATCCGAGTTCGATTTACAAACAACGGAAAGGCAACAGGATCAATTCTCACTTGGAATGGGCTTAAACAGGGATGCCCCTTGGCTGCTTGTCTTTATAATCTCTTCACCCCCAATTTTGAAGAAAAAAATCATCATCCTCCTAAGATCAACAGTGAAAATGTTCAAACCCTAATCAATGCTGATGATATTAGCATCTTGGACAAAACTGTGAAAGGTCTGCAGATAACATTGAACAAAACTCAAAATTTCATGAAGGAAAATGTTCTACAAATCAACATCAACAAAACTAAGATAATGAAACTTATAACTGAAAAATCTAAGAAGCAATGGACTCCAAAATTCTATCTGGAAGACAAAGAGATTAAGCTAACCAAAACAATAAAATACTTAGGTGCATTAATCAATCCATCGGCGAACGAAAAAGAATGGCAAGAAAATATTGAAGAAAAAGCAGCATCGTTAGCAAGGCAAGGCCGTTTTTTTCATCGCAAATATGGCACTTATTCTGCAAAAGCTACAACTCTACTATACAAACAAAAGGTCATACCAATCTTGACTTATGCGAGTGAATCCCTGATAAACCAACATCTATTGAAATGGTCCAAAAATGAGGCTATTTTCTGGAGAAAAACCCTTGCCTTGCCAAAATCATATCCGATAACCAGAATCAGATATGAACTTGCAATCTATTCAGTCCATAGTGCTATGGAAACAAATGGATTCAGAGGAAAATATACCATCATTGGAAATTCTTAAAGAAAAAAAACAAGCATTCCAAGTTGCAGCTCTAATAAAGTGGACAAGTGAAATTAAGCAAAATGCAAGAAGAAATCACAGAGGAAATGTTAAGAAATGGACCTCAATATGCAAAACAAAAAATTCAGAAGAATGATTGGATAAGAACGATCGAAGAACAAACAACTTATAAACGCCATTTAACCAGCTACATGGAAGCAGGAGCACTCAACCAGTTGCCTTCTTATCTCGTCCAATTCCCAAGTGTGAAAATTTGTGATTTATTCTTGCGCTTTCGGCTGAACATCTTACCGACACGCAAATACTTGGCTTTAACAGACCGAGCCAAAAATATTTCTCCTGTCTGTCGATACTGTAAAGATTCAATGGGGAAAGAAACTTTATTCCATCTAATCATGGTGTGCCCAGAACTAAAAAATAAACGACATCTATTCAGAGATTTTTTCAAAATCTCAGAGCAACAAATGACAGTAGAGGAGAGATGGACAACACTGCTCCAAGGAAACATCAGTGGCTGATCATTACAGTGATCAACTTCTGGATTGAGATCGATAAAGAATTGTAAAAGAAAAGCCGAATCGAAACACAGTTTAAAAACATTTTTGTTATGAAGACTCAAAAATGGAAAAATAAAAAGTTTGACAAATCAAACAAAACATTTAAAAAAAAAAAAAGTGAAATTGACTTTACTTAACTTTTCTCTTTGTAGGTCCAGCACACACCATCCTATGTGGAGTGCTGGGGGTTACCTGGTAGCCCCTTTTCCTACCTACTTATCTAACGTTTTTTCTGTTACACTCACTACTTTAAATGGCTGGTGGCAGTGGTTTAATTTTCCTACCATTGTGCTTTTCTACCGCAGGCTGAATCCTCAGCTGCAGTATAGCACCCCTGGGTGACCATTTTGTCAAAATGGCCCGTCTTCTTTTTTCGCCATTTTGTGTTTGTGAGGTCTTTCTTGGGTTTTACTCTGAGTGCCAAACCAGGTTTGAGAGCTTTTTTCGTTTTGCCTCTGGCAGGCTTCAGTACTGAACCCCGCCTCTGGCTCGAGTTTGTCTGGAAGGACAGGAAGTGAGGGAGGTTACTGAAAAACTCCTGTCCTTTGTCTTTAGGAATGCCTGAATGCACCAAGTCCTGATTGGGTGGCTGTCTCTCCTTGCAGGGCAACCACTCTGCTGTTTGAGTGACAGCTAGGTTGTGCATGAATGGGAGAAACCTGCTTAAAATGCGGGGGGTTTTGAGACTGAAGACATAGTCGACCACTGGAAAAAACACCCAGACGAAGAAACCGTGAACAAAGCTTGCTGCATCCTCCTGGACCTTTGAATTGCCCGGTGAAGCCCTGCTGCTGTGCTGAACTCCTTTTTCTAATCGACAAGAGAAGCTCTGAAAGGGACGACTTCTTCCCTTGGGTTAGTGGGACCAACTAACCCCAAGACTAACTCAACTGGACCACCTTACCCGACTGACTGTACCGTAGTCGAGTGTAACGTCTGTGATCCGGCCAGAAGCTCCAGGAGTCTCCTTATGACCCTCCAGAAGCAGGACGACCAGAGTTCGAGTCCCCTCGCCAGACTGCAGGACTCAAGGAGTGAAGCATGCCCAACCGGTATCAAAGATCCATGGTGGTGCTGTTTACCACCTGCTGAAACCACGAAGTGATGCTGACTTGAAAAGAGCCTGTAGCTGCCTCTGACCTCAGAATTGCTGCCGGAGGAGTCCTCCAGACGTCCTCCCTCTTGGCCCAACGACTGAGGCCCAGGAACCCAGGATCTGCATCGCTGCAACCAGACAGAAGCCACCTGGACCACTCTTCTTCTAACCAAATGGTACTGTTCTGACTTGGGGTACTTATCTCAGTATCTTTAGCTTTGCTTTTCTCAGTTAAGACTTGCAGTAGCTACTGTGCGAGAGTTGATTTCAGCTCTACCCCTCACAAATGTAACAGCTTTTGATCCTTTAGTGATTTTTCTTCGACAAACTCTCTAACTTTGTGCAAGACTTTGCTATCTAAGAAGTGCCTCAGCTCCATAGGCTGTGCTCCAATTGACTTACGCTGTCCTGGCTCCCTGCAGACTCTTCTAGTCCATTTGTCTTTGATTCCTACTGTCCCTCATAGGTGATAACTTGGTTTTGAACTATTATTGCTGGGAAAGGTTTTTATCTAGACTTCATCGGACAATGAATGTGTTCACATGCTCTGAGAAAACTGTTTCACCTTTTTCCTTCCCTTTCTGTGAAACCTCAGAATCTACAAAGTGTACTAGTGATATATAAATGCCATTACTGTCCTAGTTAGTGGAGTCGCCTCTGGGTGTAGGAAGTGTGTAAGAAGCATCTCTAAAGAGTATCTTCTAGCTTTGTGTTGGTTCTGGAAAAGTGGTTCTAGAAAAGTAATTTAAAGTGTATTTGATTGCTACATATATTGCCCTTTTTAAGGAATGCTTATTTAAAATCTACTGATAAATACATAATTATTACAAAAACCTTCAGTGAAAGTGTTACTTGGCTACTTGTATTGGTGGATTTCATTGCTACAGCTCTACAGCTCACATTTACCCCTCTTAAGATATGCCTGGCTGCTCAGTCACCCTACCAACTTGTGTAGTACAGGCCTGTGCAGTCTCCCACAGGGTTACTCCATCAATTCTTGCCTAGCAGACATGCCTTTTGATGGAGTAGACCTCTTTGGGAAGCAGAGCGACAATACATATTTAGCCATCAAGACGGACACTGCTCGTTCACTGGGTACCCTGCAACAGAAAAGGCACTCCGTCCGATACGGCAAAGGCAGATACTCCAGGACCTCTAGAGATTATCGTCCTACCTGTCGTCAACCTTCCCGCACCAACTCACATGAGGCATACAGGGAGGTTGCAGGTGTATAGAGGGTCATGCCGATGGCATGGCACTTACTCTTGCACGCAGACCCCAAAGCAGGCCTGATCAGTGCCACATCTCGTGGCCCCACTTCTGCACCCAAGTGGGAGGGCAGCTTTCACAGTTTGTCGACCAGTGGCTCAACATCACCACCAATGAGTGGGTGCTCCACATCATCTTTCACGGTCACACACTGGAGTTTCACAACAAATGCACCTCCATTTCGCCAGTGCAAAGGCAAGAGCAACATCTGTCGCTCCTCCAGCAGGAGGATCAGTCCCTTAAAAAAGGGGGGGCCATCAAAGCTGTTACATCGCACCTTCGGGGCTCCGATTGTACTCCAGGTACTTCCTGGCAAGAAAAAATTCAGGTAAGTGGACTTCTGGATCTCAGGGAACTCGACACGTTCCTCAAATTGCAGGAGGTCTGCATGGTCACGCTGCAGCACGTGCTGGAGCAAGGAGATTTCCTCTCATCCCTGGATTTGGTGGATGCATACTTCCACATTCCCATCCATCGAAAGCACAGGCGCTTCCTTCGCTTAGTGGTGCAGGGGGCGGCACTACCAGTTCAAAGCTCTGCCATTCGGCCTAAAGTCAGCGCCAAATGGTTTTCACCAGTGCCTTGCAGTGGTGGCTGCCCAACTGCACCGAGCGGGCTTCTGTTTACCCTAACCTGGACGACTGGCTTATGCACACCCCATCTCTACCGTTGGCTCTGCAGCACACTGAGCAGACAATTCAGTGCCTGACTTCGCTGGGATTCTATATAAACCTTTCCCAAAGTCATCCTTGTCGCTGTCTTGGAACACTCGGTTCCTGGGCTCACAATTGGACATGCTCGAGTGCCTGACTACCCCCTCAGAAGAGAGGGTCAAAGGCATGCGCTGCAAGATTCAGCAGCTGTCAAGCAGACAACAGTTTGCTAACTCAAGTCACTACTCGGGATAATGTCTTCATGCATCCCTTTAATTCCTCACTGCAGGCTGCAGATGAGGCCTCTCCAAGAGTTCCTGGATGCCAGCCGGAAGGAGGAGTTGGGGTGGTGGATCGGCAAGTTCACACTCAAACCAGCGTTTCCCACCACCTGGACATCAAGTGACAACATATGCCTCCCTGGAAGGCTTGAGAGCGCACATTAGGTTCTTCAGGCCAGGGGTCTCTGCAAACGGAAGACAAGATGCTGTACATCAAAGTGTTGGAGCTCTGAGCAGTGTTCTGGGCTCTCAAGTTTTTCCAACCCCAACTCCAAGGCAAGGTGGTTTACATCTTCACGGACAACACAACCACAATGTTTTACATCAGGAAGCGGGAGGGGGCGCTTCTCTCATTCTGTCCAAGGAAGCACAGACACTGTGGCACTGAGCTGTGTCTCGGGCCATGTTCCTCATCCCCTTTCACCTGGCAGGGGACCAAAATACCATAGCGAATTCTCTGTTTGTTTGTTTGTTCACTTATAATGCTCACCAAACCCGAAGGTAGCCGGGCGCAGCAGTACAGCATATGCGAAACTTGAAGTTACATAGTTACAAAATACATACACAGTAAACAAGCAGTCAGTGGTTAGAATCAGATTCCATCCGCCGTCAATATGCACAGTTACAAAATGGAAGCGGAACAGACTATATACAGGCGCTAGCTAGGAGTCACATAAATAGCCTGAATGTGTGGGATTGAGGATAGGTAGTAGGTGAGTGTATGTATGTATGCAGTAAGGGAAATCATGAGTAAAGTGCAGGCAAGTCGACCTGCTAGTGTACAACTAGTCGTCGGTCGCCTTCAGCAGATTGAGATAGTTGGACCTGAATTTTCGAAAGGGCTGTTCATGTAGATAAGGCAGTGAGTTCTATAGTTGGTGCCGCTCGGACCTGGAAACTACCACCACCAACATTCACCAGCCTAAATCTAGGTGTAATTAGGCGATTGGCATTGGAGGTTCTTACTGGTCGGGAGGAACTTCTCTTTGTGAATTTATCTGTAAAATAGCTAGGTGCGGCATTGTTCAAGGCTTTGTGAACAAGTGAGGCAACTTTTAGGTAGATTTTGTTCTGGGTCGACAACCAATTATTTTGATGTCTGATTTTCGAAATGTGCTTTCTTTTGGATAGGCCAAGAGCTGCTCTCAAGGCATTATTTTGTAGGATTTGGATTCTGTGGATGACAGATTTGTTAGCGCCAATGTATAATCAAGCCTGGACAGAATCAAGGCCCTGGCTAAGATAATGCAATTGTTATCGGAGAGAAAATGTTTACCTGCTCTAATAAGCTTACATGTGTATGCTGTGGCAGAGGCCAAGGATTTCGCCTGTTTATCGAAGGAGGGGTGGAGTCCAGGTAGAAGCCGAGTGTCTTCACCTCCTTAGACACCTTGAAGACATTACCATCAATCTCAAAAGAGGAGTAATCTTGGCCTAGTTTTTTAAGATTAGTGTGAGACTTTAGGATGATGAGCTCTGTTTTATCATCATTCAGGCATAGACTGTGAGAGGCCATCCAAGCCTGAATGATGAGATACACCCTATTTACCAAGGCCAAATCCTTATTGTAATCACCGGAAAGTGGAAGGAGAATCTGGATCATCTGCATAATTAGTGTAGGTGATACCAAGAAGGTCCAGATCATCAAAAAGGGGCTTAGTAAATATGTTGCATAGAGTAGGGGAGACGCAAGATCCCGGAGGAACTCTGCACAGGATTGGGATCAGATTGGCTGCCGCTGAGGGGGAGAACACCCTCATAGTCCTATCACTGAGGAAGGACTCGATCCAAGTTATAGCTTCTTTGGAAAAGTGGGCAGCTGAATTTAGATGGCTGCAAAGGACCTTGTGGTCGACAAGTTCGAATGCAGCCGAAAGGTCCAGCAACAGGAGAAGAGCTGTTTTACCTTTATCTCTTAGATCATCTATTTGCCCTTTCAAATCGATGAGGGCCGTCTCTGTACCATGTTGGGGTCGGAATCCTGATTTACGTGCTGCTAGTAATTTATGTTCCAAGAATTTCTGAATTTGGTTATAGGCTTTCTTGTCTAGGATTTTAAGCAGAAACGGGACTGTTATTGGGCGGTAGTTGGTCGGTATAAGTGAGTCTTAGGTTTGGTTTTTAAGCGGAAGTAGTACCCAAGATTGCTTCAGGTTGGAAGGCACGATGCCCGACGCAAATGAAGCGTTGATTAGTTTAGATACAAATGGGGAGAGATCTCTGGCTGCGTCTTTTATGCAGCAGGCAACTGCGTTTCTGCCACGATCAAGTTCTTCAGCTTTTCTTGAAGCGAGGTTGCCCATCAATCGGCTTGTTCCCCACGGTGTGTCCAGTTTGCCAGCAGATATCCGCATGAGACAAGTCCGGGGAGGGCCTGTTCGTTTATGCATTCCCTCCAATCCTGCTTCTTCTACGTCTGATCATTGCATTCAAACAATCCGTGCAAGATGATTCTCGGGGCTCCAGATTGGCGATGCCAAATTTGGTTCTCTGACCCTCTCCGTCTGTCGGTAGCACTGTGCCAGGCCACCCTCAACATAGGGAGTTCTTTCCCTCCCCAAACTAGGTGTCACACAATAAACGGTTTGATGTTAATAATTTTATTCAGCCCTATCTCTATTTCATCTAATACCCCTTGGACTCCTCCCACTGAGCTACCAATGAGCCAAGAACCAGGCCGGTGTACAGGAAATATATTTATATTTATTTTAATTGTATGTTAAAAAGAATTACACTAAAACATCAAACACCACTTTATCGGGGGCACAACACAATTAACTTCTCTCAGTATAAATAAATGACACAAGTGGGTTGAAACAAACCCAAATCACTCAGTATACATGTATGTTTTATTTTGTGGATAATTTCAAGTTAATTTGGTGATCTAAAATTCTGCTATGTGCGTTTTAAGGAATAGTAATGGTAATCTAACGTGTTCCTGGCTGCGTTTAACATGTCCCGAATGCGAAAGTTGGCGTGTTGGTGGAAGGTAAAATTGGGAATTTGGGTAATACATTGCATGTTCCTAACTGTTATGCTTTTTGTAAAAACAACAGACAATTCACAAATGGCTGTGCAACATGGTGTGGACCCAGCTTTTGTTTTATTAAATTCCCCTTGATTAGCTGAATCCAAAAATATTTATAGTATGGCAGTTGCTAGTAAAATTCTGAAGTTTTCTCACCTAACTAGTGTTTGCCAAACATTTGACATGAAAACGAAGGGGATTGCAATTGGGAATTGCCATATGTCTGCTCCAGACTCCTAAACCAATCGTTAGAGAAGGACTGGCGTTGGGAGGATAGAGAAAGGTAACTGACCAATCCTATTTGCGAGAACTCTTGCAGGGTACTCCCCAAGAGTGTAAACTTGATGGTGCCCACCCTACTATATTAAGTGGATGCATTATGCTTTGGACCATCATAAGACCTGAATGGGTGCAGAGCTCTCACATTTGTTTCCTCTTTCTATGCGTGAGAAGGCCATTCAGTTCCATTTTTGTTCTTGGAATTCTGGGTCTTTTAGTTTCCTAAATTTAAAATGGGGAAAGAAAATACTTGAAGTCCCAGAATTCAATAAGAAAGAAATAGGGCTAGGTCGCCTTTTTGCTCGCATGCCAAGTAGAAACTTGAGTGCTGTGTTGATGGCAAGGTTACAGTAACGCTCTCACATTTAGAACCAAATTACTACAAACGCATGGTTATTGGACACAGTAATGGAGGGAAACTATGTTGAATGATAAAAAGCACCAACGCCTATTGTGCTCTTTTGTGTGACGATAATATTGAAACCCTTGAGCTGGTTTTGGATGAAGAATGCAGAGTCAACATTGATGATCAAATATTTGAATTTTGGTATTTTTATCTTTTATTCAGTACGAAAAACCCTCGCTGAACGACATTGAGAAACCTGTAAAAGCAGAGACATGTACCATTTTTTTGTTTTTTATATTCTCATCATACAGGAAGCATCGAGGCAACCTTGGTCCCAGCAAACCAATTTCACAGCCAAGAAGAAACATTGTAGGCTGTAGAATACAGCATGGATGGAAAGAAGTCAGTGGAACTTTATCACAATGGAAAGGAACAGTGCTGGATCAAGTTCCAGTTAATCCATCTCTTTACCTTATCAAATATGATGGGTTTGACTGTGTATATGGACTAGAGCTTAACAAAGATGAAAGAGTTTCATCGCTGGAGGTCCTTCCTGACCGTATTGGTAAGTGTTGTTTGTTTGTAACATTGACTTTTCTTATAAATGGTAATTCATAAGATCTGTACCAAACAAAACAAAGTTTGGTTACCTTGGCCTTGTAGTTTTAATATCATGGTAGACATCTATTTGCTATGGGTGCTCTAAAGAAACTGAGCAGGTTCTGAAAAATGAACGGTTGAATTCCAAGGTCTCTTAAAATCTGGATCGCAGATCGGAGGTGCAACCTTGATTCTCCAATGGCAGACTGGGTGCATGAGCTTTGTTGCGACGTAACTTCCTAAAGAAAAGATCCTGTGCCCGGGCATTACAACTAAAGGGGTCACATTTACAATTTTCCATTACTCTGCATGAGAGGAGAGTGGAAAAAAATATGTTTGAATAGATACCTGATTCATAGTAATGCGAGGAAGGTATTCCACGCTTTTTCAACTAACAAGCTAGTCAATTTACATTTTGCTTAATTTCTTTTACCTTTTCTTACCGCAAAGAAAGATAGATCGTGGTTTTGGGTTAGGCATATAGAAAGTGGCATGATGGGTAGTAGACGAGGGAGTGCAGGGAGTCCACTCCCTCGACCCCCTGCATTTTGCAGTAAAGTTGTTTAAATAAAAATTCTGCGAATTGTGCTTCAACCAGTTAAAGTCAAACAAACTTCATTGATCGTTGAGGGATGTATACATGTATACATGTCGCACTAATAAGTTGCAAATTGTGCCTGAGCGACCAGGATGTATATCATTCTATGTCCAGAGCTGCCACTACTTGCTGTGAGTATAGGTGGGACTAGGTTACCCCAACTGTTGTAAGCAGCAGAGGATGCCACTTTTAATGATTGAGTAGGGAGGATGGTTTGTTGACAAAAATGGTGTGCCAACCAGACACGAATATTTGAGAAAAGATGATGCTTCTTGTGTAGAACCAATTCTTTTGGGGAACGTTCTTACTGAAAGTGGAGAAAAGAAGCGATTTATTTCAGATTTATAAATAATGTGTATGATTAAGCTCCAAAAAGGTTTAAGCACATCTCAGCAATATGAATTCCCAAATATTTAGCAGATTCTGAGGCCCAGCACATATATAGTAACACTGGTCAAGGTGAAACGTTCTGATTAGGCCAGTTAATAACAAGGTCAGAAAAGTTACCTAATCTAGCCACAGCCAGTTCCTGGGAGATCAGTTAGCCTTAGATTTGTTATGTAGAGAATGTCATCAGTATACAACAAAACCATTGCTCTATGACCATCCAAAGCTAAACTGCAATGAGAATATTAATTTCTGATTAAGGCTGCAATGCGCACAATCACTAATGTGAGTAGAAGTAGAAGAGGACATCCCTGTGTCGTTTCAAACCCAACAAGAACATTTCAAATCATGTGCACAAAACATGGAGTCTAGACACAGGAGAGGAATGTAGAGCTGGACAGTATTGAGGAAGGAACTACTAAAACCCATTTTATGCAACACCGAGTATAAAAACATTCAGGAGACAGAGAAGTTAATTTTTAGAGTGGCCTGAATACCGCCATGTGTCTACCGACAGTGACTTCCACCACACCCTGATAGAGAACTAGAGTGAGCTGCCGGATCATGACGTTTGTGCCGCCACTGTTGTACTTGAGAGTAACCCCACGATGGAGAAGCTGTGCCAGATGGTGGACATACCGATACCAACAATGGTCACCCCTCCCAAAGGTGGGCATCTTTCTATTGCAAAAGCACGCTCAATCACGTGAGTTTCCTCAGGTATGCTTGGTTGCAGCATTGCTCTTTTTCTGATTGAGGATTGCACCAACGGGCCAGGAGCCATAGTATGCATGGATAGGCAGCCTCACATGTGGGGAAGTGGGGGAACACTTTTAAATGGTCAGCAGGTATTAGTGACCTGCTTGTTGACAATACACAAATGCCCTGCTCTGTCTTTAAAACGCTATCAATCAGCCAATTTTGACATATGTCGTCGACTTTCGGTAATGGTACTGACCGGTGCCTCGTCTGCTGACGTTCGGTGATCGGTCGATGTTTTAGAGACGGCGTCTTTCGATTTCCGCGGCTTGTCATGGGCCGATCGGGACCCAGAATGCCCAGAGGGCAGGGATTCTGTAGACCTCCCCCTTGACGCGTACTTGTGCGTTTGGTCAACGATGTGGACTCATAGCCCCGGGATGTGTGTTTAGTGGCGGGGGTAGTGGAAGTGCTTTTGCCGCCTGGTGTCGTCCCCGTAACAGAGCCGCCGGCCTGTCTCTTGGTGTCGGGGGCCTGTGCTTGGGAACCTGACTGTTCCCCGCCACCCTCACCGTCTGAAAAGATGGCAACGCTGCCATCACTGAGGCTCCCTCTACGTCAATGGTGGCCTCAGCCTGCGTTGCGTGATGGGCCCAGCGCTTGGTTCTTCGGTCTTTAAGAGTCTTAGTTTTGAAGAGCTTTCAGGCTCAACAATGCCCCTTGTCGTGGTCCAGACACAAGTTGCACACCCAGTGTTTGTCTATCCACAGGAATTTTTTCCATGTTTGGGAAAGGCAGCCAGGTGAGAAAGGGAATGGGTGGGAAAATGCATTCTACAATGACCGCCCTCCATTCTCCCTACTGTAAGGGCCTAGGCCGGGTGCTGCCTTCCAAGGCTGAAAGGGTCAGCCGAATCTTGAATTCGTCCGATGGCTGTTTTTTCCAACGCGTCAATGAATTTGTCGAAGTCGGAAGGAAAAGGACAGAAAGAGTAACTATTTTCAATTTGTCATAATATGTCCCTTTTTTTTCGAATTTGGAAAACAACTGTAATACTCAGTTTCCACTAGATGTCGGCCGGCCTATGCAAAGCATGTGAATCCAAGCAGATTCCACAAACCTCAGAAATACAATTACGGTGAGTAATGTATCATATATATATATATATATGTTCTGAGGCTTGTGGAATCTGCCTAGATAACATGCTGTGCATAGGCCGACATCTAGTAGAAGCTGCGGAGTATTACAGTTTGTTTTTCGAAACTCGAAAAGGGGGGTGTCGAACTAGGGCGTGCCAGTAATACTATCTCTAGTGTGACGTCCACTGTACCCATGATCCCTCACGCGTGTAGGACCCTCAGATTGTTTTTTTCCGCCATACTTGTCGGAAGCATATCGCGGAGTTCCCTTGACTTTAGCCATTTATCTTTATTATAAATATTCCCCGTTCTTTCTCCAACTCTATGTCGAAAGATCGCTGAAGATCGACGTCGATACTCGAGACCGAGGAAGAACAGCCATCGAGACTACACGACGGATTCTGGGCCTTGGAAGTCCTCGGCCCGGGCCTCGGAAGGCCTCTGGCCTCGGCCCTGTACAAGTAGGGAGAGTGGGGGGTGGACACACACACACACACTCGTTTCCTACATATACCCGCCCGCTGCCAAATAGTTACATATGGAGAGTACTCCCTTTAAATTCTGCCCAAAGTGTAACCGTAAGTTTTCCTGGGTAGACGAACACAATACGTGTAATTTGTGTCTTCCGTGGGACCATCCCGAGGCTAATTGTAGAGCTTGTAAGCTCTTAAAAGCCAAGACACTCAAGGACCGCTCGACCAAGCACTGGGCCCACTATGCCAGGCAACTAGAGGCCATGGACGCAGTGGGTTCCTTCAGCGATGGCAGTGACGCCACCTTATCGGACGGCGAGGGCACAAGGGTGTCGTCGGACACCCACGTGCAAACCCCCGACCTCGGAGGACTGACCGGCGGTTCAGTTATGGGGACAACACCCGGCGGCCAGACCGCAACACACACATCTTCCACCAAACACACCAACCCCAGCCGAGATTCAACAGTGATCGGCAGAAGAAGGCACCTAGAGAGCGGTCCGCCGATTTGGTGTTCTCTGGGCGTTCCAGGTCACGGTCGCCTCATGACACACATCAACCGTCCACGGTTGCTAAGGGTGCCACACTACCAAAAGTCACAGAGGCCCGGTCGTCAGAAGACAAATCCGACCTCTTCCCTCAAGTAGCACGTTGAACGTCTACTTCTGTAGTACGTTCGACGTCTGCATCCGAGATTCAATGCCCTTCTTCCAAAACTCCCGAATCTCATGATAGCACCTCCGAATCTCGACGCCAGGCGTCGAAACATTCAGGAAATCCCAAAGGGTCAGGTAAACACATGGGAAAGGGGAAAAACAACATAAGAAAGCCTCTGAACATCAGGTTCAGAAGGAGAAACACAAGGAGAAACACAAGAAACACAAGGAAAAACCCAATGTCCCTGACCCTGCCACCAGGGAAAGATCTGTTCCTCCCACTACTCAGGAAACAGAGATAATTGAAGAGACACAGCATGAGAAGGTTATCCCCAGTTCCAAGCAATGGAACTCTGAGGACATTGATGGAGTAATGAGGAGGATGTCCTTTTTTGTAGATTTCTATGAAAAGGACCCAAATTACTTTCATAGTTATCATAGTATGCCAGCTACCTCTGCCCCTTCGGGATCCAAAGACCCTCAACCTCCTACTAAGAGGCTCTGTTCTGAGACTACAGTTCATGGTTTCATTTCAGACCCTTCCATAAATTAACCTTACCAGCCATATGGTGAGGAGTCAGAAGTAGAAATGCTGGAAGAACAAACAGGGGTCGACTACTATGGGGTCGATGAGGACGAGGAAGAGGAAGACGACGCGGAAGCCTATAGTCTTGACTCCCCTATTCCCAAGGTTCCCCCTGTGAATGACTCACCGGTTGACAATCAGCCTTTACTTAATGAGGTATTAGCTAAAGCTGCAGCCCATTTTCAAATTGACACACAGGGTGTCCAAAAAGAGAGCGATTTTGCAGAGGAAATTCTAGGGGACAGGAAATCCATTGCCCAAACTATCCCCATTTTAAAATGAATTAAACGCAGAATCAATCCTTCTCTGCTAACCCCCAATCTTACTCGAGCGGTCAATCCACGAGTAGAAAAATTATTTAGAGCCGCTCCCTGTGATCCACTATACATAAGGGGTCAGTTAAAACCCGACTCACTGGTGCTTACTACCACCAGAAAGAGGGCGGGAACACCATTAGCTTCTTCTGAAGCCCCCCCGGACAAAGAGAGCAAGAGAATATATGCTCTGGAGAGAAAGGTGGCATCCACGTCAGCATAGCAAGCACGCATTGCCAACACCACCACTCTGTTAGCAAGCTACAACTGCCACCAATGGAACAGGTAGCTGCCCTCATTGCCTCTGCACCCAAACCTCTAAAGGGCCAGTTGGCCCAAATTGCATCAGACGGAAGATCAGTGTCTGGATGCATTCTTAAGGCAAACTTCGATGCAGCAGATAATGCAGGGAGACTAATAGCAGAAGGCACAGTCTCTAAACGCCATGCTTGGCTAAGACAATCAGGGTTTAAGCCCGAGACTCAAGCCACCCTCATAGACATGCCGGTAGAACCAAATAATCTATTTGGGAAAGCAGTGGAGGAAGCACTGAAGATGGCTAAAGACGAATAGGAAACCTTAAAGTCCCTCGGCCAACTAACAAATAAGCCCTCAGGTAAAAGGGGGGAATAACAATAATTTTTGTCGCTTTCGTGGCCAAAACTCCCAAAGAGGGTCCAGTTACTATCGAGGTCAAGTAACCTCATGGGGTGGCAATCAACAGGCTACCCAAGGTTTCACCAGAGGTAAAAAAAAAGGGGCTGTGGTAGAGGGAGAGGCAGCCCAGGTAGAGGCACTATGCCACCCAGTAAACAGTGACCATCGGCTCCGGGTCCCTTCCCATGCATCCCCAGTAGGGGGGCACATTTCCATCTTCACCCACGCATGGGAAGGGATCACTTCTGACAGATGGGTGCTGTCCACAATGTCCGCGGGATACTGTATAGAGCTACTAGAACGCCCCCCCAACCATCCTCCAAGACAGAAGATGCACTCTTTGGAGCACCAAAGAATCCTCTTCGAGGAGTTCATCGTTCTGCTTGCAAAGGACACAATAGAACTCGTCCCGGGCAACCAGGTAAACAAGGGTATTTATTCAACCTACTTCCTTGTGCCAAAAAAAATCTAATGATGCGCCCAGTATTAGACTTGCGCCCTGCAAACAAGTATGTCAAGCCACAAAAATTCCCCATGATTACACTCCAGGAAGTAATCCTCCTACTAAAAAGAGGAGATTACATGGCGACATTGAATATGAAAGATGCCTATTTTCATATTTCCATGTTCCCAGCGCACAGAAGATTCTTGTGTTTCAAGATAGACAGCCAGCACTACCAGTTCAAGGTGCTGCCCTTCGGAATAGCCTCGGCTCCAGGGGTATTCACCAAGTTACTGGTGGTCGTGGCGGCGCACCTACTCAGGGAGGCAATCCCAGTGTACCCTTACCTGGACGACTGGCTCATCACAGGGGAAACCCCTGTAATTTGCAGATCCAACATTCAAAGAACAATCAACCTCCTCTTCCAATTGGTCTTCAAAATCAACGAGAAAAAATCAAGCCTGGTGCCAAGCACCTCAAAACTGTTCCTAGGAGCTGTCCTAGACACCCAAGAGGGGTTGACCTTTCCGTCGGAGGAAAGAATTCGGAATCTGTTGCTGCAAATTCCTCAATATCAGTCCGGTCGCCAGATAAGGGTGCGCAAAGCAATGTTTGGTAGGCATGATGGCATCATGCATTTACCTGGTTCCCTACGCGTGCCTGCGAGTGCGACCCATGCAGAAATGGTTAGCGAAACAGTGGTCTCGGGCAAGTGGTCAGTGGGACAATCTAGTGGTCGTTTCGCCAACGCTAGTACAGAGTCTTCGCTGGTGGACAAGAGAGAATCTTACAAAGGGGAAACCCTTTTACGATCCAGAAATACAAGCCGTCATCGCAACAAATGCATCCCTGTCAGGGTGGGGAAACCACCTTCACCACACAGCTCAGGGTCTCTGGTCTCACACAGTGGCTCAGAATCACATCAACCTGCTAGAACTTCTGGCAGTCTTCAGAGCGCTCTGGGCATTCGAACCCCTCCTATCTAACCTGTCAGTGCAGATCGTAACAGACAGCACAACGCAATGTTTTACTTAAACAAACAAGGTGGCACTTGTTCGCCAAATCTGTCCAAGCTTGCCCAGAAAATTTGGAAATGGGCACTCAGACGGAACATTTACCTGTCATCCCAACATGTTCCGGGGGATCTCAATTCACTAGCGGACGCTTTGAGCAGAGATCCCCTCCCAGAGAAACATGAATTGCGACTACACGAAGAATTCGTAGAAGATCTCTTCTCTCAGTTCGGCTTCCCCACTGTAGTCCTGTTCACCATAAGCGAAAACAGACAATGCCCATACTTGGCATCCAGGTTTCTCCAGCCAGGCTCCAAGGGGAACGCTCTATGGATGAATTGGCCAGGGATGTTTGCCTACGCTTTTCCACCAACCCCTCTGATGAGGAAGGTGGTCAACAAGATACACAGGGAATCGATGACGCTCATCCTAGTTGCTCCTTTGTGGCCGAGACAACCATGGTTGCCACACCTATGCAAACTGGCGGTGTGCAACCCCATCAAACTCCCGTGCTGGTACAATCTACTAACACACAGCACGAAGGACAAACGGTGCATCCTCAGCCCAACTCGATGAACTTGGCAGCATGGCTCCTGAAGTCGGCCATCTCCATTTACCCCAGAGGTGCATGGACATCTTAAGAGTCTAGAAAACCTAACACAAGACACTGTTACTTTGATAAGTGGAAACGATTTGTTATTTGGTGCCAGAATAAACAAATCAACCCAATTGATTGTACTCCTTCCAATATTGTCACCTATATGCTCCACCTATTGGATGCATAGTTAGTATTTCATTCACTCAAGGTACATCTGGCGGCGCTGTCAGCCTACACTACCTCCCATAACAAGGTGTCGTGGTGGAAAATGCCAGTGGTCAACGCCTTTATGGAAGGGGTAAAGAGACTCCACCCTCCAATTTCTAACCCATCACCAGGGTGGGACCTTAATGTTGTGCTTGCTAAACTCATTGAACCTCCCTTTCAACCCATGCGTAAAGCTAGTCTCAAACACCTGACTTCTAAAACAGCCTTCTTAGTAGCCATTACATCCATAAGAAGGGTCAGTGAAATTCAGGCTCTGTCAGTGCAGGATCCTTTCTTTACTGTTCATAAGGATTATCTGGTTTTACACACTCACCGTAGGTTTTCACCAAAGTTCATTTCAAAATTCCATGTTAACCAGTCCATTGAGCTACCGGCCTTCTTCCAAGAACCCAAAAGCTCTACTGAGGTGTAACTCCACACACTAGATGTGAGGAGAGCGGTCCTCTACTACGTGCACAAGACCAGACCGCTAAGAAAGACAGATCAACTGTTTGTCTCTGTAGCTCTAGGCAGAGAAGGAGATAGCATCTCTAAAGGTGCCATCTCTAAATGGATAGTCAGATGTATCCAACTGTGCTATTCCCTTTCAGATAAAACACTGCCTTTTACGCCAAGGGCCCACTCTACAAGAGGTACTGGAGCCACTCTGGCTTTCATTGCAAATGTACCCCTTGACACCAACACCATTTGCAAGACAGCTACATGGAGCTCTATTCACACCTTTACTCAGCACTACTGCATTTACACTCATTCCAAGACAGATACTCAATTTGACATTTGTTCGCTCATGACCCTTCTCACATCCCACCTCCTTCTTCTAACTCTGCTCACTAATCTATTCACAGCATGGAATCTAAGCAGATTCCACAAGCCTCAGAAGGGATACATTACTCACTGTAATCATATTTCTGATGCTTGTATCTGCTTAGATTCACATGCGCCCGCCCTTCCTCCCCTCTGAGAGAAGGCACATGGATGCTTATGGTCTTATTTATTTTATCTGCTTGGATACTCTTTACTCACGCTACTCCTCATGCTACCTCATGTCAGAAAAAATACAATCTGAGGGTCCTACATGCGTGAGGGATCATGGGTACAGTGGACGTCACACTAGGGATAGTATTACTGGCACGCCCTAGTTCGACACCCCTTTTCGAGTTTCGAAAAACAAACTGTAATACTCTGCAGCTTCCACTAGATGTCGGCCTATGCACAGCATGTGAATCTAAGCAGATACAAGCATCAGAAATACGATTACGGTGAGTAATGTATTATATATATATATATATATATATATATATATATATATATATATATATATATATATATATATATATATATATATATATATATATATATATATTTCTGATGCTTGTTAATCTGCTTAGAATATCACATGCTGTGCATAAAGGCACTTTATTAGACTATGGAATATTTTCAAGTACATATAGTATATTTGCATATAATATTACAAACGGTCAATATTGCACAATGCACTAGTCACTTTGAGACATTTAATCTCATCCAGCATATATAGCCTATTTGCACATGGTATTATAAACAGCTGATATTGCACTATGCACTTGACACTTTATCATAGATTGTACAGACTTTCCAAGTTAAACCAATACAACATTTTTTGTATTAAAGATATACCAAATCATTCTGTTAGTAGCAACATTGGTCAAAAATATGAAATCACTTGATTTCCATCAACCTATTCATTGAAACAAGTTTCCAGTTAAGCACTAGTCACTTTATCTCCTCAATTATATGGTTGTAGAATGTAAAATCAAATTTAAATACGTCTATATACATATGCATATTTTCCCCGGCTGCATATTTAATGCAGTACGCAATCATATATATTTATACATTTCTTTGACATTATTGCACTTGCACTATATATAACTTATCGAGAACCACTTTGCCAAAAATAAGTCTAACTTTAATGTTGGCAGCAGAATGGACTCATCCAACATGGCCGTCACAAACAGACGAATTACAATGGTAAAAGCATTGGTCTAGCGGTGGCAAAACAGGAAATAGATCTAAGCCAAACGGGAAACACAATATAATCCAATGTAAACATGGTGTCAGTTACAATCTGACGAAGCCCAGTTTGGGGTGAAACGCGTTATTGTAATTTTTCACGGGTGTGCTTTCTTAAAGTCCATACCAAACAATAAAGGACATTTTTATCAATGGAAAATGCACGAGTGGCGTACTTTTTCGAGGAATGTTGGATGGAGGAGTGCCGCTGTGAGCCGCTGCTTTGCGGTTCGTTTTTTGCTTTGAAAATATATATATTTCTGAGGCTTGTGGAATGTGCTTAGATCACATGCTTTGCATAGGCCGACATCTAGTGGAAGCTGCGGAGTATTACAGTTTGTTTTTCGAAACTCGAAAATGGGCGTCGACACAGGGCGTGCCAGTAATACTATCCCTAGTGTGACGTCCACTGTACCCATGATCCCTCACGCGTGTAGGACAATCAGATTGTTTTTTTCCGCCATACTGGTCGGAAGCATTTCGCAGAGTTCCCTGGCTTTAGCCATACTTTTGCTAAAATATTGTTATATTTCCCCATTTCTCCACCCCAACGTCGAGTCACCGAACATCCACACTCGAGGCCGGCACGGAGAAGGAATCGCCGTCGAGAGCTGCACGACGGATTTGGGCCTCGGAAGGCCTCTGGCCTCGGCTCGGGCCTAGGAAGGCCTCTGGCCTCGGCCCTGCAAGTAGGGAGAGTGGGGGGTGGACATACTCTACACTCTTTTGGTATATAGGTACATTCGTATATATTCTTACACTTATTAGCCCGCTGCCACAAGGTGCCTATGGAGGGTACCCCTTTCCAATTTTGCCCCAAGTGCAACCGCATGTACCCTTGGGTTGACGGGCACGCCACATGCAATCTCTGCTTACCGAGGGACCACCCCGAGGCTAACTGCAGAGCGTGTAGTGGGTTCAAACTGAAAACACTCAAGGACCGTTCGATCAAGCGTTGGGCCCACCACGCCAGGCGTCAAGAGGCCATGGCAGCGGAGGACGCCTTCAGCGATGGCAGTGACGCTGTGCTTTCGGACGGCGAGGGCAACGTGGCGTCAATTGACAGCCAAGCGCAAGTCCCCGACCTCGGAAGGTCGTCCGGCAGGGCGGCTATGGGGAAGACCCCCGGCGACACAAGCGCTACCCACAGCACTTCCACAAAACACACGAAGTCCAACCGAGACTCGCCGCGCATGCTGAGTACTCGGGAAGAGGCACATACAGAACGGTCCGATTCAGTGTCCTCTGGGCGTTCTCGATCTAGATCGCCGCATGACTCCAGGCAACCATCCACTGTTGCCAGAAGTGCCTCGCTCCCCAAGGTAACGGAGGTTCGATTGTCAGAAGACGAAGCCGACCTCTATCTTCAGTCCGCACTCCAGGAGTCGGCGTCTACAGGCCGCGCAACGGCTGCTCCCGAGTCCCAACCTCCACTACACAGAGATAGGGACACTACCCCCAAACCTCGGCGCCAGGCGTCGAAAGACTCCGGAGGGGCGAAAAAACAGGGTAAACGCTATTCCACACACAGGGAAGGTGGAAAACAGAGGAAGCAGTCTCAGCCTACTTCCACACCTCAAAGACTTTCTACCCCACTTAAACAGATGGACAAGTCTCGATCTTCTGTTACCCCTAAGACCCCTGTTCAAACCAGTAGGTCTAGTCTAGATAAGACAGGGAAAGGCCTTCAAGAAAGAATCATTCCCAGTTCGAGAGTGGTCTACTGATGACATAGACAGAGTAATGTCAAGGATGTCATCATTGGCAGATTTCTACGCCAAAAACCCTGAACACTTTCTCTCTTTTACCCCAGACGGGTCAACTCCCTCAGGCTCTAGGGATCCGATTCTCCCAAGTAAGAAGTCCCGGGTCGAAGCTCCTACTTCAGACCCCTTCAGTATACAGCCCTATTCTCATTATCAGGGAGATCCATCCCTTTGAGGATCCAGATTTGGGCATGTTGGAAGAACAAACTGGGACAGGCTACTATGGGGATGACGAAGACCAGGAGGAGGAGGAGAGCCCAGAAACCTACAGGCTAGATTCCCCGGTAGATAAAGAACCCCCGGTTACCGACTCCCCTGTCGATAACCAGCCTCTTTTGAATGAAGTGCTGTCCAGAGCGGCAGAACACTTCCACATTGACACCCAGGGTACACAGGAAGAGAGGGATTTTTCCGAGGAGTTAGTGGGCTAAAGGAGACCTGTTGCCCAGGCTATGCCTATCCTTAAGCCTATACAAAGGAGGATAGACCCTTCCCTTGTTGATCCCTATCTCACTAGGGCGGTAAACCCCAGAGTTGAGAAGCTTTTCAGGGCATCCCAAACAGACCCACTGTACATAAGAGGGCATCTGACACCGGACTCCCTGGTAGTTACTAACACCCGTAAGAGGGCCTGAACACCCTTTTCATCATCCGAAGCTCCTCCCGACAAGGAGAGCAAGAAGATTTATGGCCTGGGCAGGAAAGTAGCCTCCACTTCCGCCTACCAGGCAAGGATTGCCAACTCCACCACCCTGCTGGCGAGTTACAACTGACACCAGTGGGAAGAAGTCACGGCACTCATAAATTCCGCCCCAGAACCCTTAAAAAGCCAGTTGGCACGAGTTTCGGCAGAAGGGAGAGCCATGTCCGGTTGCATATTAAAAGCAACCTTTGATGCCGCGGATAACGCCGGCAGATTTATAGCAGAAGGTACTGTTATCAAAAGGCATGCTTGATTGCGACAGTCTGGGTTCAAAGCCGAAACCCAAGCATCATTGATAAACTGGTGGAGCCGGATCTATTGTTTGGAAAGGCGGTCGAGGAGGCGCTGAAAAACGCCAAGGACGAGTATGAGACACTCAAATCCCTAGGCCAACCAACCAATAAACCCCCTAATCAGAGAGGGAATGGGAATTTTCATCGGCCACGCGGACAAAATTCCCAGAGAGGATCTAACTTTTCCCAGGGGCAGGGTACACCATGGAACAATAACCACCAGCAGTCTACCCAGGGTTATGGCAGGTGTAATAAAAGAGGACGTGGTAAAGGTAGAGGCAGCCCCAGTAGAGGTGGCGGCACGCCTCCACCAAAACAGTGACGTTCCGTTCAGGGTCCCTTCTCACATCCCCAGTAGAGGGATGCATTTCCAACTTCACCCAAGCTTGGGGAAGGGCTCACATCAGACAGATGGGTGCTGTCCACAGTATCCGCAGGGTACTGCATAGAACTGTTAGAGCGTCCCCAAAATCATCCTCCACGACAAAAAATACATTTTTTGGGCCACCAGAAGATCCTCCTCGAGGAGATTGTCAATCTGCTAGCAAAGGACACGATAGAACTCGTCCCGGGACACCAGGTAAACAAGGCTATTTATTCAACTTACTTCCTTGTGCCAAAAAATGATTTGACAATGCGCCCAGTATTGGATTTACGGCCTGCAAACAAGTATGCCAAGCCCCAAAAATTTTGCATGACTACTCTCCAAGAGGTAAGCCCCCTCCTAAAGAAGGGGGATTACATGGCAACATTGGACATGAAAGATGCCTATTTTCATATTTCCATGTTCCCAGCGCACAGAAAGTACTTGAGCTTCAAGGTGGACAGTCGGCACTACCAGTTCAAGGTACTGCCCTTTGGGATAGCCTCGGCTCCAAGGGTATTCACCAAGGTACTGGCGGTGGCGGCAGCACACCTACGCAGGGAGGCAATCCCGGTGTACCCTTACCTGGACGACTGGCTCATCACGGGGGAGAACCCAGTAATTTGCAGAACAAACATTCAAAGGACGTTCGACCTCCTCTTCGAATTAGGCTTCTCAATAACAGAGAAGAAGTCAAGTCTGGTGCCAAGCACCTTCAAACAGTTCCAAGGAGCTATCCTAGACACACAAGAGGGGATGACCTTTCCATCAGAGGAAAGAATTCGGAATATACTGCTGCAAATTCCGCAATATCAGGCCGGTCGCCAGATAACGGTAGGCAAAGCAATGCGTTTGCTAGGCATGATGGCGTCATGTATTTACCTGGTCCCCCACGCGTGCCTGCGCATGCGTTCCATGCAGGAATGGTTGGCGAAACAGTGGTCTCAGGCAAGTGGTCAGTGGGACAATCTAGTAGTCGTTTCGCCAACATTGGTACAAAGCCTTCACTGGTGGACAAGAGAAAATCTGTCCAAGGGGAAACCCTTTTACGATCCCGAGATACAGGCGGTAGTCACAACCGATGCATGCCTGACAGGGTGGGGAGCTCACCTCCTCCACCACACAGCTCGGGGTCTCTGGTCTCACTCAGTGGCCAAGAATCACATCAACCTGCTAGAGCTTCTGGCAGTATTCAGAGCGCTTCAAGCCTTCAAGCCATACCTGCTGAATCTGTCAGTGCAGATCCGGACGGACATCACTACAGCCATGTTTTACATAAACAAGCAGGGAGGGACTTGTTCACCAAATCTGTCCACGCTTGCCCAGAAAATTTGGATATGGGCACTCAGACTGAAGATCTTCCCGTCATCTCAACATGTTCCAGGGGATCTCAATTCTTTGGCGGATGCTTTGAGCAGAGATCCCCTCCCAGAGGAACACGAATGGTGTCTACACAGAGAAATCGTAGAAGATATCTTCTCTATTCGCCACAGGCGAAAACAGACAGTGCCCAGGATTTGCCAGGTTCCCCCAGCCAGACTCCCAGGGGAACGCCCTGTGGATGAACTGGTCAGGGATGTTTGCGTATGCTTTTCCACCAACACCTCATCAGGAAGGTGGTCAACAAGATGAACAGAGAGTCTATGACGCTCGTCCTAGTTGCTCCCATGTGGGCGAGACAACTGTGGTTTCCACACCTACACAGACTAGCGGTGTGCGAACCCATCAAGCTCCCGGGCTGGTACAACCTACTGTCCCAGCACCAAGGTCCAACAGTGCATCCTCAACACAACTCAATGAACCTAGCAGCATGGCTCCTGAGGTCATAGAGTTCGGACATCTCAAATTACCACAGAGATGTATGGACATCCTAAAGGAATCTAGGAAGCCAAACACGAGGCACTGCTACTTTGACAAATGGAAACGATTCGTTATCTGGTGCCAGAACAAGCAGATCAACCCAGTTGATTGCACTCCTTCCACAGTTGTCACGTACATGCTCCACCTGCTGGATGCAGGACTGGTATTTAACTCACTGAAGGTACACCTGGCAGCGCTGTCAGCATATACCACTTCCCATAACAAGGTGTTGTGGTGGAAGATTCCAGTAGTTAAAGCTTTCATGGAAGGAGTAAAGAGACTTCACCCTCCTATTTCTAACCCACCACCAGGATGGGACCTTAACGTGGTGCTATCTAAACTCATGGGCCCCCCATTCGAACCCATGCATAAAAGCAGTCTCAAACACCTGACGTATAAGACTGCCTTCTTAGTAGCAATAACTTCTATAAGAAGGGTCAGTGAAATTCAGGCTCTGTCAGTGCAGGATCCATTCTTTACAGTTCATAAAGATAAACTGTTTTTTACGTACACACCCTAGGTTCTCACCTAAGTTTATTTCTAAATTCCACGTGAACCAGTCCATCGAGCTTCTGGCTTTCTTCCAAGACACACAAAGCTCGGCTGAGGTGAAACTGCACACCCTAGATGTGCGTAGGGCGGTCCTTTACTATGTAAACAAGACCAGACCCCTAAGGAAAACAGATCAGCTGTTTGTCTCCGTAGCTACAGGCAGAGAGGGAGATCGCGTCTCTAAAGGTGCCATCTCTAAGTGGATTGTTAACTGTATCCAGATGTGTTACTCTCTTTCTGGAAAGACACTGCCTTTCACGCCAAGAGCCCACTCTACTAGAGGCATTGGGGCCACTCTGGCTTTCATTGCAAATGTACCCCTTGACACCATTTGCAAAGCAGCTACTTGGAGCTCTATTCACACTTTTACTCAGCACTACTGCATTGACACCCAATCCAAGACAGATACTCAAGTGGGACAAGCGGTTTTAAGACATTTATTTGCTCATGACCCTTCTCACATCCCACCTCCTCCTTCAGGTACTGCTCGCTAATCTATGCACAGCATGTGATCTATGCAGATTCAACAAGCCTCAGAAGAGATACATTACTCACCTTAATCGTATTTCTGATGCTTGTATCTGCTTAGATTCACATGCGACCCACCCTTCCTCCCCTCTGAGAGAAGGCGCATGGATGCTTGTAGTCTTACCTTTCTTTCTATCTGCTTGGATTATCTTTAATACTCCGCAGCTTCCACTAGATGTCGGCCTATGCACAGCATTTGAATCTAAGCAGATACAAGCATCAGAAATACGATTACGGTGAGTAATGTTTATATATATATATATATATAAAATGCTTGTTAATCTGCTTAGAATCACATGCTGTGCATAAAGTCTGACATCTAGTGGTAATCGCAGAGTATTGCATCTTTCTTTCGAGGATCGAAAGGGGGACGTTGACATGGGCATGACTGTAACACTATCCCTAATGTGATGTGTAGAGTACCCAAAATCCCTCACACGTCGAGGTCCCTCAGATTGTTTTTTTCCGCCCAACTAGTTGGTTGCCTTGTGCGGAGCTCATTAGAGTTGATATTGCAAAATATTTGTTTAATTGTCCCACGACCGATGGTCATCTAGTCTTGGACTCTTGTCTTCGACGGCTACTTTGTGGAGCCCTATGCCGAATACATCTACTGCTGCTTGGCGACTGGTGCTTCAATAGATGTCTGTTGACTGCGTGGCTCGGCCCTCTGGCCAGGCACTTACTGTAGGGAGAGTGGGGCCTTGGGTTGATTCTTTCTGAGAATGCATTTCCTTTTCTCCTCACTTCTCCTTTCTGGTCTGGCTGCAGCCTTTTACCTCTCCTATGTAGAGGACTCCATTACGTTTTGTCCATTGTGCAATGAAAAATACCCCTGGAAGGACACCTATCGCAAATGCTATAGGTGCTTACCTCGTGACCACGATGAGCGATCCTGTCAGTCCTGTAAACTCTTTTGTCCAAAGATGTTAAAAGATAGGCGGACAAAGCGGTGGGCGGCCTACGCGATGCACGCCAAAAGTGGTTCCCCCGTTGGTGCTACTGCTTCGAATGACGAGGATTCTAGCTACATCCATGGCTCCGACATGGAGGCCATATACGTTTCGGCGGAACTCTCTAGTTCCCAAGTGCCTGCCCAGACAGACCACGGTACTGTTATGGAGAGTTCACACCCCGGCGACAGGGGCGCATACACACCATCCAAGGAAAAGCGCACAACCCTCAGAGCCTCCTCGACTTATAGCTTGAGGAAGCACCAAACGCCATCAGGCCTACCGAAGACTTTGACAGTGCCTGCCGAACATCGCAGTACGGCACCTCCCTGCAACAGTCTCTCAGCATGCGACTGGGCACGCTACTCATAAGGGCATTCCCACTAAAAAGCATACGAGTGCTGGCACGCCGTCAAAGGGTGCGTCAGCTCCTAAGGTTTCAACGGTGTCGACAACCGCAATGGCGCCTACAGGCACGTCGAAATCCATCGTACAGCCGCTGAAGTTGCGCAAGAGTCTTGCCGCTATTGTGTAGGGCAGCGGAACAACCTAAAAGCACCCCCTCTCGTCAAGAGGAGTACTCTGAAGGCCCCCAGTCCCTCTCCAAGGCTTTGACTGGTAATTCCCCCACCCCCAACCCTCTCTGAAGAGCCTTTCCCTCCTCCAGATCTCTCTGCCTCATCCCTGTGGACTAGGCAGAGGTTTGAAAATCACATGGCTAAAATGTCACAATTCATAGACTTTTCTGAATGTCATTACTCCCAAGAGACATAGGGAGGACTCCTGCCCCATTTTACCAAAGCTGTAGAAGCTCCCAAATAAAGCACAGACTCATCAGGAGGAGTTTTCTGAGCCAGAGGAAACATATGAGGAACCATATGAGGAACCTTTTAGTCCGTGGTAACAACCCCTTTGGTCAGGACACAACTGACCAGTGCCCAGACTGGGGGCAAGATCAATTAACAGATGAAGTGCCTTGGCTCTCACCCACTCCTACCCCAGACGTTATTTGTCTGAACCTGCCTTCATTACCTAAGCAGAGGCAGCCATCTCCAATAGGTGACCAAATGGCATTTAATGCTTCCTAAAGAGGGCCGCAGACCATTTTCAAATCGCCAGACAGGAGGCTGTTCAGGACTCTGATTTTGTTGAGGACATTGTTAAGGAAAAACCTCCTACAAGTCAAGCTGCTGAACTCTGTAAAGAAACGCCTTCCTCATTCCTTACTGGCTCCTTCCCTGACGAGGGCCATCAACCTTCGAGTTGAGAAACAGTTTTGCCCTTCTCCATTTGACCCTATGTACATTCAAGGTCATGCCACACTAGACTCTCACGTTTTCACAACCACCAGGAAAAGGGCATGGGGTGCCACTTTCTACGGCAGACGTTCCCCCCCCATAAAGAGTGCAAGAAATGTATGCCCTTGGCAAGCGTATTACCACGTCCGCAGCATATTCTACCAGAATTGCGAACAATACCACCTTTCTCGCTAGTTACAGCGACGTGCAATGGGGACTGGTCCAAGAAGGCCTCCAAGAGGTCTCTGAACCCACACGATCACGCCTGCTGCTGGTCGCGTCTGAGGGTAGACAGGTGACCCTCCAACATCCTCAAGAACACTCTAGATTGCGCTGAGGCAGTGGGATGCAAACTGGCACAGGGAACTCTCCTCAAGAGACTCAGGGGGCATCCAGCTTGTAAGGGGTATTAACTTCGAGAAACACTTTGGTATGAAGGACCCTTAATATTGGGGGGGAAACTGTTGGGGCAATTGGTCACACTGATCTCAATTTATGCCCCTAATGTGAAACAAGACCACTTTCTATTGAGCTTATTACCTAAGATTGCACAATGGGGAATAGGGAAAATTCTAATTGGGGGCGATTTTAACGGGGTGATGGATGCAGCCATGGATAAAACCCTCCCGGCCACCTCTCATGACCAAATATTCAGACAAGCCTTGGCCAAATTTCTAAGGGAATTACACCTGCTTGAAACGTGGCGATTCTTTAATCCACAAGACAGAACTTATACCCATTACTCCGCTGTACACAGGGGTTACTGCCGTATTGACATGGTACTTATCTCAGAATCAATGGTCCCACAGGTTACAAGCCTCGAAATTGGAGTGCGTTGCCTATCGGATCACGCCCCGGTAATTTTGAAGATCGAACCAAGTTGCCCAATACAATCTCACAAACCATGGCACCTAAACGAAGTAATATTGAAGGACCTAACGGTTCGTACTGGCATAGAACAGACCTTACGGAATTATTTCTGGGAAAATATAACACCTGGGATCGATTGGTCGAGTATTTGGGATGCAAGCAAAGCGGTAGTACGAGGGGAGTTTATTGCGCAAACATCAAATTACATTAAGACTCAGGCAAGCCGCAACATGGAGGCCAATATACACATAGCAGAGGTGGAATATCAAAATAGGGGTTCCCAAAAGGCATGGCGGGAACTTAAAAAAGCTAAAGCGATCCTAGAAACCCACCTAACAGATGACACAGCACGTCTTGTGGTACAAACAAAACAGTTTTACTACGTTCATGGGGGGAAAGCCAATCAATTCCTCGCCGCCTGAGACACCAGAAACTTCGGAATCATATAACTCAACTCCATAATGGGAATGGAGACATAATGAGGGGAGAAAGGGAAATAGAAGAGGTAATGTTCACATACCATTCCAATAATCTGGGAAAAGGGAACCTAGAGGTGGAAGCACAGGTCGCTTACCTAAGTCAATTGGAACTACCGCAAATTAAGGAGGCGGATAGGCAACAGCTGGAAGCTCCCATAACGGAGGAAGAAGTAGGGGAGGCAATCGGGGCATTAAAAGGTCAAAATACCCTGGGCCCAGACGGTCTAAGCAGTGCATATTATAAAACATTTAGAACTGTACTAACAGGCCCCCTAACACAACTATTTAATTCCATCAGGGATAAAGGGCAAGTCTCGCGGGATATGTGTCCAGCAACCACAATATTACTGTTGAAACCAGACAGGGACCCAGCCGATTGTGCAAGCTATAGTCCGATCTCCTTATTAAATGGGGATGCAAAGCTTTATTCACTGGTACTGGCGAGAAGATTGGCAGCGATTCTCCCAGAGATAATCCATTCAGACCAAGCAGGCTTTGTGAAAGGCCGACATACATACGACAACGTCCGCAGAGCCATAGACACAATTGATTGGGGGCGGAGGACGGGTCAAAAATTTTCAATAGCGGCTCTGGACGCTTCCAGAGCTTTTGATAGCCTCCATTGGGAATTCCTCCGGCTAACCCTGGGAAAATTTAGTTGCGGGCCAATCTTCACCCGCATGGTGATGGCTAACTTTGCATCCCCCTCCACTAAACTAACGATCAACAGGAAACTCACAAATGACATTCCCATCCAGAGGGGCACAAGACAGGGATGCCCACTTTCACCCCTGATTTTTGCCATGGCTATGGAGCCATTTGCATGCAAGGTTCGTGGTCATCAGGGGGTCGAGGTGGGCAATATGGGACTGCAGAAAGTGGCACTCTATGCAGATGATATTCTTCTGTTCCTAAGGGACACAGCAAACTCCCTGCCAGTGGCCATACAATTATTGGAAGAGTTCGCACAAGTCTCAGGCTTCCACATCAATTATCCAAAATCAAAAGCCCTTAATATTACTGAAGAGGCGGCCCGAATTTCGGATTGGGAGAACCAATACCCCTTGAAATGGGAACGTAAATCAGTAAAATACCTTGGGGTGCAATTAACCCCAGGTACGACAGATTATACAGGGCTAATATACCAGATCTTCTCAAGACTCTAACAAATGACTTAAAACGGTGGGAACTGCAGGAATTGTCCTGGCTGGCACGCATCACAGCGGTTAAAATGACTCCACTCCCAAAATTCCTATATGTGGTAGGCGCTCTCCCGATAAAAATCCCGAGCCCAGCTATCCAATCATTACAGAAAGGAGTGATGTCCTTTATCTGGGGAGGGAAGAGACCGAGAATCCCAAAAAAGGTACTTTTCAGACCATAAGTGTTCGGGGGGGGCCCCGGAATTCTTTAGGTATCTGTGGGCGGCACAAATAGCCCCGATGCTACAATGGTCATCTGGGGAAGACCGCAATCAATGAGTAATGCTAGAAAGAACAGCATCAAAGACCCCCTTGGGGTACCTGGGTTTCCTCGCCACACGCCACAGAGGAAGAGGAGGCATGCCACTAGAATCGACTAAAACCACCCTATGGTATTGGGACAAGGTACTGAGAAATAGGAAGATTAAGATAGGAGGGGGCCCGCTCGCTCCAGTCGCCTACAACCCAGACTTTACCCCGGGAATGCAGGCCAACTTCTGGAATAACTGGGGGGGCAGGGAAAACAACCTGACTCTAAAGACCTCTACGCAGAGGGGTCACCCTTAGTGTTCGAGGACTATAAATCCAGGTTCCACATACCGGAGCAGGAGCGATACCATTATATCCAGATCAGGCACTGGGCCTCCAATACAAAAGTAAAAGAAAGGGCAAATAGAATCCCAACAGGAATAGAGCTAACCATAAAGGAAGGTCAGCCAGATAAAGGCATAACTAGATTATACCGCCTAATGGGACGGGTGGACCCGGAAGAAAAACTTACATGTATGCAAAAATGGGAAACAGACCTTGGGAAACCAATCTCTGAGGAAACCTGGGGTCGCATCTGGCACAGAACTGCTAAAAGTTCCAAATGCACCTCCATTAAAGAGGCAGCGTACAAACTTTGCCTCCGGTGGTATATGACACCCGTACGCTTACACTCCATAAACCCAGAATACCCCGCAGCTTGTTGGAGAAACTGTGGACAACTTGGGGACTTTATCCACATGTGGTGGACCTGCCCACTAGCAGAGACTTATTGGAAGGAGATTCTGAGCCATATCAAAGACATCACTGGTATGGAGTTACCCTTTGACCCGTTGGTGGTACTCCTGGGGGAGGCGGTGGAGGGATGCTATGCCAACTCAGGGCCTACAGCCGCGCTTATAACCCACATGCTGAGTGCGGCCAGGATCACATTAGCACATTCATGGAAGACCAAGGACGGCCCAATAACAGCCATGTGGTGGGTAAGACTGTGGGGAGTAATGGCCATGGAAAAGGTGACGGCACTGGCCCACGGCTCCTATTCCAGGTACCTGAATACATGGCTTCCACTACACGAATTTATGGACGACAAAGAACAGATGTTCTTTAAACCGAGGCTGCTCTGCGCAATATCCATTATTTAATAACCCCGAGCTTCAAGAGATGACTCAACCTGCTGAACGATACAAATGCTCTTTGAACCAAGGTTACTTCAAGATACACTTTGACGAATCCGAACTTTACGTTGAAAACGATCCAACCTATTGTACTCATAAACCAGTATGGTACACCTTCTCACCCATAAGTTGGGGATATGTTTTGAGGGGGATTGGGGGCGACTAATTTGATATCCATTATAAATGCTTTGTTTCTCTGTTTTATTCATTCTCTTTCATATATGAGCAAAGGAGTTTTTTATTTTATCGCTTGTATTGAAACCCCAAACAGGGGCAATAATGGCTTGACATGTACAGGAAAGTTGTTACATACCTGGCACTAAATGTCTGTTTGTCGATATTCACATGTCTATGATGCTCAAACTTAAATAAAGTTGTTAAAAAAAAAAAAAAAAATGAAGGTTTCAAACCGGAGACTCAGGCCGCCTTGATAAATAAGTCTGTGGAAGACTCTAACTTGTTTGGTAAGGCTGTGAATGGCGCCTTGGAAACAGCTAAAAAAGAGCATGAGAGACTAAAATCCCTCAATTGGATCACAGCCAAGCCTTTTCAACAGTAGGGAGATGTAAACTTGCGCCATTCCTTTCAGGGTCAGTCCTTCTCCTGATCTACACACGGGCAATATGGCACAGGGGGTACCCCATGGTCTTCCGGACAAAGTTCAGCTGGCAACAGCCAAGATCAACAGAGCAGACAGTGCAGAGGCAAGGGTAGAGGCAGAAACTCCACCCCAAAATGACTCGCCAGTCCGGGTGCCCTCCCCAAGCCTCCACGGTCGGGGAACGGCTGTCATCGTTCATTCACGCATGGGAAGGGATCACTTCAGACCAATGGGTGCTCAAGACCGTCACCCATGGTTATTGTATCGAGTTCCACCGGCCAACTCAATACCATCTTCCAAAGAGCAGAGGCCTATCGCAAGCGCACCTGCAAATCCTGCTGGAAGAGGTGCAGATCCTTCAGGAAAAGGGCACCATAGAAGTCGCCCCCATTCTTCAGGTAAACCAGGGTATTTATTCAGGGTACTTCCTTGTGCGCAAAAAAGATCTCTCCATGCGCCCTGTGTTAGACTTACGCCCAGCAAACAAATATGTCAAACCACAAAAGTTCAGAATGACAACATTGCAGGAAGTAATCCCACTGCTGGCGCAGGGGGATTACATGGCAACATAAGATGCATACTTTCATATTTCAATGTTGCCTACAGAAAGTACCTAAGGTTCATGATGGAGGACGCACACTATCAGTTCAAGGTTCTTGCCTTCGGCATTGCCTCAGCTCCCTGGGTATTCACAAAGGTACTCTCAGTAGTAGCTGCTCACCTGCACAGGCAGTCCATCCCAGTCTACCCTTACCTCGACGACTGGCAAATAACAGGGGATTAGTACGGAACATGCCTAACTACCCAGAAAATGGTAGATCTTCTCTTCAGTCTAGGGATCTTGATCAACGAGAAAAAGCCCAGCGTAATCCCCAGCCAAGTCACAGTTTCTGGGGTCTCTAATTCAGACCAAAGACTGCCTTGTCTTTCCCTCCAACGAGAGGGTTCAGAACATGCTGTTCCAGATCCCTCACTATGTAGCCAGTCACAGGGTGACCATTCGCAAAGCCATGCGACTGTTAGGGATAACGGCCTCCTGCATTTACCTAGTTCCACACGCACGCCTGCGAATGTGCCTGTTTGGGTGAATTCTCATTTATGGCTAATTTCCCTCACCCAGTGAGTCCCTCAGCAGCTTTGCTGGATTTCTGGAGTTTATTTTTTTCCACCTGGTAAGAGTGAGCCTTTTTCCCCACTCTTACATGTGTTTTGCCATGTGTATTTCTACTTGTTGTGTGTGATCTTGGGCTCTGTAGCCACACCACTCCATGAGCCCCACTTTTTGTGTGTTACACAGCACCAATGTTCCCTCTAAGCTGTGCGCATGTGCGCTTGCCCAACTTCCTTCTGGGTGCCGCTCAGAAGAATTTCAACAGCGCACACAGACAATTCCCACCCATTCAAAAAGATTTAATAATGCACAAGGCACAGCAGGTACCCAATATTTGCTTTCTCTCAAAATGAAGCTAAATTATATGAACTACTATTGATATTCTGGAATAGCTTATTTACATTGCCCTACTTTGCAAGCTTGACCTTAAAACCCCTCAACCCCTAATCCAAATAGATCACCAGTCAACCTTGACTCTGCCTACCTTGGCTCTACAAAAGGTTACCAGACTTGTACCTGCATCCACCTGTTTTATGATTCTAATATGAATGACGTTTAAGCACAAAATTTCTGTTATTCATGGCGCCTTAGCAAAAGTGTCACCAAGACTATGTAGCCCAACTGTCAGCTCAAATATCAGTTACTGAGGCTATTTGAATGTGTAACCTCATCCCATGATTGAGTCTTTGTACGTATCTCACACAAGCACTTTGAAGCAGCCACTCTTGCAAGTTAATGCATTCATATTAATTTGTCCGCTAAGTTGTTTTTTTTGGCAATGGTCTACTTTACAAGCGGAGAGCTTACAATATCATTTACCTGGCCTGTAAGGGATAATGGTTATGGACTATGCCTGTCATTATTTATATATAGTATTATGGCAACGGATATACAGATTACTAGAATGCTTTTCACACAATCTGCCTCCTTTCCATGTTTTTAAAGTTCCATGGGGCATAGACCTTAACAAATGATATGCTAACTTGCTGCTATGCAAAAACAGTTTCACTGAGCATTTTTATAATCCTACCCAACAATTTAAAAGGTGGGGTATGTTGCAAACAATCCTGTATACACTTCTAAGTAATTGTGCACTTACAGATTCATGCCATTTTCTTAAACTGCACATAATATCATGGTGAGGTTTTAAATGTTTTGCATTACAAAGTATTGTGGGTATGCAAATATCCCAGTTAGTGTTTTACTTTTACAATCCCTCACTTTTTACAGAGCCCTGTCAACTAGTATTGGAGGTTAGCAAAGGAGCTGGGGTGGGGTACAGATGGAAGGGCAGAGGAGAACAATCCTTTGGGGTAAAAAAACAAATCAGCAACGTTCAAAAACCAAATCAGACGTTTTGGCAGGGCAGTACAGTGAAGGAAATGTGTTTGTTTTCTGAAGGACAGGTTACTCTAGGAACAGTCTAGGAAACTGCACCTTTGGTTTCTTTCTCTGCTCAGCTGCTGAGGGCTTTTCAATATGATAATTTGTTTGTGTTTATTGCCTCTAGCATCCCCATGTATCTTGTCCAACTGATAACAGCAAATTTCATATGAGGGGTCCCTAGGTAAAGAAGAAAGCACTCGATCTTTTGTACCTATGAACATTGCTGCTACTGACTTAAAAGGCAAATATATGTGATTTTCCTCAACGGTGCTCCAGACAAAACCTCAGTAAGACTCTAGTGGAATTGTGTCTAGGCTGTGGTGAAAAAGAGTGGGCAAAACTGTAAGCTGTATTATGTATCCTGTCATATCCCTTCCTAGGTTAGGGTTACAAGGAGGGCTCCGATATGATGTTACTCCCTACTCCGAATCAAATGATTTTTCAGGGAGTAAGAAAGTAATTAGCTTGCCAGAAGGGATATTTCATGTTTATTAAAACATGTATTTTCCCCTTAAAATTCCTCTTGAGATTGGGCAGTAGTATTATTTGAGTTTCTACCAATGCCACTGCTCTGCAGGCCACGGAGTAAAAAATATCAGTGGAACTTTGTGAGTGGAAGTAGGGGGTAGGTTCCTATATGTATATAGTCTCTCGTTTTTGTTGGGCACATTTTCCTGTCTTTAGGGAGTAACAATGGATCGTGTATATGCCTCTTAGGTGTAAGGCTGGTTTTAAGCAAACGTCACAACTCACAGGACCACGTAATGTGGATAGCAAGCAGAGGCCCAGGAATTCTGATCATCATATTCTGTGGTGCAGTTATTTCAAAAGTAATTATCGTCCTTAAACACATTTTGAGGCATGTTCTCTTGGCCCTTGTATTACTTCCTTAAAGCGGCACATGAATTCTCATTTGCATGTTTTCTGACACATTCCTTTTAGTTGCCATCATTTCATTTGAAAAATGTTATCCTGTCTGAATTGTTTGACAGCCACATCAGTGATAAGTAAAATTAGCTTTTTTGTAATAAACAGCATTTTTTCAAATGGTTTCACACACTTTCTGCATTGTCTCTAAGCAGTGTCAACAAATGAATAGCCACAACTAACAGGGTAATTCATGGAATAAATGTGCGCCGAAAAGGGGAGCGCAAGCGTGAAAATCGCAGCGCACGCATGCCAAAGCCGCGCACGCAGCCGTTCATCGATTCATGGAGTGTGCTGCGCTATTAAAACCTGGGATGTGCGCCAAATCCATGGTTGGCGCACGCGGGCGCACACGTCACTAAACGGAGTGCGCTACGCGCACAGGGAAAGCGCACATCATGTAGCACACACAAGAAAAGTGGGCGTAACACGGGACGTAACACGTGGAATGGGGAACAACACGTGACAATGTGGGCGTTACGGGGGAAGAACAGGAGGTAAATGCTCGCAACACCCACACGCGCGCTAACACGTATTCATGGAATTGAACAGGGGAAAGCTGTGCGCCAAAAAAGACACGCTAATCCGGAACACGTACGCCAGCAGGAAGCAGGTGTAAGCGGCCCTGCGCATAAAAGTGTGCGCAAACAACAAACAAGCTCAGACGCTTCGCTGAATATACCGTTCCTCGCAGCAGTGGTTGTGGGACACCGCAGGAGGAGGAGGAGGATAGCCAGGCCCCACATTTTTTTTTATCCAGGACCAGCCTTTTTGGGATGCCTGATGACCAGGTGTATGGGAGGTACAAGTTTCCACCACACATAATCCTAGAACTGGTCAGGGAGTGGGAGGATGACCTCACATCACCCACCCTGTGCTCCCAAGCCCTGAGCCCCTTGGAAAAGGTGCTCAATGTACTGCACTTCTTGGCTACTGGGTCATTTCAGCAGACAGAGTGCCATAGTCGGGGGTGTCTCACAGGCCACGCAGTCACGCTGCCTACACCAGGTGTTGGCCATCATGACTGAACGCCCCTCAGTCCGCAGGCACATATACGTGCCCAGAACACCTGCAGAAAGGCAGGCTGTTGTCCAGGACTTTTATGGGGTCACACACTTCCCCAAAGTGCTAGGTGCCATTAATCGCACCCATCTGGCTCTACGTCCTCCCAAGGCCACTGAGCAGATCTATCGAAACCGCAAGCACTGGCATTCCATCAACGTGCAGGTTGTATGTGATGCGAAGGGAATCATCACCTCAGTATATGTCAACTATCCGGGGTCCAGCCATGATAGTTTCATATTCAGAATGTCACCCCTAAACCGGGACCTGGAATCTGGGCGGCATGGCGACACATGGCTAATTGGAGAGTATAAAAGCCTCTGCACATGCATGCATGTCAGAGACTGAGAAATGTGAAAACCCCACTAATGACAACCATTATCACCTCCACAGGGGACAGTGCCTACCCTCTGAGCACCTACATGATGACACCAATTCAGAAACCCACCACACCACCCGAGGTAAGATACAACACCGCACATATTGCAACCTGGGGCATAGTGGAGCGCACATTCGGAGTGCTGAAGTCGCGCTTTCGCTCCCTTGACCACTCTGGTGGGCAGCTGCTATATGCGCCCCAGTAGTGTGCAGGATCATAGTGGCAGCATGTGTCCTGCACAATGTTGCAACCCGGCGTGGCCGTGGACATGGTGGTGCCTCCACACCCCCAACCACAGCCACGGCGGCAGCAGGCTCAAGGTGGGAGCCATGATGGCTCGGGGCCATCAACATCAGAGGGCCAGGCATCGGCCAGAGGGTAGGAGGACCCTGGATTGGGAGTGTCTTCGGTGTGGCAGCGTTTGGGCCAGCAAATAGATGTGGAGCGGCAGCGGGCGGAAGAGGCACGGCTCACTATGGTCAGGGCGGAGAACTCCATGCGCAGGGCGCTGAGGCGGGCCGAGTGCCTCGAGGCAATTCGCAGGGAGTTGGAGGTGGACATGGCTACATCCCTGCGAAACCTCGGGGCCATGGAGCAGGCCTGCCTCCAGGACGTGGAACAGGAGTTCCATGATGCCCTGGCCCGGGAAATCAACAAGTGAGCCGTAGGACTTGCCCGCCGCCATTGTATATAGTTAATTAGTGTTAGGTTTCCTTTCTGTTTTTATTTATTTTTGGTGCGCTTGGACAATGCCCCACCTTTTTGTATATAGTTGTTCATTAGGTAGGGTTTTTTGTAGGTTTCCTTTCAATGGTTGGGCTCATGGACCCTGGATTTGTACTTTGTACGGAATTCTACACTGGATTTCACTTCTTTTTATTTTATTTTTTTCCAGGATCAATGTTTTTGTCTTATTTTTTTCACTTTGGATTTGTTTTGAAGGACAGACACTTTGGACCCATGTGCTTTTGGATTGATTTGGATTCTGCTTTCACGCATTTTTATTTTATATTTTGGACATGCAGCTTTTTCTGTATTATTTCCATTATCTGGTGTTTCATTTCATTCCCTTGCTTTTGTGTTTAATACATTTTTATTTCATACTTCAATGTGTGGCATTCTCTCTTTGGTTTCATGCATGTCACGATGTGTGTGTGTGTGTGAGATGTTGATATGCATACTTACCATTTGGGATGTATCATGTGATGGGGATTTCAATGTGGGGTGGATGTAATAATTGGTTGTGTGTTTGGACTGGGATGGCGTGGTGTGTGATTTGGGGGGCCATAAGGCCCATGATTGTGGATTGTGATGACGTGTTGGGGGGGGGGGGGGCATGAGTCACTGCTGGGTGGGTGACTGTTTGGGGGGGACATGAGTCGCTGCCTAGTGGCAGGTGCCTGTCACTGCTGGGTGGGTGGAGGTGCAGGGGGACATGTTTCGGTGCTCACTTGTGCATGGTGACTGTGGGCTGGCTGGGGGGCATGGCCAGGGTGGAGGGGCTGCCTGCGGGGCATGGCTAGGGGTGCAGGGTAGTTCCCTGTGTTGTGGGCTGCCTGCAGGCCCTGGGAGGGGGGGGGGAAGAGGGCACACCTGGGAGGGCACACACTGCCAATTCACGTTGGGGCACCCCAGGAATGCACATACCCCGCTCGCTCAAGGCCTATCGCGTGTACAACTTCCCGTGCACCCCCAAAATACACGTACCCCGCTCGCCCAAGGCCTATCGCGTGTAAAATTTCCCGCGCACCCCCAAGATACACGTACCCCGCTCGCACAAGGACTATTGCGTGTAAAACTCCCCACGCAGCCCCCAAATACACTGTACCGGCCCTGTGAACTGGTGCAGGGTTAGCACAGCCCTTTGCGCTGCATTGGGCATTTCAATGCCTTATCCTTGCGCAAGGGGCGTTCTTGGGGGCGTAACTGGCACTGCGGGATGTTCTCTGCACCAGCGCTCAAAATGGCTTTGATATTCCATGAAAACGCGGTGCGCGCCAGAATGCTGTTTAGCGCACACGGCTGGCGCACGCTACCTCTCTGCGCTGGTCCGTGCGCTGCCTCTGTGCTGAAATCTATGAATTACCTTGTAAATCTATTGCTTATCCCGACGATACAAAGCTTTTTTGTGCATCTGCGCATGAGTCATTTTGGTAAGGAACTATGGCATATCTTGAAGTCTTGGACTGGTTGATGAGCTCTGCTTATAACCACATAAAATATTTGGTTTCTTTTAAGCCGATTGGAAAAAGTATTTCAATATGCACCTTTTCCACTGACTCGTTAAGAATTGCAGTGGTTGGGAAGGAGAAATTCTGTTCCAAACTCTTTGAAGATGGTAGCTTATCACCTACGTATGCACACAAAGTAGCTTACTTCATAATTTAGTTGCACACATGAAAAATAAGTGGCGCATGAAAGCTAAGCATTGCCGCACTTAGGGAAAAATAATTAGAGGGAACATTGCACAGCACCTTCAGTGCAGTGACACAGGGTTGTCTTTGAGACTGCCCACTGACTCAATTTTTCTGGGGCTGACTACTGTCCGCCAGAAACATGTAAAGTTGCCATTAACTTTATATAGTCACTTTAAACTACAGACCCAGTACACCCCATCTCACATGGTGTATTGGAAAGGGTTAAATCCTACCCCTTTTTGTCTGTGCCTCTTGGAGCTTTGTTTTGCTCTCCTAACATTTAGACTTGGCTGGTGGCAGTGGTATCTACCCTAACTTTTCTACCGTGATTATACTATATAAACGTGGTACTGTTTTAGCCTATTGTATTAGCCTCGAACATAAACCCGCTTGACCAAATAATTTTTGTTTTGGCTCCAGTCGGGTTTAGTCGCCATTTATTTTTATTAAAGTCCTTCTTGTGTTTTACTTTTCGCGCCAAACCAGGTTTGCCTTCTTTGTTTGCTGATCTTTGGCGGGCTTCTGTCCAGAAACCCTCCTTTGCCATCTGGGTGTCTAGGTGGGCTGAATGTGAGGGAGGGGTTTAGTCACCCCCTGCACAGGGTCTCCTTGGAGACCCAAGTCGCACTTTGTGTCGATTGGCTGAGGTGGTTGTCCGGGCCAGACAACTCCCCTGCTGAGCGATTGACAGCCAGGTTGTGTGAATTGGGGATATTGGCATAAAGGGCAGGACTCTTGAGTTGGAAGTCAGAGCCGCCACTGGAACTGCAAGAACTGAAGAGAAGCGGAGAAGAAGACAGCTGCTGCAACTGCCGAGTCCAGGTGAAGCCCTGCTGCAGTCCTGAGCTATCTACCCTTCAATGACAGAAGATCCAGTCCGGAGTCTTCTTCCCTTGAGCCTGGTGGGATCAACCAGCTCATCTTCCACAGCCAGAGGATCCTCTTCTTGGTCGAAATCACAGCTGTAGTGGTCTGGATGGCCATCTGAAGAGCCTCTCCTGATTTAAAGGAGCGCACCTTTTATTCACTGTTGCTTCGCTGCAGCTGGCCTCATCCTTGGGTAGTGCAGATCGCTCCAGACGTCGTCCTTCTTGTCCCCACGACTGAAGCTCCAGGAATCGTGAGTCTGCAAGAACTACCAGGAACAACTGCCGGGGGCACCAGCTTTCTTCAATGAATAAGGTACCTTGTCCGACTTCGAGGAATTGGGGTGAACCCTTCTTCCTCACCCAAGGCTTGTCCTTTTCTTCCTTCCCTCTTATAACTTTTGTCTCCCTTTGTGACAATATCTGCACCTACATCTGAATAAACCCACAACCTGCTGCTATGCCTGGATTGGCTGCTGCTGCCTTCATCAGCACCTATCAGGCGCTGGCAGGCGTAAGCCGGCCCACTTCACCAAGGCTGCTTCCTGTCTTTAGCCTGTCACTAGCCGTCACGCCTATTGCCAGAAAGACTGCCCGACTTAGTGCTGACTTCGTCACAAGGTAACATTTGCAATCATCATCTCGTTTCCTAATTGATCCACTACCCACAGGATTATCACCAGCTTTTGTCGCCCTCCGTAACCCGACCCCCTCACAGTGGCAACCCTCTGCTTATAGACCCGAAAGTCCCCTGTGGACCAGACCCATATACTCCCCTCCGCCACACCACCATCCTGTCTTTGCTCTGACTCTTACCAAACATCAGCCACAATCCCACTGCACTGCCCGAACTAACGCCCATGTAAGCCATCCAAACTCATGCGTCTGTCACGCCCTCTTAACTGCCGGCAGTGCAGACACCTTCCCGCATGCATTTAAAGCGTCCCATGTGTTTATTGCTGCATGTCCCTGTGTAACACCTGCAGCCTGTGTACTCTGCATGCGATACGCCTGCAATGCATAACGAAATGCTTGTAATGAATGATGATGCCTTTACCAAAGATGCTTTGAATTACACTGCTATCTGATTTTGCATACCTTGTTCACGACATACCTTGTCTAAATCTCTTCACAATTATAGTAGACGTTCGTGCCTAATATTGTGTTAGCTCTGAACCTGTAATCTGCACCTAGACCACCCTGACCGCAGATCTGCTCAGAATATTGCCATATACTATGTGACACAAATATGTCTTCTGCAAATGCCCATGTATTGTTACAATAGCTCTGATCCAAACTAGATGCTTGCCTATGCCCTTGCTCTGCATAAATCCCATCCATTACAGGGTATGCTCAGTTGTACCATCTCGCAAAACTTACTTGTTGCTACCCTTGTACTGGCTTGACCATATGGTACTGTTGTCACACTGCATCGATGTGCCCCTCTGATAACTGATGCTAATTCGGTCCTTTGCTTTCGCTGCCACGTTGAATCAGTCTGTCCCATGCTACGGCCGCCACTTGGCTTAGGCCTGCCCCCACACCACTGTATTGACCTGACCCTATGCTATTGATGCCATACTGTTAATCCCTGCACTGTACCTCTGCCACACTGCCAACACCATGCTACTCTGCATCATCTCTATCATGTTCCCATTCTGTGTCATACATAACAGTGTACCCTGCAGCGATAACAACTACATAACCTACAAGTCTAGCTAGACTGGCCTGCCCTAGGCACCACCCAATCGCCTGCCCCACACCGTTCTTGCCCACCACCCCAGCCTTCCAACAAGAGTCCCTACACGCCCATCCTACCTATGGTAGCGCTCACTTAGATGTCACCCTAACCAATAGGAATACTGATAGTCCCAAATGGCACCACCCTAGCCCAAACTCATCGAGCCCTGTTCTTGGTCATAGCCCAATTAGCACTAACACCCAAGCAGACACACACGCCACCATTTTGGACCTGACTGAGCGTAACAACAGACTAGGTACTAGTCTTGTCCATAAGAATCATAACCATCCAACTAAACCTCACACCAAGACCAACAACCGGAATTTAGTTTCTAATTCCAACCCACCCCCCCCTAAAAAGAGCACTTCTAAATGTTAGATCACTAGTCGCCCATTCCATAGAGACCGCTGACATCATCCTGACCAACAACCTTGATTTCCTTGCAGTGACAGAAACTTGGTTGCATGACGCTGCAGGCCCATCTCTAACCCTAGCTATTCCTGATAACTACTCCATCCTCAGAGCCGATAGACCCAACACTCGAAGAGGTGGTGTAGCCATCATCTTTAAATCCTCTCTTGACATTAGACTAGCCTCCTCTTTTCCGCTGAAATCATGTGAGCATCTCACCTTCAAACATCCCCCAAGAGCACAATTATGGTGCACCTAATATACAGGCCCCCAGGCCTGCCTGGATCCTTTGAAGAAAATATCACATCCCTAGTAGCCGAGAGCTACAAACCCTCAGCACAAATCATCATCCTTGGGGACTTCAACCTCTGGTATAATGACCCTAATGACACCCCAGCTACCTCCTTGGCCAACGCACTAACTGAGCACAGCCTCATACAACTCTGCTCCCAACTCACTCGAAAGGAAGGACTCTCGACTGGGTAACTGCTTTTAACTGCAATATAACCCTCAAGGACCGCCTACCTCTTGTCTGGACGGATCACCACCTCCTTTCGCTAGACATCAATATCAATAATCTAGTGCCCAAAAAACCTCTTCATGCACCTACCTGCCCTACGAGGAACAAGCGTAACATTACAGCTGAAGCTCTTATACCCCTGGTAGTCCCTACTCTCAACTCACTACCGGCTACAGCTAACTTGAACCTGCTGGTCAACACCTACAATGAATTCATGTCTAAAGCTATCGACTTCATTGCCCCATTAAAAATGCTCAAAGGGAAACCCAAAGCACACCTGAACTCTTGGTACACCCCTGAACTCACACTACTTAGGCAAAAAAAAGTAAACTTGAAACACTGTGGAAAACAGTTCCCTCATCAGAAAATAGAACCAATCTTACTAATATCACCGCTCTTTATAAAACCAAGATATTACGTGCAAAAAAGAAACCTTCAACTCCAGGATTACCAAGGCCAGATCTAGCACGCGAGAACTATTCAACATTTTAAAGGAAATTGAAAACCCCATTCCTCCCACAGATACCTGTACCAAGGATAAACCCTGGTCCACGGCCATCCAGAATGCCCTGGCCAACAAAATCACTGGGCTCCAAACTAAAATTGAAAACAAACGTCACCAACTCGCCAATGGCCCAATCTCCATTCTAACCTTATCATCGCCCACTGATATCAATCAGGTTTTACTTTCAAAAAGGTAACTATACCTGAAGTACAAAAAATGATAGCCTCCCTGAAACCTTCAAACTGCAAAGGGGAAAGTTGCCCTGCACAGATTATAAAAGACGCAGCTAGGGATCTATCCCCCTTCATCACCAAACGAATAAACCTGTCCTTCACCAGCAATGCAGTCCCAAGTAATTTGAAACAATCATGGGTCCTCCCATTCTTAAAAAAACAAACACTCGACCCAACTATACCTACTAACTATAGACCCATGACCACTGTCCCGTTCGTACTAAAAATCCTCGATAGAGTAGCCTATTTACAAATTCAAGACTACCTAGAGACTAACCAATTATTAGGAATCCGTCAGTCTGGCTTTAGACCTCAACACGGAACAGAAACGGCCCTTGTTGATCTCAAAAGTCAGATCGACGAACTCAAAGATAAGGGTAGGGCGGCCTCCTTCTTCTCTTGGACCTCTCTGCAGCCTTTGACCTGGTTGACCACAAAATCCTATGCAACCACCTGTCATCGGCTGCACATTTCTCCCACTCCACGGTCACATGGATCCAATCTTTCCTTGCTAACAAGACCATGCTTGTCTTTTTACCACTAGCAGCGGCTGACCCGATACCCATCAAATGTAGTGTCCCACAAGGTTTGTGTGTTTCACCTACTTTGTAAAACATATTCACAAAGCCTCTCTTCGACAAACTGGACCATCTGGGTGTCACCTACACCAACTATGCAGATGACTCCTAACCCTATCAGGTAACTACAACTCTGATGTTGGCCGGATTAACAAAGTCTTCACCATCATTCAGAAATGGATGGCCACACATGGCCTCTGCCTGAATGATCAGACTGAACTGCTCCTTGTCGTCTCCCCCAACACCCACTTGAAACTCTGCCCCAGTTACAATAGCATTATTATCGATGGAAACAGTATACCCATCGCTTAAAGTGTAAAAACCCTTGGTTTCTATCTAGATACCAACACCAACCTCTCTAAACAAATCAACATGACCGCCTCAGCCACTGCCTACACAGGTAAGCTGATAAGGGCTTGCAGACCTCTACTATCCACTAGCAGCTGCCTCATATTAGCCAGAGCACTCATACAGTCAAAACTGGACTACTGCAACGGCCTATATGCAGGCGCAAACAAATCCATAATCAACAAATTGAAGGTCCTCCAAAACAACACACTCCGAGCTGCTCTTAATATTCCCAGGAGAGAACATATTTCTGCTATCAGAAAATTGTGTAAATGGCTCTCTATCTAACAAAAAAATTGACCTAAAAACCTTATGTCTCACCCACAAAGCCCTAAATCACCTTGCCCCGCCTTATCTAACCAGTAAATTCACCTTGAAACCTAATACCAGAATCACCAGATCCACCCACACTATGCCTGGTGGTGCCCAAATACACCCTAAAACAAGCCGGCGGAACCAGCTTCCCGGTTCTAGCCACCCAAATGTGGAATACACTTCCACTGGACATCAAATCCATCTCTACCTTTCAACCATTCAGAACCCAGATTATCACCTGGCTACTGAATAAAAACTAACCCCACCACAGGTGACGCAGGACACCTTACACACTGACCCCTCCCAGCTCTCTTTCACTACCACCTTGTGTCTGTGGGCACTAGCCTCTGTATCATTCTTGTGTGCATATTATTGCCAATGTATATCTCCTATACAAAAAACTGTAACTGTATACAAACTGTATTTTGTAAATCGTATAACTCCTTATAACTGTCCTAAATGTATAACCTGTATTCTGCAACCATATTCTTGAGCGCCCATATACCCCTGGGTCTGGAGCGCTTTACAAATAAAATAAACAAACAAACAATCTAAGTACTCCTGGCAATCTCGAATCAAGAACTGTACTAACTGTGTGATCCTCGGCAACAGGACCCCTGTTATATTTGACACTGGCGCAGGCCCATTGACTTTTATCTACTGGTTAGAAGGTGCCTTGACAAGAGTATTGCCTATGATTTTTATCCCCAATTTTCTTGTGTTAATTCATGTGCTAAGTGTGTTTGACTTGGGTTACATTTCTTAACGCGGGTATGCTTATCTTTAGTAAGACCAAACTGTCATTACTGTCAAAAAGTGATCGCGTATGTACTCACGGTAACGTCTTTGTTTCCCAACACCGGCCTGTCAAATCCCAATATACTTACTTTGAATTGTTCTGCACAAGGGGAATTGGTTGTATGTAGTATATTTGAAGTGTGGTTTTTATTTTAATAGAAGTGAAGTGTTTTGTGAACAGATGGTTTAAAATGTACTTTTATTTTTTTTAACCAGAAACCTTTAGTCAGTGTTTGCTTGAGTCACAGTAATTGTAGTTGTTTGTGTAATCTCTACTACTGCTCATTTGCTCTCAAGATAAGTCTGGCTGCTCAGCCATTGCTACCACTCTTTCTGTGTAGTACAGGCTTGTACCAAAGGTGAAATTGTATTACCACTTGTAGTCTTAATTGTGTGCAGTAGTCATTAAGGGCACTGCATATGATTCTGCCTAACAGCGCCCCATGCAAGAGTGGCTCTCGAGCCAATGGTGTCAGGCCAGCGGATAATGGGACGATTAGTGGTCGTCTCGGCAGCCCTCGTTCTGTCCCTACAGTGGTGGTCAAGGGAAAACCTTCTGCAGTAGAAACCACTCATCACAGACGCATCTCTGATGGGGTGTGGGGCTCACCTCCTTCATCAGACGGCGGCCAGTGTGTGGCCCCCAGCGATGGCAACCAATCACATAAACCTGTTCGAACTGCTAGCAGTGTTCGAGGCCCTGAAGGCATTCCAGGCACACCTCCTAGCGGAAGACAGTCCTAGTCCTTGCGGACAGTACCACAGCCATGTGTTACCTAAACAAACAAGGGGGCACTCACCCTCCAGGGCCATCAAAACTGTCACAGAACATATGGAAACGGGATCTCAAACACAAGATGTTCCTCTTGTCACAACACCTTCCAGGGGAACTCAATCTTCTGGCGGACGTACTCAGCAGAGACTTCCCACTACCCGTATAGTACGAGTGCCAATTACACAAAGACATTGTTCTCAATGTCTTCGCAGACTGCGGCTTCCCAGAGATCGACTTGTTTGCAAATCTGGAGAACACACAATGCCCAGATTACACCTCTAGGTACCCACAGAACCGCTCCAAGGGGAACAGTCTCTGGATAACACGGTCCGGGAAATTTATCTACGCTTCACCCTCCCCCCACACTCCCCACTCTATAGGATAGTGCACAAGATGCACCAGCAACCAGCCAGGATGATTCTGGGGGCCCCAATGTGGGCGCACCAACCTTGGTTCTCCCATCTCATGACAATGTCAGTCTCCCCTCCCAGGGAGCTGCCATGCCCTTACAACATGCTGTCACAAGACGAGGAGGAAACACTACACCCATGCCCTCAAACTCTGAATTTAGCAGCCTGGCTCCTGAGGCCATAGAGATGGGCACCTCCAACTCCCTGAAAGATGTATGCACATACTTAGGGAAGCACGGAAACCCAACACCAGACATTGGTACTCCAGCAAATAGAAATGCTTTGTCATCTGGTGTAATGGCAAAGCATCGATCCAATTGAATGCACACCAACACATATTGTTCTGTACCCAACTCAGCTTCTAGATTCAGGCCTAGTTTTTTAAAGGCTAACTTGGCTGCGCTTTCACCATACACCAGAAGCCCACTAACATGGCAGAAAGAAACCTCCACAAACTAGATGTGGAGAGAGCAGTGATCTATTACCTGGAAAAGACCAGACCACTAAGGAAGACAAACAAGTCTCAGTGGCAGCTGGTAGAGAGGGGGACCTTGTCTCTAAATCTGCAATTTCAAAGTGGATCGTAAACTGCATCACACTGTACTACACTCTTGCCAAGAAAGATCTCCCCTTCATGCCTAAAGCACACTCTACTTGGGGCACAGGGGCTACAATGGCATTCATTGAAAATGTTCCTCTCAAGTCCTTTTTGTAAAGCAGCAACCTGGAGTTCTGTACACACCTTCACACAACACTATTGCCTAGATGCTCACTCTAGGTCTGATTCTTAGTGGGACAAGCGGTGCCAAGACATCTTTGCTACTATTCCTTCACACATCCCACCACGATCACTGGGTACTGCTTGCTAGTCTATGCACAGCAGGTGATTCTAAGCAGATTAACAAGCATCAGAGGACATGCATTACTTACCGTAATAGCATTTCTGATGATTGTATCTGCTTAGATTCACATGCTACCACCTCTTCCTCCCCTCGTGGAGTAGAAGGAACATGGACATCGTACACCCCTCTCTCTCTCTCTCTCTCTCTCTCTCTCTCTCTCTCTCTCTCTCTCTCTCTCTCTCTCTCTCTCTCTCTCTCTCTCTCTCTGCGGACCTCGACACGTGAGGGTTTTGGGTTCAACTACACGTCACGTTAGGGATGGCGTTACAGTCACGCCCATGTCCCCCTTTCGATCCTCGAAAGATAGATGCAATACTCTGCGATTACCACTAGATGTCGACTTTATGCACAAGATGTGAATCTAAGCAGATACAATCATCAGAAATGCTATTACGGTAAGTAATGCATGTCATATATTTTGGAGGCTTGTGGATCTGCTTAGAATCAAATGCTTTGCATAAGCCGCCATCTAGTTTTACGTGTATAGTATTGCATGCCTTTTTGAAAGTCGAAAAGGGATGTCGACTCGGTGTGTCTGTAATACTATCCCTAGTGTGATGTCCGTAGTATCCATTGTCCTTATTAGGGGAGTTTTCCTAAAGTCTCACTTGGAGGTAAGTCTTTAGTAAGATATCCCAGTGGTTTGTAGATCCCCAACTCTTCAGTCTGTACTACTCAATGACCTTGGCAGAATGGCTGAGCGGTCGGGCTTAGCTTAAGAGGAAGATGTGAGCTGTAAGTAAGTACACCGAATCTAGCTAGCAATGCACATAAAAGAAACACTTGCATTTACATTTATATTCAAATATAGATTTATTATATTTACACAAGAGCCTCTGTTAAACACCTGGCACAATAAACCACCACGCACAGGTATACTTTACTTTAGGTAAGAATTAGTGCAGTCCAACTGGTGTGGGACTACACAGACTTATCTCCTTGGTATTAAACCCACCTTTTAATATAGGCCTGTACTACACAAGTTGGTAGTGTGACTGAGCAGCCAGGCGTATCTTAAGAGGGGTAATGTGAGCTGTAAAGCTATGCAATGAAACCAGTAAATGAGATATCCAAGTAAATACTTGCACACTTAAAGTTATAATAAATTATTTATTTATACACAAAGATATTTAACCCTTTCTCCAGCATGGGGTCTGGCATGGATTCACATGCTCATGAATATTCCCCGTCGTCAGGCTGGGCATCCTCCGTAAAGAAAAATCAGTATCAGTTTCGTTTCTGATCTGTCTTTCGTAGTAGTAACCAATCACTGATCTCTGCATCATACTGACCACAGCCAATGACTGCCATCTCCCTAAGCCCCGCCTCTGGCAGCCATCTTCAGATTTTTACCGCACGTTCAAGTGTTGGGATCCTCGTGCTATTGCTCTCGAGCTTTAGTGCGTTTTCGCACTTTTTCATAGGAAAATTCTCGCTTTTTTTGGTCAAAAGAGCCTCAAGCTCCACCGTTTCTTTATCCGATCAACGGGGACCCGTGTCGGATTCTTCTACGCCCCTCAAGGGTGAAGATTTCGTCGAGCCATGCTTTTGGAGGACTCCAGAAGTTTCTCAGGCCCATCTGGCATGGCCCAGGAGAAGGGAAGCTCGACGCCCGGAAAGCTGTTCAGGGTCTGCCCTGGATGCCAGCTTCAGAATGTCTTCAAGGAGGACGAACACTCCCTTTGCCTCTACTGCCTGCATGAGGACAAGACGCATGTGGAGAAGGACTGTGCGTTTTGCGGCAACATGTCCGAGCGGACCATGAAGGACCGCCATCTGCGTCTCGCCAACTGGCTGGAAGGGAAGAGCCCATCAGGCGAGAAAAAGAAGATGTCCGAGCGGTCTTCTAAGACCTTTGAAGGCGCCCCGGCGACGGGGGCCCAACAGAAGGCCGAGCACCGCGAGTCCGCTGGCACCGGGAGTGCCGAACGGTCGGGCTCTTCGGTTGCCAGGCAGGGCGCCACCTCCCCGGCGCCATCAACCACGAGCCAACGCTCTGGCTCAGGTAAGAGGAAGGCCGAGCACCCGGCGAAGCTCCTGGAGAGACCCCGGTCGAGCTCGAAGGCCCCATCGGAGGGGGAGCGAGACGGTGACCCTCCCCCCAAGGAGAAGGCGGTGAGCGCACCTAAGGTGGTGAAAGCCTTAATCCATCCGGCCATGGCCTCTATCGAGACAGTCGCGGCGGCCCTGGCTCAGCCTGTGGAGGCTACACCAGTGGTGGCGACCTCAGGGCCCAGGGTCTCCCTGCCACCGCAGAGGGAGTCCTCTTTCATGCCCATCGACAGGACCCCCGTGAAACCTCCGACGGAGAAGAAAGGGGGGGGCAGAAGGTCGTCGTGGATTTGGCCTCAACCTCTTAGGAGCTGATCGAAGTCTTAAGCCACGGCGTTGGCGTGGAAGAAGACCAGCCTGTCGGGAGGGACCCTGACGTAGGAGACGACGAGAGCGCCGACGGGGCTCCTGACCGCCAGTCAGACTCCCCTCAACCAGTGCCGCAACACAACTCTGCGGCCATTTTGTTGGCTATACAGTCCTTATGCTCGGAGATAAGGACGAGATTGCCGTTACCACCAACGGAAGAACCTCTCCCGACGGGGGACCCGGAGCCAGGCCCTTCTGGGAGCCCTCCTCCTAAGAGAAGAAGGATTCATCCTCCACCTCTTTTTCAACCATCGCGCCCTGCTCAGCCCTCCTCCCCGTCCACGACCCGTGGGGATGATACGGGGACTGACACGGCCGCGATGGGCACAGACGACGAGGTTTACGATGAGGATCTCCCGTCGTCACCTCCTCCCTGGGCTTCCCCGCCCGACGAGATTGGATCGTTTCATGCCATGATCGCCAGGGCATCCAAGCTTTTCCAGCTCTGCCCGGAAGAGAAGAAGGAAGGTTTCCTTTATCAACGGCGCGAGACCAAGAGGAAGACAATCCTCGCTGTACCTCTACTGGACGATATCTGGGATGAGGGTCTCGCCCTCCTCAAGAACCCATCCACAACGCCTGCGAGAAGGGATCGGTACGAGAAGAAGTACCGGGTCCCGGACGCGGCCCCCTTGTGCCTTCGGGCACAGCCGACCCCGGACTCGGTCGTCTCCGCGGCGGCCAGGAAGAAAGCGGGGAGGCCTCGGCCTCTACGTCAACCTCCCCGCCGGACGGCGAGGGAAAGAAGTTGGACACGATGGAACGCAGAGTCATCTCATCGGCAGCGACTACGATTAAGGCTGCTAACGCCTTGGCTATCATAGCCTGCTACGACAGGGAGTTGTGGTACAAAATCGCCCCCCTGCTGGATTTCCTACCATACGACAAGAGGGCGAAGGCCCTAGAGATCTTGCAGGAAGGAGAAGTGGCGTCGGACCACGCCATTACGATAGTGACGGACATCGCTGACACTGGATTTCGCCAGTTAGGCAACGGCGTGTGCCTTAGACGACGTGGATGGCTCAAGGCAACTGACTTCCGTCAGGACGTGCAGATCAGAGTCTTGGACATGCCGTTCGACGGGAGCAACCTGTTTGGGAAAACAGTGGACGATTCCCTACAAGCCATCAAGACTGACACAGAGACTGCCCGGGCTCTTGGTGTCCTCCAGCAACGACGGCTGCTCTTTCGGAGCGGCGGAGGCAAGCAGGGTGCCTCCAAAGGTTCCGGCGGTGGATTTTCCACCTATCGTCAAGCGGCCCGTTCGTCGTCACAGGAAGCCTACAGGGGACGAGGCAAGTCGGGCGGACCCCGCCGTCGTCGCCAAGGAGGACAAGGCGGCAAAGCCTCGTCGAAGCAGGACTGAACCGACCATGAGTTTGGGCCCCCACCGAAGCACCCCGGTGGGAGGCCGGCTGGCGAGCTTCGTCAGCGTGTGGGAGTCCATCTCCACCGACCGTTGGGTGCTGGACGCCCTGGCCCAGGGTCACACGCTCGAGTTTCTAAAGAAGTGCCCGCGCGTCCCCCCCGTGGCCAGGAAGGAACATCACGTCCCTCAACTTCTCTTGGAGGTAAAGGCGATGCTCAAGAAAGGCGCCATTGAGCTCGTCCCAAAGAGGCTTCGGGGCTCCGGAGTTTACTCAAGATACTTCCTCGTGAAGAAGAAGACGGGAGGATGACGTCCCATCCTGGACCTACGACGACTGAATAAATTCATCAAGGCACAGAAGTTCCGGGTGGTCACCCTCCAGCACGTCCTGGGTCAACTGGAGGAGGGCGATTTCCTGTCGTCGTTGGATTTGGAGGATGCCTACTTCCATATCCCCATCCTAAATGGACACCGAAAGTTTCTCAGATTCGTGGTCCAAGGGCGTCACTACCAGTTCAGAGCCCTTCCCTTCGGATTGAGGTCGGCACCCAGGGTGTTCACCAAGTGCCTTGCACCGGTGGCGGCGCGGCTGCGCCTGGAGGGGGTCCACGTCTACCCCTACCTGGACGACTGGCTTATCCGAGCAAAGACAGAGGAGCTCGCCGCGGAGCACACGGCGAGGACCGTCCAACTACTCGCGGACCTGGGATTCTCCATAAACTACGCCAAGTCCCACCTGGTGCCCGCTCAAGACGCACTGTTTCTGGGAGCGAAGCTCGACACAGTGGCGCTTCTGGCCTCTCCGTCGGAGGAAAGGACGAGGGCCTTCTTGGGCAAGGTGCAGCGGATGCTGGTTGCGGACGCGGCCAGGGTGAGGTTCATCAAGTCCCTCCTCAGAATGATGTCTTCTTGCATTTATCTCATCCGCCTGTGCAGGCTTTGGATGTGCCCGTTACAGGAGTTCCTGGACGCTCGCTGGATCGAGACGACGGGCAGCTTCGAGGACAGGATCACACTCGACGAGAGCTTCCGACGGGCGATCCGGTGGTGGGGCACCCGCCCGCATCTGACGGCAGGCATGGACTTCCAGACCCCGGACCACCAGAAGACAGTGACCACGGATGCCTCCCTGGAAGGGTGGGGAGCGCACACCGAAAATCTGCACGTGAGGGGCCTTTGGCTGCCAACGGAGAAGTCCCTCCATATCAACGTCCTGGAACTCCGTGCAGTGTTTTGGGCCCTCAGGTCTTTTCTTCCGTCCCTCAAGGGCAAGGTGGTGAGGATCTTCACCGGCAACACCACCACCATGTTTTACATCAGGAAGCAGGGCGTTACCAGATCCCCAGCCCTGTCCAAGGAGGCTCAGGATCTGTGGCATTGGGCCGTTGCCCAAGGGATGTTTCTGGTGCCGTTTCATCTGGCAGGGATAAAAAACACCATCGCCGACTCGCTCAGCAGGGAGCTGCGCTCGTGCCACGAGTGGGAACTGCGACAGGATCTAGTGGACCGCCTCTTCCGACGGTGGGGCACTCCCCAGATCGATCTGTTCGCGACGGCGACAAACTCCAAGTGCCGGAGGTTCGCCAGCAGGTTTCCCCAGCCGAGGAGCATGGGCGATGCTTTCTCGTTCCCCTGGGAGGGCCTGTTCCTATATCCGTTCCCTCCATTGCCGCTGCTTATCCGGGTCATCAACCAGCTCAAGAGGTCACGGTGCAGGATGATCCTCGTCGCACCTGCGTGGCCGAGGCAGATATAGTTCCCGGACCTTCTGGACTTGTCAGCGTCCCCGCCAATCAAGCTGCCAGTGGACGCGGATCTTCTCTCCAGGGAAGGAGGCGCCATCCTCCACCACGACCCGAAGTCGCTGAACTTGCAGGCCTGGCTCCTGCAGTGTTAGAGTTTGGAGGTTACGACATACCGGCCGACTGCAGAGAGGTTCTTGCAAAGGCCAGGGCGTCCTCAACTCTTAAATGCTACGGACACAAATGGAAGAGGTTCTCTGTCTGGTGCCACGCACAGAAGATAAACCCTCTACGGATTACGGCTCCTCAAGTACTGCCGTACCTGCTGACGCTGGCCAAGGCTGGGCTGGCGCACGCGTCCATCAAGATTCATCTTGCTGCGATCTCCCGATAAACCAGAACCACGGGACGTACGTCTTTGTGGTCTCGTCTGGTGAAAGAATTCATGAAGGGACTGTTCAGAACGTTCCCGCCGGTGAAGGCCCCGGCGTGGGAGCTCAACGTGGTGCTGACCAAGATCATGGGATCCTTGTTCGAGCCTCTGCACTCAGCTCCGTTGAAGTTCTTGTCATGGAAAACAGCATTTCTTGTGGCCATCACCTCCGCACGACGGGTGGGAGAGATCCAGGCCCTTTCCTGCAAGCCCCCGTACTTGACTTTTCACGACACGAGGGTAGTGCTCAGGACGCACCCCTCCTTCATGCCCAAGGTGCCGTCGGACTTCCACCTCAACAAACCCTTGGTGTTACCTGTTTTCTTCCCTTCGCCTTCGTCACCGGCCGAAAGGACTTTGCACTCGCTGGATGTGGCTAGAGCGCTGAAGTTCTACGTGGACCGCACAAAGAGTTTTCGGAAGACGTCACAACTTTTTGTGAACTTTGGACCTGTCAATCAGGGGAAGGCCCTCTCGAAGGCTTCCATTTCCAGATGGCTCTCCGGCCGTATCATGTACTGTCATCGGTTGGCAAACCGACCGCTGCCTGGTCGTCCGAGAGCCCATTCCACCAGAGCGATCGCAGCTACCACGGCGTTCCTATCTGGTGTGCCCTTGCTGGACATCTGCAGGGCTGCTACGTGGAGGTCGACGCACACCTTCATGAAATTCTACTGCGTCGATCGGGATTCCAGGGAGGAGTCCTGGGTCGGCCAAGCAGTGCTGCGCAACCTGTTCGCCTAAGGTGAACCTGGTGAGGAGGTAAGAATGCTTAATGTTGAGTTTTGGATGTAATGCTTAATGTTGAGCCTTTGCCACCTCCTGTGGTTGTGCATGTGTGTACTGCTATGTATTCTTTTATTCATGAGCATGTGAATCCATGCCAGACCCCATGCTGGAGAAGGAACAAGTTACTTACCTGTAACTGTTGTTCTCCAGCATGGGTCTGGCATGGATTCACATGCGAACCCTCCCGCCTACCCCTCTGCGGCTCTTCACTTGGTCATACTGCCACTTCACGTGCTACCAAATCTGAAGATGGCTGCCAGAGGCGGGTCTTAGGGAGATGGCAGTCATTGGCTGTGGTCAGTATGACGCAGAGATCAGTGATTGGTTACTACTACGAAAGACAGATCAGAAACGAAACTGATACTGATTTTTCTTTACCGAGGATTCCCAGCCTGACGACGGGGAATATTCATGAGCATGTGAATCCATGCCAGACCCATGCTGGAGAACAACAGTTACAGGTAAGTAACTTGTTCCTTCTCCAGCATTGGATCTTTCATGGATTCACATGCTTAGAATATTCCCCGTCGTCAGGCTGGGAATCCTCGGTAAGTTATATAGACATTTTCCATAGGAAAAATTCTGACACTTTTGTGTCCTATCTACGTCATTTTGGGCGCCACTAGGACGTAGGGGTATATATAGCTCCGCCCCCGCTGCTCCCTCAGATTTCAACCGTCTTCCAAAGTGGTGGGATTACCTCGCGTATCTGCTATTTGGTTAGGTTGTTCTTTCTACTTCTGCGACTGTTTGTTCTTCTCAAGAGAATGTCTGGAAAGGCGTTGTTTTGTCCGTGTGCTACGTGCGGTCTTAAGAAGGTGTACGAAGGGGATGGTCATATGGACTGCATTTACTGCCTTCATCCTCACCACACGGCGGACACTTGTGAAATCTGTCAGGGTTTCTCCCAGAAAACCCTCAAAGATCGAAAAAGACGCCTGGACGATTGGCTCAATGACGGAGCGGGTGCGTACCCGGCATCGGAGGTGGGCTCCACGGCCTCAAAAAGTAAGTCGGAACCCCCGACGAAGAAGGCACGTGCTGCCGAAAAACGAACCTCGGAGTCGGCCGAAAAACGACCCTCGGAGAAGCATTCGGAGAAACATTCGGAGGCCTCCTCCTCTTCACACAAGACGCAGTCTTCTTCCTCCTCATCTAAAAAGGAGAGAAAAGAACCATCTAAATCCTCCTCAGGAGACCGTCATAAGTCTACCTTGAGTCGAGAGGCCGCGGCCAGCAAGTCGGCCCCAAAAGCGGCGGGAACACCTCAAGGCCCTGCGCCACTGGCTTCGCCGACGACCCGCTCGTTGACGCCTGCGTCATCGGCGGCTCCTCCCACATGTCAGACTGCGGCGTTAGGAAACATATCGTCGACAGTGGTACCATCGATGGGATGGCAACTGTAGGTTTTCGATCCCGTCCTGCCGGAGGCCCTGCTTCAACCAGAGGCGACTTTCTCCATCTTGTCGGCTGACGAGGAACGCGACACGGTCGCACGCCCAACCGATCTGGGGCTGCAGCCGACCGGCGCGATGTCGCTCTTGGGTGTGGGTTCCATCCTTACAACCTTGTCATTACTGAACCCCTAGGCGGTTCTGTCCTTGGAGGTGCTAAATACGCTACAGAAGCTATTACAGCATTTGGACACACAAATACCCCAGCCTAGGGCCCCGACACGGATACAGTCTACGCCATTCGTCGACGAGCCGGGCTCCGCTCCTCGCTCGGCGACCAGGATTACGGCCGCTTCCCACGCGCCGGAAGATTGCCCTATCCGGCAAGAAGAAGGAGAACTACAGGACTCTGACCGTGAAGGATCAGGTTCAGACATCTCACTATCCCCCTCAAGGGACCCAACTTGGGACTCTGAAGCGGAGATGGAAGCTCCGAGAAGCCCGGCACAGCCATCGCCACCTGACGACGTGGGTGCATTCCAGGCCATGATGAGTAAGGGGTGTTCGGAGTTTGGCCTAGTCCCTGAAGAGGAGAGAAAGGATTGTATTCTTTTTGATCATATGGGCAAGAGAAGGAAATCCATATACGCCATCCCGATTTTGGATCATGTCTGGCAAGAGGGCCTGAAGACCATGCGGCACCTGTTCTCTGAACCGGCAGTGAAAGGTCGTTTGGAGAAGAAGTTCAAGGCTCCGGAATCGACTCCCAAGTGCCTGACTTCTCAACCTTCGCCGGAGTCGGTGGTATCGGCGGTGGCAGCTAGAAAGGCCAGGTCTCAACATAAATGCACGACCCCTCCAGACAACTGGGCCAGGAGACAGGACGCTTTCGGCAAGAAGGCGCTGTCCGTCGGCGCGACTACAGTTAAAGCAGTCAACTCTTTGGCGATTATGTCTAGGTATGACAGGGAAATGTGGCACCGACTGGCTCCTATCTTGGAGCATTTGCCCGAGGAACATAGAAAGTCTGCCATGTTGCAAGTGCGGGAAGGAGAGGAGACCTCCAACCATGCTATAAACATTGCCGTCGACCTAGCCGAGTTGGGTTTTAAGCAAATCAATAATGGCGTAGTTCTACGTAGACAAGCCTGGCTCAAGTGCACTACGTTCAGACCGGAGGTGCAATATAAAGACTTGGATATGCCGTGTGAAGGGGAGCAACTGTTCGGTGAAAAAGTTGATGAGGCCTTGAAGGGCATGAAAGAGGATACTGACACGGCTCGGTCACTTGAGCCCTCCAAAGTGGTAGGAATTTTCGTTCCTTTTGTCCTTTCAGAGGGGCCTCTGGTAACTCCCGGTTTGGGTCATCTAGAGACCGAGGTTTCAGCAGACCCTCCTACTCGTCCCAAGGCTACAGGCGTGCGGCCCAATGTTCTCGTAGAGGCAGAGATTACCAAACCTCCAGGCGGCGGGGTGCCTACCCTTCTTCAACGAAAGATAAACAAACCAAGAACCAACAATGACATGTTTCAGGACGTCCTGGGGAGCCGAGTGTCTTGTCGCATCGATGAGTGGGAGCGCATAACAGACCAATGGGTTTTGGACACGATTCATCTGGGCCACTCTCTACAGTTCAAGGGCAAGCCACCACACATTCCACCGGTGCTCCACCTTCAAATACTACTACAGGAGGTGGCGCTTATGCTGCAGAAAAGGGCTATAGAACTGGTCCCGGTGGCAGAAAAAGGACAGGGAGTGTACTCCCGGTACTTTGTCGTCAAGAAACCAAATGGAAAATGGCGTCCCATTCTGGATCTACGAGCGCTCAACAAACTGCTCAAGAATTTAAAATTCAAAATGCTGACGCTTCAGGAGGTGATCCGATCGATACAACCCGGAGATTATTTGTCGTCGCTAGACCTTCAGGACGCATACTTCCATATCCCGATGCGTCGACGGCACAAAAGATTTCTGCGGTCCGTCGTCGGACGAACCCACTATCAGTTCAAGGTCCTCCCGTTCGGTCTAAAATCGTCCCCCAGGACGTTCACCAAATGTCTGGCTCCAATAGCAGCCTGGTTAAGAAAGGAAGGTCACCATGTGTACCCTTATTTGGACGATTGGCTAGTGAGGGGACTGTCTCCGGAAAGGGCACAAGAAAGCCTAGATGCCACCCTGTCCCTCCTGCAACGTTTGGACTTCGCAGTGAACTTCGACAAGTCCTTGTTAAAGCCTTCAAGGACCTTGGTCTTTTTGGGGGCAGAGTTCCACACACAGGTGGGGTTGGTGAAGCCATCCCTCGAAAGGATTCACAGACTGCAACAAAAGGCATTGGAATGGGAGGTCGACACCAGAGTGTCAGTACGAAGGTACATGTCCTGACAACTGTCGCCTCTTCATGAGGCCTCTTCAGGAATTCTTGGTGGATCGATGGGCACAAAGTCGAGGACGCTGGTCGGACAAGTTGACCATCAACGGCCAGCTCGTGCAGGCGCTTCAATGGTGGAGAATCTCCATACACCTAACGAAGGGACTGCCCTTACTGGAGCCTGCGTTCCAGAAGACAGTGGTTACGGATGCTTCTCTAACTGGGTGGGGAGCTCATCTGGACTCCTTACAGGTTCAGGGTCGTTGGTCATCGGAAAAGTCCTCCCTCCACATCAACCTGCTAGAGTTGAGGGCGGTACCTTGGGCCCTAAAATCCTTTCTGCCACAGATAAAGGGCTCAGTGGTGAGAATCATGACAGACAACACGACAACAATGTTTTATCTACGAAAGCAGGGAGGAACTCGCTCCAGGAGCCTGTCGACGGAAGCCCAGGAGATCTGGCATTGGGTCCTACAACACGACATACATCTGTTGGCGTTCCACTTACCAGGAGTAAAAAATGTGCAAGCAGACGCTCTCAGCAGGGAGATGAATTGTCTGCACAAATGGGAACTGAACGATCAACAACTGCACCGTGTCTTCGCGGAATGGGGTCATCCGGCCCTCGATCTTTTCGCGACGAGAGACAACAAGAAATGCTCCCAATACGCGAGCAGGTGGCCACAACAAGACTCGCTAGGGGACGCATTCTCCTTCCTGTGGACGGGCAGGTTTCTGTATGCCTTCCCCCCCCATTCCCTCTCCGTCGGACTCTGCAATGGATCCACAGATATCCTTGTCGGCTGATCCTGGTGGCCCCGTATTGGGCCAGACAAGTGTGGTTCTCCGATCTACTTCACCTCTCAGCGGCAGAACCAATGAGGTTCCAGACGATCCCCAACCTTCTGTCTCAGGAGAAAGGAGCCGTTGGGCATCACGACCCGGACAACCTCAGTCTGTCGCATTAGCGATTCCAGCGGATTGTCGTCGTATTTTGCAAGCTGCAAGGGCACCTTCCACGAACACTTCATACGCATACAAATGGAAAAGGTTCTGCATATGGTGCGCAGGTCAACCAGGTCTGGTCCCGCGGGCGATCACACCGGAACAACTCCTACCATACTTGTTACTCCTGGCAAATAACGGTTTATCTGTTTCATCCATAAAGGTGCATCTAGCTGCCATCTCAAGATTTACTCGGAAGAGACATTCCACTGCACTGTTCAGTCCCCGCCTAGTTAAACACTTCCGTAAAGGGTTGTTTCGAACCTTTGCTCCCAAGAAGAAGTTTCCTCCGATCTGGAGTCTGAACCTGGTCCTGGCAGCCCTGATGAAACCCCCTGTTGAACCATTGTCATCGACATCATTAACATTTTTGTCTTGGAAATTGGCTTTCCTGGTGGCCATTACTTCTGCTCGTCACCTGTCGGAAATACAAGCTCTAGTGATTGACCCTCCGTATTTGAGGTTTTTCAGTAATAAAGTTGTGTTGGCCACTAGCCCGCATTTCATACCTAAAGTACCTTCCATGTTCCATAAACACGCTGCTATAGTGTTGCCTACATTCTTTCCAACACCGTCTTCAGTGTCAGAGAAGACTCTCCATACATTGGACGTGAAAAGAGCTTTAAAAATGTTATCTCCATCGCACTCAAAGCTTCAGAGACACGAGACAACTCTTCGTAGCTTATGGTCCTGCGGCTAGGGGTAAAGCGATTTCAAAACAAGGACTATCCAGATGGGTGTCTTCGGCCATTTCTTATTGTCATTCCAAGGCCGGAAAGCCGCTAGAAAAGCGTCCAAGGGCCCATTCGACGAGATCTACATCGTCGTTGACGGTTTTGTGGTCCGGAATTCCGCTGGGGGATATCTGCCAGGCGGCTTCCTGGTCGGTACCACACACGTTTACCCGACATTACTGTCTCGCACAGCAACATGCTGAGGATACACAGATGGGGCGGGCTGTACTACGTCACCTGTTCCAATAAGGTAAGCACCAAGTGGGGTTGCATCCTTCGGCAACTATGCTTTAAAGTGTCGGGTCTTTTACAGTTAACATGCTATAATGTAATGTGTTGCCATAGTAAGTGGGCACTGTGATTGTTGTGATGTTGGTTTGAATACACGCCTCCAATATTGGGGGATACTGCTATACAATCTATTCTAAGCATGTGAATCCATGAAAGATCCAATGCTGGAGAAGGGAATAGTTTCTTACCTGTAACTCCATTTCTCCAGCATTGGTATCTTTCATGGATTCACATGCGCCAGCCGGCCTCCCCTGAGCATGCAAACCAGAGATCCTCCCATACTACTTTGGGGGCTGAAATCTGAGGAAGCCGCGGGGGCGGAGCTATATATACCCCTACTTCCTAGTGGCGTCGGCGTGCGCGGCCCAAAACGACGTAGATAGGACACAAAAGTGTCGGAATTTTTCCTATGGAAAATGTCTATATAACTTACCGAGGATTCCCAGCCTGACGACGGGGAATATTCTAAGCATGTGAATCCATGAAAGATACCAATGCTGGAGAAATGGAGTTACAGGTAAGAAACTATTCCCATCTTCTCACTTGTCCCTAAATGGGCTGGGCAGCCCGGAGGGTTTAGGTTAGAATCTTTACCAGTGTAGACTCTCATGCTGCAGACATACCCAGTGGTACTTTCACACAACATGTGCATTTTGATCCCATATCGTGCTCTTATTTATTTTATTTTTTATTTATTTATTCATATTTGTAGAGCACTCTAGGAATGTATTGCCTGAACTGTAGCCAACCTTTGTACAACACCAGTGATTCATTAGTGGGTATGTTCTGGCTAGGTACATACACCTTCGCAAATCGGTGAGTGAAGTGCTCCAGAAATGGCTGGAGTTTGAAGAGCCTATCAAAGTTTGGGTCAGTTCTGGGTAATGCTGCCGAGTTGTCATTGAAATGCAACATACAGTGCAGTGCTTGAAAGTGATTTCTACTCAATGTAGCTGAAAAAAAAATGGGCTGTAAAGTGGAGCTAAAGTAGACCAGTACATTGAGACAGACGGCTTCTGCGATATTCCCATGAGCAAAATGAGACCCCAAAATGTTCTCATTTCAACATAGGTTGTGGGAACCCATGCTTGTGCTCTGGACTGGGGTTTCACAGTGGGACCCCTTGACCTCAAGAACTGCGCAACAACATCTGCAATGAACCCATCATCAACAAAAAGGTTGAAAATATCAACAGGCTGAAACCCATCTATATTCACTGTGCACCCTGATATACCAGTGAAAGGGGGCACAACAGTCTGAGCCATTGCTGGACGCACCCACTGCAACCCTTCAGCCATGTCAAGAACTGGCACATTGCGTGGACGTCCTGCACATCCCCTCCCCCTTACAGGTCCCCTGTGTGTAGGAAGTGTGTGAAAGGTGGATGCACTCTTTCTTCCTGTTCGTCATCAGATGATGAGCAGGAGGAGGAACTTTCATCAGTGGACAACTCACTTCCCTCCCCGCCTGACCCACGGAAGCACTATCTTTTTCAGATTGCATATCCACCTCTGTGCCTTGCTCTGAGCCAGACTCCATCACTGCAGCTAAAGCCTCCGCACCAGACATTGATCGTCGAGAAGCCATGATTACTGTCGCTATGGAACCCTTCACTGCCCAAAGACCAGATGAAGACTGAAACAATAAGTATGTGTGCTTCTCAACATATGGAACGTAGCAGAGAAAGTGGTATTCAGTGCCACAAACCTACACCACACAAGTACGCCAAAAGGTCCAGACTTTGCTCACAAACTGTAGCAGCCCTCTGCAATATGACGTACTTTCTGCACGCTACAAGAAATGGAGTACTATTTTGCAAACACTCACGTGAAATGCTAAGAACCAGCTGACTGCTTTCCTACAAGTGGGTAAACCGCTACAACACACCTGCACCTAAAACAAAGACAACAGAAAAGCTAAGGATGATGTCCTCTTCCGCTATACATTACACAAATACAAGTGTGGGTACGAGCATTGCAGCCACACTACCAATTCAGAAACCGCCAACATGCTTTGCACTATGCCTTCCTCCGTGGGATGCTGGTGGATGGGAAATGGCGGTGAGAAGTAACCATGCAACGTATTAGTGATTGGGTGAGTTGAAAAGCCAAAGGCAATCAAGACGCAGACAGGGAAGATGAGAGAAGTACACGGCAGGCCCTTCCAGACAATTGCTGGCACACATTTGACAAAAACGCCTGGTCATTCACATAGAGGCCTGTGTTGGAAGGAGAAAGGTCACAAGGATGAAATTAGGCTGATGCAAGTGGTGATGGGTAGCTAAGAAATAAGCAGCACTGACATACTGAATACATTGACATGCCATGAACACAAACAATTGCTACGAATTGGGAGTCTCACTGCCAACATGCTTTCTACCATTTTTATTAGCATTTCACACAATCTAGTAAGTCCATCAGTTACTTGACCCCCAACCGCCCTGCAAAATAGCATCTGGGCAAATTGCAAAATGTCCTCAAGGAACAGCTCCATGCCTGTTTTTGAAAGGTGCACCCCATCTCTGTGAAACATCACTTCACCTTTGATGAAGCCATGGTGAATAGTCTGAATTCTGTCCTTGTCCTTTGTCAGTCTTGAAAACTCCCCATTGAGTTTCCTCACCAAGGAGTTGATGGCCCTTGCATTCCCTGGAGTTCTCCAATCCCTCCTGGGAATCATCTGGGACCAGGCAACCACAGTGTTTGGAAACCTCTATGCAATCCATTCCAGGTCCGCCATGAACTCCTCCCGTGACCCCTTCCGTCCCACAGACTCCAAATAATTTCCTCCCAGGTGCACCACTGCAAGGTCAGGGGGGGCCCATCTCAGTTTGCCTGAGCATCGATGATGGCTCCTCTGAGCTGGTGAAGGCGCATCCCCGACCCCAAACCAATGCACCGCAAGGCCATCCCTTTGAGACCCAGATGTGGTTGGCCCTCAGGAAAGGTCGTGCAGCCCGTTGGATGAAAGAGTGACCGATAATCCACACAACCCTCATCCTCACTAGGAAATGGAAATAGGAAAACCCCCATGAATATGGCCAGACATATAGTTTATCAATGAGCACAACGATTCCTTCAACACAAATGGCTCTTGTAACAATCCCAGACACACACTTCACCCAATGGGACATGCACCTCTCATGTGAGATAACAGTAGGTCAATACGTAATTGGCACATGCTTTTCGGGGGAAAGAGGTGAAGAACACACTATGTCACCTTGTGCCAATAACAAAGTTGTGCTGGCGCAATTGTAATCAGTGAAGGTTTCTGCTCCTGTGGGCCACCGATTGCACTGCACAGTGATAAGGTGACTTGCACATGCTACACCGTTTGGACCTCTGTTTGTGAACGTGGGGGGGCCCTCGACTAGCAAGGCAGAGAGATGGCCAAGGTCACACACACTTCAACCACCACCATCCTACATCTCTGCCTGGCCAGCGCTACAGCTTTCCCCTCCAGGAATTGATGGGGACCCTGCCCGGGCACCCTGCACCCACTGTTGAATTTGGGTGACAAAATATCTACCTTGGAGACAGGCGCCCAAGGCCAATGACATCACCCCCTCCCCCCACCCCCTGACTGGCCTGTCCCTCTAGCTACCCTGCGTAACTGCTTTTCCACCTGCAAAAGGATGGGGACCGTGGCGGGGCTCACTGGGACCACTGCTGGAATGAGCTCTGTACCAAGTGTGCATAGCATGCTCAGAAAAAATGACCATCTGCATTACTACCGGAAACATTTTTGAGAATTTGCTGCTACTTATGTTGGCCAAACTTTTTCTTCTGCAAAGCAGCCATCTTCCTCAATGCAAGTCACACCCAGCACTGCCCCCAGAACCTCCCCACTACCCATTCCCACCCATACCACTAACCCTGCAGCCACCACAGTACCCATCCACCCCCAAATTGCCATAGCTCCCAACAAAAATTATATATGTAATACTTACATAAGTCAACTAAAGCTTTCCAGTAGCCGCAACTGCAAAGGAAATGAAAAAGATTTACATTCAGTGCTTTGCCTACCAATAACACATCCAAACTATCTGGCAGCTATCTGCAAACATTTCACTTCCTTCCACCAGATACATGACACATCTCAGTCATCTACCACCACGGAAGGCTGGACTGCACAATGATGGGAAATGGGAATAAGACCAATGGACGTATGGCAACCCCCAGCACAAAAAAACCTTGTAAAGATGGCTAATTGGCAAATTGCCCTCCCAGGGGAACAGCACTGTTCAGCTCGACTGGGGGGCATTTTGTGTGCTACCCCGGCAAGTGTGTCCCTGGCCACCCCAATACCTCCCCAGAGCACCCACTCAACACTACAGGCCCAGTTCCCACCCACCCCAATAGCAATCTGCCCTCCACGTAATATACAATGTTAAAATAACCAGAATTCCATACGTACATAACAAGGGATAAGAATGAACTGCTCCGACCTGTAAAGGGAAAAAAAAACATAAATTATCTGTCTCAGCCCAGCCAAATACCAAACCACCCATACTGTCCCCCCACCCTAATTGTATTGGGCAGTAGGTTTTGGGCAACCTGTGCCCAGATTGGTACTCTAATGTGCCCATCTGTGCCAAGGGAAGTTTGGTAAACAAAGTAGAACATTAAAATGGCAGGCTCCACTTTTGGGGGGGGGCTGAGGGGCAGCCTAAACCGCCAGAGAATTTCATAATGTAAAGGGGGGGTGCACCTCTCCACCCCCCCTCAAATGGAGGGGCGGGGCATCTCATGTAGCCCTCCCAGGGGGCAGATAAGGGGGGGCTATGATGCATTCCTCCCTGGGGTCAGGTGTCCCTTCCTAGGAGCAGATATATGCCCCCAGGGAGGGCTGCATGACATGCCCCCCCACTCCATTGTGGGTGGGGGCTACCACCCCTTCCCATTAGAAAATTCCCTGTTGGTTTGGGGTGCCCCAAAGCCCCCCCCTAAAATGCTGTCTACCATTTTCACTTTTTTCCTTTGTGTATCAAACTTGCCTTGGCGCTGATGTGAACATTGGTTTGCCAATCTGCTCCCAGGGAGCCCAAAACCTACTGCCCCACCCATTGGGGGGCCTGTCTGACATTTTGTGGTGGCCCTCTCCCCCCTCACCCCAATTGGGTGGGGGGGCACCTCATTCAGTCCTCCCTGGGCCTCCTACAAATGGCTGCGTGAGATACATCCCCCCCCCCCTCCATTTGGGGTAAGGAAGGTTCGGGCACCCTGTGGGCAGATTGGCACAGCAATGTGCTCATCTGCGCCAAGGCAAGTTTGGTAAACAATGAAAAAAATTGAAAATGGCAGGCTGCACTTTAGCAGGGCTGAAAGGCACCCTAAACCGTCTGGGAATTTTATAATGTAAAGGGGGTGTACCTCTCCACCCCCCCCCCCCCAAAATGGAGGGTCGGGTATCTCATTTAGCCCTCCCTGGGGGCAAATAAGGGGGCAGGCTGTTATGCATTCCTCCCTGGGGTCAGGTATCTGCCCTCAGGAAGGGCTGCATGACATGGCCCCACTCCATCGGGAGGGTTTGGGGGGGCAGAGGGCCACCACCCCTTCCCATTACAAAATTCCCAGGTGCTTTGGTTTTCCCCACAGCCCCCCTAAAATGCTGTCTACCATTTTCACTTTTTTGCTTTTTTACCCAACTCCCCTTGGCACAGATGGGCACAATAGTGTGCCATTCTGCCCCCACGGTGCCCTATACCTACTGCCCCACCCAATGGGAGGACTGTCTGACATTTTGGGGAGGTTCTCTCACCCCCCACCCCAAACGGAAGGAGTGGGCACCTCAAGCAGGCCTCCCTGGCACTCCGTCGAACGGCTGCGTGAGGTACACCCCCCTTCCATTTGGGTTGGGGGGGGAGAGGGCAAGCAGAAAATGTGGGCCAGGCCCCCAGTGGTTGGGTCAGTAAGGTTTGGGCACTCTGGGGGGAAGATTGCAACACCAAGGTGCTCATCTGCGCAAAGGCAAGTTTAGTAAACAAAAAAAGAATTGAAAGCAGCAGGCTGCGCTTGTCTGTGTGAAGGGGGGCAGCCCTCTGCCCCCCTGCCCCCACACCAAATGCAAGGGGGTGATCTCATTCAGCCCTCCCTGGGGGCGGATAAGAGGGGGGGTTCTCATGCACTCCTCCCTGGGGTTAGATGACCCTTCATGGGAGCAGATAACTTCCCCCCAGTGAGGGCTGCATGACATGACCCCAAGTCCATTTTGAGTGAGGGATAGGGGACAATCCCTTTCCATTAAAAAAAAATCCCTGGTGGTCTAGTGGGGGGGGGGGGGGACACCCCCCAAAACCAACCAAGATATTTTGTTTGTTCTTTGCGCCCATTCCATGGGGGCAGATGGGCCCCAAACTGCAGGCTCCATCCTTTGGAGGACCTGCCCACACTTTCCTGGTGGCCCTCTTCTCCAGCATGGGGTCTGGCATGGATTCACATGCTCATGAATATTCCCCGTCGTCAGGCTGGGAATCCTCGGTAAAGAAAAAAAAAACAGTATCAGTTTCGTTTCTGATCTGTCTTTCGTAGTAATAACCAATCACTGGTCTCTGCGTCATACTGACCACAGCCAATGACTGCCCTCTACCTAAGCACCGCCTCTGGCAGCCATCTTCAGATTTTTACCGCACGTTCATGTGTTGGGATCCTCGTGCTAGTGCTCTCGAGCATTAGTGCTATTTTTTCACGTTTTTTCTCAAAAAACTTCGTTTTTTCGGTCAAAAGAGCCTCAAGCTCCACTGACTCTCCATCCGATCAACGGGGACCCGTGTCGGATTCGTCTGCGCCCCTCAAGGGTGAAGATTTCGTCGAGCTACGCTTTTGGAGGACTCCAGAAGTTTCTCAGGCCCGGACATGGCCCAGGAGAAGGGAAGCTCGATGCCCGGAAAGCTGTTCAGGATCTGCCCTGGATGCCAGCTGCAGAACGTCTTTAAGGAGGACGAACACTCCTTTTGTCTCTACTGCTTACATGAGGACAAGACGCACGTGGAGAAGGACTGTGCGTTTTGCGGCAACATGTCGGAGCGGACCATGAAGGACCGCCATCAACGTCTCGCCAACTGGCTGGAAGGGAAGAGCCCGTCAGGCGAGAAGAAGAGGAAGAAGTCCGAGCGGTCTTCTAAGACCTTTGAGGACGCCCCGGCGACGGGGGTCCAACACAAGGCCAAGCACCGCGAGTCCGCTGGCACCGGGAGCGCCGAACGGTCGGGCTCTACGGGCGCCAGGCAGGGCGCACCCTCCCCGGCACCTTCAGCCACGAGCCAACGCTCTGGGTCGGGTAAGAGGAAGGGCGAGCACCCGGCGAAGCTCCTGGAGAGGCCCCGGTCGAGCTCGAAGGCCCCATCGGAGGGGGAGCGAGGCAGTGTCCCCCCCCTCAAGGATAAGGCGGTGAGCGCACCTAAGGTGGTGAAGGCCTTAATCCATCCGGCCAAGCCCTCCATCGATACTGTCGCGGCAGCCCTGGCTCAGCCTGTGGAGGCTACACCAGTGGTGGCGACCTCGGGGCTCAGAGTCTCCCTGCCACCTCGGAGGGAGTCCTCTTTTGTGCCCATCGATAGGACCCCCGTGAAACCCCCGGCGGGGAAGAAAAAGGGGGGGCAGGGCGTCGTCGTAGATTCGGCCTCAACCTCAGAGGAAGAGCTGATTGAGGTCTTAAGCCACGGCCTTGGCGTGGAAGAAGACCGGCCCGTCGGGATGGATCCCGACGCAGGTGACGACGACATCGTCGAGGGTGCCGACGGGGCCCCTGATGGCCCGTCGGATTCCCCTCTGCCAGTGCCGCAAGACAACTCGGTGGCCATTTTGTTGGCTATACAGTCCTTATGTTCAGAGATAAGGACGAGACTACTGTTGCCGACGGAGGAACCTTTCCCGTCGGGGGATCCTGAACCGGGACCTTCTGGTGCTCCCCCGCCCAAGAAAAGAAGGATTCACCCTCCACCTCCTTTTCAGCCGTCGCGCCCCGTCCAGCCCTCCTCCCCGTCCACCCGAGGGGATGATACGGGGACTGACACGGCAGCGACGGGTACGGACGACTAGGTATACGACGAGGATCCACTGTCGTCACCTCCCACCAGGGCTTCTCCGCCCGACGAGATTGGATCGTTCCACTCCATGATCGCCAGGGCATCCGAGCTTTTCCAACTCTGCCCTGAGGAGAAGAAAAAGGAACGGTGCGAGGCTAAGAGGAAGACGGTCCTCGCGGTGCCTCTACTGGACGACATTTGGGATGAGGGCCTCGCCCTCCTTAAGAACCCTTCCACGACGCCAGCTAGAAGAGACCGGTACGAGAAGAAGTACCGGGTCCCGGACGCGGCCCCCCTGTGCCTCTGGGCGCAGCCTACCCCGGACTCCGTCGTCTCCGCAGCAGCCAGGAAGAAAGCGGGGGGGGGGTGCGGCCTCCACATCGACTTCCCCACCGGACGGCAAGGGAAAGAAATTGGACGCTATGGGACGCAGGGTCATCTCGTCTGCAACGACGACGATTAAAGCGACCAACGCCTTGGCTATCGTGGCCCGCTACGACAGGGAGCTATGGTACAAACTGGCTCCCCTGCTGGACTTCCTACCGGACGGACGACAAGAGGGCGGATGCCCTGGAGATCCTACAGGAAGGCGAGGTGGCGTCGGACCACGCCATCACTATTGCGACGGACATCGCAGACACTGGGTTTCGCCAGTTGGGCAACAGCGTTTGCCTTAGGCGGCGTGGATGGCTCATGGCTACGGACTTCCGTCAAGACGTACAGACCAGAGTCCTGGACATGCCGTTCGATGGGAACAACCTGTTTGGGAAAACAGTGGACGATTCCCTTCAGGCCATTAAAGCGGACACTGAGACGGCCCGGGCCCTTGGGGTTCTGCAGCAACGACGGACGCCCTTTCGGAGCAGCGGAGGCAAGGGCGCCTCCAAAGGTTCCGGCGGCGGTTTCTCCACCTACCGTCAAGCGGCCCGCTCGTCGTCTCAGGAGGCCTACAGAGGACGAGGTAAGTCTGGCGGACCCCGCCGTTGTCGCCAAGGAGGTCAAGGCGGCAAAGCCTCGTCGAAACAGGATTGAACCGGCCGTGGGGTCGGGCCCCCACCGAAGCACCCCGGTGGGAGGCCGGCTGGCGAGCTTCGTCAGCGTGTGGGAGTCCATCTCCACTGACCGTTGGGTGCTGGACGCCTTAGCCCGGGGCCACGCGCTCGAGTTTCAAAGAAGGTGCCCGCGCGTCCCCCCCGTGGCCAGGAAAGAGCTTCACGTCCCTCAGCTTCTCCTGGAGGTAAAGGCGATGCTCAGGAAGGGCGTCATCGAACTCGTCCCAAAGAGGCTTCGGGGCTCCGGAGTTTACTCAAGATACTTCCTCGTGAAGAAGAAGACGGGAGGATGGCGCCCCATCCTAGACCTGCGACGTCTGAACAAGTTCATCAAGGCGCAGAAGTTCCGGATGGTCACCCTCCAGCAAGTCCTGGGGCAGCTGGAGGAAGGAGACTTCCTGTCGTCGTTGGATTTGGAGGATGCCTACTTCCATATTCCCATCCTAAAGGGGCACCGAAAATTCCTCAGATTTGTGGTCCAAGGGCGTCACTACCAGTTCAAAGCCCTCCCCTTCGGACTACGGTCGGCACCCAGGGTATTCACCAAGTGCCTTGCACCGGTGGCGGCGCAGCTGCGCCGTGAGGGGATCCACGTCTACCCCTACCTGGACGACTGGCTCATCCGAGCCAAGACGAGGGAGCTCGCCGTGGATCACACGGCAAGGACCGTCCAACTTCTCACGGACCTGGGATTCTCCGTGAACTACGCCAAGTCCCACCTGGTACCCGCGCAAAACGCACTGTTTCTGGGAGCGAAGCTCGACACAGTGTCCCTTCTGGCCTCCCCGTCGGAGGAAAGGACCAGGTCCATTCTGGGCAAGGTACAGCGGATGTTGGTTTCCGACGCGGCCAAGGTGAGGTCCATCAAGTCCCTCCTCGGAATGATGTCTTCTTGCATCTACCTCATTCCCATGTGCAGGCTCCGGATGCGCCCGTTGCAGGAGTTCCTGGACGCGCGCTGGATCCAAACGACGGGCGGCTTCGAGGAGAGGATCACACTCGACGAGAGTTTCCGCCGAGCGGTCCGGTGGTGGGGCAACCGCGCGCATCTGACGGCGGGCATGGAGTTCCAGACCCCAGACCACCAGGAGACAGTGACCACGGATGCCTCCCTGGAAGGGTGGGGAGCGCACACTGAAAATCTGCACGCGAGAGGCCTTTGGCTCCCGACGGAGAAGTCCCTCCATATCAACGTCCTGGAGCTCCGTGCAGTGTTCTGGGCCCTCAGGTCCTTCCTTCCGTCCCTCAAGGGCAAGGTGGTGAGGATCTTCACCGACAACACCACCACCATGTTTTACATCAGGAAACGGGGCGGAACCAGGTCTCCAGCGCTGTCCAAGGAGGCGCAGGACCTGTGGCATTGGGCCGTCGCCCAAAGGATGTTTCTGGTGCCGTTTCATCTGGCAGGGATAAAAAACACCATCGCCGACTCACTCAGCAGGGAGCTGCGCTCGTGCCACGAGTGGGAACTACGGCAGGATCTAGTCGATCGCCTCTTCCGACGGTGGGGCACACCCCAGATCGACCTGTTCGCGACGGCGACGAACTCCAAGTGCCGGAGGTTCGCCAGCAGGTTTCCCCAGGCGAGGAGCATGGGCGATGCCTTCTCGTTCCCCTGGGAGGGCCTGTTCCTCTAGGCGTTCCCTCCTTTGCCACTGCTAATCCGGCTCGTCAACCAGCTCAAGAGGTCGCGGTGCAGGATGATCCTCGTCGCACCTGCGTGGCCGAGGCAGATATGGTTCCCGGACCTTCTGGACTTGTCAGCGTCCCCGCCAATCAAGCTGCCGGTGGACGCGGATCTACTCTCCAGGGAAGGAGGCGCCATCCTCCACCACGACCCGAAATCGCTGAACTTGCAGGCCTGGCTCCTGCGGCGCTAGAGTTTGGAGGATACGACATACCGGCCGACTGCAGAGAGGTTCTTGCAAAGGCCAGGGCGCCCTCGACTCTTAAATGCTACGGACACAAATGGAAGAGGTTCTCTGTCTGGTGCCACGCACAGAAGATTAACCCTCTACGGATTACGGCTCCCCAAGTACTGCCGTACCTGCTGACGCTGGCCAAAGCTGGACTGGCACACGCGTCCATCAAGATTCATCTTGCTGCGATCTCCCGATACACCAGAACCACGGGCCGGACGTCCTTGTGGTCTCATCGTCTGGTGAAAGAGTTCATGAAGGGACTGTTCAGATCGTTCCCGCCGGTGAAGGCGCCGGCCCCGGCGTGGGAGCTCAACGTGGTGCTGACCAAGCTCATGGGACCTGCGTTCGAGCCTCTGCACTCGGCCCCGTTGAAGTTTCTGTCGTGGAAAACAGCTTTTCTTGTGGCCATCACCTCCGCACGACGGGTGGGAGAGATCCAGGCCCTTTCCTGCAAGGCCCCATACTTGACTTTTCACGACACGAGGGTGGTGCTCAGGACGCACCCCTCCTTCATGCCCAAGGTACCGTCGGACTTCCATCTCAACGAACCCTTGGTGTTGCCTGTGTTCTTCCCGTCGCCTTCGTCGCCGGCTGAGAGGACTTTGCACTCGCTGGATGTGGCTAGAGCGCTGAAGTTCTACGTGGACCGCACGAAGTGTTTTCGGAAGACGTCACAACTCTTTGTGAACTTTGGACTTGTCAATCAGGGGAAGGCTCTCTCGAAGGCTTCCATTTCCAGATGGCTCTCCGGCTGTATCATGTACTGTCATCGGTTGGCAAACCGACCGCTGCCTGGCCGTCCGAGAGCCCATTCCACGGCGTTCCTTTCTGGTGTGCCCCTGCTGGACATATGCAGGGCTGCTACGTGGAGGTCGACGCACACCTTCACGAAATTCTACTGCGTCGATCGGGATTCCAGGGAGGAGTCCAGGGTCGGCCAAGCAGTGCTGCGCAACCTGTTCGCCTGAGGTGAGCCTGGTGAGGAGGTAAGATGCTTAATGTTGAGTTTGATGTACTGCTTAATGTTGAGCCTTTGCCACCTCCCGTGGTTGTGCATGTGTGTACTGCTATTTATTCTTTATTCATGAGCATGTGAATCCATGCCAGACCCCATGCTGGAGAAGGAACAAGTTACTTACCTGTAACTGTTGTTCTCCAGCATGGGTCTGGCATGGATTCACATGCGAACCCTCCCGCCTACCCCTCTGCGGCTCTTCACTTGGTCATACTGCCACTTCACGTGCTTCCAAATCTGAAGATGGCTGCCAGAGGCGGTGCTTAGGTAGAGGGCAGTCATTGGCTGTGGTCAGTATGACGCAGAGACCAGTGATTGGTTATTACTACGAAAGACAGATCAGAAACGAAACTGATACTGTTTTTTTTTTCTTTACCGAGGATTCCCAGCCTGACGACAGGGAATATTCATGAGCATGTGAATCCATGCCAGACCCATGCTGGAGAACAACAGTTACAGGTAAGTAACTTGTTCCTTCCCCCCACCCCCAATTGTATGGGGGACCACCTCATGTACTGCTCCTTGAGGGCACAAATCTGCCCCCAGGGAGGGCCACAAGGGGTGTCCCCCTTTCCACTTGGGATGGGAGGGAGAGGACCCCCAAGCTTTCATGTCCTAAAAATAATCTGTGGTGGCTAGTGGTCCCCAACCCCCTCCCCATTTCCTTCGATTATTATTATTTTTTTCTTCCAAATAACCCCAGCCCTGGGGGCAGATGATAACCCATCTGCCCCCAAGGGTCTCCATACCTGTGGCCCCATGGTTTGGGGCCTCGGGGGTGGTGGGGAATGAGGCCCCTCCCCCCCGCTTCCAAAACAGATCCCAGGTGGTCTAGTGCCATTGCTGCCCACGGATTGAGCCCTCTGCGCCCGATCTGTCACCAGCAATGGTTTCACAAAAGGTGTCGTTGGAAAGGGGAGATTCTCCCCTTTCCAACGACACCTGTCTCGATCTCCTGCTTGAAATACAGCCGGAGATCGAGGCAGAGGGAGAAGGGTGCTTACCTTCTATCTTCACCGCGGCAGCCAAAAATGGCTGCCGCAGTGAAAATGCTTTCAATTTCATGTCGGTTTGCGTTACGCACGCTGGCGTGAAATTGATGGTAATCCAACCCCCTGGCATTGAGGGGTGACCTCCCCCTCACATAGCCTGGGGGTTGGAGTACAGTTTTGCACAATCCCTGCTTTGCAGGGATCGCACAAAACAGAGTTCCTGAAAGGACGAGCTACCTCGTCCTTGGCAACCTGGGTGTAATCCCAAGGATGAGATACCTCGTCCTTGGCTCTAAAGGAGTTAAAGCATTCTATAAAATCAGTAATTGGCTGTAACGTTAATTCCAAGTTAGGGTTCAATTCAAAAAGTGAACAACAAAGCAGGTGAGTAATTCAGGCATATGTTACACATATTCCAGCACCCACAGGTGACATCATTTGAGGTCAGTATAAAATTTATATAGTATCACCTTTGCAATATTGAGTTGTTCAGGAAGGAAAGGTTAGGGTTAGATCTGAACAGACTAATCGGTTATAAGAACAGTTAGTTTCTCCCTAAGGGATGCAGGCAGGCAGTCAATTATCCCAGCATTAAAGTGTTCAACATGTAAGACCTGTAGGTGAACAAGCACTGCAAAGCCAATAGGTTCAGAAGTAAGCCTTTAGGGAGCCAGGATAGCCAAGGTTAATGGACAAAGTCAAGGTTCTGATGCTCTTCTTCTTAGAAAGATGTTCTTAAATTGTCAGTGTTCAAAAGAGAAATCACAGTAACTCAAGCGGAGTCCACTTTAACAAGCACAAGCCAATGCAGGTAAATTGAGGTCAACTTGGTGTTGGGTTAAAACACACTCCCAAAGATAGGAAGCACCCCAAATGGCAAAAGGATAAAATTCCCCAAGCCCCACAGTACCTTGAAAATGAAGTAAGTGTTCCAGTTGGTTGCCTTCACAATGCAAGGCAGTAGACCCTTGTTCCTGGTCCTTGGTCATGGTGACGAAAGATCTTGCAGGCTCCTGAGGCAGTTCTGGAGAGAGGGACTCGGCAGCAGTGGATTTCCTTTGATTCAGTGGCTCTTTGTGATTTTGGCGTCTTTTCCTCAGAGCCAACCAAGAACGAAAAGCTCTGGTTAGGATTTCCTTTGATCCTTCAGTCCTGGACTCTGGTGAGGGGATTCTGGAAACTGATTTCTTGCTTCCGTAGGGTCCTCTGGATGCCCACGAAGATCTGGACGTATTCGAACTTTGGGAGACTATGCACTCACAAGTGGTCGAGGTACCCGGGGTATTGGCTTCTGCAGCATAGGAAAGTCGCAGCAAGTCGGTAGTTGCGCCAAAATAGTTTCTCAAGGCTAGTTTGCCCCACCAGCCTAAGGGAGGAAGTCCTTGTTAGGCAAAAATTGATGGAGAAACACTGTGTGAGATTACACAGCCCTTGTCCACTGGGTATTAGGTAACCCACCATTTGGTATAGAGCTGTACTACACAAGTTGGTAGTGTGACTCAGGGGTAAATGTGAGCTGTAGAGCTTTTAGCAATGAAATTCGCAAATACAATTAACCAAGTAACATCAATTTTTAAATGAGAATTCTTCAAAAAGGGCAAGATCTGTAACAATCAAATATACTTGAAAATACTTTTCCAGAATCAGCATACGTTTAGTGGATACTAATTAGAGATGCTTTTTACACACTTCCTACACCCGCATTTATATATCACTAATACACTTTACAGATTCTGAGGTTGCAGAAAGGAAATTTTAAAGGAAGGAAAAAGATTAAACAGTTTCTCAGGGCATGTGAGGTATACTTAAATCTTCCATTGAAGTCTAGACAAAAACTTTGCCAGCAATAACAGTCTAAACACAAGTTATGTGTTTGAGGGACAGAAAATATCAAAGTCAGGGGACTAGAAGAGTCTGCAGGGAGCCAGGACAGCCAAAGTCAATTGGAGCATAGTCTATGAAGCCGAGGAGCTTCGTAGTTAATAAGTCTTGCACAAAGTTAGAGAGTTTTGTAGAAATCACTTGTAGGGTCACAAGCTGTTACACTTGTGGAAAGCAGAGCTGAAATCAACTTAACAAAAGTAGCCACTGCAAGTGTCGATGAGAAGAGCAACGCTAAAGACACTGAGGTAAGTACCCCAAGTCTGAATAGTACTTCTGGTTTGAAGAAGAGTGGTCCAGCTGGATTCTGTCCTGTTGCAGCGATGCAGATCCTAGGTTCCTGAGCCTGTCGTGGGGCAAGAGGGAGGACCTCTGGAGGACTCCTGTGGCAATAATTTGGAGGTCGTCCACAGCTACGGGCTCTTTTCGGATCAGCAGCACTTTGTGGTTTCAGCATGCGGTAAACGGCACCACCGCAGATCTTGGATACCAGTTGGGCTGCCTTCACTCCTTGGGACCTGCACTCTGGTGAGGGGTGTTGGGGAGCATTCTCATTTCTGTGCTAATTCCCTTCAACCTTGGAGACCCCCAGCTCTTTTTCTGGACTTTAGGACTTTTTAATTTTAACCCTGTTGTGAGTGAGCCCTTTTTCTCACTCTCGTGTGTTTTGACCTGATTTGGATTTTATGTTTCTTTTGTTTTTGGGGTCTGACAAACCCAAATGGCCAGTGGTTTCATGTTCCTACCATTGTGCTTTTCTACCGCAGGCTGAATCCTGAGCTGCAGTATAGCATCCATGGGTGACCATTTTGTCAAAATGGCCCTGGTCTTCTTTTTTCACCAGTTTCTGTTTGTGAGATCTTTCTTAGGTTTTACTCTGCGTGCCAAGCCAGGTTTGATCCCTTTGTTCATTTTGCCTTTGGCGGGCTTCATTACTGAAATCCCCCTCTGGCTCCAATGTGTCTGGAAGGGCAGGAAGTGAGGGAGGTTCCCGAAACGCCCCTGTCCTTGGTTAGAATTCCTGAATGCACCCATTCTTGATTCACTGCTTTTTGAGCGAGAGCTAAGCTGTTCATGAACGGGAGAAATCTCCTTAAAAGGTGAAATTTTTTTGGACTGAAGACAGTCGACCACTGGGAAGAACAACACAACAAAGAAACCGTGAACGAAGCTGGCTGCATCCTCCTGGACCTTTGAATTGCCCAGTGAAGCCCTGCTGCTGTGCTGAAACTCCTCCTTCCCTTTCGGTTAGTGGGACCAACTAACCCCTGGGGCGAACTCCACTGGACCACCTTCCCTGACTGGCTGTACTTCTTTGCTGCCGCAGGAACCGAGTGCCAGGGGTCGAGAAATCCATAGTCGAGTGCAACGTCTGTGATCTGGCCAGAAGCTCCAGGAGTCTCCACAGGACTGTTAGGGAGAATTCTCTCTTTAGGCTGAATTTCCTAACCTAGTGAGTCCCCCAGCAGCTTTGCTGGATTTCTGGAGTTTGTTTTTTTCTCCTGCCAAGAGTGAGACTCTTTTTTCTCCCACTCTTGGACATGATTTATGGTGTTCCTTGGACTGTTAATGTGTTTTATGGGCTATGGGGTCCTTTACGCCATAGGGTCTCATGTGTTTTTCTATGTGTGTTACACAGCACCCTCCGTGCAGTGACACATGGGTGTCATATTGACACCCCACCATAGACTCCATACACTGGTACTCACTACTTTCTCCCAGGGCATGTAAAGTCACCATTGGCTTTACTAGTCCCAAATTATTAACAGAAACCAGTACAAACCATCATATTGTGGACATACTGGTCGGGGCAATTCGATTGCCCCGGGGTCAGTTAGTCGAGGGGGCACGTCTCCGTCCCCCCTGATCGAGTTTTGGCTGGTCGCAGTGGATACTACTTTTTATATTCGACCGCGAATATATCCCTATGGGATTTTCCCATTGTTCGAGGCTACCAACTTTAATTATTTAATTCTCATAGCCTCCAACATACCGCCGGTTTATTTATTTAATATTAATTCGCCGGTTGGTATTTTTTGCCAGGACTCGATTCTAAAATTGTGTTTGTGTTCTCTTCTGTGACTCCAACCCAAGTCGAGCCCTTTGTTCCACTTTTTGGCGGGCTTCTCCACACAAGCCTCCAAAAGTGGTGCCACTCTGTCTGGATACCACAGAGGGTGTGGGAGGGAGTTTAGGGGGAGAGGGTTTAGGCACCCTGGACTGAGTTACCTTGGTAACTCAAGTCGCACTCTTGTGTGATTGGCCTCACCACTTAGCATGTTTGATTGACAGCTAGGCTGAGTGAATGGGGGTGTGCTGCATGAAAGCAATAGGTAGCTCAGAGGAGGAGCACCTGGAAAATCCTAAACTAATCGCAAAAAAACTGAAAGAACTAGACTGGTGTGAAACCCAACTGAAAGCCACAAATTACAAAGCTACGGCACATCTTCCACCATTTGCCCAAAAACTAAACAAACCAATTAGCTACCTTCTGCAATTCCCGAACAAGCTCTCCCTCTCGACTTTTCTGAGAGCCAGATTGAACATTTTAAAAACTAATGAAGTCCTGAAAATACGAGGCAAAGCAGCATCTGATTCCTGCCGATTCTGCCAGAACCAAGATTCTAAGGAGAGCTTAAAACATCTGATCCTCCAATGTCCGGTAGCAAGTGATAAAAGGGAAACCCATCTGGGCCACCTCGAGTCAAATTTCTCAAAAATGGATGAGGACTATTGGTGGTCATACCTAATGAACGGGCTAAATCGAAGACCAGTAATCGCAGTGGCAAACTTCGTACATAGTCTGAAGCTGGACGTCATATGCGACCAACTGGGATGAGCCCTAAAGGATTTAGCCCGTTTTGATAAGTACATGGATAAACTCATTTGGAAAACGGACTTTTCTTTCTTTTCTTTTGTAAAAACTGCTAACAGTTACACAAAATAAAAAAATAAATTAAAAAAAGCAGGGCTTTGGGGACTGGAACTTCAGAACTCGCCACAGGACCTGAGAATCCGACGAGGGAGAAGCTAAGCCGACCTACCACGACACCACCGGTGGAACCCTGCGGAACCGACTCACCACTTCCCGACGACAGAGAAGATCTCCCGGCTGGAGAGGCTTCTTCCCCTGACTGGTGGGCACAACCAGTTTACCTTCTTCTCTTCGCACCCCAGACCGGCTTGTGGTCGAATTGCCCTGCCAAGCACCCCGGCAACCGGATAGCCACTTACCACTGGACCGCGAATCAAAGGACCGCTCCTTTTACCTGAGAAACTCTGCGGCTGGTTTCTTCCCTGGCAGTGCAACAGACTCCTGTCTTCCTCCCCGACGAGATCGTCTCTTCCCCCGGACGAAGCACCGACTTGCATCCGCTGCCAGGAACAACTGCCCCCGCTGGAGTATTCTCACCACTTCAAGGTACCGTGTCCGCCAGGCCTGCCTTTCTGAAGATTGCTACAAGGTAATAAAACCCCTTAACCTTCTGGACTGGGCTAGCCGCCTTGACCTTCTAACTGGTCCCTTTCTTTGGTCCAACTCTTTTTGAACCTTTTCAAGACTTTTGTGCACTGCAACCGTGTGACCTTGGACACATTTCGTTTGATCCTCTTAAAGTGGATCCAGCCTACTGAACTCTAACTTCACAGTTTTACTTTGCCTTCCTCTCTTGTTGTGTTCTTGTAAAAGTGTTGGGACCTGTTTCAATTAATTCTCTGCTTTTCTCTCCCTTTTAAAACGAATTATTAGAGTGCCATCTGCGTTAAGCGCTCACCGCTGTCTCAAAATAAGTGGGGCTTTACTTAAGACTTGTCTAATATTCTTCTAAGGGAGTGATTATCTTTTAGTGACCGTGTTTTTGAATTGCTTACTATTAGTGCCTGTGTGTTTTTCTAGATGTGGTTTTAAATAAATAATTATATCTCTTTTACACCAAGCCCTGGTCAGTGTTTACTTGTTCTTCTGTGTTCATTTGACCTATTGTGAATACTCTGTATACTGCCTAACTCTTCTTGAGGGAAGTCTGACTGCTCAGCCACAGCTACCAAGTGAATCTGTGTGGTACAGACTGCTACCAAGTGGGTTTACTGCCGGACACCTGTAGTCTTACATCTTTTGCAGTGGTCCCAGAGGGAACTGCACAGGTTTCTGCCTAACAAGGACTCTTCAGAAGCAGGACGACCAGAGCTCAAGTCCCCTCATCAGAGTGCAAGACTCAAGGAGTGAAGGAAGCCCAACCGGTATGCAAGATCTGCTGTGTTGCTGTTTTCCACGCAATGAAACCACAAAGTGCCGCTGACCTGAAAAGAGCCTGCAGCTGCCGCCGACCTCCTAATTGCTGCCGCAAGTGTCCCCAGACGTCCTCCCTCTTGTCCCCACGACTGAAGCCCAGGAACCCTGGATCTGCATCGCTGCAACCAGACAGAAGCCAGCCGGACCACTCTTCTTCTAACCAAAGGTACTGTTCTGACTTGGGGTACTTACCTCAGTCTCTGTAGCTTGCTCTTCTCAGTTGAGACTTGCAGTAGCTGCTTTGCTATAGTTGATTTCAGCTCTACCCTTCACAAGTGTAACAGCTTGTGACCCTGTTAGGGATAATTCTCATGTCTGTGTTAATTCCCTTCTACCTTAGAGACCCCCAGCTCTTTTTCTGGACTCTAGGACAAATCCTGGAGAGAGTGAGCTCTTTTTCTTACTCTCTCATGTATTTTTGTTTGATTTGAACTCTGTGTTTCTATGACTTTGGAGTGTGACAAACTCCATAGGCATCGCCTTTTTACATTGTGACCCACAGCACCTTCAGTGCAGTGTCACAGAGAAGTCCTTTGGATTTCTCTTAAGGTTTAAATACCTTCTCTTGGATTAACTACAGTTTCCAAGAGCAGTAAAGTTAAATTGACTTTACTTACCTTTGTTACTTTGCAGACCAAGCACACACCCATCACTCTGCACTACTTGAGCACGTCACCGGGGATAGAGCAGGAGCTCTCCCTCTCAGCAATCTGTGCTGCCAGAGCAGCATGGAGACCCTCTTGCCCTCGAGATAAGACCGTGGGCATAATTTGGGAACCCTTATCTCTGCTCGATCCCTCTCACGTTTCCTACAATATTATGAAGCATATTTCTGCCATGCTCTGCCGAGTGAAATAGTAGCAAAATACAGCGTTCTACATCTTTGATAAGTTACTGCCTGCAACGTATTCCCTCAACTACGTTTGTTTGATGCCATTCTGTGATTCTCCATGATGGTGCCATTCATTTCCTGAGGGAAGCAGCCTTTCTACATGAGCGTCGCTCATTGGTGCTCGCTGCTTTGTCCCTCTCGCCAGCCCACCGGTTGGTGGAAGCCTGCTCTTTTCGTTAACGCTTGGCGTATACGGCTCCTGTCCCGACCCTGTCCAATGTCGCCAGGCACCCAATTTGCGTGACATCCTGCCTCCAATTGAACTACCTACTACACTTTGCTGAAGCATGCATTGTTACATCCTATTTGAACTAAGTATCCTATGATAAACATGCTGATATTATTGCATACCACGCTAGCTGTAATCCAACAGACCTTGGTCACAGGCATCTACATCGTAGGCCAGCAAGCCTTGACTATGACCAACAAAACGCTCCTTACACAGGAGATTAAACTAATGCCTTGTCTGCCTCCACTTAAAATTGGCCTACAATCATTAGCTATTAATACTACAAAATCTTTACCGGTGTTACTTTCTGATACTAAACCAGACCAATTTCACCATAGCTATGACCTGAGTATCTCCTTACCACCTGTACGAACGACACACCTCTATAATCACATCTAATAGACCTTGCCCTTTATCCTCAAGAAATAAGACTCCGTGCCAGACCACAAAGTCTTTGAGCCCTGGACCAGCATCCTAACCAATCCATGCCCTACCACCAAAAAGAATACCTATCGGGCCAAATCTCATTACAGATTAAATAATGCAGCTATGTCTAACATCCAGAATCCCAAATTCAACAATCACTTAAAGAAAAAAGTAAGTCAGACTAAGCCTACGGACCACCAGGAACCTAAATATTCCACTAATATGATGGGTGCTATAATCAATGCTAGATCCTTATTGGCACATGCCACTGAAATAGCAGACCTGATCTTAATGGACAACCTCAACTACTTAGCGATTACAGAGTCATGATTGCATGCAGCTGCAGGTCCAGCACTCTCTTTAGCAGTTCCTGACAACTACCATATTCTTAGAGTTGACGGAGCCAGAGGAGGCAGCATTGCTAATCGCTAAATCCAACCTGGCCATAAGAATAGTCCCGTCACCAACAGTTAAATCTTGCGAAATTCTCACAGCTAAAGTACCTATTTCTGACTTGCGCATGTTAACAATCAACCTACTTTACAGACCTCCGGGACCTATTGGTACCTTTGAGGAGGATGGCTCCATAATTCTATCGAACAATACTAAAGATTCCTCACAAGTATTACTGTTGGGGGATTTCAATCTTGGCTTTAATGATCCCAATGACCAACATGCTCACGCAATGTCTAACATACTCATGGATTATGGACTCACCCAAAGAGTGACTCTGCCTACCCACGTCAAAGGTAGAACATTAGACTGGGTGGCTGACCTGAACTGTGAAACCTCTATCACCTCCATAACTCCTCAACCTTGGACAGATCACCTCCTGATATGATATGGCATTTATAACGAGCATATACACAAGTGGTTCAAGGCTCGACGAGGCAAGGGAGGGGAACAAGGGAGGACGGACAACGATCCTAAAAGTCCAGGTGTCATTCTGATCGCGCAAGCGTGTGGGAAGGGGTTGGGGACAGTGTAGTACATGAGAATAGATAAACAATAAGTTACGGCCAGCAAGTTGCAAGTGCATGAATGATGGCATTCACTTTTGCAGTAAACAGTCGAGTGTCCAAAGTCAAGCCTGTAGCACCACCACTCCCTACAAGGAATAAAAGGAACATTACAGCGGATAAGATCTTGCCACACATTATCCCCTCCCTCATCTTACTATAGCGTGCCTCTGATCCAGATACGTTAGTTGATGCTTACAACAGCACTATGTCCAAAGCTCTAGACCTCATCCCCCACTCAAAATGCGCAAAAGTAAACCTAGAACTCACCTGAACTCCTGGTTCACACCACAACTAAAAGCCCTTAGAATATAAAAAAGAAAATTGGAAGCCACCTGGCGACACCATCCATCTGAAGAAAACAAGACTAACCTGATTATTTTTTATAATAGGCAACAATATTAATTTACACTAAAAATTACACGTACGAGAGGATAAATAAAGCAAGCTCCAGTACCAAGGAATTATTCGTGATTCTAAGAGAAATGGAAGCTCAATCCCACCCACAGACAATGTTGTGAAGGGCAAACGCTGGTGTCCTAACATTCAGAACGCCCTAACAAACAAAATTGCTTTACTTCAAAATAAGATTGCTGATTAAAAAAAAGCCAACCTGCCAAACCTTGACGCGCATGTTAGAATGCCAAATCACTCTACCAATATACCAGAACAATTTAGATTTTCCAAAGCCTCTAATCTTGAAGTCAAAAAAATCATCTCTTCCCTGAAACCTTCTCGATGTCAGGGAGACAGCTGTCCGGCCCAGATAATCAAAGATGCAGCCAGAGACCTGGCACCATTCATATCTAAACTAATCAATGCTTCCTTCTCGTCAGGTATTGTTCCATGTAACCTAAAAGAGTCCTGGGTCTTACACTTGCTAAAAAAAAAAAACTGTGGACCCTACTACTAGTTATAGGTCGATCACAACGGTGCCTTTTCTACTTAAAATACTAGATAAAGGAGCATATCTTCATATACAGAAGTATCTAAAAACCAACCATCTCTTAGGTGTCCGCCAGTCCTGCTTCAGGCCACAGCATGGCACGGAAACAGCACTAATCGACTTAATAACCCTAATTGATGAGCTTAAGGACAAAGGGAAAACTGCCTTGCTACTCCTCCTTGACTTGTCTGCCGCCTTTGACTTGGTGGACCATGAAGTATTATGTAAACACCTTGCCTCTGTGGCTCACTTTTCTAAGGACGTGATACCCTGGGTCCAATCTTTTTTTAATAATAGGACCATGAGAGTCTTCTCTCCGTCAGCTGCCGCAGACCCTATCCCAATAACCTGCGGCGTACCACAAGGCTCCTGTGTCCCTCCAACAATGCACAATATATTCACAAAGCCCTTGTTTGACAAATTGGACAGTCTGGGTATCACCTACACTAATTATGCAGATGACACCCAGATCCTCATACCCCTTTCCGTCGACTACAATAAGGACACGGCTCTTGGGAATAAAATGTACCTAATCATTCAGGCATGGATGTGGCAGCCCCATGGCCTATGCCTGAATGATGACAAAACCGAGCTCCTGATTTTTGGAACTGTCGCCAATCTGAAAAAACTTAAACCAACTACGCCACCTTTAATATTGATGGGAACTCCATTAAGGTTATAAAGGAAGTAAAAACCTTAGGTTTTTACCTTGATTCTGCTTTAACCTTCAGTAAACAAGTGAACACTATGGCATCGGCAACAGCGTACACTTGCAAGTTAATCGGGGCCTGCAGGCCATTCCTATCTAAAGCGAGCTGCATTGTCCTAGCTAACGCCCTCATACTCTTGAAATTGGACTGCTGTAATGCCTTATACCTAGGTGCGACAAAGTACATTGTGAATAAAATTCCAATCTTACAGAATAACGCACTTAGAACTGCACTAAGCATTCCAAACAGAGAATATCTCAGAGTTGAGGAGACAAAATAACTGGCTGTCCGTCAATGACAGAATCTTGCTTAAAACAGTCTCCCTCATATACAAATACCTCAACAATGGTGCACCACCTTACCTGGCGGAGAGAATAGTCATGAAATCTACTTCTCGCCTCACTAGAACACCTAACTCCTTCTGCCTGGTCATACCCAGATTCAAAATAAAAAATCTGGAGGAAGTAGCTTCCCTGTCATAGCAGCACAGACATGGAACGCACTCCCACATTCCTTAGTGGACCAATCCTTACACTGTTAGGCGCAATACTTTAAACTAGCTGAGAACTAACGACAAGTGACTTCCACTGAATTCCTTGTACTCAATACTGTATTATGTAATATAGCTTTCACCTGCTCACCCCATCTTGCTGCCTATCTTTATTTACCGTTGATGTATGTAACATAGTGTCCTCTCCCTTTATTTTTGTCTTGTATTCCCTATACTTCCAATTTGTATCTTGTGTATATCCTATTAAGCAATATTTGTAAACATGAAGCTTAACGTAAACTTGGAACCTTTTGTGCCCAGTTACCCGAGGGTTTGGTGTGCCATACAAATAAAACAAACACAATCTTATGTGGAGTGCTGGATGGGTTACGTAATATCCTGTTTTGTATACTTTCTCAGGTAACATTTTTATGTTACCCTTTCTACAATTAATGGCTGGTGGCAGTGGTTTATTTTACCCATGGGTGCCCATTTTGTCAAATGGGCCCTAGTCTTCTTTTTTCGCCATTTCTTGTTGGAAAGGCCCTTCTTGAGATTTACTGTGCGTGCCAGACCTGGTTTTGTCCTTTTGTTCGTTTTGTTTTTGGCCGGGTTCACTGCTGAAGCCCGCTTCTGGCTCCAGCGTGTCTGGCAGGGCAGGAAGCAAGGGAGGTTCCCGAAATTCCCTGTGCTTAGTCTCCTTGGTTACAGGAATGCACCCAAAGGTGATTGGCTGGCTGGCTGTCCTTGGAGGACAGCCACCCTGTTGTGTGAGTGACTGCAAATGAATGGTAGAAACTTGCATAAAAGGTGAGGTCTTTTGCAAGGAAGGCAGTTGACCACTGGACGAAGGAACCGAAGAAGAAACTGGAAGAGAAGCTTGCTGCACCCTCCTGGACAGTTGGCTTGCCCAGTGATGCCCTGCCGCAGTGCTGAAGCTCTGGATACCTAATCGACTAGAGAAGCCCGGAAAGGATGACTTCTCCCCTTGGGTTGGTGGGACCAATCGACCCCAAGACGTACTTGCCTTGAACCCCTCTCCCTGCTGGCAGTACTATGCTGGAACCGAGTGCCTGGGGTGAGAAATTCCAGAAACGTGTATATCGTTTTTAAGCTGGAATCGAGCTCCAGGAAGATCCTCGGACTCCCTCGAAGCAGGACTTCCCAAGCCTGAGCCACCTCAACAGAGTGCTGGACCTCAGACGCAAGGGGAGCCCATAAGGTGTCCAAGGACCACAGTTGTGCTATTTGCGAGTAGCTGAAACCACGAAGTGCCGTTTATCTGAAGTGTGCCTATTGCTGCTGCTGACCTTCAAACCGCAGTGCAGGAGTCCCTAGACATCCTCAGTCTTGTCCCTGTGACTGAGGCCCAGGAACAACAGGATCTGTAGCACTACAACCGGAACAGAAGCCATCTGGATATTTTTCTTCAGACTTAAGGTACTGTGTAACTAGGGGTACTTACCTCTTGTGTGTAGCTCTCTTGCTCTCAGTGGAGACTTGCATTGGCTACCATTTGTAGAGTTGCTTGCAGCTTTACCTCTTCACAAGTCTTACAGCTTGTGGCCCAACGGTGATTTCGTTTCTACAAACCCTCTTTTAACATTGTGCAAGACATTTGTGCTATCTTCAAGAAGTGTCTCAGCACCCCTAGATTTTGCTCAATTGACATTGGTGTCCTGGCTCCCTGCATAATCTTCTGACCCTTTGGCTCTGTGTTTATCTGTCCCTATAAAGGTTATACATAAGTTACTTGTATTGCTGGGAAAGGGTTAACCTATAGTTAATTGGGGGATTGTGAAAGTGCTGACCTGTTCAGGAGAACTTGTTAATCTTTATTTCCTTCCCCAACCTCCTTTTCCTTTTTGCCATAACCCTAGTATTGCATTTAAGTGTTCAAGTGACATATCAATGTCCACAGGGTCCTAACTATTGAAGTCATCTGAGGGTGTAGGAAGTGTCTGTGTGTCATCTCAAAGGGGTATCTACTTACTTAATTGAAACTGAAGGAGTGTATTTCTGAAGTGTACTTAACTATTGCAACTTGCCCTTTCTAAAGAAATCTTACTTAAAAACTGTTAAATTAATTAATAATTTTAATAAGAAACATTGAGTATAAATTTTATTTGATTACTTGTCACTGTGAATACCTATGTTACATCTCTACGGCTCACATTGAGCCCTCTTGAGATGAGCCTGACTGCTCAGTCACTATACCAACCTATGTAGTACATTATTATACCAAAGGTTGGGTTCCCTATTGCCAAGAGGACAAGGCTGGTGTAGTCTCCCACAGGGTTACTACACACAATCTTACCTAACAATGGGTCAGCCCTTTAAGGCTATGCACAAAGCCAGCCTAAAACATTTAATTTACATTTAATTTACAAAACTGCATTCCTAGTAGCCATCACCTCTATAAGACAAGTCAGTGACCTACAAGCTTTGTCCATAAAATACCCTTTCTTCATAATCCACAAAGGCATAATCCTCGGAATGCATCCTAGGTTTTCAGCTAAATTAATTTCAAAGTTTCATGTTAATCAGTCCATAGAATGTCCTACATTCTTTCAAAATTCATCGAACTCAGCTAAGAGAAGCCTCCATATACTTGTATGGAGGCAGTCTCGTACTATGTGAAGAAAACTAAACCCCTAAGGAAAACGCACCAACTCTTTTTTTTTTTCTTTCACATAGCCCCTGGGGGAGAGGGCGAACACATATCTAAAATGGATAGTCAAGTGCATATAGCTCTGCTATTCCCTATCCAAAAACGTTTTACCGTTCACTCCCAGGGCTCACTCAACCAGAAGTACCGCAGCTACCTTAGCCTCCATTGCAAACATCCCTCTGGACGCCATTTGCAAAGCTGCTACTTGGAGTTCCGTTTATACTTTCACACAGCATTATTGCATTGACCCTCGCTCTAAAGCAGATTCACAGATGGGACGAGCGGTTCTAAAACATCTGTCTGCTGCTGTACCATCTCACACCCCACCTCCTTCTCCAGATACTGCTCGCTAATCTATGCAGAGCATATGATCTAAGCAGATCCACAAGCCTCAGAAGGGATACGTTACTCATCGTAATCATATTTCTGATGCGTGTATCGGCTTAGATTCACATGCGTCCACCCTGCCTCCCCTACTGGAGTGGAAGGCGCATAGATCTGATTTATCACTGTTTCTGCTTTGTCACATACATACTCATGCTAAACTTCATGCAACCTCATGTCAGAAACAATCTAAGGGACCTCGATGTGTGAAGGACCATGGGTACAGTACACGTCACACTAGGGATAGTATTACTAACACGCCCTGTCCACATACATTTTTGAGTTTTGAAAACAAATCTTGTAATACTCTGCGACTACCACTAGATGTCGGACTATGCAGAGCATGTGAATCTAAGCAGATACAAGCATCAGAATTACAATTACAGTGAATAATGTATCCCATATATTTGAGCCAAGTCACACATGCCGCATTGCACTCAGTAGCCATCACTGGAAGTTCACCTCCAGTTCAGAACCACATGAGCAAAGCATTGTGGGTATCCAAATTAGTCTGAATGCAAACCTTTTGCTTCAGAAAATTGTTGGTATTGCAGGGCAGTGTTATTGCATGCACAGCTTAACATCTGACAGTTCTCAAAGCTGTAGAGAACCGCATATCCTTATTAGGGATCATCAGTATAGTCTGACGGATTTGTGGTTGGAGCATTGGGCATGTTTAGCAAACAGACAAAATATGGTGGGTTTAAAAAGGCTTGGAAAAAGCCCTTTCACCTGAAATGTGAGTCATTTGAGCCATGTCACACATGGCACAGCACCACGCAGTAGCCTTCACTGGAAGTTCACCACCAGTTTAATGCCACATTAGCAAAGCTTTGTGGGTATGCAAATTAGCCCAAATGCAAGCCTTTTGCTCCAATTGTCTGTCTTACAAGACAGTGGGCCTCATTCTAACCTTGCCAGTCCGGAAACAGTGGTACCGGCACCGTTTTCAGACCTGCAAGTTTGCCGGGCGGGTAACTGTTTACGGGTCCAGCAGCAACCTACCGATTTTACCGGCACGGTTACCGCTGAACCCGTAATGAGGCCTGGCTTAACCCAAGACAGACCGTTCTCAAAACTCTAGTTAACTCAATACCCGAGTTCACCCCTATTAGGGATCATATGTGCATTTAACTATTACACACATAGTTGATAATCTCAAAGTGAGAGTACCTACGCTTTACTCTAAAACGCAGTAAAAAATAGTTCAACAGAGTGAAGCGATTGTCACAAATAAAGTGAATTGAAACATATAACTTGCCTTCTAAATATAAGGCAGTCACCTAACTTTCTCCAGCATTGGATCTTTCATGGATTCACATGCTTAGAATATTCCCCGTCGTCAGACTGGGACCCCACGGTACACATATATAGCCTTTTCCAATAGGAAAACTTCCGACACTTTTGTGTCCTATCTACGTCCTTTTAGGACCCGCCTACGCATGCTCTGTAGGCCGTCCCCGTATAAGAGGCCCGCCCCCGCGGTTCCCCTTCAGATTTCAACCGTCTCCAAAGTAGTGGGATCTCCTCGCGTTGTCTTACTATTTTGTACAAGGTTGCATTACTGGAATTTGAGTACAGAAAATGTCCTCCGTGTCAGGAAAAGTGCTGTTCCGCCCATGCACGACGTGCGGCTTGAAAAAAGTTTACGAGGGGGCTGGACATATGGATTGTATATATTGCCTCCACCCTCATCATTCGGCGGATAACTGCGACATATGCAAAGGGTTTTCTCAAAAAACCCTCAAAGACCGCAGTCGACGACTGGTGGCATGGCTGAATGATGGAGCGGGGGCATACCCCCCTTCGGAGGTAGGCTCCACACAATCGGCAAAAACATCACGCCGCGCTACCTCGTCGGAACCACCGGCAAAGAAATCTCGACCGACGGAAAAAGAGTCGTCTGGAAGTCACTCAACTAGAGACTCCTCGTCAAAGAAATCATCTTCATCAAAAAAGCATGAAAAGGAAAGGAAATCCTCCTCGGGCGATCATCATAGATCGACCACGAGTCGAGAGTCGAGTAAAAGCAAGCCAAGTGTGGAAAAGGCGGGACCGCCAAAACCACCTGCTAACTCACCGTCGTCGACGGCGGCCCAGTCATCGGCATCCACCCTGCCACTTACGCAGGTGGCATCCACCGTCCCACCGACAACGACGTCGACGATGGCCTCGTCGACGGGGGTTCTACAGGAGGCCTGGAGGCCTGAAGTTTTTGATCCGATCCCCCCGGATACTTTACTACAAGAACAGGCTGTGTTGCTGTCCTCGGAGGACGAGAATGAGAGAATAGCTGGCCCAGCAGACCTAGGGCTACGAGTGGCTGACAAGTCGTCGACGAGGGGATCCGTTATACCGATATCTGCCCCTCTTCTCAATCCTCAATCTGTTTTGTCGTTGGAAATTCTGTCCACGCTTCAGTCGTTGTTACAGTCGTTGGACCAGAGACTACCTCAGCCAAACCTGCCACAGTCACTTTTGACGAGCCGGGCCCGTCCCGTCAACCTACGCACGCCAATCTCAGCGCTGGCACAAGAGAAAGGTGAGCTGCCAGATTCGGAGTCTGACAGGGGAGCCATGTCGGATATCTCATCATCCCCCACCAGGGATCCAACCTGGGAGTCAGAGGTGGAGTTGGAAACCCCTAGAAGCCCAGCTCACCCGTCCCCTCCGGACGACATTGCGTCATTCCATTCTATGATGGAAAAGGCATGCAAAGAATTTGGTTTGTCCCAGGAAGAACAGAAAAAGGACTGTTTTTTGTTCGACCACATGGGTAAGAGAAGGAGGTCTGTGTTCTCGATACCAATACTAGACCATCTATGGAAGGAGGGGTTGCAGACAATGCGTCACCCGTTTTCAGAGCCGGCAGTGAAAGGACGCCTGGAAAAAAAGTTTAAGGCTCCAGAGTCTACCCCCAAGTGTTTATCCTCCAACCAACTCCAGACTCGGTGGTGTTGGCGGCAGAGGCGAGGAAGGCGAAGGCCCAGCACACGTGCACGACGACTCCTGAGAACGAAGCGAGACGCCAAGATGCCTTTGGCAAAAAAGTGCTATCCGTGGGAGCGACCACAGTAAAGGCCGCAAACTCTCTGGCAATTGTTGCCAGATACGATAGGGAGATGTGGCACAGGCTAGCTCCGTTGCTCGATCATCTTCCGGAAGAGCATAGGAAGGCAGCGATGTTACTCGTCCGAGAAGGTGAGGAAGCCTCAAATCCCGCAATAAACATCGCGGTGGACCTCGCTGAGTCAGGCTTCAAGCAAGTCAATAATGGGGTCGTATTACGTCGACAGTCATGGCTTAAGTGTACCTACTTCAGGGCAGAAGTACAATACAAAGTTTTAGATATGCCCTTTGAGGGAGACCTTCTTTTCGGTGAGATGGTGGACGAAGCCCTAAAGGGAATGAAAGAGGACTCGGACACGGCACGTTCATTGGGTGCCCTCCAGAGTGGCAGAAACTACAAGTCTTTTCGTCCCTTTAGAGGGGCTTCAGGTAATTCAAGATTCTCTGCATCTGGAGACAGATCCTTTGGCAGATCAGCTTACCCCTCCCAGGGATACAGACGTGCCTCCCAAACGGCAAACCGTCGCCGGAACTTCCAGACTTCCAGGAAAAGACCATCATATCCGTCGTCGTCGAGAGACAAGCAAAATAAAGATCAGCAGTGACATACAACACACCGTTCTGGGGGGAAGAGTTTCAGTATATGTCGACGAATGGGAACGAATAACGACGGATCAATGGGTGCTGGATACTATAAGAAACGGACACTCTCTACAATTCGAACACAGCCCTCCGCAAATTCCACCTGCGTTCACCGCTCATTCCCATCTGAAGATACTGCAACAAGAGGTAACACTCATGTTAGCAAAGGGCGTGATAGAATTAGTTCCAACATCACAGAGAGGTCAAGGAGTCTACTCAAGATATTTCGTCGTAAAAAAGCCGAACGGCAAATGGCGTCCCATTTTAGACTTACGCGATCTCAACAAGTCTTTAAAGAGCCTAAAATTCAAGATGCTCACTCTGCAGGAAGTGATCCGCGCCGTTCAAGAGGGGGATTTTCTAGCGTCCCTGGATTTACAGGACGCGTATTTCCATATTCCAATGTGTCGGAAACACAGGAAATTCCTAAGATTTGTAATAGGGCGGACTCACTACCAATTCACGGTTCTTCCTTTTGGGCTCAAGACCTCCCCCAGAACGTTCACAAAATGCCTGGCTCCAGTAGCGGCCTGGCTAAGGAAGCAAGGCCACCATGTATACCCATACCTCGACGACTGGCTGGTAAGGGGATCCTCCCCAGCGTCGACCAACACAAGTTTACAAGCCACCATGCAGCTTCTACAACAGCTGGGATTCGCCATAAACTTCGAAAAATCCTCTCTGCAGCCATCGGGATCGCTGGTATTCCTGGGGGCACAGTTCGAGACCCAGTTAGGGCTAGTGAAACCTTCTCTCGACAGAACCTCAAGACTCAATCAACAAGCATGCCGACTACGGCGAAACACCAAGATCTCAGTGAGAAAATACCTTTCAGTCCTAGGGGCCATGGCATCCTGCATCCATCTGGTGGAAAACTGTCGCCTATTTATGAGGCCAGTCCAGGAATTCCTTGCGGACCGATGGACGCAGGCTCAAGGATCGTGGTCAGACAAGATAACCATCGACGACGACAAGCTGCTTCGGACCCTTCAGTGGTGGCAGAGTTTCCACAATCTGAACAACGGCGTACCCCTACATGAGCCGGAGTTTCAGCGAACCATAGTCACGGATGCGTCCCTAACCGGATGGGGAGCTCACATGGGTGCTCTCCAAACGCAAGGTCGCTGGTCTCCAACGGAGTCACTCCTACACATAAACGTGTTAGAGCTCAGAGCAGTACGATGGGCTTTGAAGGCATTCCTACCACACATCAAGGGCTCGCGAGTACGAATACTGACCGACAATACAACCGCCATGTTTTATCTGAGGAAACAAGGAGCGACGCAATCAAGAACTCTTTCCATAGAAGCCCAGAAAACATGGCATTGGGCATTAAAGCACGAAATTTCCATCGTGGCTCATCACCTTCCAGGAGTGAGGAACTCCCAAGCAGACTCCCTCAGCAGAAGCATGGCCCAGATACACGAGTGGGAAATGGACACAGTTCACCTGATGAAAGTGTTCGAGAAATGGGGTCACCCCCCTCTGGACGCCTTCGCGACCAAAGACAACAAGAAATGCGAGCAATTCGCAAGCAGATGGCCTCAAGAGGGCTCCAGGGGGGAGGCATTCTCCTTCCCATGGACGGACATGTTCCTCTATGCTTTTCCCCCGTTCCCCCTCATACGGAGGACAATACAGTGGATACGCAGATAAAATTGCCGGGTAATTCTAGTGACACCATACTGGCCAAGGCAACCGTGGTTCTCCGACCTGCTTCACCTGTCGCTGGAACATCCCATAGGGTTTTCCAAAGCCCCGAACCTACTATCCCGGGAAAAAGGCACGGTGTGGCATCACGACCCGGACAGTCTCAACCTTACAGCCTGGCTCCTGACTTTTCGGAGTTCGGTGCTTTAGAAGTTTCGGAGGATTGTCAAAAAATTCTGCAAGCGGCTAGAGCCCCTTCTACAAACAAATCCTACTCCTATAAGTGGCGGAGGTTCTGTGAATGGTGTAGGGGACAACAGGGCCTACAACCGTTGTCGGTGACGCCGGAACAAGTTCTACCTTACCTGCTCCTCTTAGCGGAGAGGGGATTATCCTTCACATCGATAAAGGTGCACCTGGCGGCCATCTCGAGGTTCACAAGGAAAAGGCAGTCGTCTCCTCTATTTAGCGACAGACTTGTAAAACACTTCATGAGGGGTTTATTTCGAGCTTTTCCCCCGGAAAAACGTTTCCCCCCCGACTTGGAGTCTCAACACAGTGTTGGCAGGATTAATGAAACTGCCTTTTGAGCCTATGGCCACGTCCGACATAAAATTCATTTCGTGGAAGTTAGCATTCTTGATTGCTATCACATCAGCTAGAAGAATCTCGGAACTGCAAGCGCTGGTCGTAGACCCGCCATACCTAAGATTCTTTAAGGACAAAGTAGTCCTGGCAACTAATCCTATGTTCGTCCCAAAAGTTCCGACAGTGTATCACAAACACTCGTCCATTGTTCTCCCTACTTTCTTCCCCACACCATCATCGGCAGCAGAAAAAGCTCTTCATACCCTGGACGTTAAGAGGGCTCTGAAATTTTACCTACATCGTACACAGGAATTCAGGTCTACTAGACAACTGTTCGTCACGTATGGTCCGTCGACGAGAGGAAAAGCAATCTCTAAACAAGGATTGGCTCGATGGGTCTCATCGACGATTGCGTTTTGTCACTCTAAGGCCGGAAGGCCACTGCAAGGACATCCTAGAGCCCATTCTACAAGATCGATGTCCTCCTCAACAGCTTTATGGGCAGGAATTCCATTGACGGACATATTGCGAAGCTGCGGCATGGTCAGTGCCCCACACGTTTACCCGCCACTACTGCCTTGCCAGGCAGCATGCGGACGAGGTGCAGATGGGAAGAGCTGTCCTGCGCCATCTGTTTCAGTAAGGTAAGCTCCACGCTGTGGAGAATCTGTTGTCTACCTTTTTAATGACAGTTTATTTTATGTGGGTAAAGTTATATGAGGTAACTTATTCCTACTGTACATATGCATTGTGTAGTATGTTGAGGGTATATTACATTACATTCTCACCGCCGTCTCAAGTGTTACTGCTATACAATCTATTCTAAGCATGTGAATCCATGAAAGATCCAATGCTGGAGAAGGGAATAGTTTCTTACCTGTAACTCCATTTCTCCAGCATTGGTATCTTTCATGGATTCACATGCGCCTGCCAACCTCCCCGGAATGTAATGTATTTAATTGATAAATTTAACCCTTCCTACTTTGGAGGGGCCGAAATCTGAAGGGGAACCACGGGGGCGGGCCTCTTATACAGGGACGGCCTACGGAGCATGCGTAGGCGGGTCCTAAAAGGACGTAGATAGGACACAAAATTGTCGGAAGTTTTCCTGTTGGAAAAGGCTATATATGTGTACCGAGGGGTCCCAGTCTGACGACGGGGAATATTCTAAGCATGTGAATCCATGAAAGATACCAATGCTGGAGAAATGGAGCTACAGGTAAGAAACTATTCCCTTACCAGTCCTTCCCTATCTGGGTAGCGAATGCCGTCCTTTTGCTGACGGTCGTTTTTTGGAGGGATTTTTTGCCGAAAACGTCCATCCAAAAAAAAACACATTGAAATGTATATGGGGGTGGGTAAGGGTATAATAAAGGTAGGGTAATTAAAAAAATACATTTCAATGATTTTTTCAATGTATTTTTGTCATCTAAAAAAAATGAACTTCAGTAAAATGACAATGAACCCTGGAAGTCTCAAAGGGCATGCTTTGGCAAATCCAATAGGCTGGTAAAAATGAAGTTTAAATTCACCTTTTGGAATACTATGCAAAGTAATGATTTTAGGGGTACACACACAATCCCGCCACATTAGTGGAAATGGGGCTTTTTTAGCACTCTCCAAATCACAGCTAGACCAGAGTGTTTGGCGAGTAGTATTAAGTGAGGGGGCGTGAAAACAAGTAAGTACACTTGCACCCTTCATTCTGATTTTCTCTGTGACTGCCCTTTGGCTACTCAGTCACTGGAGACACTTATTTCTGCCCTTGGTCGCAGGTCTAGAGGCTGAATTGGGCGTCTGGTTTGGTCCGGCTATGAGGCCGCTTTGACATTCGCAGCTGGACAAGCTAGTCACCTTGGACAGCAGCCACCACTGGTCCTGCAAGAAATCTGCATGTCACGGCAGGTTGAGCAGCAGCATTGCAAGCTTGGTTAGGTGCCAGCAAGTGAGATTTGTGGCTGTGGTAAATATCAGGCACCTTTCTATTCAGTAGACCGCAGTAACGATGATCTTTGGCCGCATGTTGACAACTTGCTAAGATCCAACCTCCAACTCATTATGGCGACCGGTGCAGCAGAGGCCTTGTCCATGGATGGCCAGCCCACAGGATGGTCCTGGGACACTTCTAACATCCTCCGACAGCAGGCTTTTAGTGCATGGTAAGGGACTTGTTGGTCCAATTAGACTAAGGATTGAATAACTGACAAGGGTCTTTGTTACATCAATGGCAGCAAGGCTTCACCAAGAGATGGCTTTGGCAATGCTGGTTGTTTATGGCAGCCGTCTTTTCGGGTGTACATTACAGGCTTTTCGGCATTGGATTCTTGGCTCCAATTGTTGACCACTATAAGGGGTGCAGTGCTTCTCTTCTTATCCCAATTGCAGGCTGGAGGCTGCTCAGCCCACCAACAGCAAGGATCTGCCCCATTCAAACAGGTTAGGGCTCATTAACTATGGACAGCCACATACCCTACATCTGCCCAACAACATATATAACCTGGCCATAATGTTCTTTGGAGCCAGACGGTCCGAGCCCCCATTTCCGCCCGTCCAGATACACAAAGCACTATCCTGGGAAGTGCAAGAGGCGGCAGGAAGATGGCCAAAAAGCAAAATGGCAATAGTACAGGACTTAGACCACATGGCGTGGGTACATGGTACTCGAAATGGCGTTCTGCTGTAAAAATTAGATTTTGCATGGTAGTGCACTGGCAAAAGAAATTAAATGTTCAATGCCACCAGTCTGTTAAAAGCACATCACAAATGCAAAAGGATGTCTCCAGAAATGAGAATAATACATGCAGAGTACTCCTGCAGCACTCCATTGTAAGGCAGTGTGTACAACATTAAAACAGCCCAGGAAATAATGAAGGTGACATAGTTCTGTTGCTATCGTAACCATTTTGCCTGACCAGTGCCCTCAAAATAAATGGGTTAAGCTAAAATGGCTTAACCTACCTCCAAAGTCAGCAAATGGGTGGGGGCGCACATTGATATCTGCAGGGATAAGCAAAGGGCTTCAGTTCTGAAAATAACACTTTACCTGATGGGGAGCAGCAGCAAAGCTTCTGCATACTTGTCGCTCCACCAAGTTACCTAGCAAATTACAAAAAATGGGAGCCTATATGACATCACAGCATAGAGAAGTCCACTTTGGGTGATGCAGATCAGATGCATGGCTTCCAGGAGACTGTAGAGGATATCAATCGAGTTGCAGGACAGGCAACTGTAAGATGGTCTCCAGGGGTGAAGCTAAGGGAGTCTTCTCAATTGTCTGTGGGCAGTATGACCCAAAATGGCTCTACTAGAGCACTAAAGTGATTGCAGTTTTAATTTGATAAAATAAATTGCTGTTACCGAGGATTCCCAGCCTGACGAGCGGGAATATTCATACAGCATGTGAATCTAAGAAAGATACAAATGTTGGAGAACAGGAGTTACAGGTAAGTAACTTATTTCAGGAAGACACTTTGCAGGCTTCTGTTTGATACAGCTCAGCGCTTTGCCATTAAGACTTGGTTTTGGCAGCACTGGTCTCAGCAGCAGCTTCGATGTGCCCATTTGTGGAATCTCATGCAGTAGATTTCACCTTCCCGTGATCGACCTTCACTGGCTACAGATCTCCTCCTGTTATACAATGACATGAGTTGGATTGCCCTAAGTGTACCTCGAAATATTCAGATCCTGAAGGGCTGGCCAATCATGGCTAACCAGGTCAAGAAATTCATGACACCATACTTGTTTAGACGTGGATGTCTATGTTTAGTACTCTGCCTAGTGTAGCCCGCTCTTGGGTACACAAAGTCTCCTTCTTATGCTCTGGCTTGAGCCCACGAAGAGTATGATAAGTTCTCTAGCATGGGGACTGGCATGGATTCACATGCTCATGATTATTCCCTGTCGTCAGGCTGGGATGCCTTGGTAAAAGAAACAGTTTAACTTTAAAACTGTATTCCTCCTCTAAATCAATCACTTTCCTCTGTATCATACTGCCCCCATCCAATGACAGTCCTCTCCCTAAGCCTCGCCTCTGGCAGGCATCTTCAGATTTGTACTGCACACTTCAGTGTTGGGAGTCCTCGAGTTGCTCTCCAAGCTATTTTGTACTTTTTCCACGTTTTTTCATGGAAAAGTTCTATTTTTGTTCCATTAGAACCCTTGTGCTCCTATCTTCATCGGCCAGCAACAGGGATCTGTTGTCAGTGAGGTTGTGTGCCCCTCAAGGGCAATTTTCCTTCGAAGTTTCTGAAAGGCCAAGTTGGGCCTACTTTGCGCCGTCCGACCATGACAGAGGAGAAAAAGGAGGGAAGGACCCTTTTCAGGCACTGCGCCCAATGCGGGCTAAGGAACGTCTTGGTGGAGGACAAACATCTAATGTGTCTGTACTGCTTGGGCCCGGACAGCAACGAGGATGGGTGCGAGATATGTCTGGGCTTCTCGAAGGAAATTAAGAAAGACCGGTATAGCAGGCTGGCAGCATGGCTCAAGTCATGCAAGGCCCCTGATCCCTCCTCTGAGCATGGTAATGCCTCACCCAGGATCGGCCAGTCAGAGGAGCGGTCTTCCTCCGGGAGGAAGTTGAAGTCCTTTAGAGGGCGCCTCATTCGTGGGGGTCCAAGACAAGGCCAAGAACTGCAAGGCCGATACCATCGGGTTCGCCGCTGATGTGGTCCCATTTCAGATACACAACGATCCCCATCGCCAAACACCACCTCAGCCAGCCTGCCATCAAGTTCCTCCTCAAAGAGGAAGTCCTCCACCCCGGCCAAGTTACAGGACAAATCTGAGAAACAAAGGCTGGAGGAAGAGAAGGCCCCGCAGCAGGCTCACCCGGCGCAGCTAAAGACACCGTCGACCGCTTCGTCGACATCCTCTGTGGCGACCGCTACAGCGGTTGGTACCTACAGCGCAGAGAGTATCCCTGCCTCCCAGGTGTGTCATGGCCATCGAGGCAGCTGCGAAGGCTGCGGGCACCCCTGGAAGGGGGATCGGGGGCACTGGTTCACATCCCGGTACACCGCCCTCAAGAGGAAAAAGGGGGGGAGGGCAAGGAGGCCCCAAAGCAGCCCTCCAAGGTTCCATATTATCAGCCAATTGACATCTACTCCACGGACGACGACGAGCAAGCATCCATACAGTCCACAAGGAGGACAGCGACACAGGGCCTAGTGCTCGATCATTCCCTCCACAGCCGAGGGGCATCCTGTCTGCTCTCCACACCCTAGTAACACTGATCCAGCAAAGGTTGTCTCCAGCACCTGTTGTACCGCATACCCCTGACCAGCCTCCACATAAGAAGAGGAAGCATCACCGACGCATCAGCCTCCTCCATCACTTCGGGATCCGACTCCACCATCGGACCCGGATGCACACACGGACACTGGTACAGACACGACCACGGGAACCGGCAAAGATGAGGACTTTGTCACGGCGGACGACGAAATACTGCACCTGGACGCCCCTCATAGGCTCTTCACCAGACGAGGTGGGATCATTCCACTCGATCTCCAAGACTGTTCCAGCAGGTGCCCAAGCAAACCAAAAAGGAAGGCTTCCTATACCAGCAACGAGAGTCCAAGAGGAAGTCTATTATGTTGGTACCCTTTTTGGACAACCCTTGCTCAGCTCCTACCAAACGAGAAGTGCTTGATGTCACAACTGTCACCGGACTCAGCCCTGTTGGCCACCTCAAAAAACGTTCAGCCAACCCGGCCTCTGCATCATCAGCCACCCCCCCGCACCCCTGACAACGAGGGGGAAGAGGATGGATGGGGATCTCTGGTACAAGCTGGGCCCTATCCTGGAATTCCTTCTCGATGGCAAAAAAACGAGGCTTTCGCCCTCCTCCAGGAAGGGGAGGTGGCATCAGACCATGCCATTACGGTGGCAGTGGACATCGCTGACACAGGTTTCAGACAGATAGGAAACAGTCTTTGCCTTTGTCGGCAGGGATGGTTGAAGGCCACTAACTTTCGCCAGGACCTTAATGCAAAGGTGCTGGACATGCCTTTCGACGGTGAAAATCTGTTCGGAAAGGCGGTCGACAAATCCCTTCAAGCCATAAAGATTGGCACAATGCAGCAGCATGGCTCGTCGTCTCTTTGCTCCTCCAAGTGAAAATTGAGCAGTTCATCCAAGGGATACTCCACATCACACAGGCAACCTTCCTGATCCTCCACGCAGGAAGACTACAGGGGTCACTTCCAGGTCTACGGTAGTGGGGGTCAGCGTCGCCATCGCCCACAGGGCGCAGCACAGGCACCTAAGGAATCCTGAACTAGCCAAGACGTTGGGCCCCAACCAGTGCACCCCGATGGGAGAAGAGACGGGTTTCGTCAGCGAGTGGAAGAAAATCACCACTGACAGATGGGTACTGGAATCTCTTGCCCAGGGACACACCTTGGAGTTGCAACGCAGGTGTCCTCGTATTCCGCCCATTCCCCTTAAGGAGCAGCACATCCCTCGGCTCCCAGAAGAGGTGCGAGCCATGTTACGGAAAGGGGCTATAGAGCTCGTTCCCCAACGGCTCTGGGGCTCAGGAGTCTATTCCAGATACTTTCTGGTCAGAAAGAAGACTGGAGGATCAGGGGATTGTAGACTCATCCTAGACAGACGCCGTCTGAACAAGTATCTGAATTTCCAAAAATTCAGAATGGTCACGTTGCAACACGTGCTCGGCCAACTGGAGAAAAGGGTTTTCTTGACGTCGTTGGACCTAGAGGGATGCATACTTCCATGTCCCCATCCACAGGAAACATCAGACGTTCCTACGGTTCGTGGTACAAGGCCAACACTACCAGTTCAAGGCCCTACATTTCGGCTTAAAGTCAGCCCAAGGGTGTTCACGAAATGCCTGGCCCTGGTGTCGGCTCACCTGTGTATACACGCATACCCGTACCTGGATTATTGACTCATACGCGCCCGCTCCTGGGAGCTGGCCGACGAGCACACAAAGGAGATCATTCGACTACTGACAGAGCTGACATTCTCGTTAAACTATCCAAAGTCTTGCTTATCGCCATTGGAGAACGTGCTGTTCCTCAGCGCCAGACTCAACACAGTGGCTTGCTTGGAATCCCCTCGGAGGATAGGCTAGCGGCTATTCAAGGGAAGGTGCAGCGACTGTCGTCGGCAAAGACGGCGACTGTTCGGGCCATCAAGTAGTTGCTGGGCATGATGTCGTCCTGCATCTGCCTTGTACGTCTCTGCAGGTTGCAAATACAGGAATTCTTGAATGCACGTTGGATACATGTGTTTGGGAGTTTTATGGACAAGATCCCCCTCAACGAGGAGTTCCAGCGGACTGCAGGGAGGTTCTTGCCAAAGCCAGGGCGATAACACTAGAGTGCTATGGCCATACCTGGGAGTGTTTTTCTACGTGGTGCAGGTCGCAAAAGATTACCCCTCTGGGGGGGGGGGCAGCCCCACAGATGCTGCCATACTTGCTTTCCTTGGCAAAAGCTGGTCTGGCTCACGCGTCCATCAAGCTACACCTGGCGGCCATCTCGCGTTGCACCAGACTCTCCATGGGTTTTTTCAAATGTTCCCGCCAGTTGAACACGCCTGCCCCGCAATGGGAACTCGACGTGGTCCAGACAGGACTCATGGGGTCACCTTTCGAACCTATGCATCAAGAACCACTCAAGTTTCTCTTGTGGAAGACAGCGTTCCTTGTAGCCATCACCTCAGCCAGATGAGTGAGTGAGTTCCAGGCCCAGTCCTGCAAGCAGCTATACCTGACTTTGCACGAATCATGGGTGGTGCTGCATACGCACCCCAATTTCATGCCGAAGGTCCCATCGGAATTCCACCTTAACAAGCCTTTGGTGCTGCCTGTTTTCTTCCCGAACCCTTTGTCGCCGGTGGAGAGGACCTTGCATTCGCTGGACGTTACTCATGCCTTGAAGTTCTGAAGGACCTGTGAATCATGGGAAGGCCTTGTCCAAGGCTTCCATCTCAAAATGGCTCTCTGGCTGCATCAGGCACTGTCATCGGCTGGCTAACCGGCCTCAGCCATGCCTTCCGAGAGCCCATTCCACCAGAGCGATCGCTGCGATGACAGCGTTCCCATATGGTGTGCCCCTGCTTAATATCTGCAAGTCTACAACATGGAGGTCAACGCATACCTTCACAAGGTTCTCCTGCGTCGACTGGTATTCCAGGGAGGAGTCCCTAGTCGGCCAGACAGTGCTACGCGACCTGTTCAGTTGCGGTGAGTCTGTTCCAGAGGTAAGTGTTAATTGCTTCTGTTGAGCCTTGCCACCTCACGTGGTTGTGTAATGTGTACTGCTGTGTATTCGTTATTCATGAGCATGTGAATCCATGCCAGACCCCGTGCTGGAGAAGGTTTAAGTTGTTATCCAGCATGGGTCTGGCAGGGATTCACATGCGAATCCTGCCTCCGGCCCCTCTGCGGCTCTGCTTGGTTATACTGCCACTTTGCATGCTTAACAAATCTGAATATGGCTGCCAGAGGCGGGGCTTAGGGAGAGGACTGTCATTGGATGCGGACAGTATGACCCAGAGGTCAATGATTGGTTTAGAGGGGAAATAAGTTACAATGTTTTCTCTTTTACTGTGGACTCCCAGCCTGACAATGGGGAATATTCATGAGTATGTGAATCCATGCCAGACCCATGCTGGAGAACAATACTTACAGGTGAAATGAAATTATATTTATTTATATTGCGCTCGTACACAAGTGTTTCAGAGCGCGACCAGGCAAAAAGGAAGGGGAACAAGGGAGAGAAAAAACAGAAAAAAACAGCGATCTTACTAGGCCCAGTGACATTTAAGAAAGCGCAAGTGCATGGGAAAGGAAAATGGGGGGGAAAAGTGCAAGGAAGGAGGGGGTGGAAAGTGCGAAGCAGAGGAGAGAAAACATAAATATTAAATAGAATAAATAAGGGCTTTAAACCATGGTAGTGCAGCCAGCAAGTGGCAGGTGAAAGTTAGTCAGAAAGGTATATCTGATAAGTGCAGAAGAAATGTGGGAGGGGGACTGTTATGGGTACAGATACAGAACCCTAGTGCAGATGATGGCCTGGAGGCAGTGCAGGAAGGTGGCAGGGTGAGCAGATACCTGGGCCCGAAAGAACAGAGGGTGGCCAGGTGCACAATGCCATGAGAAGAAACAGATCAACAGGGAAGAAGGGGGGGAAAGGCAGAGGCAAAGAGGAAGGTCTTGAGAAGTTTCCAGAACCGAAGATGTTTTTCTTCAAGTTTCAAGGTGGCCGGGAGGCTGTTCCAAAGGGAGGCACCAGCCGAAGACAGGGGGGGGATCTACCCCCAGCTTGTTTTTTTGCAAAATGACTAATCCTGAGGGAGTTGGAAGTAGATAAGCGAAGGGCTCGAGAGGGGAGGTATTTACGGAGGGATAGTTGAAGGTATTTTGGACCCAGGCTCCAGAAAGCCTTGTGGACAATGCAGAGGGTTTTAAATGTAATCCTTGCATCCACTCGGAGCCAATGAAGGGATTTCAAGGCTGGAGAGATACGATCCCAGGGCTTGAGGCCAAGGACAAGTCTCGCAGTCCTGTTCTGGATTAGTTGTAGAGGGCGGGGAGTGGAGGCAGGTAGATTTAGGAAGAGGTTGTTAGAGTAATCCAGTCTGGAAAGAACCAGGGCGTGGGAGACGGTGAGCTTTTGAGGGAAGGAGAGGAAGGGTAGATTTCCTCCAAGGAGGTGAAGTAAAAAGTTAGATTTTTTTGGAGACATCAGAGATGTGTGCGGAGAAGGAAAGTGTAGAGTCAAAAATAACCACGAAGTTCTTAGCCGCGCAAGTGGGGGTGGGAGGAGGGCCAAGGGAGGCCGGCCAGAGAGTGAGAGGAAAGGATGGAGATGGTGTACCAATAAGGATGACCTCAGTCTTGTTGGCATTTAGACATAGATCATTGGCGGCACACCAATTTGGAATGGCGATTAGACAATCAGAGATGAGGGAAGGAGAGGAGGAGGCTGAAGGAAGCCTGAAAATGAGTTTGGTGTTGTCAGCATAGCACTGGAAAGTTGAGCAGAACATTAAGATGCAGTAAGCGAGAGTTGCCAGGTATTGGTTGAAAAGCCAGGGCGAGAGGATAGACCCCTGGGGAACACCACATGTGGAGAGGGAGATAGAAGATAGGAAGGACCCAAGTTGTACCTGGGAGGGTCGATCAGAGAGAAAAGAGGTCAGCCAGGCCAGAGCCTGATCAGTGATACCGAGGTTGTCACGAAGATGATTGAGCAGGTTGGTATGGTTCACCGTGTCAAACGCCGAGGAGAGGTCAAGTAGGATGAGGAAAGAGGGAATGTTAGAATCGAGGTTGGAGAGCAGGTTTTTACGGATGTTCATGAGAGCAGATTCCGTACTTCTGGCAGCTCTGAAGCCAGATTGGTGGTCATGGAGGGAGCCAACAGAGTCAGAATGGAGATTAAGCTGAGAGATGGCCAGCTTTTCCAAGAGCTTGCCCAAAAAGGGAGTAATGGAAATTGGGCGGTAGTTTGCCGGACATGACGGATCAGCAGTGGTTTTCTTGAGGAGAGGATGCACAAGGGAGTGTTTAAGAGGGGTGGGGAAAGAGCCAGAGGCAAAGGCGAGGTTGCAGAAATCAGCAAGGGCCGGCGCAAGGGTGTCAATGTGGTCCTTAATGGTTTTAGATTAACAGGGATGGCCCTGATTGATGAGGTTTTCATAGATCAGACTTGTCTAGATATCTCATCAGGGGAGAAAAGAGGAAAGGAGGAGAAAGGGGGATCAGGGATAGCAGAGGGAGGGTCAGCAGGCTGAGGAGGAGGAGGAGGAGGAGGGGGAGGGGGAGCAGAGGAGAGGGAGGACAGGATGTCTTGGGTTTTAGAGATAAAGTGAGAGGCAAGGGCATTGCAAAGATCCTGGGAGGACAGAGGAGGGGTGGAGACTGCAGCAGGATTGGCCAGCCCCTTGCAGATTTTTAAAGGTTCAGCTGAGTTTTTAGATGTCGCAGAGATGCAGGCTTGTATGTGGACTCTCTTAGCGTGGACGAGAAGTCGTATTGCCTTTGGAACAGGCGGCAGGCCAGTTTGTCAGAGGATGAGCAAGAAGCCCTCCATTGCCTTTCCGCCACCCTACACTTCCGTTTAAGTGTAGCTAGGTCAGAGTCATACCAAGAATTGCACTTGGCTTTGGACTTCAAACGGATCCTCATGACGGGGGCAAGAGTATCAAGAGTAGCAGAAATAGAGGAGTAGAGAAGAGAGAGGGCTGTGTCAGGGTGTGAGTCAGCCTGGGGTGTAAGAGGGGGAGAGAACGTTGCAGCAAAGGCCTCGACTGACACACGCTTCAATGGCCAGATATCTGAGAAGGTGGGTGGCACTCAAGAAGTGGGCTTGGCTTGGGGCGAGCAGATAGAGATGAGAGGAAGCAGTAATCACTCCAGGAGAGAGGAGTGGTAAGGGGTGCAGAGAGGGGGAGGCCGGATGAGATCAAGACATCAAGTGTGTGGCCAGCCAAGTGAGTCGGGCCGGAAGGAAGGATGGAGAGGGAGAGTGAATCGCAGAGGTCGCGAAAGAGTGAAGATGAGGGACAGGTAGAATCAAGATGAATGTTGAGGTCACCAAGGAGGAGAAGTTGAGTGGTGGAGGCCAAGAGGGAAGAGGAAAGGTCAGCCCACTCAGAGAGAAAAGAGGTGATTTGACCAGGGGGCCGGTAGAGAGGAGCAACAGTAAGAGAGTGGCTAGGAGAGAGAGAGAGCCTGCAGACTAGGCATTCAAACGAGGAGTAAGCTTGAGTGGGAATGAGAGAGGCAGGGATCCACTCAGGGAAGATAAGGGCTACACCCCCTCGAAGTCGATCTGGGAGCTGAGAGGAGGGTAAGTAACTTAAACCGTACATACTGTACTGCTAGTTGTCTCAGACGGTAGCAAGAACATTTTGACACAGACTGCAGGAATTACCTACCAAAAGAGAGGTTTGGCTTCCCTTTTTTGGATGGGTGTATTTGTATTTAATCATTTATAAAGCGCACCAAGTCCTAAGGTATCTAGGCGCTGGTTACAATCGGACATAATAGCAGAGGAAGAGGAACAGGCACAAGAGGAGGGTGGGTTGTCTTAGTTGAAAAGCTAGGTTTTGAGCTTCTTTCTGAAACTGTCATAGGATGGTCTGTTGCACAGGTGGACAGGAAGCTCCCCCCTTTCAGAGTGTGGGGGCAATGGCTGGGAAGTTCCTCCCCGCCCCCCTTTTTTGCGATTGAATCTGAGAGTGACAAGGCAGTGTTTGTAGGTGGTGCATTGTGGTCTTGTTGTTGTGTGTCTGGTGATTTTTGTTCCCAGGTAAGAGGATGCGTTGTTGGAAAGAGAGCGGTGTGCGATCGATAGGATCTTGAAGTTGATTCTGTTCTTCACTGGAAGCCAGTGAACGGATCTCCTAGCTTCAGATATGTGGTCCCTCTTACCAGTGTCAAGGGCAGCTCTCAGAGTGTTGTTTTGGACCGATTCAAGTTTGCACAGATTTTTGGAGGATGTGCCACAGAATAGTGAGTTGCAGTAGTCAAGTTTTGAGCAGATCAGTGCTTGAGCAACTTCGAGCCTGTTTTTGGTGATAGTAAGATCTGCTGGCGGTGATGAGCTTGGTGGCGTAGCCTGAGGTGGATGCAATGTGATTGGTTTGGCGTGTCCTCATGAGGGTGAAATCAAGGTAGACGCCAAGGGGGATTATGTGTCCATCGATGCTGAAGGATTTGTAGGTCTGGGGAAGTTTTGATCATCTGGTTGGGGGGCACACGACAGAGGCAGTGTGTGGTGTGGGATAGATTTACCCACTCAGCAGTACTTCCCCACATTACCACTCTGCACTTCAGCAGAACCAGCAAAATGGCTGCGCTGGCTCCTGTGAGCACCATTGCCTCACACCAAAACTGCTTTTTGCAACGACAGAAAGATGGCTACACCACCTTGCCAAGCACATATTGAGCAGGATGGAACAAGGGGGCACACTGAAAAAGCTTTCCAGTGTGTTCTTACATGTACAAAAGAGGAGTGAAAAAGCAGCGCTGCTTTGCTGCAAGGCCAAAGTTCCCATTGAAAAAGGGAATATTTCACATTGAAAAGGAGGCTGCTCTGATGCTATTTTCATCAGTGTTTCATCAAACTACTTTTATCAAAAAGACTCATGCCCAGCCATATTCACATTGTGTTCCATCAGAAAAGAGCCTTATTCCTGAAAGACAGGCTGTGCCAGCCAAACCTGAGAAAATCAACAAAAGCTTTCCTTCAGCTACATGGGAAACGCATACGTTTTGCTACCAAATGTCAAAAATCACTGCTTGAATAGAAAATCGTAGCTTTCTGTGCACATGTCAATTTCATGACGACTTTTGCCTTGTACAGACTGTTGTGTAAAACAAGCTGACTGCAGCTACAGAGCAATATTGGGAGGTAGATGGATGATAAATCCCAGCAGCATTGACCATGTGTCAAAATGGGCTTTTACAAACCAGAGAAAAAAAAATGCCTGTTTTAAAAAGTACAATGTTGAATGTAAGCTTGTCCGTGCCTAGCATTGTAAAGGAGTTTGTTGCTGGGGAAACATATATGGGCTTTTTTTTCAACAGGCTTGTTTTGATTCAGGACAAAATAAAAGAAAAATAAAACTGTTAAACTGCATGGGCTGGATTTTTCAAGCTCCCAAAACAGGTGATTCCTGTTGGCAGAGCTAATGCTTCCCCCAAAAGGGAACCACCATAAACTTCCAGGACACGAAAGTGATAATTGCTAGGTTGGAAAACTTTGATTGACAAAGAATCTTATCATACTAATGAGACTTGGGTATGGGCTGAGCCATCTTACAATGGAACTTCCGGGACACAGATGTGCGAAGTGAAAAATCACACCTACTCGTGGCTTCTATAAGAAGCTTCTAAGGAAATCTCTGTGACAACCCTGGATTGAGGGGGTAGCTTGGAAGCTATGCCTGTATATGGGAAACAATACTGAACATTTGTTTCCAAAGACTATTTTATAAATAAAACTTGTAAGACTTTTATCTTTGCCACAGGACTTTGCAAAAATGTGAAAAGTTAACAGTTTAAATATAATTTTATGGGCTTTCATTTAAGACATCATAGACTTCACTGACACCTGGGGAATAGAAATGGCAGAGAATTGGGTATTATAAGGGAAGTATCAATGATGCCATTGCGAATTTTAATACTTACATGCCTAATGATAATCCACACCCATGTATAAAGTTACAGAATTTTAAATAATATAATTCTCACGGAAAAGCGTGAAAAACTGATCGAAGGGCGAAACAAGGTCCCACAACCGTGAGGATTGGACTGATATGCTCTACGTACAATATGTAATCTGCCCATGTGATTGGTTAAAGTGCGACAAATGTATAAATGTGTACATTAGGTTATGACTGATTTTTGGCAAAAAGGACTGTGGGATGGCTTTTTACCTACTAAAATGCAACCTCATAAACTGGGACTCGAGGAGGCAACCAACATTGATTGTCCTATCCGCTTCTTGGAGGTAGGCCTAGCTCAGTTCTGCCCACCAATAATTCTGTGATGTCACCATGCTCTATATATGAGTGGTTGACAGAGCTCCAGACACACACTCCCCTGAATTTCCAGCGCCTGTGTTCCTGATCTCCCACATTCATCCTGCTCGACTCCAGATTCCACGACAAGGCCAAAGAAAAGCTGGCCAGATTTCACTGACCGGCCAAAGTATAGCTGACTCTAATCCAGCAAAGGCCTAGAGAAAATCTCACTAAAATCCCATAAAAAGGGGAAAGGCTGTGGTACCTTAGCATCCTGTGACCAGACCGGCGTGTCCACTACCTGTGCCATCCAGTGACCCGAATTGCCCAGCTGCACTTGCCATCTGGTGACCAGACCTTTGCCCAGCTGTCTCTTGCCAGGAGAGTCCACTACCTGGTGAACTGAGCGGTGCAGTGACCAGAACCCAGTTGACTGTTCCAAAATTCCCAAACCCTAGCGTAGACTGTCAGTATCTCACATCCCATAACACATAGTCTACCCCATCTTGACCCGTTTCTTTGTTCCACTCTCTAAGCAATCCTATCCCTACCCTGGTAACTTGTTAAAACTGTTAGAATTCTCTGTGCACCCTGTCATTGAATTTTCCAGCGTTAGCGCCACTTTCCTATTTTCCTTTTGTTCTGCATAGATCATAAGTCATTAGCGATATTTTGATTAAATTAATTAATTTTCCTTAAAAAAAGGGGGTACACTGCGTGAAGTGTTACAACTGCAGCATAACTTTTATATTCATGGGTGGCGTTCCTCTTTCCTTAGCCATTAAATCTAGTTTAAGTAAAATTTGTCTTTCATTTTAAAACCGACTTTCTCTTTTTCACTCCCATATTTTCCTAAAAACAAACCTCACTCTACCTTCCAAGTCTCAATTCACCAACTAGAGACCTATTTTCACCTCTATATTGTCCCTGTGATATATATCTATCCCCCAGCCCAAAAACCGCATTGAGAATTCCAGTATTTCACCCATTTTTCCTCAAATTCATTGGTGTCATTTAAAATGGGAATTGAGAAAATTGGAATTTGCTAGAGTGGTGGCTCCTGTGTCTAAAGGGCCGTTGTAACCTAGTTTGAGGTTACTTAGGATGAGGAGCTGGCTGGTCGGTTTCAGGCTGTTGAGGGCTAGCTGGGAGAAGTCTGTCTCGAAGCTGTTGATCGGGCCCAGTGGCCGGTAGATGAGGTGGAGGGTGACGGAGGCATTGGCGGAGTATTTGATTTTGGCTGAGGTGCTTTCGCAGTTGGGGGGATAGGTGGTCTTCAGGGAATGTAGCGTGATTGTGTCTTCATGAATCAGGGCAACACCGCCTCCTATCTTCTGTGCTTTGTCATGGTGGAGTATGGTGTAGCCGCTGGGGATGGCTAGGGAGAGTGTTGGGCCAGAGTTAGGTCTGAGCCAAGTTTCAGTGAGAGCTAGGATGTCCAGGTTGTTGTTAGTAATCAGGTCATGGATGTCATGTGCATGTGCCACCAGGGATCTAGTGTTGAGTAGAGCGAAGTGTAGTGGGGAAGCTGTGGTGAGAAGGGGGATGTTGGGCTGGGTGTGGTCAGTTGATGAGGTGTTGTTGGCTGTGGAGAGGGGTGTAGTAGGTTGGAATTTGGGCTGGTGTGAGGTGTGGTATTTAAGGTGGAGGTTACGCTCTGATGTGGGATGGGGCAGTAGAGCTTGGTGGGTGCAGTAGTGCGTGAGGTAAGGTGTGTGGTCCGGGCGTACAATGGGCATGTGGTATGTACGGTTTGGTTGGGTAGGATGCTGGCGGATGATTGGTGGGTGTCATGGATGTGCGAGTGTAGGTGTGGGGCCTAGAGTTGTTGAGTGGTAGATTTTCCACCTACTTTGTTGTGTGGAGATCATGTGTTTCTGTTGGGCCATGGATGACTGGTGGGGTTGGCAGTGATGTCTTGTGCAGTCAAGTGTTGTGGGGGGGTGTTTTGGATTTCCTAAGTGGGATGTCAGTGTGATGTGTTAGGGGGCGGTGAGTGGTGGTGTGGCTGTGAGTGAGTGTAGGTTTGGTAGGGGTCGTGTTGGGTATGTTGGCATTGTGGTGTGCAGGGGCTTCAGGTTTAGATTGTAGTGTGCCAGAGGCGAGGCTCATTGATGTCATGGCAGAGTGCCAGGGGGTGAGTGGTGGGAGGAAGGGGGAGGTTGTGGGGTTAACAGTGTTTCTGTTGTAATGGTGTAGTGTGAGAGAGGGTAGGAAGCGGGTGGGGGTAGGCTGGACTGTACAGCGATGTGGGGCAACGATATGAAGAGGCAGGACTCTTCTTACCTTGTTGGCGAGTTTCCAGGGGGTGGGTTACTGAGGCTGGTGGATCAGCATCTGCCGCGTTTGGATAGTTTGTGTTGTGAGAGTTCCAATGATGCAGCGTCAGCATGTCCTGGTGCGGACAGGTGCAGACATGAGTTGTCCTTTTTTTCTGGTCCTTCGTTCTGGACCCACGCTGGCACAGCCTGCCGGCCGTGGATGCCCTGTGTGGGTTGGCTAAACCCGGCCAATCCGAGTTGCTTGTGGGCAGGGCATCCTGCAACGAGTGGAACTGGTGGGGTGACTTTGAGATGGCTGCGACCATCTTTTCAAGGGCAGCAGGGCCGTTTTTGCCTGAGTGAGGATGAGGATTCCACTTAGGTGTCCCTCGCTCGAAGTGGAGAGAGGGCACCCAGTGGAAATGGGAGCAGCCAGATGGTGCTCCTGTACAGGAGTCATCCTTTCTTCTGGTCCTTCTCCTGTACTGCCTCACCTTAATGTTAGTGTTTGACCAGTCCTCACCAGGAGGTTGTGCAAAAACATGCTTGACTTTAGTAGTCTGATTCTTAAGAAATATGAAATGAATTTACACAATCAACTTGTAAATGTTCTGTTGGAAAAGATGGTGGACGTTCACGGTTAACATACTGAATGTGACTGTGATGTATTTTGTGTCTTTTAGCAGCTTCTCGAATCAGTGATGCTCATCTGGCAGACACAATGATTGGCAAAGCAGTGGAGCATATGTTTGAAACAGAAGATGGATCGAAGGATGAGTGGCGGGGAATGGTCCTGGCTCGTGCACCCATAATGAACACCTGGTTTTATATCACATATGAAAAAGATCCTGTCTTGTATATGTACCAACTCCTCGATGACTACAAGGAAGGTGACCTTCGTATAATGCCAGATTCTAGTGAGTATTGCAATTGCAGTTCTTACTAATATTTTACATGCTTTATTTTTAGTCCGGTTTGTTGTTCCATAATTTATCATTACAGGCAAACTAGTTTTTAGGCCCACATATTTCCTGGTAATCAAATAGGATTTCTTTCTGCAACCCATGTGCTTCTGCTCTGCTTTAAACCGTTGTCTGTTACAGTGGTGTGTGTAGTGAAGTGACTTCCAGCCTTCTTAGGTTGACTTGCTAGGTTTATTATTATCATTACAAGCAGTCAATCAATAAGTTACATATAAGACAATAAAACACTGGCAGCCCATCACCCAGGCCTCTGGCTGAACAACTGACCAGGTTATAACATTCACCCATGCATTCCATCACTCGGGCATAAACACACCACATGACATCACAAAAGTCCTTCTGCAAAGCCAAGCCATACACAGCAGTGTGCATGAGGAGCAAGAATTACATACTCTACAAAAAAACAAAGTTACAAGAGTAAGAGGTGAGAGTGGTGATAACATTTTTCGGGGGCTTGTGAATCTACTTGGACTCGCATATTATCCCTATCCTACGTGTACAGGGACTCGCAATCCTTGACATGCTCAGAATCTTTTTTTTCTGCCCTCAGTTTGCAGCTAATTTGAGACAGACTAAGATTGGAATACTTAAAGCAGATCTTCCATGGGTTATGCCAAAGAAGAGCATCCGCTACAGCGTTGAAGCGTGACACTGGTGCGCTCAACCCATAGGAAGATAACTTTTTGGGCAGGTTGTAACTCCCCCGCCCCCCCCCCCCTTGGATGAATCCTCACCAACCTTTGCAAGTATATGGCTTCTCAGAATGATTCTGCAAAGTTTTGTTGCGGTTTCGTCAAGGGTGGGGCAAAGTTATAGGGGGGGTGCAAAATTTGGGGAAATCCTCATAGACTCAATGGAAAAAAAATGTGCTCACACCCACAGCCCAAACCATTAGGTGGAATTTCACCAAATGTGCGCCAGGAGCGGTGGCGTGGTCCCAAAAGCGTGCTTTTGTAAACTTGGTGTAAATCCATCCAGTACTTTAAAAAAAAAAACAGCCAAAAAGCAACAAAATTAGTCATATCTGGGTCCGTTCCGTGGACTCGCTTCCCTATTGGTGAAAAAAGTGGGTGCGTGGTGCCGTCCAGTTTACGGACCGCGCTGAGAACCAACAATTTGGGAAACGCATTGGGGTTATTTGATGGCTGAAAGAGGGCGTTAAAAGGGTAAGGGAGTAGAATGAAGATAACATGGAGCTGTTTTTTTAGGTAAAAAGGGGTGTGCAGCTGCCACCAAGTCCGCTGTCACCTCATACTGTCCACATATATTATATGGATGGCGGGGGGGGTGAGTTTTTTTGTTATCTGGACATTTGTGATGTCATCTTTGATGTTCTGGGTGTTAGTGTTAGCAGTGCACAGTGATAGCGTGAGTTGCAGTTGCTTAGCTTGCCATAACTGGTTTTACTTGTAACCATAATGTCCCTTAGTTTTTTACTGACTAGACATGCATTTCTGAGGCTTGTGGATCTGCTTAGGCCGACAGTGTCTGGTGTGGAGTATCACATTGGTTTTCGAAGTCGAAAAAAGGGTGTTTCTGTAATACTAGCCCTACGATTCCATGTACAGTACCCATGATGCTTCACATGTTGGTGTCCTCCGATTGATTCTTTGCCATTGGGTTGGTCCCTACACGTGGAGTTCTAATAGAGTTAATAAGTTAGTGTTTGAAATCGTGCAATATTATTTTGACTTAACCTCGACCGATTGCCTTTCGACAAAGACTTCACAATCAGCAAAGTAGCTTCTGGTGACTGTTGCCCTGAATTTTGAGAATTGACGGTCAGCAACTACCAGTGTTCCAGATATGATTTTGATGTGGGAGTGTTTTACTCTCTATTTTTAAACTTTTGAGAGTCAATGTGATTTTAAGAGAGTAAAAATTACTTTTCTCCTTCGCAAGAGAGTAAAATGTATGCGACATCCAGCCGACGTGTGAAAAAACTGTATGGAAATCATTACTAGGCGGCAGCTTTCTGCATTGTGACAGAATACACCTTTCAATATTTCTGGCCATTTGCTCTCTCCTGTATATATTTAAATGTTGAAATCACAAAAACCTAGCCAATTTTATAGTAAAGCATACTTAACTTGTATTGTGTGTTTTGAGATTCGATAGCAGAATGGTCTTTTGATGTTTAATGAAAGTCCTAATTTCCTGGAGCTATTACTACCTAATGGTATGCCAATGTTATGATACAACAGTGCAGAGAGGCAAGGACACCATGCTAAATTCTATGTCTAATCTAGTGGTGAAATGGTTATTTATATAGCTCTTTTAGCAAAGCGCTGTACCTAGAACATATTTATCACAATTATCACCAAACCAAAGTTGGTCACCCTTTATCTACCATGAAAGGCTGAGTTGGACTTGCCAGGATTTTAACCAGCAACCCACAGATCACGCACAGATTGCAACAATGAGTGCTCAACCGGTTGAGCTATCTTATTGGCTAACATCCTTCAGAGGTTGGTTAACTGAGTATCGACTGAGGTATAATGATCACAGTACCTAGATGTATGACAAACCATTTATGAAGCGCTACATAAAGTTAAATATCTATCTGGCTTATCACAGGGAAAGGTTTTTCTGAGTTTCTATTTCAATTACCAATGTAACTTTCATTTGATTGTTTTTGAACAGCACATGCACTTTTGCACGACAGAGTCAGGTTTTTGGATGTTTTATTTGTAGTCTTGAAGATTTCAGAGGCTAGAACACCTGTGATCAGTGTAATGACAATTACTCACCCTTGAGCAAAAACTCTGCTGCCACTGACCATTTATAGTAATGTACCCCATTGACTGCATTGTTGAATGGATGTAAAGTAGACTGTGCAAAGTCATCATTTTACAGACAGTTTTTATAATTAGCTCCGGAACTCTGAAAAATACAATTGTGCAATACTGGTTTGCGGAAAAAAAGCATAACTTGTTAAAAAAAAAAAAAATAAAAAAAAAAATCACAATTGCAACTTAGTTTTCCATCTTATTAATTATACAATCCTAAAATTCTAGGAAAACATGCACAGTGCTTCTTAAGCTGAATGGAAAGAAACCCTTCCTTTTATCAGTATGCAGTTTATTTTTTTGAAAGGCATCAGAGAAATACATTCTGTTTCAGAGATGGCTTGCAATTACATCCATGTAGATAAAAAATCACAAGAAACTTTCTTTGTTTCTGTCAAGTAACCTGACCTTTGCATTGCCCTCTGCACTACACCTCTGTGTAAATGTACCCAGGAAAATAAAAAAGCTGGCGTATTTACAAGATTTTCATGCGTAAAAAGGCCTGGCACTCGCCTTATCTGGAGCTCTGGCAACTACTCTGGGTCTTTAAGGCATTACAATAGGGAGATTGGGGGAAAGACACTGCATATAAAACTACACTATTGTAGAATGCCTGATTTCCTTTTCCCCTTAATTATACTAGTCTCCGTGTTTTTTGACTAAAATGATGAATTTAAATTTTGAGCCTCCTATAATATTTGCGTTGAAGGACACACCGTGTGTAATTACTGCCTTCCACGGGGTCATTAGAGGAGAGGTGTTGAGTGTGTAAGCTCTTTGAGACAAAGACACTTCAAGGTGATTGATGGAAGCTTTGGGTGAACCACACGATGCAGGTTGAGGCATATTTCAAACCTTCCACATTCACGGAAGACATTGAGGCCGAACAGGACCCCTTATCAGATGCCCTAAGGAAGAAGTCCCCATAGCACTCTGATTCTGACGATGAAGACATTGTTTTCCCAATTCAGTTCCCAGCAACCATATGGACTAAGCGGGGTTCCATAAAACAATCGACAAGTCCACTACCCTTTGCACACCCTCTTTCAGTTCTCCTTTATGTCCTCCTTTATGAAATGTCCTAATAAAAACCCCATTGAAAGGAAAAACATAATTTCTGAAGGCACTCTGCCATCCGTATAGCTAAACAGCACACTTTACCGGTAGAGGAGAAGCTCATCACTTTAGAGGAGTACACTGATGAGGAGCAGAGTACATTGGAGGAGGATCTGGATATTGAACCCTAACATTACCCAATACCTTCCCCCAGACATTATCGACACCCCAATTTTGTCAACCCCAACAGATGACCAAACTTTATAAAATGATCTTTTAAAGAGAGCTGCAGAGCATTTTAGTATACAGAAACGAGAGTCTGAGAAGGAAACCAGATTTTATAGAAGAATTCCTATTAAACACAAATTGGCCAGTATATCCATGCATTACAATCTATAAAGAGGAGGCTAATGCTGGTTACCCCAGCTTTTAGAAAAGCAGAGATTTACGCATGTGCCGGTTGATCCACTTTATAAAGGAGGCCATTTTACGCCAGATTCACTTTTAACCACTACTCATTAGAGAGCAGGAACTCCTCAAGTCGCTACAGAGTCCTCGCCTGATAAAGAGAGCAAGAAAAGACCTATGCTCTCGGGAAGAAGGTAGCCACCTCTGCTGCATCCGGTCTGCGCATTGCTTAATGTGTCAGCTCTAAGGCTCATTCAGAACACCATCAATGGGGCTGGCTGGAGGAACTACTTAGAGATCCAAGAACCATTAAAGACACACATGTTAAAGGTTCGGCGGGAAGGTAAACATTCTGCTAAAGCGGTTATAATGCCCTTGATTCAGCTGAGATTGCAGGCAGACTATAACACACTAAAAAATGAAATTAGCAGGAATTATTATCACACATTCAATTGTCTACGGCTTGTTGAATCTGCTTAGATCACATGCTATGCATAGGACGACATCTAGCGGAAACTGCAGAGTATTCCAGTTGTTGTTTTCCCGAAAAGGGATGTCGACCGGAGTGCCAGTAATACTATCCTTAGTGTGACCTCCACTGTACCCATGGTCCTTCACACATCAAGGTCCCTCAGATAGTTTTTTCCGCCATCATTATCGGATGCTAAACGTAGAGTTCCTTTCCGGCTAATGCCATTTATTAACAAAGAAACTAGAGCTAGTTACTCTTACTGTCGTTTTTATAGCCATTCCTCGACAACGGTTTCGAGGACAAACTTAGTCAGAGTCAGAACTTGCCTCGCCAAACCTCCACACGGCCTCGGAAGGCGGCTTCAGGCCTCAGCCCAGAGAGTAGGGAGAGTGGGGGGAGAAGGGGTGGTACCTATCTTAGCCAACTTAGAGAATGCATATTTCCCCTTCTCTCCTTTATAATCACCAAGCTGCCCTTCCAATTAAATATGGAAATTACACCTTTTAAATTTTGTCCCAATTGTACAAATTTCCCTGAAAGGCCTTGCACCAGGTGTGCAACATCTGTCTTCCGAGGGATCACGAGGGTCACTGTAAAGCTTGCAAGCTTTTTAAGCCCAAGACCCAAAAGGACCGAAAAACAAAGCACTGGGCCCACCACGCCATGCAGACTGAGTGCACCATAAACATGGCGGGTGCTTCTAGCAACGGCAGCATCGGCATCTCCTCTGATGATGAGGGTCAAAGGGAACCTTCAGATTCCCACGTGCAAGCCCCCGACCCCACCAGACAGGCAAACGGCCCTGTTTCGAGGGTCGACACCCGGCGGCATCAGCACAGAAAAGTTATAACACACAAAACACACAACCCAGGGCCATAAGTCTAGACGGCCACACATGCCATCTAGGAGAAGGTCCACCAGTTCCCTGTCCTCTGGGCATTCGCGATGGTGTTTGCCTAACAGGCCCCCAAAGTCAAGAGATAAATCCGATTTGGACGCCGTGTCCAATACTGCCGCTGAAGACCGAATGTCGAGAGACGCGTCTGCAGCTCGCCCTTCTGCCTAAAAACAACAATCTACAGTAATGTCGAAATCAGCAAAATCCATGCAGACTTCAAAATTGCCGATCTTGTAAAGAAACATGTCCCTGAAACACTGCTAAAAGGGTGGACTTCGAAACACCACACATCGAAGATCCACAAGTCCCATAGGGAGAAAGAGAGCATTACCCAGGGGGAGGGAACTACGTCTGAAACTATGAAACACAAGAGACAGCCTACACCCACCTGAACTACCTCCTACTCCTGTAACTATCCCAACTTCGTCACGGTGGTCCGCTGAGGATATAGACAGAGTGATGAGATGCATGTCCTTTATGGCGATTTTATTTTGAAAAACCCTCAAGCTAAAGGAGATTTTCAGAACATTCCACCAGCTAGTGGGGTGACATTGTTACAACCCCCGGCAAAAAGAGCCCGGCCTGGCACCCTTCTAAATACCCCTCAACAGGACCCAGACCAATTTGATCTTTATGACCCCAATACAGATTCCGAGGATCAGGAGAACATATGGGAGGTAGATCCTTATTATGATAACAACGAAGAAGCCGGGGGCGTGGCTTGGCGGCCATGCGAGAGTGAGCAGACTCCGAGAGGCTCCCACCAGATCCGACCAAAGATCCTGAGAAAGGCGTATATTAGGACAAAAAAACCCGAACAAACGCCAGGAAAAGGCGTCCGAAGACCCAAGGCACACACGGGAGAAGACCCGAGGAAAAACGGAGGCCAGAAGAGCGAAAACGAGAAGAGGGAGAGACGCGCGGCAACACCAACAAAATGGCGGGCGCGCAACGCTGAAAAAGAGACCCGCGTCTCAACACACGAAGAAGGCCGAAGGGAAGGAGTAGAACCGGGCGAGATAGCCGATCAACATCCAGCGCAGGCAGGACCGAAGTACCACCAGAGTGGCAGAAACCCGAGACGCCAACTGCGGAGATAGCCGCGCGACACCGACCCAGAGAAGGTGAAGACGACGCGGCTCAAGAACAGGAAGCGGCCCACGGACCGGGGCTGGAGAACAGCTTTCCCCAGCCGATGCGGAGACGAGCAGCAGCAGCGGAGGCCTAGCGGAACAACGAAAGAAACTGAGCGGTGAGGCAGCGGAAGCGAGGGGCGACCCATAGACCGAGCCTCAGAAGAGCGGAGGTGAGCGTCAACGGCAGAGAGCCAACGGAGCGACGTGGGACCCCGAGAGACGAGGCGGCGGAGACTGGGAGACGACCCGTGGACCGGACCAAGAGAGCCCTCCCCTGACGCGGAGGAGTGTAGAAGCAGCGGAGGCCCAGCAGAATAACCGGAGAACCCGGAAGGCGAGGCAGAACGGATCGAAAGCGGCCCACAGACCGAACCGAGGCAGATTCCCTCACGCCGAAGCGGAGGTGAGCAGCAGCAGAGCAACGAGGGATCCCACAACGAGAGGAAACGGAGAACGAAGAGCGATCCATAGGCCGGACCACAGAAGAGCCTCTCCTGGCCGACACGGAAGTGAGCAGCAACGACGGAGACCCAGCAGTGCAACGAGGGACCTCGAGAGGAGAGACAGCGGAGAACGAGAGGCGGCCCACGGACTAGACCCAGAAGAACCCTCCCCTGCCAACGCGGAGGTGCGTAGCAGCAGCGGAACCCGATAGGAGAAGCAGAGAAGAATACGAGGCGGCCCACAGACCGGATCGCTGAAGAAGAGCCCTTACCTGCCAGTCCGGAGCGGAACCGAGGGAGACAGCAGATCAACGCCCAGCCCAAGCAGGATCGGAGCATCACCCGACCGGCAGCGAGACAAGGCACCGACGGCAGCAACAGGAAGAGAAGCCCGAGACAGCACTACAGAAACAGCGCGACACCAAACTGGGAAGGAAGAAGGCGTCGAGACCCACAGACAGGAAGCGGCCCACAGATCGGACCGAAGAAGAGCCCTTCCCTGCCGACGCAGAGGTGACTAGCAGCAGCGAAGAGCCGGCAAAGCAGCGGGAGATCCCGAGAAGGGAGGTAACGCCGAGACACAGGAACCAGGCCCAGGGAACAAGAGACAGACCGCGGGGCAGGTCAGGAGAGCCGAGACCTAACAGAGACGACATAAGAGAAGAAGGTAGCCGCCGTCGTAACGAGGAGAGCAAAAGAATTACACATAGACCCGGACACCACCCCAACCAGCTGCCTCACAGATAACCAGCAAGCGGGGGAGAGAACGTAACAGTCACTACGAACCACAAATCCATCCAGCACAAACAGACCCCCCCCACACAGGCAGAAACTGGGGGATGAGCCGCCTCACGCAAGGCACAGACTCCAACCACCCAAAAGCGAGAGGGAAGAGAACACCGGAGAGAGACACGGCAAACGGACAACGAGGGTAAAGACACAGAGAGAAATCGCTTATTAAAAAGGCAACACACGCAGGAAAGAGTGGAAGCGAGTGTGAGAATTGAGCATGGACCCACTGAAGCACAAACGAAACCTGACTGAACAGGACCCAACTACAGGCCAAGAGCAGTGGGTACTAACATGCCAGACAAGCCTAAAAGCGGCAGAGGGAGACAAACAGTCATGGAGACATTCACCCGGAAGAACGACGACCAGCAGCCAGAGGCTGGGGAGAAAGACACGCCGGAGTCATACGCCACGCAAGGAGAGATCAGGCAAGTGGAAAGCAGCATACTGGAAGCCATAGGGGCGTTAAAGACGTCGATAGAAGGCAAGTTGGACGCAGTGATGGTAGATGTGGGACTCCTTAGACAAGATACGAGAAACCTGGCGGAAAGGATGACAACAGTGGAACAACAAGCACAGAGCAACTCAGTGGAAGTGTCCGCCTCGCGAACACAAATGTCGGAAGCACTGGAAAGAATTAATATACTAGAACGCAGAGCTGAAGACGCAGAAGGCAGGGCCCGGCGCAACAACGTACGAATAGTGGGGCTGCCAGAGGGGGAGGAAGGAAGGGACCCCACGAACTACATAGAGAACCTCCTGATCCAAGAAGTGGGAGCAGAGACCCTATCCCAAGGCTTCGTGGTAGAAAGGGCACACCGAGCGCTGACTAGAAGACCGCGCCCAGGAGCACCACCAAGACCAATGATCGCAAAAATTATGAACTTTAAGGACAGGGAAAAAATCCTGACTTTCTCGAGAGAAGGAGGGAACATCACAAGGAACGGGGCCAGGATAACGATATATCCAGACTATACGGTACTTGTGCAAAAGCAGAGAGCCCAGTTCTGGCAGACCAAAGAGCGCCTTCGAGCGGCAGGGGTGAAATTCATGCTGCTGTATCCAGCCAAACTAAAAATACTGCATGACGGAAAAACACAGATCTTCGAGACAACGACCGACGCCCAGGAGTGGATGGACCAGCGTGGGATTCCACAGTCAGAGAGGAACGAGCGAAACAGAAACCACCCCCGGCAAAATAGAGACTAGAACCGGGCACGACAAGTACACCCAACGCTACAGGAGCAAGAACAAGACGGTAGAGATGCCCTACCGGGAAGTAACGAAAAGGAGCAACCGACAGCCTCCAAGTTGAAAAGCCCACAGTAAAGAGACTTACAAAGGGAGCACAAGACTCGGGGAAGGGGAACCGCCAAGACCCACAGAGAAGCCCCAGTAAAAACAATGTTTATAGTGTCAGTTTCAAGACACTACGCCGCGACAGGCAAGGCCGAGGAGGAAAAAGCGGCACCTGGAAAGCGGTGGAGCCCGAGCAGAGGAGGGGAGGCTGGGCGTTTGTTGACGTTATTTGGGTTAACAGTTATAACAGTTGGGAAGTTAAGGCAAAGCCCGCAAAGAAAGGAGGAGAGCGGAAGAGGAACTAACAGTTGTCACACACAAAGAATCGGCAAGGAAAACAAATTCAGGGGACAGTACCCACAAACAAAAAGCTGGCGGAAAGCATGAGGCAAGACCGCCCACAACAAAGAGCGGCCAACAGAGAGAGAAACGACCCGAGAGAGAAAACGAACGGACGATTCAAAACTCAACAGCCAGAAGAAGGGACACAGATCCCCGGCAGGAATACACCGAGAGAATAAGACACTGAGCGAGCCCATGGGAAAGAACAGGCCGCAAGCGCTAGTCCCCACAAGGACCAAGATGTCTTAAGAATTGTCACGTGGAATGTCAGGGGGATGAACGCATATGTCAAGAGGCTAAGGATTTATACCTGGTTGAACAAAACAAGGACCCACATTGCACTGCTGCAAGAGACGCACCTGACGGCGGAAAAACAGGCCAAAATAAAGAAAAAATGGGGAGGCCAGATGTATAGTGCAACATACTCCAACTACGCTAGAGGAGTCATAACCTGGGTCGCCCCGGGCGTCCCATTCCAGCTCATCAACCAAGAGAAAGACGCGGAAGGGAGAATCCTGGTAGTCCATGGGATGCTAGAAAATCGGGAGATATGCCTCGTGAACACCTATGCCCCTAACCACGACGCTACAGCCTTCTTCAGGACGCTCCCGCCCCGGCTGGCCCCGTACAGGAATGCAACGATGATTTGGGCAGGCGACCATAATTGCACACTGGACCCCCGGCTGGACAGGTCGGACAATAAGCACAAGAGAGCGGCGCCGCCAGCGAGAGCACTACAACAGATACTGGACCGGCTCGGGCTCGGGGACGTCTGGAGGAAGGTACATGGGGAAGAGAGGGGATACACGCATTATAGTGCCCCACACAAGACATTCACACGGATAGACTACCTGTTTACGGGCAAGGAGACACTGGGGGAATTCACTGAGGCACACATACACGCGCGAACCCTATCTGACCACGCCCCCCAGACGATCACATGGGCGCACACACACAGGAGAGCCCCTATACCAACATGGAGATTGAGGGCAGAGGCATTATTGGACGCGGGCTTCCAGGAACACATCCAAAGCGTAATAGAAGATTATTTTGAACATAATGAGGGTAGTGTGGAAAGCACAGGAACGGTCTGGGAGGCCTTCAAGGTGGTAGTCAGAGGGGAGGCGATGGGGAAAATGGGAGGTCTCAGACGAGAAACCCTAGCACAACTAGATGAGTTAGAAAGGAGAATCGAGAAGGCTGAGAGACAAGCGGGGGAGAAGGGGGCGGAACAAGAGAACCTCACCACCCTGCGACAACAGTGCGTGGAGACCTGGGAAAGATTGGGACGGCTAGACTATGGGAAATATATACAGAAACTACATGCTGATGGGGACAAGCCTAGCAGACTCCTGGCCTGGCTAACCAAGCAGGAGACTAAGCGGGAGCCAATTAATGAAATTCAGAACAGAAAGGGAGAGGTGATGAGATCCCAAGAGGGAATAAACGAGGTGTTCTCGCAGTTTTACGAGGACTTATACTCCAGGGTCCAGGAGGCAGAGGAGGGGGACCTGAAGGAAGCCCTCGCGGAAATTAGACTCCCACAATTGACGGAGGAGCAGGCCCAAATATTAGACGCCCCTCTCACTGTAGAGGAACTAACGGAGGTAATCGCCCAGCTCCCGACAGGGAAATCTCCGGGGCCAGATGGGCTCCCGGGGGAATTTTACAAACAATATAAAAATGACATAGTCCCGAGACTGCTAGAAACACTAGAAGAAGCATACGAGAAAGGAAGACTCCCGAGTAGTATGTCAGAATCTATAATAATCCCGATCCTTAAACCAGACAAGCCCCCCCTTGAATGCGGTTCCTACAGACCGATCTCCCTAATAAACCAGGACTCCAAGATCCTGACGGCGGCACTAGCCAACCGCCTGAAAAGAGTGCTACCCACCCTGATCCACACGGACCAGACAGGGTACGTGCCAGAACGGAACACGTCCTGGAACCTGCGCAGACTCCACTATGTTATAGAAAGGACAAACGAGGAAGGAGGGGAGTGTGCTGTAGCCTCACTGGATGCAATCAAAGCATTCGATTCGGTGGGATGGAACTGGCTCCTGGGAACGCTCACCCACTATGGGATTGGACAAGGGTTTACAAGATGGATAGAACTACTATACAAAGACCCGAGAGCGAGAGTCAAGACGGGTAGACACGTTTCTAGGGAATGGGGCATAGAGCGAGGCACAAAACAGGGATGCCCCCTGTCCCCAATGTTATATATCCTGGCCCTGGAGCCGTTCGCAGTATTCCTAAGAACGGATTACAAAGACACAGGCATAGAGATAGACGGGGAAACACACCAGATATCCATATACGCAGACGATATACTCCTTTACATACAGAACCCACGCACCCACCTGCAGGACTTACTAGAGGCGCTGCGCGCGTTTGGTAGGTTATCTGGAATAGTGGTCAACAGAGAAAAATCCTTGCTGTTTCCCCTGGCAGGCCTACGCGCAGTGCCGTCAGATCAATTACCGCCTCTGGGCATCACATGGGCCCCGAACACCTTCAAATACCTGGGAGTGGACATCTATCACGACACCATGGAAACACACGCAGGTAACACACAAGTAGCTTTAGACAAAATTGAAAAGGCTATGAAATTCTGGCAGACGCTACCGTTGGGCATGATAGGCCGGGCGGCACTACTAAAAATGACAGTCCTACCCCGACTCTTATATTACTTAACGAACATCCCATACAACATACCAAGGCCCTTCTTCAAGCGCCTACACACTATGGCGAGAACCTTCCTATGGGGAGGGGGGCGAAACAGGGTGGCACTAAGCACACTACAGAGAAGCTATGAGTGGGGGGGCATCAAACTCCCAGATTTTGAATATTACTATTTGGCAGCACAACTCCAATTTGTGGTGAGATGGCTGGGCGAGGAGACCTCAATAGATGCAATAATTATTGGGCCAACACTCCGGAGGTATTACCTGAGAGAATTATTATGGGTCAATGCCGCCCAAGCCAAAGACCTACCCAAAATAGCCCAACTAGGCCGAACACTATGGAAAAGAGCCTGGAAGACACAGGGCATACGAGACCCCTGCTCAAGACATATCCCACTGGCGGGGCTGGTGGACACCCGAGTGGCCAGCCTGACCACGTACAGGGCACAATGGGAAGACAAAGGTGTGGCCCAAATTGGGGACCTGTGGCGTGACGGACAGTGGGCTGAATTCCAGACCCTGATGGACGAACAAGATGTACACAGGGGCCAATTCATCCTGCACAATAGCCTAGTTCGGACAATAAAGAAGAGGTGGAGCACTATGCCAGAGCCTGAGGACACCGAAGGGGTACTAGAGGCATGGTACGATATATCCGAAGGAGGTCATACGGTGTCCAGACTCTATGAGCAAATACTGGGACACACCAACAAAAAGACACTAACAGCACGGATGAAGTGGGAAGAGGAACTGCAACAACCCTTCGAAGACGAGGAATGGAACAAAGTCCTCATGTACACAAAAAAGGTGTCCAGAAACGCCAGGTTCAGACAACTGCAGATATACATAGTACATAGAGCATATCTAACTCCCAAGAGAATGTCAAAGATGGGAGAAGGACAAACCCGGAGCTGCCCGCGGTGCGGAGACGAACAGGCCGACATGGTGCACATGTTCTGGTCGTGCCCGCAAATAGCAGACTTCTGGAACACGGTGAGAGAAAAGGCGTTGACAGCAGACATACGGATGCCAGCAAGAACGCCAGCAACATACCTATTGGGCCTGTTCCCAAGGGGGCACCGGCAGATGACACACGTGGCAAAAATGAAGGATTTAATGACAATACTAGCGAAACGCCGCATAGCGATGGCATGGAACAAGAGCGAAGGCCCCTCGAAGGAAGGATGGTGGGCCGACCTACAAAAATGGGCAATAGCAGAGACGGCAGTCTGGGCGAGAGCTACACAAAGGGGAGAGAGCGACAGCGGAGCCAGACTACAAGCATGGAACTCCCTGGTGCAAGACCTGTTTGGCAGCGGAGGCGAGGATGATACGACTGACAATAGCGATCCAGGCGACTCAGGAAACGATGAAATTGAACCGCCCACGTCGGGAGGCACTACATAATTCAGAGGAAGAGAACTAACGGGAAGAAAGAGACGAGGTCGTGACCAGCGCGGACTCTGAACAGTGCAAATCCAACTGGGAAAGACCAGCAAACACATGCAAGGACAGGACCAAGGGAAACTCCCAGGGAAAGGAGGGAGACCGGCCCCTCCGCTACGAACTTGACAACGGCCGGCGCCGGCCCCGAGGCGGCAACGGACCACGAACATACTGCGGCAGCCTTTGGGGAGAGGGAGGGGGGGAGGAAGGGGGAAAGGAAAATGGGAGGGTGACTTTTGTTTCTGTTTTGTCTGTTCTCTCCCATTCCTTTTATGTTGTAAAACCAATAAAAAGAAGTTAAAAAAAAAAAAAAAAACAACGAAGAAGCCGTTTACGTCTTATCCTCTCCAGATCATGTAGACCCGCTGGTGGCAGACTCACCGGCAGATAACCAACTACAATCCAATGACATGTTCCTAAAAGCAGCAGATCATTTCCAAATTCAAACTCAGGAACCAGAGATCGACAAAGAGTTTGTCAAAGACATATTTGGCAACAAAAAAGCAGTAAATCAATTTATCCCCTTATTAAAATTTGTACAAAGGAGGATATACAACCCTCTCTAGAAATCCCTAACCTAATGCGGGCAGTAAACCCCTGCATTGAGAAAATGTTCCTCCAGCGCCTTCGGACCCCCTCTACATCAGGGGTCAATTAAGCCAGACTCACTGGTCGTTACCACGACAAGGAAAAGGGCAGGTACTCCTCTCTCTTCATCAGAGGCACCCTCCCCCCCCCCCCGATGAAAAGAACAAAAATGTATACACTTAAGTGTCCAACTCTGCAGCATATCAAACAAGAATTGCCAACACACCACTCTGCTGGCCAGTTACAACTGCCACAAGTGGGAGGAAATAGCCACTTTAATGGCCTCAGCCCCAGAGCCATTAAAATCCCAACTGTCCCTCTCAGTAGCATACGGGAAGGCTGTGTCTAACTGCATTTTAAAAAATAATTTTGATGGGGCTGATAATGCTGGAAGAATTATCGCAGAGGGCACAATTCTAAAGTGCAAAGCATGGCTACGCCAGTCCGGCTTTAAATCCTCCTCAATATGCCGATCAAGCCTAATGTTCTATTCGGCAAGGTAGTAGAGGATGCATTGAAGAGTGCAAAGGACGAAAACGACACTCTAAAGTCTCTGGGCCAGCACACCAACAAACCCTCTGGCCAAATGGGCAGAAGCAATTTTCGTCGCTTCAGGGGACATAATTCTCAGAGGGGATCCGAATACAACCAGAGTCAGTGTTCATCCCGGGGTTCCATTCAAGGACAATTTTCACAATGCTTCCTGAGGGGCTAGCGAAGATCTCGCGGCCGGGGAAGATCCTCCTCTTCCAGAGGTGGGTCCACACCCCCAAAGCAATGACCACCCACTTCAGGTCCCTCCTATGTCACTCCAGGAGGACGACAGATAACACACTTCACCCACGCATAGGGAGGAAACACCTCGGACAAGTGGGTGCTTTCTACTGTGGCGGGCGGTTATTGCATAGAGCTACTGCAGCGACCCTCCTACCATTTGCCGCGACAAAGAACCACCACATAGGAGGAACAGTGCATACTTCTAGAATAGGTTGTAGCGCTGCTGTTAAAGGACACCGTCCAAATTGTCCCGGCGAACCAGGTAAACCTGGGCATCTATTCAACGTACTTCCTTGTGCCCAAAAAAGATCTAACAATGCGCCCCGTATTAGATCTGCGCCCTGCCCTGCACACACCTATGTCAAGACACAAAAGTTCTGCATTGTTAGGGAGAATTGCGAATTCCCTCCACCTTAGAGACCCCCAGCAACTTTGCTGGATTTTGAGGACTTGACATTTTTAACCTGAAGAGATTGTAACCCTTTTTCCCGCTCTCTCATGTATTTTAATGTGATTTTATACACTGTGTTTCTTTTGGTTGTGAAGTCTGACAAACTCCATAGGCATCATCTATTACATTGTGTCACACAGCACCTCCCGTGCAGTGGCACAGGGAAGTCTTTCAGATTTCCCAAAGGTTTAAATACCTTCTCTTGGATAAACTACTGTTTCCAAGAGCAGTAAAGTGAAATTGACTTTACTTACCATTGTAACTTTCTAGACCCAGAACACCCTATCTTACAATAGAGTGCTGGAGGGGTTATCTAGTATACCCTTTGTCTAGTTTCTCATGTAACAGTTTTTATGTTACCCTTTTCGCACTGAATGGCTGGTGGCAGTGATTTTGTTTGAACTACCATGGTGTGCCTTTTCCGCGGGCTGCGTTCGCAGCTACAGTAAAGCACTCACGGGAGCCATCTTTGTCAAAACAGCCCCCGGTCTTCTTTTTTCACCATTTCTTTGTGGAAAGCGCCTTCTTGAGATTTGCTCTGCTCGGCATACAGGTTTGGGCTCTTCGTTAATTTCGCCTTTGGCGGGATTCACGAGTGAAACCCGCCTCTGGCTCCAGAGTTTCTGGGGTAGACAGGCAGTGAGGGAGGTGCCCAAAACTCCTGTGCTTAGTCTCCTAGGAGACCCAAATGCACTCTGTGATGATTGGCTGGATGACTGTCCAGCAAGGACAGCCACCCTGCTGGGTGACTGACAGCTAGGCTGGAAAGATTGGGAGAGAACTGAATAAAAGGAGTCTTTTGGCTTGGAAGGCAGAGTCGACCACTGGACAAAGGCACTGAAGAAGAACTTAGAGGACGCCTGCCTTCTGCAATGCCGAAATGCCAAGTTCGCATCGATGGAGAAGCCCCTGCAAGGACGACTTGTCCCCTTGAGATGGTGGGATCAATCAACTCCAAAGTAAGCCACCTAGACATCCATCTCGGAGCTGGTTGAATTTCCACAGAGTTGCTGCTGGAAACCGTATAGCCAGGGAGAGGAACACCAGATTGTGTGCGTTGCTTTTAAGCTGGCCTAGAGCTTTTGGAAGATCCTCCGGACTCCCAAGAAGCAGGACTGACCGAGCCTGAGCCCCCTCAACAGAGTGTGGTACCCCAGAAGCAAGGAAAGTCCATCCCGACAGCCAGGAACCACAGTGTTGCTATTTACGGTAGACGCAAGGAGCTGAAACACTTAACAGCCACTGAAAGTGAAGTTTGCCCATTGTGAGTTTTGACCGTCCCAGTGCATTGCAGAAGTCCCCCAACGTCCTCCATCTTGTCCCCACGACTGAGGCCCAAGAACAGCGAGATCTGCAGAGCTGCACAGGAACAGAGGTCATCAGCTGCATCTTTTTCTTCATTTCTAAGGTACTGTAAAACGTCTGAGAGAACTTACCTCTTACTGTAGAGTGCTTGCAACTCGCAAGCCTAATCAGCTGGTGGCCCTACATTTGATTCTTCTTTTCATCAAAGACTCCTAAGCACTTGTGCAAAGACTTTTCCATTTACTTACCAAAAGTGCTTCATCCTATACAAGACTTTTTGCCCATTTGACTTTGGCTTAGCCTATTCAATTGTATGATTCTTCTTGGAGGATCCAAAAGTATTTGCCTGCTTAAGAAGATTTGTGGTCTCTTGTTGGTCTAATAATCTTTGCCTTTTGCCAACTTCTAAAAGTATTCTAAATGCCAACAGTAAGGTATTAATGTCCCCATCTCCCTAGTTATTGAAGTCAGCTGTGGGTGTAGGTTGTGTCTGTGGGCCATTCCAAAAGGGTCTTTACTGATTTAGAAACTAAGAGTGTACAGTATTGAAGTGTATTTGTGTGTTGCTATTATATTGCTCCCTTCTGAAGAAGGCTTATTCTAACTGACTGATAAATACATTAATAATTGTTTATGCAAGAAACCTTGAGTATAAGAGTTTATTTGAATACCTGTAACTGTAAATCTATGTAACTCCACTACAGCTCACATTGACCCCTCTTGAGATAAGCCTGGCTGCTCAACACGCTACCAAAACTGTGTAGTGCAAGCTTATACCAAAGGTTGGGTTTCCTCTACCTGTAGTCAGAGTTGTGTGTAGTGGTCCCAGAGGTTAATGCATACAAACTTTGCCTAACATGCATGACAACGCTACAGGAAGTAATCCCACTGTTAAAGCGAGGGGACTACATGGCAACCTTGGATATGAAAGATGCCTATTTTCGTATTTCAAAGTTCCCATCGCACAGAAAATTCTTGTGTTTCAAGATAGCAAACCAGCACTACCAATTCTGGGTGCTACCCTTCGGCATAGCATTTGCTCCAGAGGTATTCACCAAGGTACTGGCGGTGGTGGAGGCAGCGCACCTGCGCAGGGAGACAATCCCAGTGTCCCCCTACCTGGACGATTGGCAAATCACGGGGGATACACCCCAAATTTGCAAGCAAAATACACAAAGAACGATCAACCTTCTTTTCCTATTGGGCTTCTCGATAAACGAGAAAGAAATCAAGCCTTGTACCAAACAAGGCCAAACAGTTCTTAGGAGCTGTCATAAAAACAGAGAAAGGGCTAGTCTTTCCATCAAATGAAAGAATCCTAAACATACTACTGCAAATACCTCAGTATCAAGCCGTCACCAGATAAGCATAGGCAAAGCTATGCCTTTGCTTGGCATGATGGCATCTTGCATTTACCTGGTCCCACACACACTATTGCGCATGCGGCCGATGCAGGAGTGCTTGGCGAAAGAGTGGTCTCAGGCAAGCGGCAGTGGGACGATATAGTGGTGGTTTCACCAACACTAGTACAAGCTCTATGCTGGTGGACAAAGGAGAATCTGTTGAAGGGAACTCACGGTCTGTGGACTCACATCACAGCACAGAACCATATCAACCTGCTGGAACTTCTAGCAGTATTCAAAGCGCTCCGATCCTTCAAAGCACACCTAACAAATCAGTTGTTGCAAATTCTCACAGACCGCACCACTGCAATGTTCCAAATCAACAAGGGGAGGCACACATTCTCCAAATCTGTCCAAGCTAGCACTGAAAATATGGAAATGGGTACTCAAACGGGAGATGTCCCTGACTTTACAACATGTTCCAGGGGAACTGAACACCCTAACGGACTCGCTAAGCAGAGATCCTCTACCAGAAGATCACGAGTGGCGACTCGACAGAAATGTCGTAGATCACATGTTCTCACCATAGGATTACTCCACGCTAGACTTGTTCGCTACAAGAGAAAACAAGCAATGCCCAGACTTTGCGTCCAGGTTTCCTTAACCAGACTCCAAGGGGAACGCCCTATAGATGAGTTGGTCAGGTAAATTTGTCTATGCTTTTCACCCCTGTTAGGCAGAATCCTGTGCTGTGCCCTTAGGGACCACTACACACAATTAAGACTACAAGTGGTAATACAAGTTCACCTTTGGTACAAGCCTGTACTATGTTAAAGTGGTAGGAGTAGCGGAGCAGCCAGGCTTATCTCAAGAGTATATGAGCAGTAGCAGAGATTACACAAAGGGACCACAATTACTGTGACTCAAGCAAACACCGACTCAGGGTTCCAGGTAAAAAATAGAAGCACATTTATTTTTAAACCATTTGTTATAAACACAACACTTCTATTAATTCAAAATCACACGTAAAATACACTACAACCAACCACTTCACTTTAAGTACCTTAAGTTCAAGGTAAGTACCTTATGCTTTAACGGACCAGTGTTGTGAATCAAAAGACGTTACCGGGAATACGTATGCGATCACTTATTGACAGTAATAACAGTTCGGTCTTACTAAAGATACGCATATCCGCGACAAGAAATGTTACCGGGGCAAAAACACACTTAGCACCTGAGTTAACCAGAGAGAGTTGGGGGCAAAAATCATAGGCAATACTTTTGTCAAGGCAGACGGAATCAGAGAACACTCATAGACAGAAATTCAAGAGTCAATAGGCCGGAGCCAGTGTCAAGTGGAACCGGGTTCCTGTTTTCGAGGATAACACAGTCGGACAGTTCAAGATTCAACGTTGCCAGGAGTCGTTAGATAATGTCAACAGAGGAAGCAAAAGTTATAAGAAGGAGGGAAGACAAGGGCAAGCCTTGGAGGCGAAGAAAAGGGATTCACCCTAATTCTTCAAGCAGGACACAGTTCCTTATGCAATGAAGAAGCTGGTGCCACAGCAGTTGTTCCTGGTAGTTTCCTGCAGACCCACGCTTCTTGGAGCTTCGGTACGAAGGAGGACATCTGGAGGGGTCTGCACCACATAGGGATGAGGCCGGCAGCAGCGACAGTGAATAAAAGGTGCGCTCCTTAAAAACAGTAGAGGCTCTTCAGATGGCTATCCGGACCACTACAGCAGTGTGCAGCGATTTCAACCAAGAAGAGGATACTCTGGCTGTGGAAGATAAGCTGATTATCCTCACCAAGCTCAAGGCAGGAAGACTCTGGACTGGATCTTCTCTGGTCGTCGAAGGGTAGATAGCTCAGGACTGCAGCAGGACTTCACCGAGATGGGGTAGTTGCAGCAGCCGTCTTCTTCTCCGCTTCTCTTCGGTTCCTTGTAGTTCCAGTGGCGACTCTGACTTCTAGCCCAACAGACCTGCCTTTTATGCGAAAATCCCCCATTCACACAGTCTGGCTGTCAGTCACGCAGCAAGGGGGTTGTCCAGCCCGGACAACCACCTCAGCCAAACATGGCAAAGTGCGACTTGGGTTTCCTAGGATACCCTGTGCAGGGGGTGACTACACCCCTCCCTCACATTCAGCCCACCTAGACACCCAAGCGCCTGGAGGAGGGCTTCTTGGCAGAAGGCCGTCAAAAGACAGTGAACAAACAAGGCAAACCTGGTTTGCCTCCCAAAGTAAAACACAAGGAGGACTTTAACAAAAAGAAATGGCAAATAAACCCGACCTGAGCCAAAAGAAAGAGTATTTGGTCAAGCGGGTTCATGTTCAAGGCTAATATAACAGCCTAAAACAATACCACGTTTATAGTATAATCGCGGTAGGAATGTTAGGGTAGATAACACTGCCACCAGCCAAGTCTAAATGTTAAGAGCGAAACAATGCTCTAGGAGGTACAGATAAAAAATGGGCTAAGGATTAACCCTTTCCAGTACTCCATGTAAGATGGGGTGTACTGGATCTGTGGTTAAATGACTAGGTAAAGTTAATGGCAACTTTACCTTCTTCTGGGGACAGTAGTCAGCCTCAGAAATGGAGTTGGTGGGAAGTCTAAAAGACAACCCTGTGTCACTGCACTGAAGGTGCTGTGTAACACACAAAAGAAGGGGCTACTGAAGTGGTGTACTCCAGAGTCCACAATCATAAAAGCAGATGAAATACACGTGGCAAAAACACAGGTAAGAGTGGGAAAAAGAGGCACACTCTTACCAAGGGAAAAAAATAACTCCAGAAGTCCAGCAAAGCTGCTGGGGGACTCACTAGGTAAGGGAAATTAGCCATAAAATGAGAATTCTCCCTAACACCCCCACTCCACTAGTGAACAGGGTGGTGAACAGGATTCGCAGAGAACAGATGACGCTTATCCTAGTTGATCCCATGGGCCATCCTGGGCAAGGTACAACGGCTGTTGGCCCTGAAGGTTGCAAGGGTGAGGTCTATCAAGTCCCTTCTCGGCATGATGTCGTCATGCATATACCTCGTGCGCTTGTACAGGCTGTGGATGCGACCACTGCAAGAGTTCCTCGACACCCGTTGAATCCAGGTATCGGGAAGCTTCGAGGACAAGATCAACCTCAATGAGAGTTTTCGTCGAGCGATTCGATGGTAACGTGTCCGCGCGCATCTGTCGGCGGGCGCGGATTTCCAGACTTCCCCTCATCAGGAGACGGTCATAACGGACGCATCCCTGAAAGGTTGGGGAGCAGACACCATAAGTCTCCACGCAAGAGGTCTGTGGCTACTGGAGGAGAAGTCGTTGCACATCAACGTTCTGGAGCTACGGGCAGTGTTTTGGGCCCTCAGGTCTTTCTTTCCGTCCCTCAAGGACAGGGTGGTGCGAATTTTCACGGACAACACCACCACAATGTTTTACATCCGGAAGCAAGGGGGCCCCAGATCCCCAGCGCTCTCCAAAGAAGCGCAGGGCCTTTGGCGATGGGCAGTCGCCCAGGAGACTTTTTCCTCGTCCCATTTCATCTGGCAGGAGAGAAGAACACCGTTGCCGACTCTCTTAGCAGGGAGCTGGCTCATGCCACGAGTGGCAGCTTCGGCAGGACCAAGTGGATCTTCTATTACGACGATGTGGCAATCCCCAGATCGATATGTTTGTGACGGCGACGAACACCAAGTGCCGGAGGTTCGCCAGCAGGTTTCCCCAGCCGGGGAGCATGAGGGATGCATTCTCCTTCCCCTGGGACGGCCTGTTCCTCTATGCGTTCCCCCCCCCTCCCCCCCGTTGCTGCTGCGACTCATCAATCAACTCAGACGGTCCTGGTGCAGGATGATCCTTGTTGCACCGGCGTGGCTGAGGCAGATATGGTACCCAGACCTTCTGGGCATGTCAGCGTCCCCTCCAGTCAAGTTTACGGCGGACGCAGATCTTTTTGCCAGGGAAGGAGGCGCGATTCTGCACCACAACCCAGGGTTGCTGAAATTGCAGGCCTGGCTCCTGCAGCGCTAGAGTTTGGAGGTTACGTTATCCCGGCTGACTGCAAGGAAGTGCTTGCCGAGGCCAGGGCTTCATCTACACTTAAATGCTACGGGCATAAGTGGAAGAGGTTTGCAGTCTGGTGCCTTGCACAGAAACTTGATCCTCTCCGGATTATGGCCCTGCAGATGATGCCGTACTTACTGTCGCTGGCCAAGGCAGGGTTGGCTCATGCTTCTATCAAGGTTCATCTGGTGGCTATCTCCCGCTACACCAGAACACCAGGGTGGTCGTCGTTATGGTCACGCGCCTGGTCAAGGAATTCATAAAAGGACTTTGCTGTTCGTTCCTGTCAGTGAAGGCTCCCACGTGGGAGCTCAATGTGGTGCTGATGAAGCTCATGGATCCCTCGTTCGAGCCTATGCATTCGGCACTGCTGAAGTTTTTATCATGGAAAACAGCGTTTCTTGTGGCCATCACCTCCGCATGACGAGTGGGAGAGATCCAAGCCCTCTATTGTAAACCAACTTACTTGACTTTCCATGAGACAAGGGTGGCGCTGCAGACGCACCCCTCCTTCATGCCCAAGGTGCCGTCGGACTTCCATCTCAACAAGCCCTTGGTGTTACCTGTTTTCTTCCCGTTGCCTTCGTCGCCAGCTGAGAGGACTTTGCACTCGCTGGATGTGGCTAAAGCGCTAAAGTTCTACGTGGAGCGCACAAAGTGTTTTTGGAAGACATCACAGCTGTTTGTGAACTTTGGCCCTGTGAACCGAGGGAAGGCCCTCTCCAAGGCTTCCATTTCCAGGTGGCTCTCCGGCTGCATCACCCATTGTCACCGGTTGGCAAACTGACAGTTGCCTGGCCGTCCGAGAGCCCATTCGACCAGAGTGGACGCTGCAACTACAGCGTTCCCGTCTGGTGTGCCCCTGCTAAACATCTGCAGGGCTGCTACGTGGAGGTCGACGCACAGCTTCACGAAATTCTACTGCGTCGACCGAGATTCCAGGGAGGAGTCCAGAGTCAGCCAAGCAGTGCTGCGCAACCTGTTCGCTTGAAGGTGAGCCAGGTGAATCCATGCCAGACCCATGCTGGAGAAGCAACAAGTTACTTACTGTTCTCCAGCATGGGTCTGGCATGGATCCAAATGTGAACCCTCCAACCTACCCCTCTGTGGCTCTTCTGGTCCTATTGCCACTTTACGTGCTACCAAATCTGAAGATGGCCTCCAGAGGAAGGACTTAGGTAGGGGGCAGTCATTGGCTGGGGGCAGTATGACCCAGAGACCAGTGATTGGTTGTTAGGAGAAAGACAGTTCAGAAGTGAAACTGAAACGAATTTTTTTCTTTACAGCCTGACGACGGAATATTCATGAGCATTTGAATCCATGCCAGACCCATGCTGGAGAACAACCGTTACAGGTAAGTAACTTGTTCAAAAACACTAGATGTAAGGAGGGCGGTCCTTTACTTTATTTTGTTGTGGCTAAGGCCCTTTAAAATAAAATGGTATTTCTGATGCTGATGCTTGTATCTGCTTAGACTCACATGCGCCCACCCTTCCTGCCCTTGGAGTAGCAAGTGGATAATGTTTTCTGACCTTTATCTGATACATATCTGCTTTAACACACTTGTACTCACGCTACACTTCATGCAATCTCATGTCAAACAAAACAATCTGAGGGACCTAGAGGCGTGATGGACCATGTATACAGTAGATGTCACACTAGGGATGGTATTACTGGCACACACTGTCGATGTCCCTTTCCGGGTTTCGATACTCTGCAGCTTCCACTAGATGTCGGCCTATGCATAACATGTAAATCTAAGCAGATACAAGCATCAGAAATACGATTACGGTGAGTAATGCATCCCATGTACGATCTCCAGTATGTTCATTTACTATACATAATCTAATAACTTTCCACGTAAAACAGTTAAGTGTAATGCAGATCAAATGATGAAAGCCAGTACAAGTTCAATTCCCTAAAATTTAGAACTCCCAAACCCTACGTTTAATGGAGCCTACTGCCCAGAGGTCACAGGTTCCAACACAATGTTTCTCACAGGTATGTTTTCCCTAAAGGGATGCAGTGGACTTGGATTGGTGGTGATTCAGAATAGTTTGAAACTATCTGAAACATTAACAACTATTTACCAGAAGGGCAGCTAAGTTCTCCTCTCTCTTACAGACCCAAGGCTAATCCTCGGGCAGTATACTTGACCCAAGTTCGATGACCAAATGTAATTAAGAGGGAGATAGGAGACAAGTGAACTTGGTCCCAATGTTATCTTATGGAGGACGGGGCGGGAGGGTCGGGCACCCTGACTCTGATTTTCCCAGGGATCACAATGGGTCGAGTGGGGGTCGCTGGGAATGCGGTCTTGCAATTTTTCTCTTTTTCTTAGTGAGAGGTGCCATGGAGTTGCATGTTTGAGGATTCTTCTGATCGGGTGCAACTGCAAGATGCAATCCCTGTCGATGAAGAAATGCAAATTCCAATGATGCAGACCTCTTCAGTACACGTCACGGGATGGAGGAAGGCACGTTCCAGCGACGATCGCCATTTGCAGGCAACGACAGGTGTTCTTCCAGTCGCTGTCTGAGAAGCTGCTCCAGGACAGGTTACCTTGAAAATAGGGATGTGAAATCCAGGGAGATGGGGACCTGTAGCCCAAGCTGGTGACCACCAAAGTTCCAGGCTTGAACGTGGAAATGGTGATGATTCTGAAGAGGCATCTGGTGAGTCCACCAGGTAGCAGAGGAGCATTTCTGAAGGCTCAGAGGCTGGATCCTCGAGAAGGCATTGAGACTTAGTTGGTGCTAATTTCGGGCTGAAGCATCCATCAGGGTCTTTGGATTTCAGGCAAAGGAACAGGGCTTCCTCTGGCCTGTCACTGGAGAGGCTGCTGGGCCATCAGGTCATCAACGGGCCGTTCATCTTCAAAGGATTCATGGCCCCGGAGTAGATCTCCAGAATGGCTGCAGGAGCTCTCCACTTATCCAAAATCCGAGCTGGAAGCAAGTCCAAGCCCAACAATCCTAATGATCTGCATCATTAAATTTCCAGTAGTTGTCTAATCGGGGGGAAAACTGCGGGTTTCACATCCGCCCCAGAAGCAAACTTTGACACTAAGGGTGTGGACTGGGACTAGACAGCAACAGCCCCCTTCCTGGGCCACATAACCACGAAGGCTCACTAGCTAGCAAAAGCAGCAGCTTTCCTGAGCAAGTGCTTGACTTTATAAAGACTTTCCTGACTTGATGGGGCAGGAAGAAGGGCAGCCTACAATATGGCCAAAGAACACATGAAAATCTAGTGGCACAACCATTGTAGGGCACAAGCCATGTTTTGTAGCCATACACGGTAAACGTGAATGTGTACACCAAAAATTATGCAAAAAATGCTACAAATGTAACTGTTGCCACCAGCTTTTCTTGGCACATAAAAACGTAACCAGAAATCCTCTGTGTAAAAAGCTGGGGTGTTAGAAAAGTTATCACACTTGCACTGCATTGTAAGATGCTGTATGCAATATTAAAATTATAAGAATCAAAAAGGGAAACATTTCCCAGTACTGATACTTGGAAGGACTGATCAGTTTCCCCATAACATGTGTGCAAAAGGCAAGGGAAATGAAGCTGAAGACTAAACTTCCCTTAAAAAAGTCAGAACGGGATCGAAAACCTAGCAAAAACAATGGGGTTCCATAGGAATATTTAGAAGGAAAGTTGCGAAAAGAAAATGGGTTACTGACTGAATTTTATCAAACTTTTAGTGAGCAGGTAGCACTGGAACTATGTGATTTCTACAATCAGTTTTTAATGGAGGGTGCTTTATGTCCTTCGATGAGGGAAGCGGTTGTAAGTGTGATTCCTAAAGTGGGAAAAGATGCTTCAAAATGCAGGAACTATCGTCCTATATCACTTCTAAATGTAGATGTGAAGATATTTACTAAAATACTGACTACTAGATTAGGTAAGCATATGGGTGATCTGATTGATAGGACTCAAGTGGGATGTATGCAGCAGCGATACGGTTATGATAATATTGGGACTCTCTTGGATATTCTAAATCTCTCCTCCTCCGGTTCGGATGACTTATTGTTTATATTCCAAGATGCTGAAAAAGCATTTGATAGTGTGAATTGGACTTTCTTAAATTTTACATTAATGAAGATGGGTTTTGGTCCACTATTTATAAATGCTGTTGGAAAGTTGCAGTCAGACATTAGTTCTAGGATTTGAGTTAATGGGATTCTCTCAGCTTCTTTTAGATTGTTTAAAGGTACTCGCCAGGGATGTCCCTTATCGCCTTATCTCTTCAATTTGGCTCTTGAACCTTTTTTGGTATACATTCGACAGTCTTATAATTTGACAGGCTTCAGGTTAGGGGAGATTGAAGTTAAAATCCTGTTTTATGTGGATGATGTTGTACTTATTGTAAATAATCCTGAAAGTGAGGGTGTCATCGTGAAGAATATGATTGATGAGGTGGGTAAACTCGGGTTACAAAATTAATTGGGAAAAATCAGTTTTGTTCCCAGCTCGGGATACCCAGCTGCGTAGGCAATTTTTGGGTTGGAATTGTAAGTGGGAAAATAGGCAGGTGAAGTACTTAGCGGTACATTTGATGAGACATGTGAAAGAAATGGTTGAGCTCAATATTGTTAAAGTTATAGAGGCTTTGAAGAAGAATATTAGTAAATGGGGCAGATTGTCATTAACTACTTGGGCAAAGGTTAACGCTCTTAAGATGGTGCTCTTACCCAAAGTTTTATATATGCTTCAGTCCATTCCTTTGAAATTCACAAAAAAAGCTTTGAGTAGGGTAGACTGAGTCTTTCAGGATTTCTTATGGGGTCCAGGAAAAAGACCTCAAATTCCTCAATGTTTACTGACTCTCAATGGGGGCTTTGGTTATCCTATTCTTGAAAACTGCTGTAAGAGCTTTTTGATTAGAGAAAATCAGTTATTTATTCTTTTATGAATGATCAAAGGTCTCCAGTATGGGCCCAGATAGAAGACTATAAAATGAGACCTTTTAGAATTAAATACCTATATTCATTGGGTAAACTACCTAGATCAGTATCTAAATTGAAAACAGTGCATGCCACTAAGGATGCAATCTCTTCACTGATAGTGGGGTGTGTACAGGGAATTTGCATGTATAAGGAGGCTTCCATCTGGCTGAATCCAGGATTGCGGATAGAAAATAATGTTATGTTGGAGAAGTTGGATCAATAAAGGTATATTGCTAATGAGAGATGTCTGGTGTGAGGAGGGAATGTTACCTTTTGAGTTTTTGAAAAGGAAATATGCACTCACTGAATAACCGTGAGCTGAGGAGATATAATTTGTTAAATTTGATTGAGGAGCGGTTATTGATAATTGATTAACCTTTGTCTGGGAGACCAGATTGGTTTAATTTCCTCTCAGCTGCCCCTCGGGTGTTGTCAAGTTATTTAAAACTCTTCCTGATAGAAGAAAATGTTACTTCTTCATGGGATGGTTTATGGATGGCGTGGTCTGAAGACTTAGGTGTGGAGATCATGGTGAAATATTGGGAATGTTTATGGAAGGTTCCGGTTAGGATGAAAATTGATTTGAATCTGCGTTATATTCAACAGCGGATCTTGGGTCGTCTCTTTTGGACCCCAGATAAGATGTACAGATTGGGGTTAAAAACCAATGATGTATGTTGGAGTTGCTCTAAGGAGAAAGGAACTATACTTCACATGTTGTGGGATTGTGTAAGGGTTAAGAGTTTCTGGAGTGATGTTTTGGATAGGGTCGACTTGGTTTGGAATATAGTTTTCCCAAGAACGCCATTGGCGGTACTTTTGAAATCTTCGATTGGTACACGTCATCTGTGTTTTGTGACACTATGTTGGGTCAATAAAGTCCTTTTGGTGGCGGCAGGGCAAATTCTGCGCGTTTGGAAGACAAGGAAACAACCTTGTGTTGAGGATTGGATAGTACAGGTGCAGTTGCTTTCACATTTTGAAACGGTCAAATATATATTTTACAGACGGGGAATGGAAGGATATTCTTAGGGTAAGTGCCAATGTGGGTACGGATTTGAACTTGCGTCTGATTAGGCAGAAAGTGGTGGATAAGGTATACTGGACACCAGTTAAAATGTTTAAACTAGGGCTACAAGCTGATCATCTATGTTGGGGATGTGGAAAGGAAGTTGGTACCCTTATACACCTTCTCTGGGATTGCTCTAGAGTTCGAGATTTCTGGGTTGATGTGATTGATAGGATTGATTTAATTTTAGATGTAGTTTTACAGAGATCGGGTGGGAACATCATCTTATTTTTACGTCGAGGTAGGTGTAGGCGTTCTTTGAAATATGGTGGTTGGATAAATAAGGCTTTATTGGTGGCCGTGAGACTGATCCTTCGGGTTTGGAAAACCAAGAAGAAGCCTACAGTGGAGGATTGGTTAGTTGATTTGCGCACCTTATAAAAATTTGAAAAGCTTTCCTTTAGAGCGAAAAACAAAGAAGAGGTATACAGTCTCATTTGGGGTCCATTCAATGCCTTGTATGATTGACTTGTAGGCTATGGATTTGTATGAGTTGTGGGTAGAGATGATACAGAGGTAGGGGGTAAGGAAGTAAAAAGAAAATGGGGTATGAAGTGAAAAAAGGAAGACAAATAACTACTAAAAGGGGGGGGGTTCTTTTTTTTTCCTTTTGGGAGTTTTGTTTAATGTCTATGTGTTGGTGTTTGTGTGTGTGTGTGTTCTATGTTGGATGACTTTAATTAACTGTTGTATTTTGCTCTTTTATTGTTTACATAAATTAAAAGTTTCTTGGTATGTCGGGGGGGATTATTTTATTATGTTTGCTTATTGATATGTTATTTCATTATGAGGTTTTGATTTGTGTTCTCTGGTCAACTATTCCTTTCTGTATTTGACTATTCTGTGATTTACTTTAACGACATGCTAAAAAAGAGATTTGAAAAAAAAAAGTCAAATTTGAATAGGAAAGAACTTTATGATGAACAATGGGGTGTATTTAATGAGTTTTATACTTGAATTTTGTCATAACAGGTTTTCTTTCGCTTTGAATCGGTATTGGAGTTGATAATTTAAAGGAGGGTTTAATTGTTTCTTGTTTTGTGTATTTGTATATGTTTTGCTTATGTTGATTTTTCGTCATTTCGCAATTAAATTGGTTAGGATATTGTTGATTGCTAGTCGATCATTCTTGAATCGTTTCTATTTTTGATTGTGCTAATTTATTGATATTTTGAAATTTGTTTTCACTGATGATCTGTGTTGATCAGTTGTTACTGTTTAGTATTAAAAAAAAAAAGAACATTTTTCTTAACAGCTTGAACTATACTGTAAGTATGGGAAAGGGCTCAATGGGCTAGGAGTATAGTTGTCACTATGGTGAGTAATGTTTCCTAACTAGGTCTCCTCCCCAATATCGGGTTTCAGTTCAGTCACTCAGTTCTGGGGGTTTTATTAAGCATTTTCTCATTGTTCCCTCTCCCAACGTACTGCTTATTTCTCCTTTCATCCTTTCGCCTTCTGTGGTCCTTGATGTTCTCTCTCTCCATCTCCTCTTGCTTGCCAACTTCTGGAGACTGCCTCTGTTCCACTGCCCACTCTCCTTTTAGGGTCTTACCCCTCCTTGGACTGTCCTGCCCAGAAGCATTGACACCTGTGTATGTTTATCATGTCTTCTATGGGACTGGAGCAGAGTTTCTGTCAAAAGGAATTCGCTGGTTTGTAATCTGCACTGTTGCAATGAGCACCAAGACAGACCAAGCTTATTTCAGGCTTAATTGCCATTTTGGATATCAAGTGTGTAAGGCATGTCACCTAACGGACAGCCTTCGCATTATTACTCGCTGACTGACAGCAGCCACACCAGCGCTGCTTCAGATGTCTCTGATGCCCACCTGTATTCATAATTGGAGGGGATTGGGTCCTCCGACGTATTCCATATCTATGACAGTAATCACCACAGCTGTGCTGCTTCGGAAAATCTTTCGGCTCCTGCGTCAATGACGTCGATACGCAGCCCTCGAGGACCTCCTCCGACGGCCGACGTCACCGGATGTTATAAGTAGGATGCACGACGCCCATAGCCTCAGTTCCGTTTTTTCCACGAACGTGTTCGCTTTGGAGATCTCGGCGCTCCTCGACTCTTTGGAGTTTCTGTTCTTTCTCGGTTCTTCGAACCTGTTCGTATTGTGAAGTATATTCTTCGTGAAGATGTCTACCTCTTCTTCCACCCCACATCCGGGCTTCAAGAAGTGTGGGGACTGCGGGTCCAAGATGTCGGTGACGGACTCGCACAATGCCTGCCTCTGGTGCCTCGGGGAGGCCCACGACACGGATAATTGTGTCGACTGCCAGTCGCTTACGTCCAAGGCCTTGCGGGAACGTAAGAAGATGATGTCGGTCGGTAAGGTGTCCAAGCCCCAGAAGGCGAGGTCCGCTGGGCTTTCGACAGACATTTCGAGGGGCGACTCTCCGCATCGTAGTCGTAAGTCTAGGGGGTCTCGGTCCCGTAGTGGGTCCCGCCACTCCTCTGCCTCTTCGAGGAACTCCCGGAAGCACCGTCATTGGTCGCCTTCCCCGTCCTCTTCCGAGGACTCTGCCCGTCGGCGGGTTTCTTATCCCACCAAGCGATCCTCTCCGGAGGAGTGGGCTTCCTTCGGGAAGACGATGTTGGCGATTATTGAATCGCAGGGCTCCGGTCCGTCCGTGCCTCCGAGAGGGGTCAGTCGTGACCATACTGGAGACACCGCTCGTACGCCTTCGGGCTCGGGTGGTCGGCACGATTCGCGGGAGAGGTCCCGCTCGGACAAGGGGAATCGTTCCAGTCATGCCCGTTCCAGGTCCCGGTCCTCGACGCGCTCGAGCCCGTGTGCACTTGTGAAGTCTTCGAAGAAGACGTCGACGCCGGTGGCGCCAAGGTCATCAACGGACTCTCGAGGCTCTGCCTCCGAGGAAGTCGTCTGTCATCGGCGCCCAGGCTGTCATAGGACACGCTCGGGGCTCCGCCCTCGAGGCCTGTGTCGAAGCAGTCGATGTTGTCGGCGTCGCACTCGATGTCGACGCCGATTCACTCGACGTCAATGCCTTTCGAGGCTGTGGTGTCGGAGGTACTCCGTGGCATGGGGGAACCCCCTGGAAAGGCTCTGGCCAAGGCAAAACCTTTCTTTCTCCCCCATTCAATGCCCACTTTCCAGCCTATGGATTATATTTCCGAGTTGAATGAGGGTTCTGAAGATGGATTGGTTCCGGACATGGTACCAGATGAGATTCTTTCTGGTCATAGCCAGATTGTGGACTTGCGTCAGTCACTGCATGACGCCAGTGGTCTGGACACCTCTCCGGAGGTGGAGTTCTGTAGGCCTAAGCCTGGCACCCATGCCGAGTCATCGTACCGGCGCCTTATGTCGAGGGTCACCGACTACTTGGGGTGGTCAGCGCCCCCAGTTGGCTTTGTGCAGGATGACCTTACGGATATCCTCGATCAAGGTCCACCCACTGACCTGGTACTGCCATTCCATATGGCTCTGCAAAGAAGGGTGGCAGCGGCTTGGACTGCTCCGGAGAGTCTCCCGGCAGTGGGCAAGACTTTGCCGCGAAAATACCGCCCAGCCAGTAGTGACCCTTGCTACTTGTCCGCGCACCCCACTCCGGGGAGTTTGGTGGTGCAGGCGGCTACGGCCCCAGCTAAGCAGGCGTCGTATCCTACCATCCCTCCTGATAGGGACGACACACGTTTTGAGGGCTGGGCGAAGAAAGTGTTTTCTTCAGGGTGTATGGCGCTTCAGGCAGCCAACTCTGTGTGCCTTGTCTCGTTTCACGCACACTCTGTGGAACTGTATTGCCTTAGCAGCTGAACATATTCCCGAAGGGGACGAGCGGGATTGTTTTCTTGCTATGGTCCAGGATGGCAAGGATGCCATGTGTGAGGCCGTTCAGTCGGGTTTGGACATGGCAGATTGCGTCAGCCGGTCCATGGCGGCGAGCACCGTAATACGCAGGTTTTCGTGGTTGTGGAAGTCGGGATTTGCTCCTGATGTGCAAGCCCGGCTCCTCAACATGCCCTTTGATGGTGTCCATCTTTTTGGCAGCAAGGCTGACGAGAGCCTTCTGAGGTTACAGACCTCAAAAGCTGCAGCGCAGTCGTTGGGAACGCTGCAGTTCGCCAACCTCCGTCTTTTCGTCCTAGGGGACAGCAATGGAGGGGAGGTTCCTTTCGTTATTACTCATCCTTTCGTAAAGCGAAAGGAGCTGCTAGTCAAAGGGGCCACCGTAGGAGTGCCAGAGGTGGAAAACAAGGTACCCGAGGTGCCAAGGCCGCTCGGGCTGTTGCCTCTTTACCCTCAGGCAACGCCGCGGCCGCTTCAGCTCGGTCATGAGGCCATGTCCCATGGTTAGCCGGTTGGGGGAAGGCTGGCGCAGCATCTTGTAGAGTGGCGCGCCATAACTTCAGATGTGTGGATTCTGGAGATCATAACCCACGGCTACTGTCTTCCTTTCCGGCAGAGGCCTCAAGACAATCCACCGGGGAATCTCTTTTTGAAAGTCCGGATCCGCACCTTGCGCAGGAAATTCAATCAAAGCTGGAGAAAGGAGCCATAGAACTGGTGCCTGTAGCGGAGAGGAACAAGGGATGGTATTCCCCTTATTTTTTTATTTCCAAGAAAGACGGGGGATTGGGACCCATCATGGACTTGCATGGTTTGAACAAACTCCTCACGAAGGACAAGTTCAAGATGGTTACTCTCAAGTCCTCCAGGCCCTTCAACTTCAGGACTGGTTGGTGTCTCTCGACCTCAAGGACGCTTATTTTCATGTGCCGATACATCCAAAGCACAAGAAGTACCTGAGGTTCGCGGTTGGTGAGTCGCACTTTCAGTTTCGGGTCCTGCCGTTCGGATTGACCTCCGCCCTGAGGGTCTTCACCAAGCTCATGGTAGTGGTGGCAGCACACCTCAGGAAAGGGGGGATTCACGTCTACCCCTACCTGGACGATTGTTTGTTCAGGGTGCGCTCTCCCGAGCAAGTCCTGGATCATCTGTCAGTCACCTGCCACTCCCGCCACAAGCTGGGCTTCTCCCTCAACTTAAAGAAGTCCCATTTGACACCAACTCAGAGGTTCCATTACATCAGAGCTGTGCTCGACACGTCTCTGGGGCAGTGTTTTCCTCCCCAGGTGAGGGATCATCACATTCAGCTGATGGTGCACAAGTTTCAGCTTGCCCAGAGTCTCCCAGCGTTCGAGTTCTTGAGATTGCTCGGGCTTATGGCATCCTGCATTCTTCTGGTACCAGAGGCCAGGTTGCAGATGCGATCTTTGCAATGGGCACTCAAGCTCCAGTGGTGTCAGTCCTCCGGCAGGTTGTTGGACCCTGTTCAGGTGCCGTCCGCGGTCGCCCTGGGCCTTCTGTGGTGGGCCGTCAAAGACAATCTGATGAAGGGGGCTCCATTTTGCCCTCCACGTCGTCTTCCCTACCGAGACGATCTGCTTTCACGGGAAGGGGGTCAGGTTCTCCATCCAGAGGTCAGATCCCTCAACCTTCACTCTTGGTTTCTGAAAGGTTGAGGTATAAGGATTGGCACCTCCCTGAAGATGTGATGGAGGTGTTGCTCTCGGCCAGACGGCCAGCAGCAAAGTCCCTGTGCCGTTGCCGTTGGCGTAAATTCTGCGACTGGTGCAGGGTTAAGAATGTGGATCCTTTTGCATGTGACATTCCCATGGTTCTGTCTTTTTTGCTTTCTTTGGCCCATAGCGGCTTGCAAGTGGGCACCGTTAAAGGTCACCTGGCGGCGCTGTCCATATTTAAGCGCTCGTCTGAAGAGTGTTCCTATTTTTAAATTCCTTAAATTTCTCCTTGTTCTCAAGTTTCTGATGGGTGCGCCGTTTGAGCCTTTGCATTCATGCCCTTTGAGATTGTTAACTCTTAAAACTGTATTTTTGGTTGCGGTCACTTCCGCTCTCGGAGTGAGTGAGTTACAAGCACTTTCAGTTAAGCCACCCTGCACTGTGTTTCATAAGGACAGGGTTGTCCTTAGAGTTTGTCCTTCCTTTCTTCCTAAGGTGGTGTCAGAATTTCATTTAGGCCAGAAGGTTGTTCTTCCGGCGTTCTATCCTCCTCCTCATCCTGGTAAGGAAGAGGAGAGGCTCCATAGGCTTGATCCTAGGAGAACGTTAAGCTTTTAGATTTTCCGAAGCAGCACAGCTATGGTGATTACTATCATAAATATGGAATACGTTGTCGGACCATCCCATCGAAAGAACGTTACCAGGTAAGAGAGTAACTTGTTCGACTCTTGCATGCTCACCTTGTTGCCAAAGAGAGTTACCAAAATGTATGGAGCCACCAGGGTACAGGCTCGGACCCTGCACATGGGAATGTCTTAAAGGGACAGGAGAAATGAGGGGGTAGCACTGATGACCGCCCTGTAACTTAGATCTGGAGCAAGGTGGGGGTCCGCAGAGAATCCCCCAGTCACCTCCTCCAGGTCCAGCATCACAAGGCAGGTGGTGACACCCAACCCCTGTGATGCCTGCATCCAAATAGATTTTAGTAATCAGTACTCCTGTGCGTTAAAATAAGACATGGGGGAGAGAAGTTTTAAAACTGTATCCTTGTTGTGCCAGATTTTATACCTAGGTGAACCCTGTGTTAGGGGCAACTTATCAACGCAATAAATCACAGCAAGCAATATGTCTGATCTATAATCCACTTATAGGAGCACAATTGCTTAAAATCCAGTTTTTCTGCTAATGAAATCCAACAAAACTTACGGAAAAAGCTTACAATAATACATTGACTGTATTTTTGGCTTGTATCTAGAAATTAAACGTATAAGTTCTGCATTTGTTCCATCACTTTATCATATTGGAGAGATTTGGAAATAACACATGGGATTCTTTTGCAGCATTCTAGTTCCCCCTACTAACGAGGCACATTGCAAATTCGAACAACTAGACATTATGGCTAATTCGAGTGATTAATTGTAACCCAAATCCCAGACAAATACTTTTCTGTCCAAGACTTCGAACGCCGTGATTCTCACTGTACATGTAAGGTTTTGCACTTTTCATGAAACTTGTGTCATGTAAAAATGAATTGTCTCCGCCGCTGATTTTCTCTTTCTCTTTCTCTCTCTCTCTCTCTCTCTCTCTCTCTCTCTCTCTCGATGCATTTTGAATGCTAATGTTTGAGGCATGCCCTCAGTAAACAGTCTTGGGTCAGGTGGGCCTTAACTGCTCCACATACGCCATGATTGTCATTATGATGCTCTCGCCCAAGCTTTACGTATATCAGCCTGGGTGGTCTGTACTCCTTTTTGCCTGTCCTGTCTCCCCCCCACTGGAACACATTGTGGAATGGTAGCCATTCTGTTTCCACCAGGGTGCTATTCCCATGTAGTGCAGCCAAAATCTCTTCCATTAGATAAATATCTTTGGCCGTGGCCGACCATTCCTGCACCGTTGGGAGGCGTCCCCTTTTCCAGTGTCTGGCCCTGCAAGCCCATGCTGCCAGCAGGAGAAAGTGGGCCAAGGATGAGGGCGCACCCCAGGTTTCTGCTAATTTTTCCAAGCAGGGGGTCGAATGCATATGTTCCCCCACCCCTGCATCCCTGACCCAACCCAAGACCTCCGACAAGAAGAACTGAACCTTGGGGCAGTCCCACCACATGAGCCAGTAATCCGCCCTGGCCCCACATCCATGCCAGCAGCGGGGGTCCACTGCCGGGAACATTTTGGCCAAGCTGACAGGGTCATATTGCCTTTGGTGGAGTAGTTTTACTGCATGGAACTTGTACTGGCATGAGATGGAGGTCTTAAAGGCTCGTCTGCACATTTGCTGCAAGAGGCTATTTCCCAGTTCAATGCCCAGGTCCCTTTCCAAAGGGAATGCCCCGGTGGCGCCCACCTCCGGTTCCAGCAATGCCCTGTAAAGGCGTGAGATGAGGCCTCTCATGTCTGTATAACCAGCAAATACCTTTTCCACTGGTGTAAGTTCCCTCTGAATGTGCTCCTTCCACTTGCCTGACATAAATACGCCCTTCAGTCTCAGGTATAGCAGGACCGACAAGTTCCCTATTCCCAGGGCTTCCTCGAGTTGTTGTTACTTAAGTCCCTTCCCCTTTCCTCCATACTCTATGGGCGTCCCTTCCATGCGACGGGAGATTGAACCCTTTTCACCAGAAAAAAACTTCTTCCCCTTTAAATTTAGCGGCGCGCAGGGGTGCGGCCTGGGAGCATGCGCTGCCCTGACTCTGCCCTCCGGCGCCACACCTCAGTCCCCTTTTCTGCGTCGACTGGAATGGGCCGAATTCACCAGCGCTCCTGGGTTTGGCTTCGGCCATGTAATTCCACGCGCAGACACTTCTCTTTGTCCTTTATTGTCTTTTTATCATTCAGGTACTCAGTCCTCCGGCGTCCCGCTCCTCCCCCGCGCATGTCGACTTCTACAGGGTTCAGCAGCTGTCCATCCTGCAACGGGCTCTTCCCAACTTAAGACCCCACGCCCTCTGCCATCGTTGCCTTGGCCCAGACCACGGTTGGCAATCATGTTCGGAGTGTGACTCGCTGTTCTCAAAGGTGCTGAAGAACAGACTAGCCAGGTGGAGGGAGCTCTTACAGAGGTCGGCTCCAGAGGATCTCAAGAACTTCGCGAAGCATCGAACCAGGCCCAAAGTAGGGCCCGTATTATCAATCGCACTCTGCAAGGGAGACTCATTCCCAGGGACTCTCCCGCGCGGGATGAACTGGTTAGGTCCTTCTACCAGCATGTGCACCGAGGCTGCTTCAGCTACCGGCCTTCGGGTCGAGGGATCCTTCCGGTCGCAGTGTTGAGGGACCAGAAGGTTCTTTTACCGGGTCTCCACCCGAGGGGCTCCACCCTTTTACCAGCACCATGGCCGAGGGGCTACGCCCTAATACCAGCAATACGTCTGAGGGGGCGCCTAAACGCAGCTCTACCGACCCCCGGGTCAAGGGTGTCGCACCTACCGGGCCTATACCCGAGGAGCAGGATAGGCCTTGTGATCCACACGCTAGAGTCTTGGAAGAGGCCGGGCCCAGCGGGCCGAGCAACATGTGGCAGGCAGCTCGTCAAAATGGCTGCCGTGCCAGAGAGAGGCACCTGTCCAACACCATTCCAGGAATTCGGTGAAGAACGAGTGTCGAGGTGGGCCTGGCCTCAACCAGTACGTGGCCTACAGTCTATCCTTCTTATGCGCAGGGCAGTTTTCCACTGCGTCCATACGGACAGGGTACGCAGCCGCTCCCGCAGCTCACCGCTACCCCCTCGGCACCCCCTGCCACCTCTTTGGCCAGTGAGGAGGTGCTCTTCAAGAAGTTCCTTAGCTTCATGAAGTCCCCTCAGATGGGAGTTATCATCAAAGACGCCATCAGGGAAGTCCTTCCCGCAATGCTAGTGGCACCACGGATGCCTCCGCCGACTCCCCGGCGCAGCCACCTCCTCCGGCTCCCCAGCCGACTCCACAGGCTCTGCCGCCTCCTCAGCCTCCGGTCGCAGGCCCTGTCCCCCAGCTTCCGGCGCCAATCACTCCTCCCCCTCCATAGGATCCTCCAGATCCGCAGGATACGGATGTGGAGGAGGACCTTGAAATGCAATCCTCAGCCAGGGCCTTCCACGAACGTCTTGCTGGTCTGGCAGAGTACTTGGGCCTCCCCCCAACCCGAGGTCTAGCAGCCGGCAGAGGGGGTCCTGGCCGAAGTCCTCACGCAATGCCCCTCTGCCAAATCGGGGATTCCCATGCAGACTGATGTAGTCTCCCTGGCCAAGAAGGGCTGGCTCAAACCCCACTCTGCCCAGCCGTCGATAAACACCTGGACGCCAAGTACAGGCAGGTGGAGGGGGATACTTGCTTTCGGCTTATCCTCAGCCACACTCTTCGGTGATCGCTGCGGCATCACTATACTCCAAGCCCCAGTTGTCCTCAGCCTCTTCCTCTGCGGCGCTGCTAGGCAAGGAGGAGAAGATTTTGGAGGCGTATGGCAAGACACTATATTCCAATGCCTCTTGACATCTACATCAAGCCAATGCTGATGCCATGTTGGCAGCCGCCAACCAAAGGTTATGGCGGGAAATTGCAGACTTCCTCCCGGAACTAACCACCCAGAGCCAATCACGCTTTAAGGCGGGGCTAGCTGAAGCCAAGCTAGTGGCGCATCACCTCATGGAATCCACAGTGGCTCATATAGATACCTCCGGCTGTGCCATCTGTATTGCCACGGACATAAGGAACAGCCTGGCTCCGGGTAACAAAATTCAACCCGGATGTCCAGGAACGCATAATAGATCTACCATTCTTGGGGGGGGGGGGGCTCTTCCACTCCTCTACGGATGAAGAGCTGGACAAAAAGGAAAACCGCTCACAAACAGCTAAGTCTTTATCCATCCTTACAAAGACCCCGCCCAAATCATACACCCAATCTCAGCAGCGCTTGGGGAGGGGTCGTATATATGGTGGGTTCCGCGGCTTCCAGGAATGCAGATCCAGGCAGCAGGACTGCTCGCCGCCTCAGAGGCGACGCAAGCAACAAAAAGGAGTGGGAGGAGGAAGGGCTTTTTCCAGTCCCCCCTCGTCAGCGACAGCCTCCGAAGGAAAGAGGGCATGACACGCCCCTTCAGGTCCACCTGTCTCCGGTGGGGGCATGCTTGCTCTACACGCACATTTCTGGTGCCAGAATTTCACAGACCCCTGGATCCTTTCCGTGGTATCCATGCGGTACCGCCTTCCTATCCCAGCCTCTCCTCCCTCCTCCCCTCCACTCCCACAGGTTGGGACAGCAACTCTTTTGGAAGAGATCCGGTCGCTCGTAGAGAACCAGGCAGTGGAGGAAGTCCCAGCCTCCCAGCAAGGCTTTGGCTTTTACTCCAGGATTTTCGCCATTCAGAAGAAGAACCAGGCGTGCCTGAGAGTTGTGCTAGACCTTTCCACCCTCAACCTATCCTTACCCCTGCAAACATTCAAGATGGTTACGCCAGCTTTTGTAGCGGAGACATTGGACAAGGGAGACTGGATGTGCTCCCTGGATCTGAAGGACGAATACCTACAAGTCCAGATTTGGCAGCCTCATCGTTCTTTCCTAAGGTTCAGGATCATGGGCTACCATTTTCAATACGAGGTCCTTCCTTTTGGCCTCAACTCGGCCCCCAGGGTCTTCACTAGACTCATGAATGCAGTGGCGGCCCTCCTCAGAGCGCCTGGCCTCCACATCTACCCATACCTCGATGACTGGCTCGTCAGGGCTACATCTGGGGAAGCGGTTCACCACTCTTCCCATGCCCTTATGAACACACTGCACGATCTGGGCTTCTCGCTTAATCTGAGGAAGTCAAAGCTGCAGCCTAGGCAGACTCGACATTCTTGGGCCTCATCTTGGACACGTGCTCCGAGAAGATATTTCCGTCGCAGGACAAAATCTCGGCCATCAAGAGGGCCACCGCCCACTTCCTCAGCAGAGAAGTGACCTCGGCATGGTGGCACCAACATCTCCTAGGTCTTATTGCAGCAGTCCTATTAGCCGTTACGCACAAGGATGAGGAGGATTCACCTGCACTTCACGGCCTCATGTAACCAGGAGCGGGGCTCTCAATCCAAGATGATCAACATTCTGCCATCTTTCCGCATGGCCCTGAGTTGGTGGTTCAGAGACTGCAACCTGCGGATGGGCTAGGCCTTCCGGCTGCCCAATCCGCATGCCAGCATCACCACAGATTCCTCGCTCGAGGGCTGGGGAGCCACCCTGGACGATCTATCGGTCCACGGCACCTGGACTCGACAGGAGCAGGAATACCACATCAATTGGCTAGAGCTGAACGCCATCTGGCTGGCGCTCGGGGCATTCCTACCACTTCTCAGGGGAACGATTGTCCTCATCCAGGCGGACAACTCGACCAGCATGCACTACGTCAACAAGCAGGGAGGCACCAGATCGCCTCCTCTGTGCAGACTGGCTATCAGCATTTGTAAGTGGGGCCTGGAAAACAACATTTACCTTAAGGCAGTCCACCTACCGGGAGAATCCAACCTGGAAGCGGACAGGCTCAGCAGGCTGGGAGGGGACAATTACGAATGGCTGCTAAACAACCTCGTTATTCAGGAGACCCCCACGTGGATCTCTTTGCCACCTGGCACAACAAGAAGTGTCCCCAGTTTGCATCCTGCAAGGTCAGGGCCCCAGCTCTCTGGGCGACGCATTTCTCCTCCAGTGGACCGGCATGAAAGCCTACTGCTTTTGCCCACTCCCCTAATCCACAGGGTTATTTGCAAGATCAAGGAGTCTCGCTGATTCTTCATCATTCTAATAGCTCCATGGTGGCCAGCCAGGCCATTGTTTTCTGAGCTATTCAGCCTCTCGGAGTGCCCCTGATTCACCTTCCGGCAGGCCCAGCACATCATCTGGCTCAGCAGGGGGGCAGAGTCATCCACCCTTCGCCAGGGAAACTAGCCCTCACAGCGTGGTACCTGAGCAGGTAACGCTTCAGCACCTTTGCCTCTCTCGGGCCAATCTGGAGATCATACAGGGCGACAGGAGCAAAGCTACCACGGCCCAGTACAAAAGCAAATGGACCAGATTCTGCCACTGGGCAGACTCCAAGGGAATCGACCCCTTGGGGTGCACTTTGGACGATGTGCTCTCCTTTTCGGCCCACCTCGCTCATTGAGGCGTGCAGGTGGACACCTGCCACACATACCTTGCAGCCTTGGGGCTTACAAGAACTCGGAGAAGGGCATTTTCTCCTCCTCCAACACTTTCGTCAAGAAACATCTGACAGGTTTCGCAAGGCTCTACCTGCCCGTCTAGAGACCGCACTCGGTGTGGGACCTTAACATAGTCTTGGGCGCACTGGCGCACAAACCGTTTGAGCCAATGGCGTCCGTGGACATCAGGCTGATCACCATCAAGACGGCCTTACTAGGCGGCCTTACCTCGGCTCGTAGAGTCAGCGAGATCCAGGCGATGGTCGCCTCAGAGCCATATACCACCTTTCACAAGGACAAGGTAGTCCTGCGGACGTACCCTGCATTTCTGCCCAAGGTTCCGTCTGCTTTCCACTTGAATGAGGAAATGGTCTTTCCTACGTTTTTCCCCGATCTCAAGGATGAAGCACAGACAGTGCTGCACTGCCTGGATGTCAGGCGTGGCTTGAAATTCTATTTGGACAGGACCAAGGGCTTCCTCAAATCGGGCACCCTGTCACTTTCGGAGCCTCAAGATCGGGCTAACAGGCCTCTAAGGCTTCCATATCCCGATGAATGATCTCTGCCATCAAAGAAGCATACGAGGGCCAGCACAAGCCACTGCTGGCCAACATGCATGCCAATGCAGTCAGGGTCAAGGCAACAGCCATCCCATTCCAGCTCCATGTCCCTTGACAAGTCATAGGCAGGGCGGCCACTTGGGCCTCACCCTCAGCTTTCTGTAAGCATTACTGTTTGGATTCCAGCACTAGATCTGATGCGGCTTTCGGGCAGGCGGTTCTCAGGAACCTATTTGCTTAAGGAGGCTCTCCTTTCCACCCTGGGGTTACAATCAGTTGTAATTGCCCATACAGTATGGAGGAAAGGGGACGGGACATAAGAGTAATTATGAGTTACTCACCAAAGTGACTAACGTACTCTTAGTCCATAGTCCCCTTTCCTCCATACATCCCACCAGCCTCCCCCTAATAATACTGGTGTTATTAGGCAATGTTAAATCTATTGTCGACGCGTCAATGGGGACTGAGGTGTGGGGGCGGAGTCGGGGCAGCGCATGCTCCCTGGACCGCACCCTCGCGCGCCTCTAAATTTAAAGGGGAAGGTTTTTTTCTGGTGAAAAAGGTTCCGTCTCCCGTCCCTTGGAAGAGACACCCATACAGAATGGAGGAAAGGGGACTATGGACTCAGTATGTTAGTCACTACGGTGAGTAACTTATCATTTATGAACTCTCCACTGTGTATCAATTGGCCCACCATCGCCTGTCCCGCCTCAAACCACGTCTGGTAACATTGAACCTCTGGTATCTCATCCCTCACTGGTGGTGGCCAGATATGCCTCATCGGAGAGGGCCACGTGATGATCCTAGAGTCCCCTTCACCCATAGCCATGATGTCCCAGTGTTCACCGAGGATCAGGTCTTCTCTAATCTGCTTCGGGAGACGGTTCCTCAGGACCCAGAGCCACTCCCCACCGTTGCCGGAAGCAGGTGCTGGGTCTCTAAGAAGACCCACTGTTTGTCCGGGTCTTCCCTTAAATGTGGGACCAATGTTCTGAGTTGTGCCACCCTATAATATGTTGTCAAATCTGGCAGTCGCACTCCCCCCTGTCCTTGGGCAAAATGAGTGTGTCATAACCCACCCTGGGCTTCCGACCCTGCCAATAGAATCGCATGATGCGCCGCCTGGCCTCTCTCAGGTGTTCTACCGGTGCACTGATTGGGAGCATCTGAAACGGATCTAAAACCTTCGGGAGGAGGTTCATCTTTACTGCGTTTAAGCGGCCCATCCACAACAACTGCCACTTTCCCCAGGTCACCATGTCGGAGTATAGTCTTTCAAAGAGAGGTGGGTAATTGGCCTGGCCCAGGTCCTGGTCGGGGCAGACTATGTTTAATCCTCAGGTATTTCAACCCGTCTAGCTGAATCTGCAATCCCAGGGGGACCAGCTCCTCTATGTTCCTGGCTGTATCCGGGGAAAACGGGAAGACCACTGATTTGCTCGTATTTACCTTAAACCCTGAGTACCTTCCATATTCCCAAATCACCTCCAGGGCTCCCAGAATAGAATGCGTGGGGTGCTTCAGGCATCATCCGCATAAAGACCAAGCTTAAACTCCCCACAATAATGCCCTGGACCCATGGTTCCCCCCCTCGGGTATCCAACCAGGATTTCGATGGTCAGTGTGAAGAGCAGTGGCGACAGTGGGCACCCCTGCCCTGTGCCCCTCTGTAGTGGGAAGGATCGGGGTAGACGCCCGTTGACTGTACCTCTGGCTGAAGGGCTAACGTATAGGGCCTGGATGCCCCGTTGGAACCCCTCCCCAATTACAAATTTCCGAAGTACCCAGTTGAGGAAATCCCAGTCCACCTGATCAAAGGTCATCTCCGCATCTATGGCCACCAGCCTGGGTTTCTTCCCCCCTCCCGTGCTGCTGTTTTCATGAGGTGAAGGTCTTGCGGACGGTATCTACCCCCTGCCTCCCTCAGATGAACCCCACCAGGTCAGAGTGAATAGGTTTTGGCGTAAGGCCCTCCATTTTTCGGGCCAGTATCCTTGTGAACAAATTTACGTCCACGTTGATCAGGGATATTGGCCGGTACGATTTACAGTCTGCTGGGTCTTTGCCCTCCTTGGGGATAACTGTGATCAATGCCCTCCCGAATGACACGGAGTCTTTCCTGTGACCATAATGCTGATGAATATGGCTGCCAGGTGTCGTGCGAGGGGTCCAGCCAAACGTCTTGTAAAACCCTGCTGTGTATCAGTCTTCCCCGGGTTCCTTCCCCAACTTTAGACCTGATATTGCACTAAGGACCTCTTCATATGTAATTGGTCCATTCTTAGGGCCAGTATCATCGTGAACAAATTTACGTCCACGTTGAGCAGGGATATTGGCCGGTACGATTTACAGTCTGCTGGGTCTTTGCCCTCCTTGGGGATAACTGTGATCAATGCCCTCCCGAATGACACAGAGTCTTTCCTGTGACCATAATGCTGATGAATATGGCTGCCAGGTGTCGTGCGAGGGGTCCAGCCAAACGTCTTGTAAAACCCTGCTGTATATCAGTCTTCACCGGGTTTCTTCCCCAACTTTAGACCTGATATTGCACTAAGGACCTCTTCATATGTAATTGGTCCATTGTTAGGCAAGATTGTATGCAGTACCCTTAGGGTGCATTACAACAACCCTGACCTCCTGGCAGTAGTAAACCAACCTTTGGTATATGTCTGTACTAAACAGGTTGGTAGTGTGGACGAGTAGCCAGGCTTATCTCAAGAGGGATCAATGTGAGCTGTAGGGGAGTAACACAGAGGTTCACAGTGACAAGTATTCAAGTAGACACTTACACAAAGGGTTTCTTGATAAAACAATTATTAATTTACTTACCAGTCAGTTAATGTAAGCCTTCTTCAGAAGAGAGCACTGTAAAACACCACACAAATATGCTTCAAAATTACACAATCTCTTAGTTCAGAATCAGTAAATGCCCATTTGGGATGGCCTACAGCAGAGACCCTCACCCACAGGTGACTTCAATTGCTAGGGTGCTGTTCACATTAATGTATTACTGTTAGCATTCAGATTTAGTTAAGAGCAAGCAAAAAGGGAAAGATTATTAGAGCAAACAAGTTACCAGAAATATTTCTTAAGCAGGCAAATACTTTCAGATCCCCCAATAAGAGTCATTCAGTTAAAACTGGCTAAGCCAAAGTCAATAGGCAAGAGTCTATATGGGCTGAAGCACATCTTTGAAGGTAAGTAGAAAAGTTTTTGCGCAATGTTTCAGAAGTCTTTGAAGAAAAAGATGAATCAATGTAGGGCCACAAGCTGTTAGACTTGTGTGTAGTAGAAGATGCAAGCAACCCTACAGCAACAGATAAGTTCTCTAAGATTTGGTACAGTACCTTTAAAAATGAAGAAAAGATGCAACAGATGGTTCCTGTGCAGCTCTGCAGATCTCACTGTTCCTGGGCCTCAGTCGTTGGGATAAGAGGGAGGACGTCAGGGGACTGCACTGCACTGGGACGGTCAAAACTTGTAACCGGCAAACTTCACTTTCAGTGGCTGTTCAGTGTTTCAGCTCATTGCGTCTACCGCAAATCGCAACACCGCGGTTCCTGGCTGTCGAGATGGACTTTCCTTGCTTCTGCGGTCCAGCACTCTGTTGAGGGGGCTTGGGCTTGGTCAGTCCTGCTTCCTGGGAGTCCGGAGGATCTTCCTGGAGCTCTTGGCCAACTTAAAAGCAACATACACAAACTGGTGTTCCTCTCCCTGGCTCTACGGTTTCCAGCAGCAACTCTGTGGAAATTCAACCAGCTCCGAGTTGGATGTCCAGGTGGCTTACTTTGGAGTTGATTGGTCCCACCAACTCAAGGGGAGAAGTCATACTTGCAGGTGCTTCTCTGTCGATGCGAACTTGGCGTTTTGGCACTGCAGCAGGGCTTCACCGGACAAACCAATGGTCCAGGAGTTGCAGAAGGCGCCCTCTTCAAGTTCTTCTTCGGTTCCTTTGTCCAGTGGTCGACTCTGCCTTCCAAGCCAAAAGACTCGCCTTTTATACAGTTCTCTCCCATTCATTCCAGCATAACTGTTTAGTTTAGTTTATACATTTGTAATGGGCACCACACCCAAGGGTATCATGTCATAGCAATTACAGAAAATGTAAAGCTTCTTTAACAGGTTACATAATTTGCATAAGAGTATAGAGGAGGAATACACAATTGAAGTTATACAATATATACAGGGTAGTTACAGTATATTACATGGTGCCAATACCAGTGAATAAGTATGAACTGTCAATCACCCAGCAGGGTGGCTGTCCTTGCAGGACAGTCGGCCAGCCAATCATCACAGAGTGCATTTGGGTCTCCTAGGAGACTAAGCAGTGGAGATTCGGGCACCTCCCTCACTTCCTGCCTACCCCAGATATCCTGGAGCCAGAGGCGGGCTTCACTCGTGAATCCCCCCCAAAGGCAAAACGAACAAAGAGACCAAACCTGGTTTGGTGCGCAGAGTAAATCTCAAGAAGGACCTTTCCACAAAGAAATGGTGAAAAAAGAAGACCGGGCCATTTTGATAAAAATGCCACCCTTGGGTGCTTTACTGCAGCTGCAAACGTAGCCCGCAGTAAATGCACACCACGGTAGAAAAAACGAAACCACTGCCATCAGACATTCAGTGAGGAAAGGGTAACATAAAAAAGTTAGATGAGAAGTTGGACAAAAGAGGATACTAGTTAACCCCTCCAGCACCCTATTGTAAGATAGTTTGTGCTGGGTCTAGAAAGTTACAAATGTAAGTAACGTCAATTTCACTTTACTGCTCTGGGAAACAGTAGTTTATCCGAGAGAAAGTATTTAAACCTTGGAGAAATCTAAGAGACTTCCCTGTGTCAATGCACTAAAGGTGCTGCGTGCCAGAATGTAAAAGATGATGCCTATGGAGTTAGTCATACTCCACAACCAAAACAAACGCAGAGTACAAAAATCACATTAAAATACATGAGAGAGTGCGAAAAAGGGTCTCACTCTCTCCATGTTAAAACAATCAAGTCCTCAAAATCCAGCGAAGTTGCTGAGGGTCTCTAAGGTAGAGGGAATTGGCACATTTCTGAGAATTCTCCCTAACATCTGTCTAGGATCAGACTCTCCCTCTCCCTGAGGTTTGGAAGTGGGACTTCAGCCAGATATTTTCCAAGTTGAGCCTCATCTGGGGTTCCCTCCTTCCCATAGAGTTTTTCATAGAATGCTGCAAATCCCCCTACCACCTCGCCCGCATTGGTGAGCCTCTGCCTGTCCTCTTCTTGAATCCCAGCCACCCACCTCTCAGCTCTCTGGCCTCTAGTTTAGCGGCTAGCATGGCGTCCGCCTAGTCCCCCTTCTTGTAGTACTTTCACTTCAGGTACTAAAGGCTGGCAAGGATTCACCCCATCTCTATGTCCGTCAGATCCTAGCGTTTACTTATAGTCACTCTGAGGTCTTCCTCCTTCTGCCTTGCCCGTTTTCCCTCTGCCCTTTCTAAAAGGCAGATTTCTCTCCTAAGGTTTCCAGCCAGCAAAGACCTAATCCTTTTCTTCTCGGCCCCTTCCTTAATAAGTAATCCCCTCCAGGTTGACTCGCAGCGACCCAAACCATTCCCCTTTCGACCTCATCCGTAGTGTTAATTTGGAAGAATTCCTCAATGGCCCCCTTCATTTCCTCCACAAAGACTGTGTCCTTGAGGAGAAGGTCTTGCATCGCCAGAGCGATGCCCTGGGTTTCAGTCCCAAGAGGGTCACCTTAAGCTCCACCAGACCGTGGTCTGACCAGCTGATTCGGACGTGTACACACAAGTTCACCCTACTGCGGTGTCTTTGTTCTAGAAAGAAGTAATCGATCCTTGTTCTCGAGCCATGGACCGGGGAGTAAAAAGTGTAACCCTCCTCTGTTGGGTGGGTGTCCCTCCAGACATCGACAGGCCCCTGGTTCCACATGTGGTCAGCGAAACCGTTACTTGCAGTCCCAACCCCCCTATTACGGCCCACTGGGGTATGCCCCCCACTGTGATCCATCACCCTGTCCACCCTTAAATTGAAGCCCCCCCCCCTATAATGAGGAGGGCTTCTGCTCCGGCCATAATCACCCTCATGGCCTCCCTCAGGAACTGCATTTGGCCCGTACTGGGCCTGTATACGGAGGCCAGGGTTATTTTCATGTTGTCTATAAGACCCAGAAACTACCAGTACCCTCCCGTCGGTCTGACCTCAGGCCACTGGACCCGTGACTCTGATGAGCCTCCGGATCTATATAATCCCTACTCCCCCCTTCTTAGCTGGCCCAGAAGCCCAAAATGTCTGCCCAGTGTAGGCCCGCGGAATTAGTCTTTCTTCCACCGGGACAGTACAGGTCTCCTGCACTAGGAGTGTATCAAAGTTGACATTTTTCAGCTTGCTCCCTAGTGGGGAGCGTTTAGTGTGGGAGTTGAGGCCCTTCACGTTCAGGGAGCCCATCTTGAGGACCTCCACCCGGCCTACCATGTTATGGGGAGCCATCCAGCTCCGACGTGCCTCTCCAAGACCCTTTGATGTCACATAACATTATGCCTCCCTTTGGTGCTCTGAATTCACCTATCGGTGCATCAGGTGCTGTATCTGTCCCATTACCCTCCCCGTCCCGTCCCCCCCGAAAGCTTTACATGTTTGGAGATGCCCACCCTAAGGTGTGCCGCTAAGGTTGAGACCGTCGCTCCTCCGGTGATTCCCATAACACCTCACCTCCCCCCGGTAGGAGTAGTGCACTTTTGGTTGCCCCCCTTCAATGGTCAGAGGGTCCCTGTTCTTCCATTATCTTCACTTCTTTTCCTCTCCGGGAAGCGTGTTCAACCTCTTGATTTTTCTGCAGCCATGTATCTTCTTTTTATGGCCTTGTGGACCCAGGGGCTTCCACTGCTAGTCTCTGGGTGTTACCTCTGTCTCCATCGTGGCCCCGTTCTCCTCGCTTTTGATAACCTGCCGTACTTTGACGGCCTCTTTTCCCCCAGTCACTCTGTAGTCCACTTCTCCGAGTTCAAATGTTAAAGCAAAGGGATGGGACAGCGGTATCTAATGTATTTGTCGGGAAGCCATTGTGTGAGGGGCGACACTCCCTGCGGCGGCCCAGTGTCAGGGCGGAGAGATCCTGGAATATTTTAATCGCGTCCCCCTCGTAGATGAAGCTCCCCAGGCGCTTTGCTTTGTCGAGGATCTCCATTTTCTCTCTGTATCTGAGGAAATGCACCACTATAGACCTCAAGGCCCTTCCACCTCCTCTTCCTCCCCTGTGTGCTCTCTCCAGCTGCACCTCTTTGCCCCCCCACACCCCCAAGTGCAAATAGCTGGTTTATCAGGCCCTGTACTTTCCGTCCGACTTCCTCCACCGATTCACCTTTCTGCTCGCTCAATCAGAGGATTCTCAAGTTGTTACGTCTCTCCCCGTTTTCCAAATAGTCTATCTTCAAGAGCATCTCCTCCTCCCTGAGTTCTAGGTCTGTCAGGCGAGCTTTTTATTTCATGTCGAGAACATCCATTTGCAAGTGGTTGTGTTGGAGCCCTCGATTTTGTCAACCCTGCCCTTGAGGTTACAAATGTTGGCTTGTATGTCTGTTCTGATGGCTCTGATCTCCTGAAATATGTCTTTGAGATCGTCTCTGGTCAGAGCTTGAGGTGGGCTGGGGGTGTCCTCTCCTGACACCATTTCGTAGAGGGCAAGGAGGATGTCCCTTGGAGCTCTGAGGTCCTCCGGAATCGTTGCAGTGACAGAATTCCATGGTGGGCCGCCTTCTTCTTGGTAACCTGGCCCTGTACCTCCTCCAGTATGGTGCCCTGGTGCAGTACACGTGCGTCGCTCTAAGTCTCTCGGGTTATGGTGTCACCCGAGGTAGGGGGCCCGCTCTCCTGTACTTTATATGTTGATGGAATTTGATATTTCCGACCTGGTTTCTGGCATCTGTCTCGCTCTGTTTTTGACTCACTGGAGTACAGAGGGTGCTGCCCGCCGGCTGTCCAGCATGCGGGGGGGGTCTCCCCCTATGGATTCTCTTCCCCCTGAGTCGTGCTGTTGAGTGCACTGGTTGGGAGGCAGTCACTGGTGCCTGCTCCCCCTCTTATGTGTTCTCAACCCCAAAGGAGCATCTCTCCAGTTCGCAAGCCTGTTTGTGACCTGAAGGACTTCTCTGGGAGGGGTCCCACCCTTTGTTCTGGTTGTGCTCCAGTGTCTTCAGGTCCGCCAGGCCCCCTAGCATGTCCCGTTCCCGCCAACTTCCAGGGGGGCGATTGCCCCTCCTCTTGGGAGCCTCCTTGTCGCCTCATGTACTCTGTCGGGGTACACTCCCCCACTCTCCGGCGGGGTGTGCTGTGGTCCTTTTTACGCTATCCATGTGCCTTCCAGTACTAACCTGTGGCCCCCATCCGCTGTCTCTGGGTTGCTGCGTGAGCTTGTGGTGCTCTTGGTGGAGGCCCTGTGTGTGCGGGCACCTGTGAACATGCTGCGCGCAGTGTTATTATCCCTGCTTCGCTCTGGTGCTGAGGTCCCGTGTCTTCTCTCTGGATTCTAAGTTAATCCTTGCTGGGTACCCTAGGTTTCCTGGGCCTCCCTTCCATGGGGTCTCCTAATGTCCGGGTCTAGGGCCGAAGGAGATGGGGCCTCGGGCTGTACACCAAGCCCTTTGAACGGGTCCCTGGGGGCTTCAAACCTCCAAAGGCTCAACTAGCGTCTATGGGGTCTCAGGTGGTGCCACAGGTGTCCCTCTTGTGGCGTGACCCTCCTGTCCCCGGGGCTCTGTGTGGGGGCTCTCCTGTTCCGGAGGAGGTCTCTATGGCTCTTTCCACTATCGGCTCCCCCCATGGGGGTTGTGTGTCTTCTCTGGCGTTGTCCGGACCCAGCTCCCTTCCCTCTGTCACAGGGGTGACTCCCCTCCTCCACCGCCTGCCTCTTCACGGCATGCACTCCGTCGGAAGATATGCCCGCACTGCGGGAAGCCAAGGGGCGGCCGCGCTCCCGCAGCGGCCACCCAGGCTAGTGTGTTGAGGACTTCCTGGTTGCTTGTGGAGGTCTGCCCGATCTCCTGTGTCTTCTGGTGGGCCTCGGCAGGGGGACTCCTCTTCTTGGGCTCCACCGGTGCACCTTCTGGCCTCACGGCGTCATATATGCCACCACCAGGTTTCGTCTGCGCCACCACCTATGTTCGAGTTCCTGGTCCCAGATGGCGAGCCCCCTCTTGGCGGTGTTGTCAGGGGGCTGCCGCTCCACCAGGGTGGCCTCCCGGTGTCCCTCCGTCCAGGCCCCAAGTATTGATGTGCATGCTAGGGCCTAGGCGGGAAACCAGAGAGCAGCCTCTGCTCCAGCAGTGGCCATCCGAACTGGCACTCCGTGTGTCCCTTCAATGCTTACGGAGGTCGGTCCCGTTCCCTCTTCTCTGGGGCCTCATCTGTGTGCTTGTGGTCCCGGGCCTCGCCAACTCACTTCTCGGCCCGGAATTCCATGGACTCGTCAGTGGGGGTCCACTTGCGTTCGCGACTCGATTACAACGGGCCAGGCTTCTCTCACAGCGATGCTATTGCAGTGGTCACCATTTTGTTGGGGCAGTCACCAGGTGTCCTTGCAGGGCTCTGTTGAGTCCAACCGCACCCCAACCACCAGGCACGCCGTCGGACCGGGGGTCTGGGTTGTCCCCGCTATGCGCACTGGAGTCGTATGGCTTGCAGTGTGTGAGGCTCCTCTGCCTACTCTGTCGCTTCGAGCTCAGAATGCTGCCGCTGGTCCAGGCTGCGAGGGCACTGTTTACGTCCCTCCAGATTTCTTGGGCCTGGGGGTGGGTTTGGATGGTCGAACCCCCACTGGGGGAGTACCAAGCTCCGAAGTCCCAATGGCTAGGAGCGGAGCATGATCTTCATGAGTCCATCCAGCTACGTGCCCCCTAGCAGTCTCGTACACTCTCATTTTTAAAGTTCAGAATAAAATTATTTTTTAAGGAGTACAACAGTTACGTTCCCTTCCCGATGGAGTATTTTATGATTAAGTAAAAATGGTTAAACTGTAAAACGAGAATGTTATTTGTAATACACATACTCTTAACGTTCCGTATCTTTTCCTCCATACTGCATGGGTGTCCCTTCCAAGGGACGGGGGACATAACCTTTCACAGGGGAAAAAACCTTCTTCCCCTTTAAATTTAGAGCGCCCGGGGGTGCTGCCTAGGGAGCATGCACTGCACTGACTCCGCCCTCTGGCACCACACCTCAGTCCCCTTTTCCGCATCGACGGGAACAGGCTGAATTCACCAGCGCTCCTGGGTTTGGCTTCAGACATGTAATTCCACACGTGGATACTACTTCTCTGTCCTTTTATTTTTATCATTCAGCTCATCGGTCATCAGGCGCCATGCTCCTCCCCAGCGCATGTCGACTTCCACGGGGTTCAGCAGGCGTCCATCCTGCAACAGGCTCTTCCCAACTTCAGACCTCCCACGCCCTCTGCCTATGCTGCCTTGGCCCAGACCACGGTTGGCAAGCTTGTTCAGTGTGTGGCTGGATGTCATTGAAAGCTCTGAAGAACAGACTAGCCAGGTGGAGGGAGCTCTTGCAGAAGTCGCCTCCAGAGGACTTCAAGAAGTTTGTGAAAAACCGAGCCAGGCCCAAGGTAGGGCCGCTATTTCCCATCAGACACCGCAAAGGAGACTCCATTCCAAGGACTCTCCCGCGTGGAAGGGACCGTTCAGGTTCTTGTACCAGCATGTGCACCGAGGCTGCTTCAGCTACCGGTCCTCAGGCCGAGGGATCCTCGGACCCTCCCGGTGGCAGTGGTGAGGGACCGGAAGCTTCTTGTACCGGATCGTCATCCGAGGGGCTCCACCCTTGTACCGGCCTAATGGTTGTGAGGCTACGCCCTAGTACCGGCAATATGTCGGAGGGGCACCTAAACGCAGCTCTACCGACTCACAGGTGGAGGTTGTCACACCTACCGGGCCTAGGCCCTAGGAGCAGGGTAGGCTTGTGAGCCCCATTAATACTTTCATTGAAGTCCTTTCCACGATTCTATCGGAAAATCTAAAGGATACCTCCCAAACGCTACTGTTAGGAGACCTTAACTTAAGCTTATGATGCCAATGATCAGCATGCCACCTGCAGCAGCTAACACCTTGTCAGAACTAGGCTTTACCCAGAGAGTGAACGAGCCAACTCATTATAAATGGAGAACTCTCTTCCAGCATGATATCTAGCAATCTCAAGCAATCCTGGGTACTCCCTCTTCTCAAAAAACAAATGTTAGACCCCGCCATACCGACTACCTACAGGCCCATCACCACGGTGCCATTCCTACTGAAAATCTTAGACAAGGTACCATATATCCAAATCCAGAACTTCCTAGAACTTAACCAACTCCTAGGCTCCCGTCAATCTGGTTTCCGGCCATTACACGGCACAGAAACAGCTCTCATTGATCTCAAAGCCAAATAGACAAATTAAGAGACAATGGAAAGCTTGCTTTACTCCTCCTCCTGGACCTGTCGGCGGCTTTCGACCTGGTAGACCACAACGTCTTATGTAGCCACCTGTATTCAGCTGCCCACTTCTCCAGCGAGGCTATAGCGTGGATACAATCCTTCCTCAGTGACCGAACCATGAGTCTTCTCACTGTCTGCAGCCGTGGACCCCATCCCCATCCCCATCACCTGTAGGGCGCCACAGGGCTCTTGTGTTTCTCCAACCCTGTATAATACATTCACCAAGCCCCTGTTTGACAAGTTGGACCGTCTGGGTATCACCTACACTAATTATGCAGATGATACCCAGATCCTGCTACATTTACCGGGGACTACTGCAAGGATTCAGCATTGGTGAATAGATTTTACAGCATCGTTCAGACATGGATGGCCACTTATGGCCTCTGTCTGAACGATGACAAAACAGAGCTTCTCATCCTGGGATCTGCATCCCTTCTTACTATACTTGGCATGAACTACTCATCATTCATCATTGATGGGATGCTTATCAAGGTTGCCAAGGAAGTAAAGACATTAGGTTTTTACTTAGACTCCACTTTAACATTCACTAAACAGGTAATCTCCCTAGCCTCCTCGACAACATACACATGTAAACTAATTAGAGCTGGCAAACACTTCTTCTAACCTAACGGCTGCATGACCCTAGCCAGAGCTCTCGTTATATCCAGACAGAGTGGCTATCCACACTGGAGAAAATCAAACTAAAAACAGCCTCCCTCATCCACAAAAGCCTGAACAACAAAGCACCACGATATCTAATAGAAAGATTTGCAAGAAATACATTTACTAGACCCACGAGGCTAGTCAACTCTAACTGCCTTCAGGTGCCCCGCTTCAAATTATCCACAATTGGGGGTACCATTTTCTCAGTTAAAGCAGCTCAACTATGGAACTCACTACCCACCACACTTGGAATGGACCAAACCTTTGCCAAATTTAGACAAAATCTGATCACATGGCTCTTCGAGAATGCTGATGAATGAACTTGCAGAATTCGTCCACACGTGTAAATAACTGTACATTTCTTCTGTATATTGACTGTTTATATTTTTCCTACCACTGCCTACTCCATGTACCATACACCAATAATTTACTAGACTAGATGTTTTGCCATGATTTGTAACCGGTGTAACCTATTTGCAACCGTGTGATAAGCTGTATCACTTCTTGCTGCTTGCGCCCTAATACCTTCGGGTCTGGCGCGCATAATAAATATTAAACAAACAAACAAGAGTCCTGGAGGAGGCTGGACCCAGCAAGCCGAGCATCACGTCGCAGGCAGCTTCACAGATGTCCGCCGCGCCAGACAGGCCGTTCAAAGCCATCCCAGGAGTTTGGCTAAGAACGAGTGACACTCGTCACTGCCGCCAACCAGAGGTTATGGTGGGAAATTGCAGGCTTCTTCCCAGAAATCCCTGCGCAGAGCCAATCACGTTTTAAGGCGGGGCTGGCAGAGGACAAGCTAGTGGCGCATGACCTCATAGAATCCACCATGGCCCATATCGACACCTCTGGCTGTGCCATTTGTATCGCCACGGACATGAGAAGGACAGCCTAGCTCTGGGCCACGAAATTCAACCCGGACGTCCAGGAACGCATAGTGATCTACCGTTCGAGGGGAGGGGATAGACCTTGTCACGAAGTCCAGAATCCAAGGCGCAGGAGCGACGCAGTACCAACCACCCCCACTTTGGTCGTGGAGCCCGCAAGTCAGAGTTTACACGGGTTTCCTGGACCAGAGCAGGGAAGGAGGGTTAGGGTCTCGATGATTGGATAGGTAGGGGGAATTAGGTAAACCGGATTGAGGGTGAGGTAGAGGTTATGGGTGGGAATGGGGAGTTCTACAGGGAAAGTTTGGTTGCTGCTCACTTTTGTTCTGGTGTTCTCAGCCCTTACTAGCTACTTGTACATAAGCACCAATTTGCACATAAGAACAGTTTAACTCTGCCTAACCCTAAGTCATCGGAACAGTACAGGAGTTAGCATGCAACTTAGCTCTGGTCTTCTGTGTCCTGTCCATGAAGAGCAGTCACGTCCTTGGCACGTCTGAAGGGTTGTTTTCAAAAGGTCCAAGCTAAAAGAAATTAACAAGCATTAGAACATGCCCTCTGTTATTGTCTGCATTCACCTCATGCAGACTCACTCACACAGACACACTCTCTAATGCCCCCCTCAAGACCTGTATAGTGCTATTGCACTATGCTACGCAAGCGATCTCCTTGCAGATCCCTGCAAACATGTTCAAATGCACAAGCAATCTTCCTGCAGACCCTCGTGATCGATTTGTGCCCTAAAACTGTGGCAGGTGTCTCCGGTGCTGTGTTTTCGCCTCACGGATATGCTATGGTCTCCAAGAGGCGGAAACACCCCAAATGACTAAACGCCCGTGCACAGGTCAATGTATCCCAAAAGAATGCCGCCGGCACATTGAGCGCCGAAGTTCTAAACACTTAGCTTTTCGTAGCTGTGCAGGGGCTCTGGGGTGGCAAGCATTCGCCCCCTGCACTTCCCCCTCGATCCCTTTGGGCCCTGAGCAAAGAGGAGTACTTATCTCGTGTGGGCGAGGGGCCGGGCTGCTGCTCGGGTGGGGCTGGGCCCCTCGCGTGTAGTTTTGCTGGAGCTCCGGTCCACACGTCTTGTCGGCATGGAGTCTCAAGCGCAAGCCCCGTGCTCGGGGCTCTGCGCATGCGCAATGGGGCGGCCGCGCCCTTCCTGGTTCCTGATTGGCCCAAAACGTCCCTGGGCATGCTGGGGATTGTAGTCCTTTGGCGCCGGCTGCTGGGAAACGCAGTCTTTAGTCCCTTTCTCCTGCACATGGGGCAAAGCAGCCTTTTGTATGGTTGCATCTTTGTTTGTCTCTCCCCTCCAGTGCCCAAAACAGTACCCACAACACCCCTACGCCTAGCCTGTCCTTGTCTCTGCCTACCTGAGTCCCTGACAGTACTCCCCCTCCCACAGAAGGCAGTTGTTCCGGGTTTACTAGGATAATTCCTGTGAAAAGCACGCAGCAACCTGGGGGCATGTACATGCTGGGAGGGTTCCCAAGTGCGTTCCTCAGGGCCATACCCCACCCAGTCAATGAGGTAAAACACCTGGCCCTTTTTATCTTGTTTAGAGTTCAATATTGCTCGAACCTCGTACTCAGGTTCCCCTTGCACCATAACGGGAGGTGGTTTTCTAGCAATTGTCCCATGTGGAGCGGGTTTCAGGAGGGAAGTGTGGAAAGTGGGATGTACCTTCATTTGGGGAGGTAAGGTCAATTTAGCTGCAACAGGGTTCACAATTTTAACTATTGGGAATGGACCCAAATATCGGGGTTGTAATTTCCTGGGTCCTTCCATGCGAAGGTTGCGAGTGGATAACCACACTCTATCTCCTACACAGTAAAGTGGGCTGGGTCGACGACGCTTATCTGCATAGCGCTTATATGCGTCCTTGGCCTTTGTGAGATTCTCCTGCACCTCCTTCCAAACCTGCTCTATGCCCAACCGTTGTCCAGCCAACGTAGGCAATTCAAATCCTGAAACTGGAATGGCCACTGGGAGGATCCGTGGATGTCGCCCATAAAGGCAGTAGAACGGAGTCTTTTTGGTGGATGCATGTGTGGCGTTATTATATGCCAATTCTGCCAACCAAGTATGCTGGACCCAGGTTGTCTCCCTACTTGTGGCAAAACACCGTAAATACTGCTCTAGGCATTGATTCATGCGTTCTGTCTGGCCATCTGTCTCGGGATGGTATCCGGACGACAAGCGGACTTCCATTCCCAGAATCTTGCAAAACTCACGCCAGAAGCGAGAGGTGAACTGTGGACCCCTATCTGTGACCACACAATAGGGAAGGCCATGAAGGCGGACTATGTTTTGCAGAACTAATTCGGCAATTGCACCAGCAGTCGGGACTCCCTTACATGGGATGAAGTGAGCCATTTTCGAAAAGGTATCCACAATTACCAATACAGAAGTGAATTCCTGAACCTCGGGAAGATCCACAATAAGGTCCATGGTGATCGTATGCCATGGCACCGAAGGGGTCGGTAGAGGATGAAGGAGCCCAGCAGGTTTTTGGTGACTAGCTTTATTTCGAGCACACACCTCGCATTGAGACACATACTGCAGAACATCGTGCCGCCACTTGGGCCACCAGAAATGTCTGGCCACCAACTCCTGAGTTTTTGACTTTCCCGGGTGTCCTGCCAATGACGAATCGTGGCACCAAGATAAGGCCTTTTCCCGTAGTTGCTTAGTGGGCAAGTACAAGGCTGACCCATGGTAGGGGAGTCCCTCAACGAAAGTATTCTGAGGATCTTGTTTGCACCACTGATGGACGTCCTGCATAGTGAGGTCTTTTAATACGGCCTCAAAGAAATCAGAAGTAGCTCCAACGATGCGTGTTGGGGGAATAATAGGTTGTGGTGTAATGCCTGCCTCTCGCTCTGCTGACTCGGGATATCGTGACAATATGTCTGCCTTTCGATTGTTGGCTCCGGGTCTATACGTTATGATGAAATCAAACTCGGCAAAGTATTGAGCCCATCGCAATTGGCGCGGGCTCAACATCTTGGCGGTTCTTATAAACTGGAGGTTACGATGGTCCGTTATGATCGTGGTGGTATGACGTGCCCCCATCAGGTAGTGTCGCCACTCACCAAGAGCTGCCTTAATTGCCAACAATTCCCGATCGGCAATGATATAGTTCTGTTCAGCTGGGAGTAGTTTCCTTGAGAAGTAGGCCACGGGATGTAGCAGGCCTGTCTGAGGATCCCGCTGGAACAGGATAGCACCTAGAGCGTAGCTAGAGGCGTCCGTTTCCACTACAAAAGGTCTAGACAAATCCGGGTGTTTCAGTACCGGGGCGTCGGTAAAGGCCTTTTTGAGCTGTCGAAACCCCTGGTCGGCCGATGTGTCCCACTCAAAAGGGCAGCCTTTACGGAGAAGCTTCGTGATTGGAGTGACCAATGCAGAAAAGTTCTTTACGAAGCGTCTGTAGAAGTTCGCAAACCCCAGGAATGACTGAATCTCTTTCACACTGGTAGGGGGAGCCCAATCCAAGATTGCCTGCACCTTTTTCTTGTCCATTTGTACGCCGGTTGGGGTCAGGAAGTAGCCTAGAAATTCCACGGTGGTACAATGGAACTCGCACTTCTCCAGTTTTGCATAAAGGTGGTATTCTCGCAGCTTTTGCAAAACTGCGCGTACATGTTGGACATGTTCCTGGAGATTTTGAGAATATATTAGGATGTCATCTATGTACTCTACCGCACATACGTCTAAATATTCTCTAAGGACCTCATCCAGGAAATGTTGGAAGGCAGCGGGGGCGTTACAGAGACCGAATGGCATAACCTGATATTCGTACAATCCGAACTTGGTCCGGAAGGCGGTTTTCCATTCGTCTCCCTCACGCACCCGCACAAGATGGTAAGCGCCTCGAAGGTCCAACTTGGTGTAGATTGTCGCGTCCCTAACTTGATCCAAAAGAACCGGGATGAGAGGAAGCGGATAACGGTTCTTAATGGTTATCTGGTTCACTCTGCGGTAATCTATGCAAGTCCGGAGTTCTCCAGACTTCTTCGGTACGAAGAACAAAGGGGAGGACACTGGCGAATTAGAGTGGCGAATAAATCCATTCTTTAAATTCGCAGCTATGTACTCTTGGAGGTGATTGTTTTCTGCCTCCGTTAGGGCATATATACGACTACACGGTAGAGTAGCCCCAGGCTCCAGATCAATTCTGCAGTCAAAGGGCCGATGTGGGGGTAATGATTCTGCAGCTTGTTTGTTAAACACGTCCATGAAATCTGCGTATTCTTGGGGTATACTTTCGGGACGCATTTCCTGCTTAACCGAGACGTTGAGAGCACACACTGAAGGTGTACTTTCTTGCCGGCAATGTTCAAGACAATGCGGTGAGTCCAGACTGATTGACCCTGTGGTCCAATGAATTTGGGGGTTATGCTTTTTTAGCCACGGTAATCCCAAAATCAGCCCAAATTGCGGGGCGGCAATGATATCAAAGGCAATGTTTTCCCTATGCCAAGCTCCGCATTGTAACGTCACCAAACAAGTGTTATGTGTTATGGGCCCTGAGCTGAGAGGAGTGCCGTCTACAGCACGTACAGGTTCCGGGTCTGCCTTTTGCTGTACTGGGATACCTAAGGTAACCACGTACTGGACATCAATAAAATTACCTGTCGCTCCCGAGTCCACAAACATAGTGACCTGTTTCTTTTGTGTTTGGAACTCCAAACAACCCGTCAAGGTGACATGCGTAGCATAGTTCGAAATGCCTGCCATTGGGGCCCTACTACTCAACAGGCTTGATCGGGTGACCCCCACTACCGACGAGCCGAAGCGTTTCCCTGGGTCTTGGGCTTGCTTGGGCATTCACGAACAAAGTGCCCAGCCTTGCCACAGTACATACAGAGGCCGTCCTTCCTCCTTTGTTCCTTCTCCTCTTTAGTGAGGGGACCTCGAACTGAACCTATCTGCATCGGTTCTTCCCCCTCAGATCTGGCCGCCACCCCCCGGGATCCCCTATACAGATCCAACCGAGGCACGGGTCGTGAATCTCCCTTTCGTTTATCGCCCCGCCTTTCTGCCATTCGATGGTCAAGCCGTAAGGCCAGATCAATCATCTCTGAACATCCCCTTGGCTGTGGATCTACCTGGGCAATAAGGTCTTTGATGTCATCCCTCAAACCTTGATAAAAGAGGGACATCCGCTTATCACGGGGCCAGTCGGCTTCCGCTACCAGCCGATTGAAATGAGTGACGTATGTCACTAATTCCTTAGACCCCTGCTTGAGGCTTAACAGTTCCCGATCCTTGCAAAGGGTGGCGGCTCGCCGGTTAAATATTTTCTCGAATTCCGCCAGGAAATCATCCCAGTCATAAAGAATGGCATGGTCTTTTTGGACTAATGGGTTTGCCCATGCCGCAGCGTCCCCTGTGAGGTACGAAATTACAAACGCCGTTCGGGACTGAACAGACCGAAAGGCTGCAGTCTTGGTCAGAAAATGGAGACGACACTGAGTAATAAAAGTGGTAAACTTTTGTGGGTCTCCAGCGTAGCGCTCAGGAGGTGCCAACGGAACTATTGCCTCCGGACTTACGTGTACCTGCACCGGAGTGGGTGGTTGGGTAGGTAAGGGCGCTGTCTGAGCCGCTAAACTGCGCACCTGTGCGGACAGGGTGGCGTAGTCCTGTCTAGACGCTGCCAGTTCACCTTGTAAGTCCTGCAGGGCTTTGGCTATTTCTTCCTTGGTTTCAATGGGGGCTGGCCACGTAGCTCGGGCACCTGAATATTACGTGGGCTTGCGCTTCTGTCACGAAGTCCAGAATCCAAGGCGCAGGAGCGACGCAGTACCAACCACCCCCACTTTGGTCGTGGAGCCCGCAAGTCAGAGCTTACACGGGTTTCCTGGACCAGAGCAGGGAAGGAGGGTTAGGGTCTCGATGATTGGATAGGTAGGGGGAATTAGGTAAACCGGATTGAGGGTGAGGTAGAGGTTATGGGTGGGAATGGGGAGTTCTACAGGGAAAGTTTGGTTGCTGCTCACTTTTGTTCTGGTGTTCTCAGCCCTTACTAGCTACTTGTACATAAGCACCAATTTGCACATAAGAACAGTTTAACTCTGCCTAACCCTAAGTCATCGGAACAGTACAGGAGTTAGCTTGCAACTTAGCTCTGGTCTTCTGTGTCCTGTCCATGAAGAGCAGTCACGTCCTTGGCACGTCTGAAGGGTTGTTTTCAAAAGGTCCAAGCTAAAAGAAATTAACAAGCATTAGAACATGCCCTCTGTTATTGTCTGCATTCACCTCATGCAGACTCACTCACACAGACACACTCTCTAATGCCCCCCTCAAGACCTGTATAGTGCTATTGCACTATGCTACGCAAGCGATCTCCTTGCAGATCCCTGCAAACATGTTCAAATGCACAAGCAATCTTCCTGCAGACCCTCGTGATCGATTTGTGCCCTAAAACTGTGGCAGGTGTCTCCGGTGCTGTGTTTTCGCCTCACGGATATGCTATGGTCTCCAAGAGGCGGAAACACCCCAAATGACTAAACGCCCGTGCACAGGTCAATGTATCCCAAAAGAATGCCGCCGGCACATTGAGCGCCGAAGTTCTAAACACTTAGCTTTTCGTAGCTGTGCAGGGGCTCTGGGGTGGCAAGCATTCGCCCCCTGCACTTCCCCCTCGATCCCTTTGGGCCCTGAGCAAAGAGGAGTACTTATCTCGTGTGGGCGAGGGGCCGGGCTGCTGCTCGGGTGGGGCTGGGCCCCTCGCGTGTAGTTTTGCTGGAGCTCCGGTCCACACGTCTTGTCGGCATGGAGTCTCAAGCGCAAGCCCCGTGCTCGGGGCTCTGCGCATGCGCAATGGGGCGGCCGCGCCCTTCCTGGTTCCTGATTGGCCCAAAACGTCCCTGGGCATGCTGGGGATTGTAGTCCTTTGGCGCCGGCTGCTGGGAAACGCAGTCTTTAGTCCCTTTCTCCTGCACATGGGGCAAAGCAGCCTTTTGTATGGTTGCATCTTTGTTTGTCTCTCCCCTCCAGTGCCCAAAACAGTACCCACAACACCCCTACGCCTAGCCTGTCCTTGTCTCTGCCTACCTGAGTCCCTGACAGACCTCTTCCACTCCACCACGGACGAAGAGCTGGACAAGAATAAAAACAGCTCACAAACGGCCAAGTCTTTATCCATCTTGATAAAGACCACGCCTAAATCGTACTCCCAGCCACAGTAGCGCTCCGACAGGGGGCGTAAGTATGGAGGGTTCTGCAGCTTCCAGGAATGGAGATCCAGGCAGCTGGACCGCTCGCCATCTTGGAACCGGAGCAAGCAAAAAAAAGAGGGTGGGGAGGAGTAAGGGCTTTTTCCAGTCCCCCCTCTTCCGCGACCGCCTCAGAGGGAAAGAAGGCATGACACGTCCCGTGGGGGGCAGGCTTGCTCTCCATGCACATTTCTGCCACCAGAATTTCGCGGACCCCTGGATCCTCTCCGTAGTATCCATCGGGTACTGCCTACCTATCCAAGCCTCTCCTCCCTAATCCCCTCCACTCTCTCAGGTTAGACAGCAACTCTTCTGGCGGAGATCCGGTCGCTCGTAGAGAGCAGGCAGTGGAGGAAGTCCCAGCCTCCGAGTGAGGCTTGGGCTTTTACTCCAGGATTTTCGCCATTCAGAAGAAGAACCAGGCGGGCCTGAGAGTTGTGCTGGACCTTTCCACCCTCAACCTCTCCTTACCCCTTCAGAAATTCAAGATGGTTACGCCAGCTCTTATAGCGTAGACATTGTGCAAGGGAGACTGGATGTGCTTCCTGGATCTGAAGGACGCATACCTTACATCCAGATTTGGCAGCCCCATCGTTCTTTCCTACGGTACAGGATCATGGGCTACCATTTTCAGTACCAAGGTCCTTCCTTTTGTCCTCAATTCGGCCCCCAGGGTCTTTACCAGGCTCATGATTATGGTGGCTGCCCGCCTCCGAACACAGGGCCTCCACATCTACCCATACCTCGATGACTGGCTCGTCAGGGCTACATCTCCTGAAACGGTTCAGCACTCTTACCATGCCCTTATGAACACACTGCACAATCTGGGTTTCTCGCTCAATCTCAAGAAGTCGCAGCTGCAGTCCACGCAGACTCTGACATTCTTGCGCCTCATCTGTGACGCATGCTCCGAGAAGGTATTTCCGTCTGAGGACAAGATCTCGCCATCAAGAGGGCCACCACCCACTTCCTCAGCAGAGAGGTGACCTCGGCATGGTGGCACCAGCATCTCCTGGGTCTCTTGGCGGCGGTCCTATTAGCCGTTCCACACACGAGATTGAGGATGAGGAGGATTCAGCTGCACTTTGCGGCGTCATGGAACCAGGAGCGGGGCTCTCAATCCGAGATGATCAGTGTTCCTCCATCTCTCCACCCGGACCTAACATGGTGGTCCAGGGACTGCAACCTATGGACGTGTAAGCCCTTTCGGGCGCCCCCCCCTGCAGGCCACCATCACCAAAGACTCCTCGCTCAAGGGCTGGGGAGCCACCATGGACAATCTCTCGGTCCACAGCACCTGGACTCGACAGGAGCAGGAATACCACATCAATTGGTTGAAGCTGAACGCCATCTGGCTAGTGCTCAGAGCATTCCTACCACTTCTCAGGGGCAAGGTTGTCCTCATCCAGACAGACAACTCGACCAGCATGTGCTACGTCAACAAGCAGGGAGGCACCAGATCCCCCTCCTCTGTGCAGACAGGCAATCCGCATGTGGGATTGGGCCCTGGAAAACTACATCTACCTCACGGCAGTCCACCACCCGGGGGAATCCAACCTGGAGGCGGACAGGCTCAGCAGGTTGGGAGGGGGCAATTATGAGTGGCAGCTAAACGACCTTGTGATTCAGGAGATCTTCAGCAGGTGGGTTCATCTCCAGGTGGAACTCTTTGCCACCTGGCACAACAAGAAGTGCCCTCAGTTCACCTCCTGGCAGGGACAGGGCCCCAGCTCCCTAGGCGGCGCATTTTGGCTTCAGTGGAACTGCATGAAGGCTTATGCCTTCCCACCCACACCGCTGATTCACAGAGTGATTTGCAAGATCAAGGAGTCTCGCCAACTCCACATCATTCTAATAGCTCCATGGTGGCTGTCCATGGTTTTCGGAGCTGCTCGGCCTCTCGGAGATGCCTCCGATTAACCTCCCGAAGGGCCCAGCACATCTTCTGGTGCAGCACGGGTTTAGGGTCATCCACCCAGCGCCTCAGAAACTAGTCCTCACAGCATGGTGCCTGAGCAGGTAATGCTGCGGCACCTCAGCCTCTCTCAGGCTAATTTGTAGATCATACAGGGTGCAAGGAGCAAAGCTACCAGGGGCCCAATATAAAAGCAAATGGACCAGGTTCTGCCACTGGGCAGACTCCAAGGAAATTGACCCCTTGGCATGTACTTCGGACGACATACTCTTCTTCTCGGCGCACCTCGCCCACTCGGGGGTCCAGGTGGACACCTGTGGTACATACCTCACAGCCATCGGGACTTACAGGAACTCAGAGGAGAGGATCTTCTCCTCCTCCAATCCTATCGTCAAGAAACATTTGACTGGGCTTGCAAGGCTCTACCCGCCCATCAAGATGCCACACCCCGTGTGGGACCATAAGGTAGTATTGGGCGCCCTGGCGCACAAACGGTTTGAACCAATGGCATCTGCAGACATCAGGCCGGTCTCTATCAAGACGGCCTTACTGGTCGGCCTCGGCTCGTAGAGTCTGCGAAATCCAGGCGCTGGTCGCCTCAGAACCATATACTACCTTTCACAGGGACAAAGTCCTGCGGACACACCCAGAATTTCTGCCCAAGGTGCCGTCTGCTTTCCACTTGAAAAACGAAATAGTCCTTTCTACGTTCTTTGCCGATCCTAAGAACGAAGCACAGCGAGCGCTGCACTGCCTGGATGTCAGGCTTGCCCTGACGTTCTACTTGGACAGGACCAAGGGCTTCCGCAAATTGGATGCCTTGTTTGTCACCTTCGGAGGCTCAAGACCAGGCTATCGGGCTTCCAAGGCCTCCATATCCTGCCCGATGTTCTCTGCCATTAAAGAAGCGTACGAGGGCCAGAACAAGCCGTTTCCCGCCAACATGCATGCCCCCTCAGTCAGGGCCAAGGCAATGGCCATCGCATTCTACTGCCATGTCCCTTGTCAAGTCATAAGCAGGGTGGTCACTTTGGCCATTCCCTCGGCTTTCTGCAAGCATTACTGTTTGGATGCTGGCTCTAGATCCGACGCTGCTTTCGGACAGGCGGTTCTCAGGAACCTATTTGCTGGGGCTGCATTCAGTTGTAATCACCCATGCAGTATGGAGGAAAGGGGACTGGACATAAGAGTAATTATTAGTTTCTCACCGTGGTGACTAACGTACTCTTAGTCCCCTTTCCTCCATACGTCCCACCAACCTCCCCCCTAATAATACTTTTGTCATTAGGCAATGTTAATTCTATTGTCGACGCGTCAATGGGGACTGAGGTGTGGCACCGGAGGGGAAGAATGTTTTTTCTGGTGAAAAAGGTTCTGTCTCCTGTCCCTTGGAAGGGACGATCATGCAATATGGAGGAAAGGGGAGTGTGGACTAAGAGTATGTTAGTCACTACGGTGATTAACTTATAATTTTCTTTGCACCTAGTTATTCATATACATTGTTGCCTCTTCATATCAGGCAGTAATAACAGTAAGTTTCTTCCTGTGGCTCTGTGCTACTGATCCAAACATATCCATGGAGCTGTGTGGGTTAAAGTAGGGGAGACAAGCTCCAACGTGTTTGTTTTATATTTTTTGCGGAGCCTTATGACTCCCTATTTTTCTTTTTTTGCAGCATTTGCCCATTTTTAAGAAGTGAAAGTATCTGATAAACCGTTACATGTAGGGCTGCCCATACTTCTCCCAAAGGCACCAGTTTAGAGGTATATCTAAGTGCCTAAACAACTTAATAGGAATCCCAATTGGTAACCGCACATTGTCTATGTTCAAAGTTTCATGAAGATTGGTCAAAGATGTGAAAAGTGTTTTTGTGATTATGTGCTTTAAAAGGATTTATGTGATAACTGCGCTGCCGAAAAAGCTGAATGTGAAAATTCTGAGCGTCATAACTGTGGCGTGCAGTGATCACATAGTTGCCTCAAACGGCCTTCGAAATGGTCACACTAATCATTTTCAGAGAGTGGACGCCCCTGATATTTGCCCGGCTTCCCTGCCCTCCTCTCTCCATGCTTTACCTCTTACATTATGTTAGGTGTCCCCTGTTTTTGGTTCTATTTCAGCTCTGCTTTTACTGAAATTAAACCGAAAAACACGTTCCCATTCTCGTGGTTTTTTTCAAAGTGTTGTACTGTAAAATGGGAGCGGGGGTCACCTCTGCTCCCTTTGTAGGGTATAGTGGGGATTCACCATTTTCAGTCATGCTGAATGCTGTGGAAACGCGCATTTTGTATAATTTTTCTTGGCACTAATGTACCGATAGCCTTTTAAATATATTGTTGCAAAACACTATGTTCTTATACTATCGTTAAAATGCATTTTCTCATGTTCAACTCCTGTTTGTTTTTTTTTTTTTTTTTTGAGCAGATGACTCTCCTCCAGCAGAGCGTGAACCCGGTGAAGTTGTGGATAGCTTGGTTGGAAAGCAAGTGGAATATGCCAAAGAGGATGGCTCAAAGAGGACTGGCATGGTCATTCATCAAGTAGAAGCCAAACCTTCTGTCTATTTCATCAAGTTTGATGATGATTTCCATATTTACGTCTACGATTTGGTGAAAACATCCTAGATGGAATCTTGAACTGCTGCCAAATGTGTGGAACTATGAGAAGTGGAAAAAGATTTGTAGATGTAAGAAAGAGACTTTTCTGCTTTCTAGCTTGAGGAAAGTATAAATGTCCCTGCGAACCCGCAATCTCTGCCAGCAAAATCTTTACAATTCTGAACATGTCGCACACAAAAACACTTAATGTGAAAGTGATATTTTGTGTCAAGGAATGTCTCTTGCTGAAGAAAGAAAGAAGCCAACATTTGGGATCTAGGAAGAAAACAGCTGTGAAACACTAATTGCAACGTGAAAGACGAAAAGAAACCGAGCAAGCACTGTAGTCCATGAAGTCAGACAATGTTTCTTGTTTATCTATTACTCCTCTTCTTGGAATTCCCCTATAAAATTGTACTTGGCAACTCTAACTCCTAACATTTCATTGTTGATAATCTGGGAGTTTGATGTTTGACCTTGATAATGGGATTCTTGGAGGGTTTGCCTGTGAAGGGGAGACATGTTTTTGCTGCCTTAAACAATTGTCTTGGATGCCAAGATTAGCCTCTTAAATTAGACCGAGTATGTCTACAAATCTCTTCTGAAGCGATTGTGGTGTTCTATTTTAGAAGCCAGTAGACAATTAAATCTCCCGAGGCTAATTTACACAATTGCTATTTCTCCACGTGAGGCCTGAGTTATGAAAAGCAGGACTGGGTGGAGTGGAGGGGTGGTGCGCTCGTGCCTTTTTGGGAGATCCTAGTCTGTTCTGCATAACTCTATACATTGCATGGATGTGGGTCACTTCATTTGAGCGTTACCTACCCATCGTTTCAGTCTGCTTTGATGGTCTAAAATTGTAATTACAGAGCAGATAATTACATGCATAACATGTCTGTAATGCAAAAGTATGTACGAGACCGTGCAAAAGCAAACACTGGGAAATGCATTGAAAATGGTTCTGTGGTGTCTCCAGTTGCTCCTGTTGGGTTCTTTTTTTACATATGGTTTAAGATCAAGAATTCATTTGCTCTGTTTGCTGTGTTCAATTGTTCAGGCTTATGTTTAATGAGCGACCTCAAGATATTCCCAGCCTTTTGTACTGTTTATGTATCACTTCTTGAGATACTCTCCAAGTGCAAACTGCTTGCTGGAGCCGACATCTGCCAGTGAACGATTGTGAAATGAATGTGAAGCAGTTTAGGGATGCAGTCATCTTAACAGATTGTGGATGTAAATAGTACCATAATACGAAGCCCGATAAGAATGTAAATAAAAGCGAGCGACGGGTGCAGACTATCTTTACAATTTTAATGTTAATGAGTAGTTATCAAGGAAGTTGTCAAATTAACTTTTTTTTAAGTATCAAGTTTGCATAAAAGGTCAGTGTAACAATTGTAGTGTCCCGTTGTTAGCATCACAGGTTTATCAACTCCTTTTCACAGGGTCTTGTGAAGCCACACAGTAATGTTAAACACAGGAACACTACTCTTGCAAACTTAAAAAAGACAGCCCATGGACTTGTGGATGCCTATCTGTCGCTCGTTTTACGTTGGAAGACTTTGTGGGTTAAGACCCTTTTCAGCCCATTATTTGCCCGACTCATATTTTGGCCTTAGGGCTTGTGCCTCGTTTTGCTATTAAATTGTATGTAATGCTCACCATATGAATACACTACCTTAATTGTTTTTCCATTGCTATTATTGCATTATGTCTAGTATTTCATCATGGTCAGCAAAGTCCAGTCTCTTTCATTTAATGGCTTCTCAATGCAGTCCTTAATCACACTACGTACCTTGTGTTTTGAACAACGTAAGCAGATTTGCAGCAGTGCTCTTTCTCATCCTGCAGATCTATATAGTGTTTCTATTGACTGAGAATCCTGAATGTGTGTCTCAAAGCTGAGCCTCGCTCCTTGAGCTCAAGTTAGTATCTATGGCACAATAATGAGTGGGTCCATTAGTTATACACAGGATATGTTGCTAATACAATGCAGTGAATTTGGCTGCCATTCGGAAGAACAGTTTTGGTTAACGTAATACAATCTTTAAAGACAAATGTGTAATGTACCATTGTTTGAGTCAATGAAGCATTGTGTTTAGCAATGTGATGCCAGCACGCATACATGTTCCTATTCATTTAAATAGAATACCTGTGTGCTTGACCCTTTGACCCTTTGTGTATCGCTGGTGCATGCTCATTTGGCCCGTAGGTGGAGAGGGGGCAGGTGATAGTTTGGGGAGCTTTTTTTTAAGCTAACCAGGCATTGTTTAAGCTTGCAAGACTACTCCTGTTCCAAATTGTTCTTTGGGCTTTTGCTTTGGGCTCATATTTCAGATCTGCATACAGTTCTTGTGTTACCCCTATAACTAAATGCTGGTTCCCTATTCCAGGGTTTGAACATTAGCTTTCCAAATTTATCATGAGACTTGTGATTGCACAAGCTACAAATCGATGTATAAAATGTATCAACCTTTCATTTACCTGCTGTAGTATTGATGTTTTTTTATGTGTGTGAATGTGTGTGTGCGCGTGCGTGTGTTAAGTCAGACTGCCATATTAAATCTTTAAAACACCAGAAAGAAAGTAAAAACGTCAATGCAGACCATCTTTTTTGCATGCATAAAGCAGTAGACCGTTCAGTGTATCAAACTAAAGTTGCATGTGAGCTGTTTTTTTCTGTTTTGTAAATTTGCTTATTGTGCCGTTCCGATGGATGTTAGGTTTACATGCACTGGTGAGGTGAGCATCGTGCCAACGGATGGTTAAATTCCAGTTGTATGTCCATATACAGCATTTGAAGGGACCATGTACATTTTTTTTAAGAAGGAGAAATAAAATACCTTGTCTCGCACTTAAAAAAAAAGTTTGTTTCTTGTTTTGAGTGCCAAACCCTTTTAAAATATTTTGTAAATCCGATGCCCCTGGTTAGTCCTGAAATGAAATTTCTTCTTCTAAAGAATGATGTCTTAAATCAATTGATATGCTCACAATTTTCTTCAAAAAATATCAGCTGCGGTATTTCAAAGAAACATACATTGAGAATATAGTAGTTTGGTTCCTTGCAAATGCTGTGCTTTTTGTATTTATATCATTCGTACAATATGGATGGTTCTTGGTATGTGTATAGTTAAAAGATCTTCGTGTTCACGTTCTAAAATTAGGCAGTTGACGATCGTTTGCATTTGGTTTCCTTTTATTTTATTTTGAGCTATGTAGACCGTTATCTGTTCTCTGCATTTAGAATTATAAACACATTCAATCTGTTACTTAATTCTGTAAGTAATTTTTATAATTATGATGTATCCCTAAAAACATTTAAAATAAATCCTTTATGTGCAATGTAAGCCGTCATAATGTGTGCTCACTAATAGAATGTTCCGTGGGAATTTGTTTCTATGTTAACATAACATAAATGTATTTGGCTTTCATAGTTTCAGACTAGGTTAAATATTTACTATGGTAAGTAAGGATTTTGGTGTAGTTAGTCAAAGAACTTCATTACCCTTTCATCTGACTAACCTTCTCACTGCTCCTTATGACATAACACAGGGAATGAGCTCTCCCTAAAGCCACCAGTTACCTGTTTTGTATCTGCCTTGAACTCAAGATGTCTGAAACCTGCCGTTTTCAGCTATTGCAATTTTATGTTTTTAAGGCGACATTTCCGCTTCTCCAAGATTTCAACATACATTCATCTGAGGAAATAATGTATTTTGCTGGTTGAATCTGCAATGTAGCAGTTGGGTTTGGAAATGGCATCTTGTTTTTGCAAAGCCTAATTGGTGAGCACGTTAGATAGCATCTTATAGCATCAATTCATTGCCCACACATTAGAATGATTTTAATTATTGTTTTCATCATCCAGTTCAGCAACAAATGAATATTGCAGAGCTGATATCAAGAAAACGTACTAGAGGGGAAAAACCTCATTTGAAATATAAATTGCTTCGGGAAAGTTTTATTCAATATTTGAATATTAAGGACTTATTCGAGAGACATAAAAAATCCACTCTGATCGCCATCACTGGAACAGTCCTCTAGAGCAGACCTTACAAGATGGAGTACATTTTTTTTTCCAGTTTTGTTTTAAGTGCACCCTAAATTGTGCGGCAATTGCTATAGATAATATACTGCATACGTTTTGTTTGTGTGCAGCAAAACATTTTGTGGATAAAACATACGTTCTGCAAGCTGTGTGTACCATGGGATTACAACAATACTCATGCCAAGCTTCCATTTGCCAGAAACTCATCTACTTTTCCGGGAGGTTGAATACCAATTGGGATTAAGGGGCTTCATTTGGAAAGGATCTACCAAAGAGCAGTGTTTTTGTTTTACTTAATCAGAATTACTCCTACGTCCTGTCCCTTTCCTCCATACTTGTGGGACATTCTGTCCTTCGGGACGGTTACTTTTGTTGAAAAGCATGAAAAATAAATTCCGTCTTTATTTTCAAAATGGCGGCCCAATCCCCGCGGACCACGACAGCCATTCTGACTAGCTCTCTTACACCAATGTTCACTAGGGCTGGTGCTGTGGGCCTCCTTTTGGGGCAGCCTTTTAACACTTTGTGGAGAGTAAGAACCTGTTCCGCCCTCCAATGGATTGGCATGCTCGGAAACTGCTGTGGCATACAGTCTCGCTCCCTCCTGCGTCCGCACCTTTGATCTATGTGGATCCAATTGTGGGGGTCCATCCTGGTAACCATCCTCCTTGTGGTCATGGGTGTATGCCCCTTCGGAGCGGCCTCTACCCACTCCAGCGCATAGACCTTTGTCTGAGGATGTGCTTTTTGGCAAATTTAAGACACTTATGCATTCTGATCTCCACCTCTTCCTGTGGGCCCTCCTCCCCCACTGCCTCCTCTGCCTCCGCTTTCCCTGGTAGAAAAAACTTTGGGTGCTCTGCCAAACACTACTTTAGGGCCTGAGGCACCACGTGCAACGGATCAGTCCTGGATGAGGACCAGGTGGACCAGGACAGCGATGAACCACCCCGCTGTACTACAGCCTTTCACGACTGTGTGATGGATATGATGGCGCTGCTAGACAACCTAGTACCCGAGGCCCCACCTCCACAGGAAGAGCGGCTTTCTGAAGCCTTCACCCTGTCGACACAGGGGTGCACTGGCCTGTTGCTCCGGAAGGTCGTCTTGGCTGAGGCCTGTAAGGTCTGGGAAAAACCTAATTCTGGGTAACATCTGAACAAGAAGATTGATGCTCGCCAAAAGCTTCATGCTTCTAAGGACCTACCTTTGTCCAACAACCCCCCCTCACCCCCGGCTCCCGTCGTCGACTGTGGTGGCAGCAGCTATGCTCCAGTCCAAGCCATCCTCTACTGCAGCATCCCAGATCCTTGCAAAGGAGGACAAGCTTCTTGACACCATTGGGGGGAAAAGGTATACTCCTATGTCCCGTCCCCTTTCCTCCATACTTTTGGGACATTACGTCCAGTGGGACTGGACCGGAGCCCTTTCGTAAATAAAAAAAAAAGCATCAATTTGAAAAATGTGCCCTTCTTCTCTTTTTACACGGGGTACTGCACGCGGCCGTAACCCAGCCCTCCTTAGCTCCGCCCTGCGCATCGCCCTTCAGTCTATTTCTCTGCGCAGTCAGGGCTGGATGCACTTGCATCACCGGAAAGACCTTTTTCTTTCCCAGTGTCGTCCTCTCCTGCTCCGGTTCTGCGGTCGCTTAGTCCTCCGTCTATGCCAGATCATTTGGGATTTGACACTTGTTTCTCTTGCAAACGTCGCTTCGTTAGGGCGGATCCCCATCCTCTCTGTTGGAGAGTCTGCGACCGGATCACCGGTGGGACTCGTGTTTCTACTGCTATTCCCTTTCGGTCCGGACACGTCAACGTTGTCTTTGTCGGTGGGAGGAGATCTTCCAGAGAGTTCCTCCATCGCATTTTCAACTCTTCGATGGAAAGAAGAGATGCCCGGTAAGTTCCTTACTTTTCAGGGCACCCCGGCCGGGGAGACTCCTTCCCGGAGTCCTCCAGGTCCGGGAGGGGCTTCAAAAGCTCTGCTACTGGGTTTCTCCTGAGGTGCCTAATAGGCGTACCAGGGTTTTCTCAGAGCATTCCCGCGAGGAGCCTGCCGATACCGGATCACGATCCGAGGTTCACCAATCAGGTGCCAGCCTACTCGTGCTGAGGCGTTGGGTACTGGAGTTCGCTCCGAGGTCTCCTTGTTTGGAGCTTCCCACACAGACACCGGGGTGCGCCCTGAAGCCTCCGCTGCGGTTTTCTGTACCGATCCACAGTTCGAGTCCCCTCTCTAGGGAGCTATAAAGACGGGATTCTGTTCAGAGGTTCCTATTATAGGGGCTAAGGTGTGTACCAACAGAACTGAAAGACCTGTTAAGGTTTTGTCTGTGAGGTGGATTCCTCAGCTTTCCCGCACTCGCAGTGTTACCGGTTCTGTTGAGGGGGCACAGGGAGAGGTCCCCGACCGTTTCTTCTCTGTTACCAGCTTGGCCGAGGTTCCTCTCTTGGAGGCTAACTCAAAGGGTCACGACAGGATGTCCCGTAAACATCCCAGGCCCCATAGTACCGGCTCGGCCGAGGATCCTTGTATCAAGGCTAAAGTGTCGATCAAGTCCCCTGACCAGTCTGTGGAGATACCTGCCTCATCCACACATATGACGCAGTTCTCCTCAGATGTTAACAAAATGGCGGGTCTTCCCGCGTGGTCTACGTCGGCCATTTTGGATTCTTCCCCTTACACCAACGCTATCGACAGCGGGTGCTAGGAACCTTCTTTTCGTTTCCACAGGTCCGTGCAAACCCGTTCCGCCCTTCTTATGACTGGCATGCTCTGATGCCACTACCGCATACGGTCTCTCTTCCTGGCAGCCTCTTCGTCAGAGGATGCCTTTTTCGGGAAGTTTTAGAGACTTATGCACTCTGACCCCATAAGGCAGTACTTTAAGGGCCTTTCTTGTAGCTGTTGTCACCAAGGTTTTCCGCTGAGGCGCCCTAAGGGCCTAACGGGCGTACCAGAGATTCCTCTGAGGGTTCTGACAGACCTGCAAGTACCGGACTTTGTTCCGAGGTTCACCATCACGGTGCTAATGTTAAGCCCAGTTCGGCTGGGTGCTGGGATACCAGGGTTCACCCTGAGGTCGCCGTTTCTGGAGCTTTACCCGCTGTAACCAGGTTAAAACCTGAGGTTCCTCTTGTAGAGGCTAATATCTGTACCGAGTCCCGACTCAAGGCCCCTTTTAAGGGATCTTTACGTACCAGGTTGAAACCTGGGGTTCCTCTTGTGGAGGCTAAAGTCTATATCGACAGATATGAGAGGCCTTCTCTAGGGTCTTGTCAGTGAGGTATTGTCCTCAACCATCCCACGCTCAGGGTCGTGGTGGTACCGGTTCTGTCGAGGGGATAAAGAGGGGGGTCACGGACCGCATTCCCTCTGGTACAGGCTTGTCCGAGGTTCCTCCGTTGGAGGCTAATTTTGAGACTGGTTTAAAGATGGCAACTAAACATCTGAGACCATCCAGTACCGGCTCTGCCGAGGATCCTTGTAAGGCTAAAGTGTTACTTAAGCCCCCTGACTCTCCTGAGGAGGCAATTGCCTCAGCTAGGCATGTGACGCAGTTCTCTTGAGGTGTCTACAAAATGACAGGCCAACCTGTGTGGCCTACGGTGGCCTTTTTGGATAACTCCCTTACACCGACGTTTGCAGCGTCTGGTGCTGGGAGCATTCCTTTTGGCAATAGTAACCCGTTCCGCCCTTCTTTGACCGGCATGCATGGGCTCCGCCTCATACTGTCTCGCTCCCTCCTGCTTTTTCTCCACTGATCTATGTGGACCCGGCCGGTGGTCGACCCTCCTGGCAACCATCCTCCTCGTGTTCGGGGGGTAGGTCCCACCCCTGCCCTGGCTGCTCCAATGTGGCTTTTCCTTTTAAAACCTGAGGCGGTAGGCGTGGGGGGTCCAGTCTTCTATTCCCGCCTCGTTGTGATGAGCCTTAAGTGGAGCAGGACGGCGATGAGCAGCCCTACTCGGTGAGAGCATTCCTTGACCGGGAGGGGCTTGTGTAGCTCCCTTACCAGGGATTCCACTGAGGTGCCCCAAGGGCCTAATAAGCGCACCAAAGTGTTATCTGAGGGTCCCTCAGAGAACCTGCCAAAACCAGACATGGTTCCGAGGTTCACCATTTGAGTGCTAAGGTTCAGCTCAGTTCGTCTTTGGCTCTGGATACTGGGGTTCGCCCTGAGGTCTCCATTTCTGGAGCTTTCCACACTGATACCCGGGTACGCCCTGAGGTCTCAGTTTCTGGTGCTTGTCACACCGAGCCATGGCTCGAGGCCCCTCTTGAGGGAGCTATATGTCCTGGGTTAAAACCCAAGGTTCTTCTAACAACAGTACCAAAGGAGTCGAGCGGTCCTCTAAGGGTCCTGTCAGTAGGGTACATTCCTCAACCGTTACACGCTCGGGTTGTGGTGGTACCGAGTCTGTTGAGGGGGCAAAGAGGTTGATCAGCAACAGGCCTTCCAGTACCAGCTCTGCCTAGGTTCCTTCATTGGAGGCTAATTCTGGGTCAGTTCCTAGGATGTCCACAAAACATCCTAGACTCCCCCCTGACTCCCCTGAGCGGACAGTTGCCTCATTTTCTCCTATGACGCAGTTCTCTTCAGGTGTTGACTAAATGGGGGACCAACCCCCTTGTCCACTGCAGCCATTTTGGATACCTCCCTTACACCAACTTTCATGACTGGTACTGGGAGCGTTCCTTTTGAGGCTGAGCAGTTTTTCCACACTATGTGGACAACAAAGACCCGTTTGTCGGTACTGGCTACAGCTTCAGCTAAGGCCCCTTGTACACAGAGGTCAGGGTCCCAGACTCGATCCTTCTCTGGGATCAGGGGGTTTCAGGGACGCCATGTGCGCTGATCTGAAACTCGTGTTGGTAGCCTCACCTTAAGCGGCGGCAAGGTGATTGGTTTTTCTCTCGGCCATCAGCCTCCTTTACAGGGACAGGTAATCTCCCTGACGACAAATCGCCAAATGATATTTGTTGTCGGTCACACTACACTTCGGTGGGGGGACAAATCTCGTCTCATCTGGAGGCGCGGCACACCATCACCAAAGACTGGTGGGGGTTGTCCATCGTTTAGGCAGGTTTTCGCTTGCCCTTTCCTCCTACCTCACCCTTCAAACCTCTCTTCCAACAGATCGGGATGCCCTCCCTCAGAGCAGAGGTACAGAAACATCTATACCTCAGAGCGGGGGAACCTGTTCCCCTCATAGAGCAAGGGAGGGGCTAGTACTGTTGTCCTTCCATATTGCTCAACTAGCCTGTGCACTTTCTTCGATCTTTCAAAGAGAGAAATTCAAGTTGATCACGCCCTCCCAAATAAAGTTCTCTCTTCGGAAGGGCAATTGGCTCAGTGTGGTGGTCTTCCAGGATGCGTAAATGCACATTCTGACTGGAGCCCGCATATGAAATATCTGCGGTTCTCTGTGAGAGAAAAACACTTCAGTTTCGGGTACTCCTTTTGGTCTGAGCTCAGTGAGATGCACCAGAAACTCCTCTGAGGGGCCCTGCAACGGTCTCCCAATACCAGATCTTCTTCCACGGTTCCCCATTTGGGGCTAGAGCTGACCCCAGTTCTGCTGTGGCTTTTGATGCCAGGGTTCGCCCTAAGGCTTCTCCATCTGGAGCTAGCTGTACCGAGTCTTGGCTCGAGGCCCCTCTCGAGGTGGCTATAAGACCAGGGTTAAACCTGAGGTTCTCCTGCTTGGGGCTAAATCGGTCACCAACAGAATTGAGAGTCCCTCATCGGGGGCCGTGGCTGTAAGGTATAGCGCTAAGCCTTTACGCGCGCGCAGCCGTGGTGATACCAGTTCTGTTGAGGGGGCGAAAGAAGGCGGTCACGTACCACAGACCTTCCAGTACCGGCTCTGCTGAGGATCCTCCACTAGAGGCTAATTCTGGGGAAGCCCCTGACGTATTGAGTAAACACCCTAGATCTGCCAGTACCGGCTCTGCCGAGGTTACTTGTTTGAAGGCTAGGATGGCACGCAAGGCTCCTGACTCCACTGGGGAGACTATTGCTTTGCTTGCTTCTATGACGCAGTTCGCCCCTGGTGTGTGATATGGTGTCCCAAACTGCGGGCCATGGCGCCTTTTTGAATACCTCCCTTAAAGCGAGGTTTTACATAAACAAGCAGGGCAACACATTCTCCTCTCCTTGTGGATCTAGTCATACAAATTTGGGCTGGGCCACCCAGTATATTGTTTGGCTCCAGGCTCCACACATCCCGGGTCACCTCAATGTGACCACAGATTCATTCAGTCGCCAGTCTGCATCGGTTACGAGTGTGAGATGAACAGCAATTTCATCTCCAACTTTTTCCAGCAATGGGGCATGCTAGAGGTGGTCCTCTTTGCAGCTTGTGGGTCAACATGAAAGCTTATGCTTTCCCCTCATTGCCTCCCATCTATTGGTCGGCTATGTGGGCTTTCCCACCAGCTTTTGGTGAGCATTACTGCTTAGACCGTGGCTCCAGAGCTGATGCTCAATTCAGCCAGGCTGTTCTTAAAAACCTTTTTCAGTAAGTAGGTTCCATCCACCCGTATTTCCTGTGAGGAGTGCTTGGTAATCTCCCAAAAGTATGGCGGAAAGGGGACGGGACGTAGGAGTATAACAAAGTTACTCACCGTAGTGACTGTCTTACTCCTAGTCCATAGTCCCCTTTCCTCCATATGCCCGCCCGCCGTCCCCTCTAATAAGTATCCTCTATTATTTCTTCAAGGTCTCAGACCTGGCTATAGAAAAGGACTGAAGGGTGATGTGTGGGGCAGAGCTAAGGAGGGCTCGGTTATGGCCGTGTGCGGTGCCCCATGTCCAAAGAGAAGGACACATTTTTCAATTTGATGCTTATTTTTTTACAAAAGTGCTCCAGTCCCGTCCCACTGCACGGAATGTCCCAAAAGTATGGAGGAAAGGGGACTATGGACTTGGGAGTAAGATGGCCACTACGGTGAGTAACTTTATTTTCCAATTCGGCTCTTCAACTGCATCAGGCTAACACTGAGCTTATCCTAGCAGCTGCCAATGTCAAACTGTGGAAGGAGCTAGCCAAGTTCCAGGACTGTATTCCTGCTGATAGGCTCAAGGACTTCAAAGGCGCCTTGTCGGATGCCAGAATTCTGGTGCAGGATCTACGTGAGGCTGCGGCCCATCACGTAGACACTTTATGGTTGGGGTAGATTTCTCCTGCCAAGCGTGACTGCACGCTACGAAGTTCTCGAAGGAAGTTGAGGACAAGGTGCTTGATCGCCCCTTCGAGGGTAAAGAACGGTCTACTATTCCACGGATGAGGAACTAACAAAGACCAAGGCAAGCACTCAAACTGCCAAGTCATTCACGGTCCTTGCAAAAACTTCTGCAAAGGCTCCTTACACTCAGAGGTTGGGGTCCCAAACGAGGTCCTTTTCTGTGTTCCGAGGTTTTCAAGACCACTGTGTGCGCCGAACAGATGCTCCAGCTGGTGTGCCTCGCCATAAACCGCAACGGAAAGGTGGCCGGTTTTTCTCTCGGCCAACAGCCTCCTTGCCTGGAATGGGTGGTCTCCCCGCCAATACAACATCTAACTGGTATTTTCCATCGGTCACACAAGACTCCAGTTGGTGGACGAATTTCATCTCATCTGTAGGCGTGTCAGATCATTTCCGAAGACCGATGGGTTTTGGCAATAGCTAGGGCGAGCTTCCGCTTGCCCATACCCCACCCTTCAATCCTCCCTTCCAGCAGACTGGGTCGCCCTCCCTCAGAGCTGATGTACAGAAACTTCTAGACCTCAGAGCAGTGGAACCTTCCCAAGTTAAATCTCTTTCTCCTCCAAGAGAAATTCAATATAATTGCACCCTGCCAGATAAAGTCCTCTCTCTGGAAGGGCGATTGGCTCTGCATGGAAGACCTTCTGGAAGCATACATGCACATTCTGATTTGGAGCCCACATCGAAAATATTTGCGGTTCTCCATGGGAACAGAACACTTCCAGTATCTTGTGCTCCCGTTTGGTCTCAGCTCAGCACATTCCTCAGGCGATAGGGGATCCATCTATATCCATACTTGGATGATTGACTCCTGCACAGTCCTTGCCCACAGTCGGCTACGACCAGTCTTCAGTCACTCCTTCAGCTGATGTTCCAGCTTGGTCTGTCAGTGAACTGGCGGAAATCGTCCATGACAGTCTCTCAAGACCTGATCTTTCTGGGTTTCCGTTGGGATACCGTCAGTACCAGAGTGGTGTTAATGGAGGACAGGATTGCAGACTTGTCGACCACATGCCAACTCTTCCTCCAGTCCTCTCACATGATGGCTTGGTGGTTCCAGAGACTGCTGGGCCTCATGGCTGCTTGCATGTTAGCACTACCTCTTACGCGCCTGACGATGAGATGCTCTCAGCTTGCTCTTTGGGGCAGCTGGTCCCAGGCTACGGAACAGGATTCCAAGATGATTCCAGTCCCTTCCTGCATGACGGCGGATCTTCAATGGTGGGGAACGTTCAGTGGGGACCTCCTTCCAGGAGCCTTGCCCACAAGTAACAGTTACCACAGACTCCTCCCTTCTGGGGTGTGGAGTGACACTGTGTCACCTCGAGGTGTACGATTTGTGGACGCCTCAAGACAGGCGGTTCCGTATCAAGGAAAGATTTTTTAGGAGGACGAGGAAAAAGACAAGGAGAGGAAGGAAAAAGAGGACAAGGGATGAAAACACGACTGCAAACGAATCGAAATTAGTAGTTAACCTTTCAACTAGAAATCTAACAACTAAAGAAGTGAGAACACGTAAAAAAGGTCTGAAGTTTGTGCCAACTTATAGTAACAACATGTTCAATTCGAACATAGAACTGTACAAACTGGTTCGTAAACTTAAATTGAAAACATACTTTGCGGAAACAGCTAATACCACGGACACTCAATGCCAAGAAGAAAGTGAATACATTGAATTTAAACCGAAGGGTACATTTAGCCCACCAGTGCACGTACCAGCTATTGATATTTTACACAACATGGTATTAAATGATATCAAGAAAATACAATTTCACCAGCCCAAAAGAAGGAACTTAAATCGAGGAGAATTGTTGATTATTAAAAATCTCTTCACAGATGACTTGATAACAATCAGACCAGCCGACAAAGGAGGCGCGATAGTCATACAAGACACCATACAATATGATTTTGAATGTTTAAGACAATTATCAGATGCCGAAACATACCAAGTATTACCGCAAGATCCAACTAAGGACATCAAAATTGAACTCAACGGCAAATTAGAAACTGCATTAGAGAACAACTGGATTAACAACAAAACAAAATCTTATCTGTGGACTAAATATCCCAAGGTGCCACATTTATATATTTTGCCAAAAATTCATAAACAACTCACAAATCCCCCTGGAAGACCGATAGTGGCCGCCACTGAAAGCATTTTATAACCTCTAGGTACATATATCGACTATTTTCTTCAGCCGATTATTCAACAGACCTACGTATGTCAAAGACACTACTCATTTTTTACAAATCCTGGAAGGAATTGAGCTCACAACAGAAGATGTTCTATTTACCATAGACGTGTAGCTAGCCTCTACACAAGTATTCCACACAACTTAGGACAACGAGCAGTTGAGAAACTACTATTTGATGCAGGACCAATAGGAGCTAGCAAAGAGTTTTTGTTGATCTTATTAAGATTCATCTTAGAAAATTCTTGTTTGAGATACAAAGAAACGTATTACAAACAATTAACTGGAACCGCGATGGGAGCCACTATGGCACCGTCGTATGCAAACACGTTCATGTACGATTTCGAAACGAGACACATCATTAATCACCCACAATGGAGCAGACACCTGAAAAAGTGGAACCGGTATATCGACGATGTACTTGGGATTTGGTCAGGCAACAAAGAAGAACTCAACACTTAATTACTATATCTAAACAACATTGACAACAGAATACAATTCACCATGGAAATAGGCAACCCAAATATCCATTATTTGGATGTCCAAACTGTGATCGATGGCTCCAGAATTCTAATTGTATTCAAAACCTACTGACAGAAATAAACTCTTGCACAGAATGAGCTTTCACCCACCCAACATCCTTTGCAACTTACCATTTGGCCAAATGTTGCATATCAAAATAATTGTAAGCGATCCAACAGAATGCAATCTTGAATTGGACAAACTGCACATGAAACTCAAACAAAGGGGATACCCTGATGATGATCTTGTTAACCGCAAGGACCAAAACAGATATGCAAGATCGTACACAATTGTTGTCTAAAAAACCTGAACGTAAGAGCCCTGAATTGGTCTTTGTTACAAAGTGCTCAATTCAGAGCCGAAAAATCAAAGACATTGTACTCAAAAGAAGGAGTATATTACAGAACGATCAAAGGACATGTGATTGTTTATGCAACCACCCGTGTTTGCATACCAAAAAAGCAAAAATTTACGAAACTTATTGGTCGACACACACAGTAAGAAATCCAAATTGAAAACTGCTGATAAGCATCCTGGAACATATCCTTGCATGAGTTTTGGCAATTGCAATAACATTATTAAAGCACCTCACATATCGCATCCAAGAACAGGAGAACAAATTCCACTTAAACATCATGCAACCTGTTTGTCAGAAAACGTCATCTATGCAATCAAATGTCCATGTGCCAAATATTATGTCGGCGAGACCGCACGGAAAATACGAATACGCATTAATGAACATAAATCCTGCATTCGTATAAACAACCAAACATCAGCAGTGGCAAGACACTTTGTTCTTAATGGACACACAGTAGCACAATTGAGATTTGTAGTATTAGAAGTGATTCCTACCAAAGGACAGAGCATGAATATGAAAAAAACTGAGAGCACAGAAAGAAGCACTATGGATCGAGAAGCTACGGTCTCTGGCACCAGGAGGGATGAATGAGGAGTTCGCTTTAAGTTGTTTCTTATGAAGGAATCTCAGAATTAGTGTTTAGTTTCTACGTTATATGTTTATTAGTACTAAGTTGTCGATTCAAGATTTGTTTTTTTAAGCCTTTACTAGTTAGCACTGATATTAATCCTTTATTGTTTTACTGATGTATCTTTCTCCAACATTTCAAGTATTGAATTTTACATTTTATTTTTGTCTTACATTTCTTTAGTTATCATATATTTCGTTAGTACCAATTTTCTGTGTCTTTTTCTAATTTCGATTTTTCATATTTCAATTTCTTCAATACTTCGCCTTTATTTTTGCTTTCAACATATTCAGGTTCACGTTTTCAGGTTGTTTATTCAGCGATCGCTCGCCTTCAGATTCATTAGATTAACAATACTCATTACGTACACCATCCTAAGATGGCCGCTTTGTTTACTATACACACAAATACAGTGCAGACTCAACCACCTTAGCATTTCCTTGATTTCCATGGCAACCCCCGTGACTAAGTCTTTTTCATTATGCACACAAAGGTTTGCAGAGTTCAGCTGGCGCTCGAAGTTTCATGACTAAGCTCATTCCGTTCTCCACGCGAGTGGCTGCAGGAACCAGCCGCTGTTCAGCGCAGCGTGATACTAATTAGGTAAGACACGAAGCAGACACGACGCAGGCTATCCGCCATTCAACTCACCGACATTTACTGACAGCCGACCTTCTATTTCACAGACTTGCGAGCGTACTTAATTGACACGATCGTCTGCGTTCAAAGAAGCATTTATTTTCTCATAAACACGCGAGCAGCAGGTCAGTCACCTGCTTTCATATCATTACTTTCATTTATCAGTAGAAACATTCATACAAGTCTTTCTAGATATAGACACATTTTTAAGTTTGTTTCAATTTTCTATTTTGTTCGTGTTTTCACAAACTGATGAATCGTTTGATGTTGATGAACTACCCAAACATTACCTTCAATGTCGCCCAATTGGTAACGTACCTTTCTCAATGTTACATACATGTACATGGATGATTTCCTTCACTGCATTTATTGAATGTTCTTTTTCTTGAATATGAAAACTGTTTTATTATTTGCCAACTGTTGATAACATATCGACCATGTATATAGATTTGACCACAAGGCAAGTTCACAGGCCCTGAGGAAGGGTTTGTAACCCGAAATGCATAGGCCTTCAATGTGACATTCTCAGCCTTTAAACCATTATACCCACAGAGGGTTCAAAGCTTATGAAACTAATAACCAAAGAATAAAGAAATATTTAATTTATGATTACAGCAGACTCCCTCTGCCACCAATCGGCAGTGAGTTATGAGTGGGAGATGAGCAGCGATGTCCTCAGCAATGTTTTTCAGCAATGGGGCACCCCAGAGGTGGAGTTCCTTGCGAAATCATCAAACGGGATACTTCCTCTTTATGCGTCCAGGGATGGGCTCGGAGTGTCTACCTTGGGGGACGCCCTCGAGATCCCGTGGGACAACATGAAAGCTTATGCCTTCCCTCCATTACCACAGATTCATCTGTCACTCTGTAAACTCAGGAGCGCATCGAACTGCCCTCTCCTCTTCATGGCTCTTTGCTGGCCACCTAGGTTCTGGTTTTTGGAACTGCAGCACCTGTCGGTACTCTCCCTGATCAGGTAGCACCCCACCCACAATTGTTCAGCTTGGCGGCCTGGTGCCTGAGTTCCGATCTTTAGTGCAGTTCAATCTGTCTGAAGACAACGTGCGCATAATCCAAGCAGCCAGGAAGCCTTCTAAAAGGGCTCAATACAGGAGCAAATGGCTCTGTTTTTGCCATTGGGATTTAGCCAAAGAGCTTGATCCCAGGCATGCTTCAATTGACACTGTTCTGTCCTTTGTATCTGACTTGGCAGCTTCTGGCATACATGTCCTGTCATGCAGGATTTATTTGTCCGCCATTTTGGCCCAACTGTCTGCAGACAGCTGTTCCTTTTCATTAGCTAATCCAGTCATCAAGAGACACTTTACTGGTCTCCTCCATCTTTTTCCACAAGTTCGGGCCCCCCATTCCAAATGGGATCTGAATGTGGTCCTCACTGCATTATGTCAGAAACCCTTTGAACCCATGGCTACTACTGAACTGAAGTACCTATCCTGAAAGGCTGATTTTTTATTGCACTAGCATCCATTTAAACCAGTCTATATCTCTACCGGTCGTCTTCCCGAACCCAGTCTCTGATGCTGAAAGGGTTCTGCACAACTAGACGTCAGACAGGCTCTGAAATTCTACCTCGACAGGACTAGCGAACTCAGAAGCTCCTCACAACACTTCGGTGACCCTAAAGGGAAACCAGCTTCAAAAGCATCCATCTCCTGCTGGATTGCCTTGTGTATTTCAGAGGCCTATAAGATCCAAGGCCTTCATCCACCAAAGGCATCCATGTACGTTTAGTCTGTGGCAAAGCGGCTGCTGTTGCCTTCCAAAAGTATGTTCCTTGGGAGTCCATGGCCAAGGCGGCTACGTGGCCTCCCCATTGTCTTTCTGCAAGTATTACTGCTTAGACCTGAGCTCCAGGGCTGATGCCCAATTTGGCCAGGCTGTCCTCAAAAATGTATTTCAGTGAAGGGATTTTTCATCCACCCGTACTACCTCTGGTTGTGCTTGGGAATCTCCCACAGGTATGGAAGAAAGGGGATGGGACTTAGGAGGATGACAAAGTTATTCACTGTAGTGACTACCTTACTCCTAGTCCATTGTCCCCCTTCCTCCATAAGCCCGCCCGGCGTCCCCTCTAATAAGTATCCTCTGTTATCGCTTAAATGGTCTCAGACCTGGCGATAGAAAAGGACTGAAGGGTGATGCGTGGGGCGGAGCTCAGGAAGGCGGATTACGGTCACGTGCGGTGACCCCACTTAAAAATAAAAGGAAGACAAAATAAAATGCTTGATGCTTTTTAACAAGTGCGTTTTTAAAAAGTGCTCCGGTCCCGTCCCAAAGGACGGAATGTCCCATAAATATGGAGGAAAAGTGACTCTGGACTAGGAGTAAGGTAGTCACTACGTTAAGCAACTTTGTCAAATTTACTGTAGCAAGGAAATCAGCCCATTGAAAAGTGTGGTATGTGCGGTTCATAGTATGAAAATGGATTACAGAACCCAGATGTGATGGGGTGAGGGACGACGTACATCTAAACAACCCCCTGTGGAGTTTTTTTGAGATTACGTGTGTGTGTGTGTGTGTGTGTATGTATACATATATATATTTCTGAGGTTTGTGGAATCTACTCAGATCCCATGCTGTGCATAGGCCGACATCTAGTGGAAGCTGCAGAGTATTACAGTTGTTTTCAAAATTTCGAAAAAGCACTTTGACAGGGCGTGCCAGTTATATTATCCCTAGTGTGATTTCCACTGTACCCATGGTCCTCCACGCGTCTAGGTCCCTCAGATTGTTTTTTTTCCGCCATCGTAGAGGGACGCTATTTCGCAAAGTTCTCCTTTCGGCATGCCGCCATTGATTTATACAAATTAGAGATAGTTTATCTTCCTATTCTTTATATTATACATCACCGCCTATCGAGAACATCCGACAGCGGTGAAGATACAACCGTCGAAGACTCCCATCAACTGATCCGTCTGGCCTTGGAAGGCCGCTTTGGGCTTTTGCCCACACAGTAGGGAGAGAAGGGGGAGGACATTTCAGAATGTATTTACCCCTTTTTCGTATATTCTCGCCTAGTTGCTGCGTTTTTCCATTATGGATAGAACCGCTTTCAAATTGTGCTCCAAGTACAACAAAAAATTCCATTGGGTCGACAAGCACCTGGTGTGCAACCTTGGTCTCCCTCGGGATCACGTTGAAGGTACCGGTCGAGCCCAAGACATTAAAGGTCCGTTAAACCAAGCGCTGGGCCCACCACGCCATGCAGGTTGAGGCCATCATGGATGTCGAGGGGACTTGCAGCAATGCCATGGTATCCAAAGGCGATGGAGATACTTCAGTTTCCCAAGCGCAGACCCCTGACCCCATCAGACAGGGCGGCGATCCTGTTACGGGGAAGACACCCGGCGGCAGTGGCGCTCTCACAACCCCTTCCACTAAGCACACAACCTGCAGCCGAGACTCGACACATATGTCAAACAAAGGCCCACACACAACGTCTAGGGAGAAGTCTGTAGAATCACTGTCCTCTGGGCACTCGAGGGCCCAATTGCCACATGAGAGGCCCCGACTGTCGCAAGGCAAAACAGACGTTGTGACTAAATCCATTCCAGTCATTCCTCAGATCAGGGTTTTCCATTGGACCCTATGTCCATTCCTAGCTCTGCCCAATGGACATGCGAGAATATTGATAAGGTCATGAGAAGGATGACGTTCATGGCAATTTCTTTTTGATAAAGTACCCTAATTACTTCCAGTGTCTTCAGTCCACCCCACCCACAACAGCGCCCTATAGTTCTCAGGTCCCTGCATCGGCCACTGCTTCTCAACCCCCTTCATAGAGGTCTTGCCCGATACCCTTACTATTCCATCGCAGCAAGACCCCCCCCAGTCATTGACCTGTATTACTCGGACACTGACACCGAGGACCTCTATGTAACCCAAGAGGCTGCAGATCCTTACTCTGGGGATGATGATGAACGGTCAGACATGTATATCATGGACTCTCCCGTCAACCAGAACCCCCCTGGGGTGGATTCACCTATAGATAACCAACCACTTCTAAACGACATGCTCATCAAGGCAGCCGAGCACTTCTAGATAAAAACACAGGAAACTCAACAAGACAAGGGGCCTCATTAAGAGGTGGGTGGTAAGGGATTACCGGTAAGGTCACCGGTACTGGTAATCCCTTACCGCCCTATTACGAGTTCCCTTTGCGGGTCCTCCCTTAACGCCTGGTTCTACCAGGCGTTAAGGACGGGACCCGCAAAGGGACTTTGGTGCTAATAACGGTACCGCAATTTGCGGGACCATTATTAGCACCTTCCCCATTCCCATTGAGCCCTATGGGGGCTCAAATGGGAATGGGGAAGGGCCCTGGTGAATGGGGAATTACCGCCCCCGCCAACCTTGGAATGGGGCGGTAATAGCTCCATTCACCAGGGCGGAGTCGGTAAGTATTTGGAGGCAGTACCTCCATACTCCTAATGAGGCCCAAGGACTTTGTTGATGACATTTTGGGGGATAAGAAGGTTGTCACTCAAGAAGTCTATTCAGTGAAAGATACAACCCTCGCTAGAAATGCCTAACCAGACACGGGCAGTTAATCCCCGCATCGAGAAGCTCTTCCGACCTGCTCCATCAGATCTCTCTATATCCGGGGACAGCTCAAACCTGACTCTCTTGTAGTTACAACAACAAGGAAGAGAGCGGGTAAACCTCTAGCATCTTCTGAAGCACCTCCGGACAAGGAGAGCAAAAAGCTGTACACAATGGGGAGGAAATTGGCCTCTTCGGCTGCCTTTCAGGTGAGAATAGCCAATAACACCACTCTTCTGGCGAGTTTTAACTGACATAAATAGGATGAAGTATCAGCTTTGTTATCATTAGCCACTAGAACCCTTAAGACACAATTGGCCCTTGTGGCTGCAGAAGGCAAAGCAGTTTCAAGCTGCATGTTAAAGAGTAATCGCGACAACGCGGGCACAATTATTGCAGAGAGAACAATTATTAAGCGTCATGCTTGGTTACGCCAATCCAGCTTCAAGCAAGAGACACAAGCCACACTTCTTAATATGCCTATTGAGCCCAATGTACTTTTTGGAAAGGCTGTTGAAGATGCTTTGAAAACTGCTGAAGAAGAATATGATACATTAATGTCGTTGGGCCAGCTAACTAATAAACCCACTGGCCAGAGAGGTAATAGTCATTTTTGTCGCTCACATGGACAAAATCCACAGAGGGGTTCAGGCTACAATCAGAATCAGGGAGCATCCTGGGGTAACAATCAAGGCCAGGCCTCACAAGGTTATCAAAGGGGGCAGCGCAGATCCCGTGCCCGGGGGAGGTCCTCCTCGTCTAAAGGTGGTACCACACCTCCAAAACAGTGACTACCTGCTTCAGGTGCCCAGTCATGTCTCTCCAGTAGGAGGGCGTATTTCAAACTTCACTCGAGCCTGGGAAGAAATCACATCAGACAAATGGGTGCTATCCACAGTGGCGGTTGGTTATTGTATGGAGCTCAGCTAGCGACCCCAGAACAATCCCCCGCGCCAGAAGACTCACTCGAGGGAAGACCAACGCATCCTCCTCAAAGAAATCGCAAAGCTGCTTCAAAAGGACGCCATAGAAATCATCCCTGCCAACCAGGTAAGCAAGGGTATTTATTCAACCTACTTCCTTGTGCCAAAGAAAGATCTAACACTGCACCCAGTATTAGACTTGCGCCCTGCAAACAAATATGTCAAGCTACAAAAGTTCTGCATGACAACGCTACAAGAAGTAATCCCTCTGCTGAAGTGCTGTAGTACTCGCTAAGCTCATGAGATCCCCTTTCGAGCCGATGCACAAGTGAAGTCTTAAACACCTGACTTACAAGACTGCCTTCTTAGTGGCTATTACTTCCATAAGAAAAGTTGGTGAATTTCAAGCATTGTCAGTGCAAGATCCTTTCTTTGTCATACACAAAGACAAACTGGTTTTATTTACTCATCCTAGGTTCTCTCCTAAATTCATCTCTACATTTCATGTGAAGCAGTCCATTGAGCTTCCGGATTTTTTCCAGAAACCAAAAAGCTCAGCTGAGGTAAAACTCTGTACACTAGATGTTGGGAGGGCGGTCCTTTACTATGCAACAAGACCAGACCGCTAAGGAAAACCAACCAACTGCTTGTCTGTGTAGCCCCAGGCAGAGAAGGGGATCGCATTTCCAAGAATGCCATCTCCAGATGGATAGTCGGTTGCGTACAACTGTGCTATTCTCTGTCAGACAAGACACTGCCTTTCACGCCAAGAGCTCACTCCACAAGGAGAACAGGAGCTACTCTAGCATTTATTGCAAATGTCCCCCTAGACAGTATTTGCAAAGCAGCTATGTGGAGCTCAGTACACACTTTCACTCAACACTACTGCATTGACACACATTCCAAGATAGATACACAGGTGGGACAAGCGGTTCTAAGACATCCGCTTGCCCATGAACCTTCTCACATCCCACCACCTTCTCCTAACACTGCTTGCTAATCTATACAGAGCATGTGATCTAAGCAGATTCCACAAGCCTCAGAAGGGATACATTACTCACCGTAATCGTAATTCTAATGCTTGTATCTGCTTAGATTGACATGCAGCCACCATTCCTCCCCTCAGAGCGAAGGCTCATTGATGCTTTTCAGCTTGTCCGATACATATCTGTACTCACGCTACACTTCATGCTAGCTCATGTCAGAAAAATAACAATCTAAGGGACCTCGTTGCGTGAAGGCCCATGGGTACAGTGGACGTCACACTAGGGATAGTATTACTGGCACGCCCTGTTGACGTCCCTTTTCGAATTTCGAAAACCACTGTAATACGCAGCTTCCACTAGATGTTGACCTATGCACAGCATGTGAATCTAAGAGGATACAAGCATCAGAAATATGATTATGGTGAGTAATGAATCACATATATTTTTCTGAGGCTTGTGGATCTGCTTAAAGACGCATGCTTTGCATAGGCCGACATCCAGTGGTAGCTGCAGAGTATTGCACATGAAGTTTTCGACATTCGAAAAGGGACGTTGACAGGGCATGTCTGTAATTTTATCGCTAGTGTGACGTTGACTGTACCCATGATCCCTCACGCGTCAAGGTGCCTCTGATTATTTTTTTCCACCATTGTGGATAGTTGTGTAATCGCAGAGTTCCGTAGCAAAATCTACTTTGGAGTTAATTACCTCTTTTATCTTACCAGTTACTGTTTGATGCATTTTCTCGACAGCTGAATCATTTTGAAGGCTAATTTTCTTTTTCAGAGACAGAAGTTTGTTGCGTCAACTGGCTCCAGCCTACACCTGGCTTTGGCCTACTAGTAGCTCGAGCGGGTGGTGCTGATCTTTTTATCTACAGAATGCCTGCCCCATTGCCAGTCTATACTGTTCTTGTCTTGCTGCCTTTTTCTAAACATTTCACCAAGGACCGCACTCTGTTTAAATTTTGGCCAAGATGCAATCAAAGGTTTCTGTGTCATGTGTAAGGAAGGCATGGTATCAATAGTAGACGCAGACACAATGGATAAAAGTTTCAAAAACCTTTATTTATTGATTTGGTTGGGTTGGTAGAGTTCCTAACTGTCCCTAACTCTAGAATTGGAGTAATCGCGACCATTAAATAAATAACAAACAGTCCAAGTCAGTCTTAGTCAAAATAAAAAGGCCTATACTAAGAAAAACTAACCTTGCCCCTTACTCAAAATGACAAATCTGTTAAGGGAATTCAAAAGGTAAATAGTGTCTCAAAATAAAATTTCAGAATGGCTTTAAATAACATCTCCCTTCCTCACGTTAAGCACCACGGGGTCTGGAGAGTTTCCTAGAAAGTATAGGTAGATGGCATAGTTATTTCAGTCTTGCACACTTTGGCTTACTGGTACAATTTAACAGTTCAGGCTTGGGCTTTAAGCTTCTGCTAGTTCAGTCACTTCCGTAGGCTTCATCTGCCTTGTCAGAAATATTTAGTTCTACTTTTGACCTTTACTGTACAGGCTTCCCTCTGTCAGGCTTGAGCCTGTCTTTCACTTTGTGGGGGTTGCCCTCCCCACGTTTTGCCTGTTGTGTCTTTTTTTCACTGTCGAAGACATTTGAAACTGCAAGGATTTTACATAGACCTCTGAATGACCACTTCGACCTAATTCTACAATCCACAATCTTCCTTTTCTTACAACACCAATGCCTCTTGGTACTTGTAGTTTCTTCTCTTTGGTTTGCCTTCTTGGCATATTCAGAGTTCACATATTTTGCTTTTAATTCATTCACCTTTCTTTCGAGATCGCAATTGTTTTCTTGCCTTTCATTCCCAATCAACTCAGAACATTTCACAAAGACTTTCGAATGTGATTTCGCCTCGCAGGACCACACTTACTTTGTATCCATTCCTTTTACAATTCAGCAATTGTCCTTTCCATGTTGTTTTATCGGCATACGTGCAGCCTTTCACTTTTGAGTTGGTTACTTTTTCTTTTAACTTCGATAACTCGCCTGTTGTGTTACTCAGCCTTGTTCGATCAATGCTTTTCATGCAGCAGTCAAGGCTGTTTCCATCGCCTCCTCTGCTCTGTGGGATATATTTACCCACTCAGCAGTACTTCCCCACATCACCAAGCTGCCCATCTGCAGTCACCAGCAAAATGGCTGCACTGGGTCCTGTGAGCACCATGGCCTCAAAACTGTGTTTTGCAGCGACAACAAGATAGCTGCACCATCTTGCCAAGCACATATTGGGCAGGTTGCAACAAGGGGGCACACTGAGGAAGCCTGCCAGTGTGTTCTTACATATACAAAAGAAATAGAGTGAAAAAGCAGCCCTGCTTTGCTGCCAGCCCAAAGTTCCATGGAAAAAGGGAATATTTCACATTTAAAAATGATGCCGCTCTGATGCTCTTTTTCCTCTAATTCCTTATCACAATATTTTATTAATAAGACCCTGCCATGCTTATCCACATTCACACTGTGCTTCGGCAAAACCAGGCATGGCCACTGAATGACAGCTCAAGCCAAATCTCAAAAGGCCCAAAGAAACTTAATTTTCCGCCGCACAGGAAAAACTTCACTTTTTGAGCTACAAGGTGTCAAGGATCAAATGTCAATTCCAGTGCATCTATGTTTCAAACAAACTGCTGCCTACCGATACTAGCTTTGCTGCAAAACAATATTGGCAAGGAAGATGGAACAAAACAAATTTGAAAGATAACTCCCATCAACATTTGCTCCACATGTGTGAAAATGGGTTTTGCAAACTAAAGAAAAAACAAAAGGCCTGTTTTAAAAAAAAGTACAATGTTGAACACAAACTTCTCCTTGCCTAGCAATGTGAAAGGGGATTGCGCTGTGAAGATACATTTATGAGATGGTTCTATTCAGTGGGTTTTCTTCCAATTCAGAGCCAAAAATAAATAAAATTAAATCAAACTGCAGTGGCTGCATGGGGGGGATGTCAGCCCAGAAAGAGGTTTCTGATGAGAGGATACCAGAAACAAAAGGGAACCACCATAAACTTCCAGGACACCCAAGTGATAATTGCTAGTTTGGACAGACAGTTGTCTGTGCTCCAGCCTTATACAATAGAATTCTAGGACACACACCTCCTCGTGATTTCCACCAGAAGCTTCAAAGAACATTTCTGTGACAACCTTGGACTGAGGGGGGTAGCTTGGCAAGCTATGCCCAAATATGAGGAACAATACAGCCCATCAGGTTCCAGAGACTATTTTATAAATAAACTTTGAAGACTTTTAACTCTGCAGCAGGACTTTGTGAAAATGTCACAGTTGAAAAATGATTTTGTGGCTTATAACTTAAGACATTGTAGCATTCACTGACCACTTGGGATTAGAAATGGCAGAGGATTGGGTATTATAAGGAAAGTATCCATGATGCCATTGCAAATTTTAATACTTGCACGCCTAATGATAATCCACAACCCTGTATAAAGTTATAGAATTTTAGGTAATCTAATTCTCACTGAAAAGCGAGAAAAACTGGTAAAATGGTGAAACAAGGTCCCACAACCGTGAGGATTGGACTGCTGTGCTCTACATAAAATATATAATCTGCCCATGTGATTTGTTACCGTGCCACATCTGTACAAATGTGTAAATTCTGTTATGACTAATTTTTGGCAAAAAGGACGGTGGGAAGGCTTTGTACATCGTAAAGTACAACCCTTAAACTGAGTCACATCCTAGAGGATGCAACCAACATTGATTGTCCAATCCAATTGTTTAGAGGTGTGCTTAGCTAAGCCTGCCCCACCATATAGTCTTTGATGTCACTATGCATCATAAATAAGAGCCCCTAGCAGAACTCTAGATAGACAGCTGCTCCTGAATTCCTGCGCTGCGTTCCTGATCTCCATTCATCTTGCTGATTCCAGATTTTCCCTACAAGGCCAAAGCTTTGCTGACCCTACTCCAGAGCCCACTGCAAAACCCAACTATAACTGATTCCACTTCAGCAAGACCATTGAGCCAGAATAAAACCCACTAATATCCCCTTAACAAAAAGGGGAAACCGGTGGTACCTTTTGCATCCTGACATCAGACCGTCTTGCGGCCCACTAACTGCATGCCTGCTGCAATCCTGCCATCCAGCTGACCTTTAGTATCCAGTGACCAGACTTTCCCAGCTGTCCTTGCCATCCGGTGACCAAAACTGCCCAGCTGTTTGCTGTAAGGCACGCCCGCCGTGTGGTGACCAGACCCCGTTGACTGTCCAAAATTCCAGATTCAAAAGTGGACTGCGAGTATCCTGCATCCCATAACCCATAGTCTACCCCATCCTGACCCTTTTGTCTGTATTACACACTCTAAGCAATCCTGTCTATACCCTGGTAACTTGTTAAAACTGTTAGAATTATCTGTGCACCCTGCTCTTGACTTTCTAAGTACTAGCGCCATATCTTTACATTCCTGTCAGGTGTAAATCCTAAGCTCTTAGTTATATTGTGAGTAGTCATACTAATTTCCAGTTAAAGTTGAATGCTGGGGTGATAAGGTTGACCTCGCGAATCAACCTTGGAGCTTCCTACATTCCTCTTTAACAATATAGTTTAGATAAATTAGTTTGTCAAATTTGCTTTTCTTCCAAAACCGATGTTCTCACGTTTAACTGCTCTATTTTCCTAAAACTGAACCTCATTCCACCCTGAAAATCTCATCCAAATCTTCAACTACCACCATCCTTTCACCTTTATATTGTCCCTGTGATATACATCGTTCCCCCAACCCAAAAATTGCATTGCAAATCAGAGTATTACACCCGTTTTTCATAGAAACTGTTTATGGCATTTTAAACGGAAATTAGGTAAATTGCAAGTTTTCCAATGTGTCGTTTGGTCCCTTATTCCTGACTACCTGCTGCTGCTTTCTATCCACGCAGAATCCGATTAGTTGTGGTTTGAGGGAACATTGCAGGGGGAAACCTTAACTTGGGTGCTATCTCTCCTAATTCAAAAAGTGCTCCTATTCATTTGTGCTTTGTATATGTTCTACTAGAAGGTTAACCAAGTGCATTGCTTACATTTCTATTGTACTTATCATGCCATTGGTGATTGCTGCCCCATATTAAAAATGGTATGATTTTTTTTATTTGAAAAATAAATAAAATATTGTATTTTCACCAACTGGCCTGGTTCTTGGTCCATTGTGACCCAAGGTATTTGAAAAAGGGGGTGTGATACGAGTTGTGTACCATCTCAAATTGAATAAGCATAAAATAAGGAGAAAGGCATCTCAGTTGTGAGCTACATACTAGGCTGAGACCAAGGTGTGTGTCGCCTGATTGAAATCCTTAACAAACTTGGGGGCTCGTAGACTGGAATTGAGTTTGCTTGCCACCCGTGGCAGTCTAACACAGCAGACAAACCTGCAAGGTAGTGATACTTTGTGTGGTTGGAATACTGGGTTACACTGTACAAGCACCTCCCCAAAACAAATACTCCAAGTACCAGGGGTGTGTCTAAAGGTAAAACTAAATCAACCCCAAAATAGACAGAAAGTAGCAGAATACAGGTTACCCAGCAAGAAAGAAAGAAAGAAAGAAAGAAAGAAAATGTCCAAAATGACTACTGTAGAAATCAAAATGGATAGGGAGCATCTTCTGCATAAGTTATTTGTCAGAAGTGAATGGCCAGAACAAGATTAACACGTTTGGCTACAAGAAATAACACAACAGGTCACCGCCATGAACCTATACAACTGGCAGGACGGTGGCCTATTACATCAAGCTTTGAGTGAGTTATATATGACCCCAAAAATTAAAGAAGAGCAAATTAAAATTGCCAGAAACGCGGCCTACATCTATCTCCACATGGGAGTGATGTAGGAAAAGCATGAGGAAAATGCAACTCTTACCCAAAATCAATCCGAACTTTTAGCTTAGATACAGGCTGAACTAAAATTAGCGGAACAAAAATTATAAAAGAGCCAAGAGTTTGAGGCAGAATCTGGATATTACATAAAAAAAATTAAAATAAGACTTGGTCCTCCAAAAACAGAATAATGTATACATAGAGGTCCAACTAGAAGCAGTAAAAATAGTGTGTCAGGAAAAGGTTGATTCTCTAGAAGAGAGTCAACAGAAACTAACTCAACAATTAACGTATAACACGAGCTGCTCCAGCCGGATAACCATGCTGCAAGATCAAGTCAAAAGGTTGGAAGAGGAGAATAGCAATTACATTATTAAAGAACTCCACTCCGAAGCAGAATTCGATCAAGAGTGCCAAAAATTAAATACCATCAAGCAACAAAGGGATGACCTGGCTGAACAGAGAGGCACCCTCAATCGGGAGAAATATGCCCTATGTCGGGAAGTAAGTAAATTAAAAACAGAGTTACAGGGAAGTGAGTTAGGCCTCCAGAAACTAAATGAACTGAAAACAGAATATGGGAATCTACTGACGCACGCTAGACGGATAGAAGGTGCTCTGGAAGAGAATACCCAAACTAAAAATTCACAAACTCTGGAGGTGAGTCTCCTGCAACAAAAATTGGCTGAGGGTGCCCAAACTATACAGGCAGCACAAAGAGATAACAAGGCCCTCTGTGAAGAGAATGATGGGCTCCACAAACAAGTGGCAGCGCAAGAGGGAGTCATAGAAGCCAGTAAAACACTGATAGCTGAACAAAAGGCTCAGATCTTTGCCTATTATGAAGAGATAGGCGCTGAGAAAGAAAAACTAGCGAGGTTGGTGAAGGAGTATTCTAGATCTAATACAAATTGCAGGGGACCCCAAACAGGTAGAGAGGGACAGGGCAACCCCTGATCATAGTATGATGACCTCTATACTAAGGGACTCACACCCATTTAATCCTTTGCGCACTACTGACTTCATGGCTACCGGTTCATATGAGCCGGAAACCATGAGGCCATTAGAATTTAATAGGCCAAGCATAATGGAGTTAACAGGTCAGCGCCCCTCAGGAATTGATAGAAGAGCGTCCCTGTGCAGGTACAAAAACATAAAGGCTGATGTCTCTGACCAGTAAACCTCCTATGAGGAGGGAGTCAGGGAATCAGACCCGCAGGAGCACTACCTCCAAAGGGACCAGTAGGTTCCATTTGTTCGGTAACAACAGGGAAAGAGGCCCCATAAGAGCATCCTGAAGACCTCCACCCAATCAGGGCAGCCTGCTTCCGCCAACACTGGAAGCAGGGAGGAATCAGAAGACTACTCTCCTGTGCGCCACAGGGGAGTAGAAACTAGACCCACCATTCTGCGAACCTCTCCCAAGCTCAACGAATCAGGGAGCACCAAGATGATCACGAGGGGACCTCAAGTAGCAGCGCCTCGGATTCTGAAGACGAGTGGACTCTGGTGATTAAGCGAAAGAAGGCAAATAAACTCAAGAGAGTTATGACAAAAGACCCCATTAGGCCGGCCATTAGGAGTTTCATAACCCCATACCACAAAAACGCAAAATATTCTGTCTGGGAACACTTGGAACTCTATGAGCAGATGGACACTTTCCACCTGAAAGACAACCAGAACTGCATAGAGTATGTTAAATCGACGTTCTCTCCAGAGTACTCCAGCTTCTTTGCTGGACTGAAGGACCAGAACCATTCAAGATGGTCCACCTACAGGGCGGCCATCTTGAAACACTTTTCCGCCCACAGAAACCCCCAAGAGGCTCGCAAAGCGGCCTACAATCTGCAGTGCGGGGAAGATCAGGCCCCACGAGAATTTGTGCAGGAGCTAAAATGCACCTTTGCACAAACCACTAGGAGGGTGCGCACGGATAGCAGGGCGTTTAGAACTACCTTCTTTCATGCGCGCCCAAAGTATATTATGACCCAGCTGGTGAGGGACTTCCACGATAAAAAGATCTCTGGACTGGGTCATAGAGCAGACGACCCGCATTTATGAAGTCAAAAAACCTGCAGAAAACAAAAATCAAACCAAAAACCCCAAGCCAGCCAACATCCCTGCTGCTGCTAAGGTAGCAGAGGGGAAGGTTGCCCCCATTTTAGACCTAGAGATGGAGGAGCCTAAAAATGTACCTACACAAAATCAGTAAAATCAGAGACCCAGAAGGTCTTCAGCCAATACCAAACAGGTGGCGGTCAGGGAGGTAATCCCACAAATGGGAGCCCTAACTCCCCTGATTATAGAAGTCCGAGATACAAGGGCAACCGACCAATCTTGGGGTATGTATGGAAACCGCCAGCCCAAGGGGGATCTAATCAGGTAAGTACCACCCCGGGAAACTTCCCCCAGGAGGGCAGTAATCCCCCAAATGCTGGGTTAAGTTTCTTTCCCAGGTACCCACAAAACCCCAACCCGCAGGTCAACCCTCCTTTCTTTCCCCGCTTTTAGGAAACCAGACAACCCAATCCGGGAGAGGGGAGGCCAAGGGTGGAGGGTTACCAAAATTCAAAATATCCAGGGTCCTCCAGGACAAGGGATAGTTACCCTTCCCGTGATCCACCTAGATTTGAACAGAGACCCCCGTACCAGCCGGAACGGGTGTCCCAACTGGAACGCCAGGTCCAGAACCTTAACCAGTATCTGGGTTGCATGTTCAGGGCTCAACAGAAGCCTCAGATGAACATGGTGGCTCAGAACTCCAAAAACCAAGGGCCTGGCACCCCAGAACAATAACTGGGAGAGAACCCTGACAACTCACCGGTTCCAGAGGAGGAGGCACGGGGGAGGGGGTGCAAAGCCGTAGGGGAAGCTTCCTCCCTCACTCGTGAAAAGCCCCTGGACACCCAGGTACCAGAACAAAAATCTCTTGCCCCCTGCCCCAAAATCTGTAACCCAGGGAACAGCGGGTGGGTAGGAGAAATAAAGACAGCAAAAAGGCCCATTTTGAGGAGGAAGTTAGTGTCCTCCAGTTAGAAGGGGAAGAATCCTTACAGGATTCTGGGAAAAAAATCTTCTCCTTCACGGACGGGGGAACCCCTCCCAAAGAAAAATGGGTCCCAAGAGATCTAAATGAAGACTGGGTGGATGTGGGGACTGATTCAGAATCGCCCATCCTAGAACCCCAGAATGAGCATCCAGGGACTCAAATATCAAAAGAGGGATCCCAAACCGATTCTGGTGACTGCCTTCAAAAAGGGGGCTGGGAGGCAGCCCAGAATCTGAAAAGGAGCCCGAAACTCCACAAATAATAAAATGTTGCTTTCAGATTCCCAAACTCCAACACAGAATTATGCCAAACTACCCCTGTGTCGGAGTCCGAAATAAAGAAATTGACCACCCAGCTTGCCCGGAATGCACATTACTTTTGCCCATTGGAGGAGAAAGAGGGTAGATTTTATGCCCCGGTCCAAGTGCATTGCAGCACTGGTGGACACTGGATCCCAAGCCACTCTTCTGTCAAAAAGGGCCTTTGATCAGCTAGATTCAGGAAGGGGGAGAGATACCAGATCCCTCTCACCGCTCTTCCTGGACAACTCCAAAACTTCGCGGGAATGAAGTTCCTGTTGTGTGGAGAGCGGATTTGGAAATAAAAATTGGGCGACACAAAGTGAAACACCCGGTCATAGTCGTGACTTCAGAGGGCACACTCTGTCTACTAGGCAATGACATCCTGCGCAGGTTGTCCCCCATAAGAGACAGTGTCTCAGACTAACGGGCCAATGAAATTGAAACAGTTTGTTTAAATGTCACATGCCACATGGTTGAACAAAAACCTGATCATATTGAGTTTCTTTTCCAGAACAATCAAATACCTGACGTGACAGTAATTGCTGTAGGACAACAAACTGGTGATGGGAACTCTTCTCTATTCCTGAAAACCAATCTTCCTTCCAGTTTTAAGTGGCATTCCACACGGGAAGGAAATACTTTGACGTTTTATACTAATTCACAATCTGAAAATCCCAATTCCATAGTCAAAAGTGATGAAAAATCAGCTCAAAGTTTGGCTGATATTCAGAAAATTAGAAATGAAAAATCAGCTCAAAGTTTAGCTGATATTCAGAAAATTAGAGAACAGTTGTTCCTCCCTATTCAGTTAAATGAGGGGAAGGAATCAGTTCTTGCCAGACTGTGCATGAACAACTGTAAGAGCTTCACCAGCTAAGCCATGTTCCAAAAGCTCCCAAAACATCCAGCCATTCCCACATTTAAATTGATCGATAAGTGGGAAATCTGTCTGGAAACTCCCAATTCCAAACATCTCCTGCCTAGCCGGTGTATGCTCAAGCTTCCTATAGGTAACAAAAGCATAGAACATAATTGTTGGGTCGTGCGAGATGTCCCTGCTGCATTTTATTTAGGCAGTGACATTCTCAATCATTTTGCCATTAATTTGGACCTGATAAAATACAAAGCCTGGTCCCGACTATGGGGAAGTCCTATGGGTTTTGATGATTGAGGAAAAGCATTTTGGTCAACCCAATTGCTGCCGTATGCATTTGAAGTTCAAATTGGAGAGGAGGTCACTATCCCAGGACGGACACGACTTAAAAATTAAAAGTGGACAGAAACTGCAAAATCCTGATTCATATGTACACGTCAATGCCCATCTCCAACAGCAGAGGTTGGGGTTAAACTGAACACCATTAGTCAATGTAGAACACAACACCATTCCAATATTCATGGATAACAGCGACCTTCGGAGTATCACTCTGGGCGTAGGCACCATTATTGGAATGGCGGTGGTTGACCGACATTTTTCCATGGCTCTAGGAACTGAACTGACCAATGACTGTTTTGACAATGATAGTGACAGTGACTTACCGTCAGACAGGATCTTCACCCGGCAAGGGGAGAATTTCTTGGTGTATTCTTCCTGCCCTTATGGTGAGGAAGAGATGACCTGTGACATCAGGCAGGATGGGGTGATCTTCCAGGTCCACAATGACAGCCTCTCCTACCTGAAACCCTCTGTCCAGGTCAATACTCGAACCAGGGACCTCTCCACCGAACTGGGGAGGCCGCTGAGATAGCAAAACTGGAAGTCTTTCCAGGCTTCAGGCAACTGCTTGAAGAGCAAGTCAACCTAGCTGATGCCTGTGAGACTCCGGAGCAAAAGCAGATGCTTGAATATTCCCCGTCGTCAGACTGGGAATCCTCAGTGATAAATAATTATATATTTTTTTTAAATATACACACATAGCTACATAGCCATGCATGTACCTAGCCCATTATGGCCTATGAGCCATTCTATTGTGTAGTCCCTCCACCTCATTTTGGTCCTTTATGGCCCCAACCAATGAGGTGACAGGGCTTAGGCTCCGCCCTGGCAGCCATCTTCAGATTTTTCACCGCAGTTTAACAGACATAGGGATTCCTCAAGCTCTCTGAGCTCTTCAATTCTTTTTTCTACTTTTTGTGTGGAATATATTTTTCAAATATGTTCCACTTTGTTCCACTGTTTGGGGGCTTTGGTCTCAAGTGGTTTTTGAGAAAAATATCTCTTGTTTTTGACCCAAAATCATCATGTAAACCTTCTCTTCAGACTGGCTGCATCTCAGGCTGTTATGAAGCCTTCCCTGCTCAGGGACTGCACGAGGTGCAAGAAGAAGTTAGTCTACATGAAAGACCCCCATGAACATTGCATTTCTGCTTGTATCCACATGACATTCAGAAATGGGATAGTTGCAAGACTTTTTCCAACAAGACTCTTCAGGACAGGCACAGAAGACTTTTTTTTTTACATCTGGAAGCCAGGGATCAATCTTCGGACGAAGAGTCTGTCCGAACAGCGCCTGTCCACTCCAGCATTCCATGTGAGAGGCAAACTTCGAAGAGAAGGTCCTCTTCAGTGGAAAGGAGTTCCTCTCCCATTGCCAAAAGTAAGAGGAAGCTGAAGTTAATACCTTTTCTACCTCCACTGGACTCCTCGAGCCAGAAAAAGTCACATTCGTCAGCCAAATCTATCTCCAAAGGTGAGGAGTTTGCAAAAAGCCAGAGGGGGGGCATTTTTTCGACGGGGAAACCGTCCGGGAGCGATGTGAAAGATAAAGCCCGTCGTCGGCCACACCGTCAACTAAACCCTCATCGACGACGATTACACATAAGACATTGTCTACGGCAAGATCCTCGTCATCGGATTTATCGTCCACGAAACAGTCGTCGATGAAGGAAACACCCCATTCATCCACGAAGCACTCCATGAAACGCTTGTCCACAGAGCACTCGTCGATGGGGGAGCGACCAGCCAAAACACGTTCGTCGACGGAACACAAAGGAGGGACTAGTACCTCCCGTACCTACGTCCCAAAACCCAGCACGGAAGAAGCCGCCAGTCAGAACGCCTGCGGGTGACATATACACACATAGCTCCATAGCCATGCATATACCTAACCAATTGTGGCCTATGAGCCGTTCTATTGTGCAGTCCCTCCACCTCATTTTGATCCTTTATGGCCCCAACCAATGAGGTGGCAGGGATTAGACTCTGCCCCCGGCAGCCATATTTAGATTTTGAACTGTAGAGACTACAGTACAATGGATGCTGAGCATATGAGCAGCCTCTCAGGAGAGACGGGCGGGCACATGTGAACCTATGAAAGATACCAATGCTGGAGAAATACAGTTACAGGTAAGTAACTAAAACTTCTCCAGCATTGGATCTTTCATAGATTCAGATGCTTGAATAGAATACCAAGCATTTAAAACATGCCACCATCATATACATATATGCATAAATACAGAAAAAGCATATTTCTGATCAAACCTTTACCATGCAGCAACACAACGGTTACATACTCCGGGAAAGGTGGGAAAAAAGGAGAAGGGTCCTACCTTATGCAAAGAGATGGCGGAACACTGCCTGTCCAAATGCAGTTTCTTTGCTGGTATCTTCATCCAGGCAGTAGTGTTTAGCGAACGTGTGCAGAGTGCTCCACGTGGCGGCTCTGCATATGTCCTTCAAGGCCAACCGTGCGTGGAATGCTGTTGAAGCCGCCCTCCCTCTGGTGGAGTGCGCTGACGGCTGTCTAGTTAGAGGGTCGCCTTTTATCTGATGGCAGTGGGTAATGCAGGACGAAACCCAGCGTGCCAGACTTTGTTTAGAGATATGCTGTCCCTTGGTACGGCCAGAGAAAGCAATGATCAGTTGGTTTGAGGAGGGGAACTCCTTGATTCTCTGCAGGTAAAACTTCAGAACTTTCGCAACGTCCAGAGAGTGTAAATCTCTTTCTGCTTCAGAAGTGTGATTCTGGAAAAAGGTTGGCAAAACAATGCGCTCAGTGAGTGTCATTTCCGACAGTACCTTGGGAAGGAACTTAGGATGTGGCCTTAAGATGACACGGCCCTTCTGGAACAAAGTAATCAGAGGTTCAGACGACAAAGCGTGCAACTCACTGATCCTTCTGGCTGATGTGATGGCTATCAAAAAGGCTGTTTTCGAAGACAAGAACTTTACTTCGCATCTGTGTATGGGTTTGAAGGGAGGTTCCATGAGGGCTGTCAAGACGGTATTCAGGATCTAGTTCGGAGCTAGCGTGGGCGTAGGAGGATAAGTACGCATCAGCCCTTTCAGAAAGACTTTAACCGCCGGCCAAGAGAGCAAGGATTGCATCTCCGGAGTTTTAGTGTACGCTACTATTGCTGACAGATGGACCTTGATGGAGGACAATGAAAGCCCTGTTTTAGCTAGGCACAATAAGTAGGGTAGAACTTGGTCAACCGAAATGGTGAGAGGATCTGGGGCAGCTCTCTCGCACCTCTTGGAAAATCGAGTCCATTTCCTGGTGTAGGTGACTCGTGTCGACGGGGCTTTCGCGGCCCTGATGATATCCCAACATTCCGATGATAGCTTAAGATTCATCAGTTTACGCTGCTCAGGAACCATGCCTTGAGAGATGGGCTCCTCGGGTCGTGGTGGAGGACCTTGCGGTTCTGTTGCATCAACAGATATTGATGCGCCTTGAGGCGAATCGGGGGCCACCGGCAGAGATGCTTCAGAGTCGAGTACCAGACTTGTCACGCCCAATCCGGCGCAATTAGGATCATTGAACAATTCTGTTCCTTCAGCCTGCGCATTACCCTCGCAATGAGGGGAATGGGGGGGGGGGCATAGAGGAACCTTCCTGTCCAAGTGACTGAGAACGCATCTCCCAGTGATTGATACTCCAGGTACCTCGAGGCAAGCCTTCAGCACTTCTTGTTGTCCTTGGTGGCAAAGAGGTCGATCTTCGGATGGCCCCATAAGGCAAAAATCTGCTGTATTTCCTTTTCGTCCAGCTCCCACTCGTGCGACGACGTGTATTCCCTGCTTAGCTTGTCCGCTAGGACATTGTCCACTCCGTAAATCCGATGACGAGGATCTTGCCGTAGACAATGTCTTATGTGTAATCGTCGTCGATGAGGGTTTAGTTGACGGTGTGGCCGACGACGGGCCTTTATCTTTCACGTCGCTCCCGGATGGTTTCCCCGTCGAAAAAATGCCCCCCCTCTGGCTTTTCGCAAACTCCTCACCTTTGGAGGTAGATTTGGCTGACGAATGTGACTTTTTCTGGCTTGAGGAGTCCAGTGGAGGTAGAAAAGGTATTAACTTCAGCTTCCTCTTACTTTTGGCAATGGGAGAGGAACTCCTTTCCACTGAAGAGGACCTTCTCTTCGAGGTTTGCCTCTGACATGGAATGCTGGAGTGGACAGGCGCTGTTCGGACAGACTCTTCGTCCGAAGATTGATCCCTGGCTTCCAGATGTAAAAAAAAGTCTTCTGTGCCTGTCCTGAAGAGTCTTGTTGGAAAAAGTCTTGCAACTATCCCATTTCTGAATGTCATGTGGATACAAGCAGAAATGCAATGTTCATGGGGGTCTTTCATGTAGACTAACTTCTTCTTGCACCTCGTGCAGTCCCTGAGCAGGGAAGGCTTCTTAACAGCCTGAGATGCAGCCAGTCTGAAGAGAAGGTTTACATGATGATTTTGGGTCAAAAATAAGAGATATTTGTCTCAAAAACCACTTGAGACCAAAGCCCCCAAACAGTGGAACAAAGTGGAACATATTTGAAAAATATATTCCACACAAAAAGTAGAAAAAAGAATTGAAGAGCTCAGAGAGCTTGAGGAATCCCTATGTCTGTTAAACTGCGGTGAAAAATCTGAAGATGGCTGCAGGGCGGAGCCTAAGCCCTTTCACCTCATTGGTTGGGGCCATAAAGGACCAAAATGAGGTGGAGGGACTGCACAATAGAATGGCTCATAGGCCACAATGGGTTAGGTACATGCATGGCTATGTAGCTATGTGTGTATATGTCACCCGCAGGTGTTCTGACTGGTGGCTTCTTCCGTGCTGGGTTTTGGGACGTAGGTACGGGAGGTACTAGTCCCTCCTTTGTGTCCGTTACTTTTTCCTCCTTGTAGCGCGCGGCCGCTGGGAGTATATCTTCTCTCCCGACCCAGCGGTCCCTGCGTTGCAACATTCCTTTGGAAGCTCTTGCTCTTCCGGGTTTCTTTGCTCCTGCCTCGCTCTGTCCAGGCTTCTGTCACTCGCGCCCTCCAGCAAGTGTTCCTCTTACCTTCTCTCCCCTCCAGTTTTTCTCTGCTGCCGCCGCGGCTCAGCGGTAACCGTTTCTCTTCTTTTGCGGCCCCGTCCCCGCGGACAGGCGCCACCCCTTTCCCTACGCTTTTTCTTTTCTCTCTCTGCTACTTATCTGGTGCTTTTCTCCATTGCCTACCTCTCCTCCGGTCCTCGCCCCGCTTGTTTCAGTGGCTGGTGGGTGTTCCGTGGAGCCCTGTCCTCCGGCTCCCCACTGCAGGACTCCCCTGTTCCGCTGCAGTGTTTCCTTCAGTTACTCATACGGATCCAGTCTATTACCTACCTCCTACTCATCTGAAAGTCTACTTTCTGCTGGAACTATGCCTTCTGTGCTACAGACCAGAGGAGTCCAAGGGTTTTTCCCCATTCAGGGTTTTTTCCCCTTTTTCGGCTTGGTTCCGGAAGGGAGGTCCTCGGACAGCTGTTCTCCTCAGCGGTCACAGTGGCCTCCCTCCGTGACAAGCAAGCTCATCGGAAAAAGGAGAAGGATTATCTACTTCGACGGCGTCTGCAGGACCCTGACAGCAATTCCGGCAGTTCAGGTGAGGAGAGCTCGACAGAAGGGGGAGAAAAGGGAAACCAGGCACTTAAACTGTCACAGATTGCAACGCCAAAGAAAGACACAATGTCAGCCGAAGGGCAAGTGCAAGAGCTTTGGAAGGCAATTCAAGCTATGTCTCAGGAACTTCAGGGAGTCAAAGCTGAGAACGTCCTCCTTAGACAAATGGTATCCGCTAGGGAACCCCCTCCTCCAGAACTACCGCCTAGAACACTATCCCCGGGAAAGTTTGATGGTGCCCCCAAGAAAGTGAAGGAATTCCTAGAGGCGTGTTCTGTCTACTTTACTTTCCGACCCCGCACTTTCTCTACAGACCAAGCGAAGGTCGGCTTCCTTATCTCGAACATGATGGGCAACGCTCTGACTTGGGCCACTCCCCTAGTCACAAGCAACAATGCCATTCTCCAAGATTACGCAGCGTTCAAAAATTCTCTGAGACAGATTTCGAACTCCCAGAGTTGTCATTTATTGCTTCTAAAGAGTTGTTGGATGTAAAGCAAGGTTCTTTGGATGTCCTATCATATATCTCTGCTTTCAAAACAGTAGCTTCTGGCGCAGGCTGGCCAGAACCGGCACAATATGCCATTTTCAGGAGGGGTCTAAAAGAGGAGATTAAGGATGAGTTAGCCAGATCTACTCGCTCACCTACTTTCTCGGACCTGCTAACTGCTGCACTACATATCGAGTCTCGCCTACAGGAAAGGAAGACGGAAAGACGCAAACAACGAGGCTCAGGATTCCTCCCGGATTCTCGGGCATATTCTCCCCCTAGTCGCTCTCCCGCTGCCGCTTCAGAGGAACCGATGCAGATTGGCTACACAAGAGCACCTCTGACTGCTGCCGAAAGACGGCGAAGAAGAGAAAAGGGACTTTGCGCTTACTGTGGGTCGGATCAACACCTTCTAAAGGACTGCACAGAACTGCCTAACAAGAGGCAGGGAAACGAGCACCCTCGGCATCAATAGGGACTAGTGTCCGGGGGTTTCCAGTTCTGTCTACTCGTCCCTATGTTTCTCTAACAGTTTCTTCTTCTGACTCCAAGGAAGTTTCCAGACTCAATGGTGGTTTCAGCCATCATCATGATAGAAGGCGAGAAGGTGGAGACTCTCGCATTATTGGACTCCGGAGCAACAGGAAACTTTGTTGATACCCTGTGGGCCGATAAAGTCGGTCTATGCAGGATACCCCGGAAGGAAGGTCAGAAGATAGAAGGAGTTGACGTTCTCCACTATCATCCGGACTCATCACCCATACCACTGAAGAGCTATCTTTAACAGTTTTTCAGCACTCGGAAGTGATAAGGTTCGACATCATCCGGGCTGCACATTTTCCAATAATTTTGGGAATCACATGGCTTCGCAGACACAATCCCCAAATTGATTGGACAAATAACCAGCTGAGTTTCTGTTCTGCATACTGCACCGAACACTGTCTTCCACAGAAGAGTCAGAAGGGCCTTCAATCTATTACGGCTCACACCTCCAACTGTGTGGGGGTTTTTGCACTACCCAATTTTTGCTTGAAATACTCTGAAGTATTCCAAGAAAGCTTTCACTCCAAACTGCCACCCCATCGGCCCGAGGACTGTACCATAGATTTGGTACCCAATGCACTAGTTCCATTTGGCAGAATGTTCTCTCGAACACTTACGGAAAACCTTGTGTTACGAAACTATTTGGACACGAATATGAAGAATGGGCTGATTCAGCCTTCGAAATCCCCTGCAGGGGCTCCCTTATTTTTCATCAAGAAAAGGGATTCTACTGATCTTAGACCCTGTATAGACTACAGAGGTCTAAATAAGGTGACTATCCGAGATCGTTATCCCATGCCATTGATCTCCGATATCATCGAGGCTGTACAAGGAGCCAGAATTTTTACCAAACTCGACCTCAGAAACGCATACCATCTGCTCAGAATCTCCAAGGGTGACGAATGGAAGACGGCACTCCGCACCCCCTTCGGCCTGTACGAGCATAAGGTAATGCCGTTTGGACTGGTTAACGCTCCTGCAGCGTTTCAAAGATTTATGGACGGAATGTTTTCTGACATGCTTTCCACTTCCGTCATCATCTATTTGGATGATATCCTGGTCTACTCCTCAAACTTACAGGAACACATTGTTCATGTCACTCAAATTCTTGAACGTCTACAAAAGAACGAGCTATTGGTTAAAGCCGAGAAGTGCACATTTGCAGTACCTTCTGTGCAATATCTGGGCTACAAGTTATCAGAAGAAGGGATAGACATGGATCAAAGGAAGGTTCAGGCCATTCTCGAATGGCCCGCCCTACTTCTGTCCGAGAGGTGCAGAGGTTCCTGGGGCTCTCCAACTATTACTGAAGGTTCATCTCCAACTTCTCGGAAGTGGTGTACCCCATCACTCGCCTACTTAAGAAGGAGGCCTCTCCGTTCCGCTGGTCAACCGATACCGAGAACAGTTTAAAGTTGCTCAAACATCTCTTCTGCTCAGTTCCGATTCTCCGACACCCGGACCAAACTCAGCCTTTCATCCTGGAGACCGACGCCTCTGCAATTGTCATCGGAGCGGTACTACTTCAGGCTGTCGGTGGTGTGGAACATCCGGTAGCTTACTTATCCAAGACACTCTCACCCAGTCAATTGAACTATTCTGTCCTAGAAAAGGAGCTGTTGGCTATGAAATTGGCTTGCAATGAATGGCGCCATCTGCTCATGGGGGCCCGACATCCCTTCCTTATCAGGACTGACCACAAAAACCTGAAAGCCCTCCAGGAAATGGAGTGTTCTAATTCCAGGCAAGCACGTTGGGCCTATCTTTTCTCGCAATATGATTACCAAATTTCTTACATTCCTGGGTCACTAAACCGTCTGGGAGACGCCCTATCCCGCAAGGACTCCAGCAAGGAAAGGGCCTCCTTATCTGCTGAACCTATGTTTCATCGCAATCGGATATTGGCCCTTGTTAGTTCTTTCCTACAAGAGGTTAAAACCGCTGTGGTTCAGGAACTTCCCCAATTACCGTTACACTCCGACTCTCCTTACCAGGAGAAGGACGGCTGGCTGTTCTTCCAGAAACGACTCTATGTTCCGGAAGGACCGCTGCGGAAGAAGTTTCTGGATTGGTGTCACACTTCTCGCCTTGCAGGTCACCGTGGGGGAATCAGCGCCCTGGAACTCATCTCGAGGAATTTTTCTTGGCCCACCGTGAGAAGAGATACCCTGGACTTTGTTAAGACCTGTCCTATTTGTGCTCGGTCTAAATATCCTACAGGGAAACCATTGGGGTTACTTACCCAAGTTGAGATGCCTACTCGCCCCTGGGGGTTGGTTTGTACGGATTTCATTGTAGATCTACCGGAATTCGAATCCTGTAACTGCATCATGGTCACGGTAGATGCGTTCTCCAGGATGGCACATTTCTCTCCTCTTTCTGGTGTTCCTACAGCCACCAGGATGGATGAGGTGTTTGCACGAGACATCTTCAGACTTCACGGTTTACCTGACAAAATCATCTCTGATCGGGGAAGTCAGTACACCTCGAGGTTCTGGACAGCCCTGTGTACCCGATTGGGGATTGAGAGAGCACTCTCTTCGGGATTCCATCCCCAATCCAACAGGATGACGGAACGCCTGAACGCTACTCTCGAACTATATCTGAGATGTTACGTCACTCAGCATCAGGACAGTTGGGTTTCTCTACTCCCTACTGCAGAATTCTCGTATAACAATACCAGACACACTGCCATTGGTCTCTTGCCATTCTTTTGTACTTATGGGGTCCACCCTAAGTCCATTCTTCCCGAGGTTCCCAGTTTCACCAACTCCCCAGCGGCCGAAGAGGCACTGGATCAGATCAAGGATGCCCATGCCACGGCATTGCAAAGTTTAGAGAACAGCAGGAGACGATCGAAGATCGGAGCAGATAAACACCGCAAAGAATGTCCAGATTGGAAGCCAGGCGACACGGTGTGGTTGTCCACTCGGTTTTTACCCAGATGGACAAGGCCCTCTAAACTCTCCCCTCGCTTTCTGGGTCCTTTTCCCATTCTTCTCAAGATCAATCCTGTGGCTTACCGTCTTCGGTTGCCTCCTTCTCTGAATCGCATTCAACCTGTATTTCATTCATCTCTCCTTAAACCTTTCTATTCCAATTCTCATCACAGACCAGTGCCCAGACACACTCCCTCACAGACACCCAATCAAGCAAAATTTGAGGTCTCCAACATTAGAGACTCTAGGTTCTACCGAGGGAGGTTGGAATACCTTTTGTCCTGGAAGGGTTATCCGGAGTCAGAGGACTCTTGGGAACCCGCTTCTCAGGTGCATGCTCCTCGCTTGCTCGCCAGATTCCACCACCTGCACCCGGGGAAGCCTGGGGTGGTGCGGACTGGAAGGGGGCATACTGTCACCCGCATGCGTTCCGACTGGCGGCTTCTTCCGCGCTGGGTTTTGGGACGTAGGTACGGGAGGTACTAGTCCCTCCTTTGTGTCCATTACTTTTTCCTCCTTGTAGCGCAGGGCCGCTGGGAGTATATCTTCTCTCCCGACCCAGAGGTCCCTGCGTTGCAACATTCCTTTGGAAGCTCTTGCTCTTCCGGGTTTCTTCGCTCCTGCCTTGCTCTGTCCAGGCTTCTGTCACTCGCGCCCTCCAGCGAGTGTTCCTCTTACCTTCTCTTCCCTCCAGTTTTTCTCTGCTGCCACTGCGCCTCGGCGGTAACCGTTTCTCTTCTTTTGCGGCCCCGTCCCCGCGGACAGGCGCCGCCCCTTTCCCTACGCTTTTTCTTTTCTCTCTCTGCTACTTGTCTGGCGCTTTTCTCCATTGCCTACCTCTCCTCCGGTCCTCGCCCCGCTCGTTGCAGTGGCTGGTGGGCGTTCCGTGGAGCCCTGTCCTCCGGCTCCCCACTGCAGGACTCCCCTGTTCCGCTGCAGTGTTGCCTTCAGTTACTCATACGGATCCAGTGTATTACCTACCTCCTACTCATCTGAAAGTCTACTTTCCGCTGGAACTACGCCTTCCGTGCTACAGACCAGAGGAGTCCAAGGGTTTTTCCCCCATTCAGGGTTTTTTCCCCTATTTTGGCTTGGTTCTGGAAGGGAGGTCCTCAGACAGCTGTTCTCCTCAGAGGTCACGGTGGCCTCCCTCCGTGACAGGCAAGCTCATCGGAAAAAGGAGAAGGATTATCTACTTCGACGGCGTCTGCAGGACCCCGACAGCAATTCCCGCAGTTCAGGTGAGGAGAGCTCGACAGAAGGGGGAGAAAAGGGAAACCAGGCACTTTAACTGTCACAGTATATTAAAAACATTTTTAATAATTATTTATCACTGAGGATTCCCAGTCTGACGACAGGGAATATTTAAGCATCTGAATCTATGAAAGATACCAATGCTGGAGAAATACAGTTACAGGTAAGTAACTAAAACATTTCTTTGCAGTCGACTTGTATGACTGTGATCACAACGAAATCCACACTACACCAATTCCCACAGACCCTGGAATGACTCCAGTGTTTGTGAAGCAATACCTCTTGCCTCTCGCATCCATGGAGTCCCTGATGGAAATCATCAAAAACCTTGAGTCCCATGAGATAATTCATCCAGTCCACAACACCTTTTATAATCCGCTTGGGATTTTAAAACCAAACGGTCAGTGGGGACTCTGTGCTGACCTGAGGGAGCTGACTAAATGGGTCCACATGCCCCGAGGGCCTCTCTCCTACATTGACCAGATGCTGGCCCAGATCCAGAGATCAAAAGTATACACTGCCATCGAGCTGACCAATGGGTACTGGCCTTTGCCTTTCAGTAGGGAGGACCAGTACAAGCTGGCCTTTACATTCAGGGGCAGCAGTACATCTGGATCTGGACTCCCTTCGGATAATCAACTCTGGCAACGAATTCAACATCTTCCTACATAAGACCATGCCTGACTTGAGTGAAAGGGGTAACCATGTGGATGATGTCCTGATAAAAAGCTCAACTGTGGAGGAACACATAGCGGAAATCTGTTATGTTCTGACACAGTTGAGGGTTGCTGGAGCAAAACTATCCTTACAAAAGGCGCAGTGGTGCAGAACCTGTGTCAACTTCTTGGGCCATGAAATCACTCCTGATGGTCTCTGTCCCCAGGAGAAGAAAGTGGAAGCACTCCTGAAACTTAAAGACCCCACAACTCTGCGGAAGCTAAGAAGCCTCCTTGGACTGACTAATTACAGTAGGAAGTTCATTGAGGATTATGCAGAGATCACAAGACCCCTGATCCAATCCGTTGAAAGGGGGGGTCAAGTGGAAGTGGGGCCCAGAACAAGCCGAGACAGTAAAGCAACTCAAAAGAAGCCTCTCACAAGCACCTTGTCTAGCTTACCCTGTCAAAAGCTAGGAGTTCTTCTTGGAGACAGGTGTCATGATCTCTGCTTCCAAAAGGTCAGGGTTTTCCAAACTACCTTGGAAGCAGATCCATAACCCAGGTTCCGAGTGCCAACCAGTCCCAATTGGGACCTTTTGGACCCAGTCCTGGCGCCAGTGGCACCAGGCTCATAAATATGCCCAGTCCCAGCGCTGGAAGCGCCGGGCTCATAATGCTTGGGTGGACTTACCTGCAGCAGACCATGCTGCTTACTTGCGTGCCAGTTGAGCCTCTGATCCTCTTCTGTTTGGAACTACTTTTCCTGTTGGGTGGGGCAGGAGCCACTCCCTAGATTCAGAACACTGGAACTCTTCTGGAAAGCAGGAACTCTTTTCTTACCTAGGCGTGGCTGTGGAAGGAGACACCTAAGCACTACAGGAGGCTATTTAAACCACACCCGATGGATGAATCTTGCTTTGCGTTATTCTGCATCCTCTGCAGCAGAACGCTCATCGTGTCTTCTGCATCTGATCCTGGGGCTAAGGAAAAAGGCTTACCATCCTGAATCCAGTCTTCAGCAACACCTATAAAGACAAGAAAGAACAGGTTAGCATTACGGTCTTCAGTGACAGCTCTTCACTTACCTGGTCCATCGGCTGTCACCAACGCCTTGCGCTGCATTCCGGCATCTGAAAGACAAAGGCTTACCTACTCTTCGTGCGCTCCGGAGGTCTTCACACTGCATTCCGGCATCTGAAAGACAAAAGCTTACCAACTCTTCGCACGCTCCGGAGGCCTTCGGCGCTGCATCCCGCATCTGAAAGACAAAACAAGGTGCGTTTAAAGACATTGGGGAACTTTAATACTCACGTGCCATTACTCCTTTCCACATCTAACCCAGTGGGTATTCCGGCACCCTGCAGCCGCTCCGAACTTGTACCTGCAAAATAAAAAGACAGTTAGAGCGCATCGTGAAGCAGGCAACAAGCGCTTACTTACGTGCTTCCAGGCGCTTCTATTCATCACACGGGCTTCATCTTCAACTCACTTCAGCCCGTCATCCGCCATCGCCGGAACCCTGCAAAACAAGAAACATCATTTCTTTAAAGACATTAGAATTACTCGAAACTTACCGTTCGTGCAGTAAACGACGGACAGCAGTCCTCTCAAGTCAAGAGGCCTGCTCCCCTTATCCAGTGAAGAAACTGGTTACAGCACCCTGCCCCGTGGCAGATGGAGAGCACGGCGTTCACTTACCTAAGGTGAGAGCGTTAACCTTTGGGGTTCTACAGGAGAAGAGAAAGGGAAGAAGAGAGAGACATTCAACAACCCAGTTCCTTAATCCCATATTTTCTACCTGCAGACATCTTACCCTTCGAGTCAGACATACAGTGCACAGAGGTCCAGCCCAAAGAGCCAGCCGTGTGTTACACATCACCTTTGAAGATACGGTATACGCCCAGTCAAGACCGGCGCCTCTACGGGAAACAGGTGAGCGTTACAGAACGCAAAGCCTACCACAAAACTCCCGTCCAGGCGCTATGGAAACCTCGGATACCGACCAGCTAGCCCAGTTACTTGGGGAACTAAGGGCAGATGTGCATGCAGCCCGTCAGGAAACGAACGCTCTAAGAAGGGAACTGATTATTTCCAAGGAGCGAACAGATGATCTCGCTAGACAATTGCTACAGTCACAAGCCGGACAGACCCCGTTACCCGCATCTGGGGGAAATCTTCCTTCTACATCCTCTATGAATCCAGTGCAGATCAACCTACCTGGGAATGTACCTCTGGCTCCGCCCGAATGATTTTCTGGTGACCCAAAGAGGTTTGCAGTATTTATCAATCAGTGCCGGTTGCATTTCTTATGCCGGCCAGCAGCCTTTCCAACTGATCAAGCTAAAGTAGCTTTCGTGCTTTCGTACCTTAGTGGCAATGCGGCAGACTGGTCGATCCCTCTAGTAAATCAAGATGATCCGGTCCTCCATGATTTTCAAGCTTTTCAGCTCAGTATGGAAAAACTGTTCGCAAGACATTCACAGGGGCAGGCCTTGGACAATGAGCTTCTTTCGTTGCGACAAGGTAATCAAGATATTTTGGCTTATATTGCGTCTTTCAACAGACTGATAGTGGAAACTCAATGGCCTGAGGACAAAAGGATTACGCTGTTTTATAGAGGTCTACGTGGAGAGCTCAAAGATGTGTTAGCCCAAGTAGTGAATCCCCCACAAGATTGTTCGGACTATATAGACTTAGTCGTTCAAATAGATCACAGACTGCAGAACAGGAAGGCCGATCGTTCCAAGTTTGTTGCTCGAGTATTTTCCAAACCGCCAACTCCTTCCAAAGGAGTAGACTCCGGGGAACCCATGCAAATAGGGGGTCTGAAAGGTCCTCTAACACAAAAGGAGCGGGAAAGGAGAAAACAGTTGCAATTATGCCTCTATTGCGGAAACTCAGGGCACTTTCTTCGAGACTGTCCGGTGAAACCTGCCAAGAAGGCAGTAGGAGCTGCAGTTACCAAAGTTACAAACTCTGAGCAGGGAAACGACCTCGCCCGACAAGAATAGAGGTCCTCTTGCCGAGCGTGAAAACCAGTTCCTTGACCTCGCATTTCGTGATACCTATGGTCCTCATTAGCCCTGATAATCCGGATCGATTACATGCAATTGAAGCTTACGTCGACAGCGGTGCCATCGGCAATTATGTGGATCATGAAATGATTTTGAGGATGAATCTAACTCTTTGTCCCAAGGCTGTAAAGGACGTCATTACTACGGTGGATGGTACGGAGATAGCCTCTGGGCCAGTAACGCATACCACTCAAGAGGTGACGCTAGTAAGTCAAGATGGACACCATGAGAAGATCGTGTTCGATGTGATCAAGGCCCCTCAGTTTCAGATTATTCTAGGAATACCTTGGTTAGAGAAACACAATCCTCTGATCGATTGGCGAGCAAGAACGGTCCAGTTTCCAGAATGTGTCTCTACTTGTCACCCTCCACCTGGTGTTGCACTGGCAGCAATTTCTTCAGAGACTCCCCAGTTACCTCCCGAATACCTAGAATACCAAGATGTTTTCCGGAAGGATCAGGCTAACTCTCTACCTCCTCATAGGTCTTATGACTGCCAGATAGACCTGATACCTGGATCTACTCCTCCTTGTAGTAGAATTTATGCCCTCACCGAGCCTGAGAACCTTCACCTTCGACAATACCTGGATCAATACCTGGCAAATGGGTTTATTCGTCCTTCCAAGTCCCCTGCTTCTTCAGCTTTGTTCTTCATTCCAAAAAAGGAAGGAGACCTTAGAACTTGTATAGATTATCGCTCCCTGAACCAGATCACCGTTAAGAATAGATATCCGTTACCTTTGATCCCTGAACTCCTGGACCAAGTCAGAAAAGCATGCATATATACAAAGCTGGATCTTAGAGGAGCTTACCACTTGGTACGAGTAAAAGAGGGCGATGAATGGAAGACGGCCTTCCGCACCAAGTATGGGCTATTTGAATATCAGGTCATGCCCTTCGGACTTTGCAATGCCCCGGCCGCCTTTCAATATTTTATGAACGATGTCCTCAGAGAGCTCATAGATGTGTGTGTTGTTGTTTACATTGACGACATCCTCGTTTATTCTTCATCGGAATCTGAACATCGGAAACACGTGAAAATGGTCCTCGAAAGATTGCGTCAACACAAACTTTTCGCTAAGTTGGAAAAATGTGTTTTCAACGTGACTGAAGTTGAATTCTTGGGATTCATATTATCACCTGGCGGAGTGCGTATGGATTCAAAGAAGGTCGATGCAGTTCTCAAATGGCCATCACCATCCTCCATAAAAGGTGTGCAAAGCATGTTAGGCTTCGCTAACTTTTACCGCAGGTTTATCCCCGAATTCTCTCAAATAGTCCAGCCCATCACTGCCTTGTTAAAGAAAAACAAACATTTTGAATGGTCTACCGAGGCGGAACAAGCTTTCCAGGATTTGAAGACTAAATTTATCTCTGCACCAATCTTAAAACACCCTCGCCCCGAACTCCCCTACATCGTGGAAACTGATGCTTCAAGCCTTGCCATGGGGGCAGTTCTATCACAAAAGGACCCGGTAACCAATCAATTGCATCCCGTGGCATTTTGGTCCCACAAATTCTCGCCTCCTGAAATCAATTACACGATTACTGACAAGGAACTTCTGGCTATCAAGTCTGCCTTTAAGGCTTGGCGGCATTATCTGCTGGGGGCCCGACACACCGTTACTGTGATTACGGATCACCGAAACCTGCAATATTTGAAAACCGCAAAAGCCCAATCCTCTAGACAACTCCGTTGGGCATTATTCTTTGCCGAGTTTGACTTCATAATTACCTATCGACCTGGTACAAAGAACGGTAAAGCTGATGCCCTTTCTCGGATGGGAGTGGAAGAACACTTGATCAACCCTAAACCTGTACCAATCATTCCCGAACAAAGAATTCTGGGTGTAATCGCCACAGAATCCATAGAGGAAGTTAAGGATAAAGCCAGGCAACTTGTAACTCCAGCAGACATACAGAATTGGCATCTGCAGGGAAAGGACTTTGCAGTAAAGGACAACTTATTGTATTTCCAAGAACGATTATACCTACCCAGCACAGATTTACAGACAAAAATAATCTCTTGTTATCACGATTCTTTAATGGAAGGACATCCCGGTATGGCCAAGACCTCAGAAAAGATCAAGCGCTACTTCTGGTGGCCGTCTTGGAAAAAAGATATCAGAGACTTTATAATGTCCTGTGGAGTATGCGCCCAAAACAAGAGTCAAAAGGAAAGACCAGCAGGCCTCTTACGCCCTATTGACATCCCACCTCGCCCTTGGCATACGCTTTCTATGGACTTCATCACCGATCTACCTCCATGCGGATATAATACGATTCTAGTAATCGTGGACTTATTCTCCAAGATGGCGCATTTCATTCCGCTCAAAGGCTTGCCAACAGCAGCAACTCTGGCCCGAGAATTTCTCGAAAACATCGTCCGACTGCATGGTTTTCCTTCGGTTCTAATTTCGGATCGAAGTAGTCAAATTATTTCTCATTTTTGGCGAAGTTGCTGTCGGTCGGCTCAAATTGATGTGAGACTATCGACCAGTCACCACCCTCAGACCGACGGACAAACCGAGAGGACCAATCAAACTCTGGAACAGTATTTACGCTGCATGCTGCAACAAACTGAAAAAACTTGGAAAGACATCCTTTGGATAGCCGAATATGCCTACAATAACTCTGTCCATTCGGGAACTGGGAAAACCCCGTTTTTTCTTTTGTACGGCAGTCACCCTCGAACCTCGGAGTTGGATCCCCTCCAAGATCTTGAAACACCAGCAGTAGACTACCTGCATTCTACAATCACCCAAGCCTTTAAGGAAGCTGTTTCTCACCTTCAAAGGGCTAAAGAACAATACAAGAAAGGAGCAGATCAACATCGGAAGGAAGCCCCTCAATATCAAGTAGGGGATCAAGTCTGGTTATCCACCAAATATCTACCTCTAAAAGGGCCACGCACATTCAACCCAAGATACCTTGGTCCCTATTCCATCACTACCAAAATAAGCCCAGTAGCGGTCAAGTTGGACTTGCCCCCGCACATGAAGATACATCCGGTCTTCCACGTCTCTCTATTAAAACCCGTGCAACCTCAAACCCGACTAAATCTCCAAAACCTATCCTAGTTGATGGAGAACTCGAGTTTCAAGTCAAAAGCATTCTGGACTCCAAGATCTCCAAATCTAAACTATTTTACCTAATTGACTGGAAAGGCTACGGCCCCCAAGAGAGATCCTGGGAACCTGCTGAATATGTCCATGCTCCTCGCCTAATCAAAAGATTTCACCGAACATTTCCTGACAAGCCAAAACCCCCGGAGAAGCCCGGTTTGGGAGGGGCCTTGAGGGGGGGTACTGTCATGATCTCTGCTTCCAAAAGGTCAGGGTTTTCCCAACTCCCTTGGAAGCAGATCCATAACCCAGGTTCGGAGTGCCAACCAGTCCCAATTGGGACCTTTTGGACCCAGTCCTGGCGCCAGTGGCACCAGGCTCATAAATATGCCCAGTCCCAGCGCTGGAAGCGCCAGGCTCATAATGCTTGGGTGGACTTACCTGCAGCAGACCATGCTGCTTACTTGCCTGCCAGTTGAGCCTCTGATCCTCTTCTGTTTGGAACTACTTTTCCTGTTGGGTGGGGCAGGAGCCACTCCCTAGATTCAGAACACTGGAACTCTTCTGGAAAGCAGGAACTCTTTTCTTACCTAGGCGTGGCTGTGGTGGAGACACCTAAGCACTACAGGAGGCTATTTAAACCACACCCGATGGATGAATCTTGCTTTGCGTTATTCTGCATCCTCTGCAGCAGAACGCTCATCGTGTCTTCTGCATCTGATCCTGGGCCTAAGGAAAAAGGCTTACCATCCTGAATCCAGTCTTCAGCAACACCTATATAGACAAGAAAGAACAGGTTAGCATTACGGTCTTCAGTGACAGCTCTTCACTTACCTGGTTCATCGGCTGTCACCAACGCCTCGTGCTGCATTCCGGCATCTGAAAGACAAAGGCTTACCTACTCTTCGTGCGCTCCGGAGGTCTTCACACTGCATTCCGGCATCTGAAAGACAAAAGCTTACCAACTCTTCGCACGCTCCGGAGGCCTTCGGCGCTGCATCCCGCATCTGAAAGACAAAACAAGGTGCGTTTAAAGACATTGGGGAACTTTAATACTCACGTGCCATTACTCCTTTCCACATCTAACCCAGTGGGTATTCCGGCACCCTGCAGCCGCTCCGAACTTGTACCTGCAAAATAAAAAGACAGAGCGCATCGTGAAGCAGGCAACAAGCGCTTACTTACGTGCTTCCAGGCGCTTCTATTCATCACACGGGCTCCATCTTCAACTCACTTCAGCCCGTCATCCGCCATCGCCGGAACCCTGCAAAACAAGAAACATCATTACTAAAGACTTTAAAGACATTAGAATTACTCGAAACTTACCGTTCGTGTAGTAAACGACGGACAGCAGTCCTCTGAAGTCAAGAGGCCTGCTCCCCTTATCCAGTGAAGAAACTGGTTACAGCACCCTGCCCTGAGGCAGATGGAGAGCACGGCGTTCACTTACCTAAGGTGAGAGCGTTAACCTTTGGGGCTCTACAGGAGAAGAGAAAGGGAAGAAGAGAGAGACATTCAATAACCCAGTTCCTTAATCCCATATTTTCTATCTGCAGACAGCTTACCCTTCGAGTCAGACATACAGTGCACAGAGGTCGTGCCCAAAGAGCCAGCCGTGTGTTACACATCACCTTTGAAGATACGGTATACGCCCAGTCAAGACCGGCGCCTCTACGGGAATCAGGTGAGCGTTACAACAGGATTCTCGAATACATGTTTGACAGCAGTATTATATCAAAAGCATGACAAGGTCAATAAAGTCCTCTCCTATGTAAGCAAGACTTCTGTGGAGGAAAAATTCAATGATTGTGAGAAGGCACTCCTGGCAACAGTGTGGGCATTGAAAAATGACCGCCCGTTCATCCAGGGAGAACACATCATAGTGGAGACTCCCCACCAGCCTTTGTAATACCTCCAAAGTGACAGAATCCAGCTGAAATGTGAGTAATTCCAGAATTGCTTCCTGGGTTCTGTCAATGCAAGGCTTTCCTGTGGAGGTCAGATATGGCCAAAACAAGAAGAGCCCCCTCGCGCAAGGTCTGGCTGACTTGCACAATTGTGCCAGAGAAAACTGTCTCGAGGACGAAAGTCTTAAAACCTAGGACAACATGGAGGCGTTCCTGAATTCCCAGCACAAAGTCTGTAAAGAAGGCAAGTGCGAGGTAATGCCCACAGTTTATGTGGACGGTGCTCCTAACATGTTGACAATAACGGGCAAAAGGAACTGGTGGTCAGCATTGGGAATGCCTGGGTGAATGATGCCCCGCAACCCTCTGCAGGGTACAAAATTGTTCCCTGTAGTAGTCAGGTGGCAAAGTTGATGGCAGTTCACTAGACCATCCTCACTGCCGTCCAACACCAACTCCATGAACTGGTCATAATCACTGATTCAGATTATGTCCAGTACGGGTTCATGGAGCACCTGGTTACTTGGAAAACCAGAGGCATGCTGTGTGCTAATAACAAACCTCTCAAACATGGCAAGCTAATCTGAAATATTGATGATCTGGTCACCTCTAGTGGGATGACCATCTATTGGAAGAAGATCAAGGATCATTGCAGGATAGAGGGGCCAGACAAAACTGGAAACGACCTGGCTGATCAGCTGGCCAAAACTGGAGCCATCCAGGGGGAATCTCCTCGAGATCGAGTCCCTGTTGGGGGAAATCCAGGTCACTGCTTTCACTAGGTCCCAGACAAATACTCACAATAAACTCTCAACTGCACAATGGAGTAAGGAGACCCCAGATGCTGATTTAATCACGGCAAAAAAGGGGATCCAATTATTGGTACATTTTATCAACACATTGAGGACCCTGAGAACTTTCCCCTGATGGCTATCGATTACATTGGGAAAGAGGACCTCAGGGTGTTGATGAAATGTCCAAAAATGTTCTGAATCCAAGACGGTTTGTTGGTAAGGAGATCCATATCTGGCTGTGACCAGTGGAGTTGTCCCTACCTCATTCCGAAGCCTGATGCCAAGTCACTCCCATGACGTGACCACAGCCGGTCATCGGGGGTTTCACACTACTTTAGAAATCATGCGGGAGGTTCCATACTGACCACACATGGGGCAGGACCTCGACCAATACTTGAAGGGGTGTCTTGTCTGTGCATAATATCAGCCAACATCATTCACACACTGAGCTCCCCTCCAGAAGGGGGGGATGACACTGCCTTGGTCAGATTTACAAGTAGATTTAATCGGGCCCGTGATTCGCTCCTCTAGGGGGAACAAGTACATGTTAACCGTATCATGCTTGTTTACCAAATGGCTGGAATGTCTCCCGGCCCCGAATTGCAAGGCAGAAACAGCAGCTGCCGTGATGATCAACCATATCTTCTTGCGTTTTGGCCTACCCCAAAGGATTGAGTCTGACCGGGGTAGTCAGTTCACCAGCAAAGTGATGACAAAGATGTGGGAGATACTTGGGATAAAAAGGAAACTTCACATTGCATACCGGTGTCCTCTAGTGGTGCAGTTGAGAGGTACAATAAAACCATTGTGAGCATTCTAAAAAAGTTTGTGGCAGACTCTGGGCCAAGTTGGAACATCTGATTACTGCTTGTCCTGATGGCCATCAGATTTACACCTTCTTCTGCAACCAAGATGTCTACATTTCACCTGATGACTGGATGAAGGATGGTGCTACCTCAGCATCTGCTCTATAGAACACAAGTGGAGCCATTGATAAACGCCTCCATAACACATGTGTATGTTGAGAATCTAAAGAAACACCTACAACTACAACATGCTTTTGCATATGCTCAGCAGAATCTGGAAAAATCTGCAGAGGGTATGAAGACTCAATATGATTTCAAATCAACCAAAAAGGAATACCAAGTAGGAGACAGGGTCTACTTGTACAAGGAACCAGACCAAAGAGTGTACATTTTTGCCAAACGGGCGCGGTCCTTTTGAAATTGTAGATAAAATTTCACCTGTCGCCTATAGAATATGCACCCCCAAAGGAGAAATGACAGAAGAGAAATGGGTCCATATTAATCAGTTAAGAGTTGTCACTCTAGGCACACTTTGCAGCAAATTGAGGAGCCAAGAGAAAATCAAAAAGAGGAGACAACTAACACATAAGAACAAGAAAAATAAGAACCAGAAGGGAACTGTTTAGATTTATAGGTATAATTATGTAACAGGGAGTATTTTTCTTCATTGTCAATTGTCATTATTGAGTGCATGTGTGTCCCACTGCTTTCAACCCTATTGGAAGGCAGTTAGTGGGAAAATGAGTAACCAGTTCTTATTTATTTAATAGATTTGCACTGGTTGTGCCTATTCAATGACCAAGGAGGATCTCCACGGTGACCTGGAAGGGAGAAATCAAAGAAAATCTGCGGGTGTTGCTCCACACCACAAAGAAAGATCCAAGAGAAAGCTGTGGGTGTTGTTCCATGCTCCAAGAGACAGCGAGACAATCGTGGCAAACTGCTCCCTGATGATGGAAGGACTTGTATCTGATAAACCCTGTTTTTCCCACCTGATGAATCCCACGTTTCCCAACTCTCCCTCGGAATTTGTGGGATATATTTACCCACTCAGCAGTACTTCCCCCACATCATCAAGCTGCCCATCTGCAGTCACCAGCAAAATGGCTGCGCCTGCTCCTGTGAGCACCATGGCCTCAAAACTGTGTTTTGCAGTGACAAAAAGATGGCTGCACCATCTTGCCAAGCAGATATTGGGCAGGATGGAACAAGGGGGAACACGGAGAAAGCCTGTCAGTGTATTCTTACATATACAAAAGAAATAGGGCCTCATTACGAGTCAGGCGGTCCAGAAATAATGGTGGTGGTAAACCCACCACCACCGTTGTTTCCGGATTGCCTGATCACGAGATGGTGCCGGTGTTTCCATGGCCCCCATTCCCATCGAGTCCTATTGGACTCGATGGGAATGGGGATTTGCTGAATTCCGCCTCCCGAATTCCCGGGTCACCGGTATTGTAATGCCCCGGTAATTCCAGGAATCACAGAGGCGGAATGGTAATGAGGCCCCTAGAGTGAAAAAGCAGCGCTGCTTTGCTGCCAGCCCAAAGTTCCATGGAAAAAGGGAATTATTCACATTTAAAAATGATGCCGCTCTGATGCTCTTTTTCCTCTGATTCATTATCACAATATTTTATTAATAAGACCTTGCCATGCTTATCCACATTCACATTGTGCTTTGGCAAAACCAAGCATGACCACTGACCGACAGGCTCTATCAAGCCAAATCTGAAAAAGGCCCAAAGAAACTTCATTTTCCACCGCACAGGAAAAACTTCACTTTTTGAGCTACAAGGTGTCAAGGATCAAATGTCAATTCCAGTGCATCTATGTTTCAAACAAACTGCTGCCTACCAGATTCTAGCTATGACTGCAAACCAATATCGGCAAGGCAGATAGAAAAAAAATGAATTTGAAAGATAAATCCCATGAACATTTGCTCCACATGTGTCAAAATGGGTTTTGCAAACTAAAGAAAAAACAAAATGCCTATTTTAAAAAGTACAATGCTGAACAAAAACTTCTATTTGCCTAGCAATGTGAAGGGGGATTGTGATGTGAAGATACATGTATGAGATGGTTCTATTCAGCAGGTTTTCTTCCAATTCAGAGCCAAAAATAAATAAAATTAAATCAAACTGCAGTGGCTGCATGGGAGGGATGTCAGCCCAGAAACAGGTTTCTGATGAGAGGATACAAGAAACAAAAGGGAACCACCATAAACCTCCAGGACACCCAAGTGATAATTGCTAGATTGGACAGACTGCTGTCTGTGCTCCAGCCTTGTACAATAGAATTCTAGGTCACTAAAGTGCAAAGTGAAAATTCACACCTCCTCGTGATTTCCACCAGAAGCTTCAAAGAACATTTCCGTGACAACCTTGGACTGAGGGGGTAGCTTGGGAAGCTATGCCCAAATATGGGGAACAATAAAGCCATCTGTTTCCAGAGACTATTTTATAAATAAACTTTAAAGACTTCTATCTCTGCAGCGGGACTTTGCAAAAATGTGAAAATGTTACTGTTTAAATGTGATTTTGTGGTTTATAATTTAAGGCATTGTAGCATTCACTGACCCCTAGGGATTAGAAATGGCAGAGAATTGGGTATTATAAGCAAAGTATCCATAATGCCATTGCAAATTTTAATACTTATACCCCTAATGATAATCCACACCCATGTATAAAGTTATAGACTTTTAGGTAATATAATTCTCACCGAAAAGCACGAAAAACTGGTAGAAGGGCGAAACAAGGTCCCACAACCGTGAGGATTGGACTGCTATGCTCTAAATAAAATATATAATCTGCCCATGTGATTTGTTACCGTGCCACAACTGTACAAATTTGTAAATTCTGTTATGACTGATTTTTGCCAAAAAGGACGGTGGGAAGACTTTGTACATCGTAAAGTACAAACCCTAAACTGAGTCACATCCTAGAGGAGGCAACCAACATTGAGTGTCCAATCCAGTTGTTTAGAGGCGTGCTTAGCTAAGCCTGCCCCACCATATAGTCTATGATGTCACTATGCATTATAAATAAGAGCCCCTCTCAGTCCAGAAAAACCAAACACCCCTTGAGGGTCCGGAAATGAATGATAATTGGTTGGCCGAAGACCAACCGCCTCATTTACAGTGTTAAGAATATATATTCATTAGTTATTACGTAGCTATTAGTTCAGCTAGAGTGAAGCCATTTTAAAATGACCAGAATCGCCATTTTGTTTTCTCTCTCTCTGCTCTCTCTAACGTTGCCACTTTGCCTCATGTAAGACTGCTTTGCTGTAGATATTATTTTGCTTCAATGGTCCAAGGCTAAGAAACATGTTGAAACATTACACTGGAGAGCCAGACAGAAATGCCCGATTCCCTCCCTCACATATCCTTGAAGACAGGGAGCAAGGCATTTAATCAGTACACGAATGTCAGCGAGTCTCCTGAAAGAATAGCAATGTATGAAACTAGCATTTAAAGAGTTGAATTATGATCTTCTTTACGGCCCCCCTTTCTGAGCCCAGTGAGGCCCCGGAGAGCGGGCTGACCTCTAGAGCGAGAATCGAAACTAAGAGATAGTGAGGTCTGGTATGTGCCAGTCTCCTACGCGCAGCTTGCCCATGAAAAACAGAAAAGCTGTGTTCTCGCAAATAAAGAATGGTGTCTGTAAAATTGAAGATTGCAAACCGTTACTAAATATGGTGGTCTAAGGTGTCATATTTGTCATACTGGTCAATCATCGCCTCTAATTCAAAGGGAAATTAATTGAATACTGTGTCATTGCTGATTGTAAGGTGCTCGGTTTGTATATATGTAACTGATGTATGTTTCATTCTCTCTTGCGTCCCCCGAGGTCTGTTAGACACACATCGCGGGGCGTGGGACCATTTGGCCAACTGGGACTTCTTTGTATTGCAATAAACCCTAGATTTTGGGAACGGAACCTCGTGTCTGGTGTATCTATTCGAGTGTGGAGACTGTGCCTTGTTTCCACATCCGAGGGTCCCTCAGGGGCCCCTTTCAAGATGGCGCCCGAATAGGGACCCTCCCCCACTTGTTTCAACGTGTACGTTGCAGAATAAGGAAGGCGGTAAGAACAGCGAGGACGGGAGCGATGAAGCCGGGATCATGAAGTGTTTGGGGCGCCCCTGCGAAAGCAATGAGAGACTCCTTTGCAGATCTGCACACCGCTGATCCCTGATCGGCGTCCCTGGCCAGCGAACAAGGAGGCGAGGGTCCCGAAATGAGGCAGAGCCAAGATACGCAGACACAACGTCATTGGTTGCGTCAGTATACGGACGAATTGTGTCTTGAAAAGGCAAATTGACTAATCAGGTGAGTCGTGCCCTGATTTGTAAGTGATCCTGCTATTGGTTGAGAGCGGATTTTGCAAAATCAAACACTCAGAGTAAGTTTGATTAGCCAAGGATAAGGTTAAAACACGCCTGTGGTATTGTCCACCTTAGCGGGATTTTTCTGCTGCGGCAAACAATCTTTGGAAACTGGCCAGGAAACACCACCGGGAGAAACACCGGCTTATGATATGTACATAAAGTATGATATGGGAGCGATAATGTTTTGTGAAACTTGGCATAAGCAAACCAGAAAACAGAAAAATCTTCAGTGGCCCAGGGATGGGAGTTTTGAGATGGAATGTATAGATAATCTGGAAAAGGTGTTGATAAGTAAGAGAGCACGCCCTGGGGCACTTGATATCCTTAGGGACTGGAGGAGGGAAGCAATGCTCTGATTTAGAAGTAGAGAGAAACATGCGCGCACGCATAAGTCAAAGGCGGAGAAAGCTGAGGAGAAGGAGGAGGAGGAGTGGAGTAATAGCTTGAGAAAGACAAGACGGTGCGATGAATTAAACATAGAAAAAATATATCCACAAAGAGAGCTACACTCATCAGATGAATTAATAAACAGAATCTTAACTGAAACAAAACAGGGCCTGAGGAGTGAAACTAAAAAGACTACGTCAGTAGCTGCTGCTCAACCCCCCCGTTGCTCAGCCCCTCCCAACGCCAGCACAGCCACAGGTTGCATCAGGCACTGCACTGCCCACTAGCCAGCCCCAAGTGTTTTGCAATTACCACAGCCCCAGCAGACGTATCCCACTCTCACTGCCCCCTCCGCACCTCTCAATCAAGAGGGTGCCACTGTTCCGACCACCCCACCCATGAGTGGAATTGAGCAGAATGAATGTACGAGAGTAACTCGCAGCACAATTAGTAAGGAGAGAAAGCGTGAGCTGCAAGAACAGGCAGAAATGTATATAGACGATAATGATGGGGAATCCACCCTAGCGTCCCTATGTGACTTCAGAAGGAACAACGAAAGACAGGTATTGTTGGAATGCATGGGGGAATATTTGTCGGAACAATGGAAAAAGTTAATTGGGAAGTTACCACCGCAACGATTGTTGGATTTGAATGCGTATCCCACTCAATGAATGCATTAGCCCATTGTAGAGGGAGAGATGAAGAAATAGAAGAGCATGCAAAGCGACTGTTTGAAATAAAGAATGAATTGGATGAAGAGTATTCTGAAGTACTCTCCACACCGGAAAATAGGAGAAAGAATATTGAGAGAGGCAGGAAGAAAGCGTCAGGACTTTATAGGCAGAACTTTGCCTCCACCGGGACAGATAGGTGATAGACAAAGATTGCAGGTGTGTGTGCGGGAAACGATGGGATGGATGTCAAGCCCTAGGACTTTGGTAGGGGAGATAAATGAGATATGTAATGAGTATCCTTTGCAAATAAGAATAGAAGCTCTGCGGACGATAGTAGGAGTGTTACTCCAGCAGGTAGCAGGACACAACAGGGGAAGGGGAAATGCACAGAGTAGGGGAAATTAGAATATGCATGGAGGGCCTTTGGGATTAAACCAATGTGCATACTGCAGAGAGGAAGGACACTGGCGGGCACAATGTCCGCATTTGAAAAATAGAGGCGGATATAGTAAGAGAAGGCCTCACAGAGAGCACATGGGAACAAATGGTCACAACAGAAATCATATGCAGCAGCACCAAAATAATTATGGGAATGGTGCACAGAATCAAGGCCAGGCTCTGAATCAAACTACTCAAAATCAAAATCAGCAGGGTGTACAAACGGGAAGTAGAGGGAGAGGGGGGAACATTTTTGATAACCAGACAGGTGCATATTATAATAACAGTGGAGACTACAAATCGAATGATGTGTTGTTACCCCAATAGGACAGCCCAGGACAGGGGTCGGAACCAGTGTCAATTCCCTTGAATCAGAAAGGACCCTACGTAGAGATGAAAATCAGGAATGAAGAGCATAGATTCCTCGTAGACACGGAGGCACAAAAGTGCTCGATAGATCATCACTTGGTTCCAGACATACCTCTGTCAGGGCGACAGAATATTTCAGTAGGGTTCGCAGGTACCCCAGTAATAAACTCTGAGTCCAAATCAGTAGCAGTGACAATAGGGCCTTTTACTGAACATTGTCCATTTCTTTTAACAGAGCATTGTGGGGAAAATCTTTTAGGATTGAATCTAGTGAAAAAACTAAGCGCAGTTATTAATTGCACACCAGATTGGGTATTTTTGACTATTTCTCCCCAGACTATGCCGACTTCTGAATTTGTGACAGAACCTTTATCAGAGGAATTGAGTAAGGTACCAGCTTGCATTTGGGCCGTGAATGACAATGATGTGGGATGTTTGAAAATAGAGCTACTGAAAATTACATTAAAAAAAGGAATAATGCTACCACGTATTCCGCAGTATAAAATTTCAGCAGAAGGAGAGAAAGGATTGAAAAGCATTGTTTCTGATTTGGTGAAATTGGGAGTGATTGAAGAAATTACAGGTAGTTTATGTAGCAGTCCCATTCTTCCTGTGTACAAGAATGGGGGTAATGAGGTACCGTACCGTTTCATAATTGATCTCCGTGCACTGAACAAAGTGGTAGACCCCCAATTCCCGTTAGTGCCAGATGTCACTACGATTTTGACAATGATCCCTGCGCCAGCAGAATACTTCAGTGTTATCGATTTAAAAAACGCTTTCTTCAGCATTCCAGTACACAAAGAAAGCAGGTATTTATTTGCTTTCACTCTAAGAGGACAATCATTCACATTTACACGCTTTCCACAAGGCTATTCTGAAAGTCTGAGTATATACAGTAGTGCATTGAAAGAACAGCTAGACATGTTAGAATTACCAGCAGACTGGGTGTTGCTACAATACATTGATGATTTACTAATCGCTGCTGACACGGAGGAGATATGTAAAGAAGGTACTGTTCTATTATTGACTCATCTAGCTACACATGGCCATAAAGCGAGCTTAAAGAAATTCCAGTACTGTCAGAAAGAAGTAGCTTATTTGGGTTACCTACTTTCAAAGGAAGGGAGAAGATTAACGCCAGAGAGGATAAAGAGTATTTCTGGTATGCCTATTCCAACAACACAGAAAGGCGGGAGAGCGATAATAGGGATGGCTTCTTATTGCCGTCAATGGATTATAAACTTTGCTTTAATTGTGAAACCAATGGTGGAATTAACAAAAAAGGATGCTGTGATGCCTTTGCAGTGGAATGAAGAATGTCAGAAAGCTTTTGATTCGCTAAAAACCATTTTGAGTTCTGCTCCAGTTTTGGGCACACCGAATTATCAAAAGGTTTTTAGGCTATTTGTGCATGAGAACGAAGGATGCGCGTTGTCTGTCTTAACACAGGAACAAGGTGGAAGAAATAGGCCGTGCGGCTATTTTTCTTCTGCGCTGGACCCTGTAGCGCGCGCACTACCACAATGTTTGTGAGCTGTTGCAGCGGCTTCTGCGTCAGTGAAACAAACAGAAGGGATGGTTTTGGGGCACACCTTAATTTTGATGGTGCCACATGCCATAGACGTTCTACTCAATAGAACGCAGACGCAACACCTCACCTCTGCTAGATTGACTAGATATGAAATTGTATTGTTCGCGCCCCACATCCAAATGATGAGGTGTAGCGCTTTGAATCCAGCAGAATTAATGCCAATGCCCGGGGAAAATAGTGGTGGGACTGAATTGCCTCCCCATGATTGCCTAATGGTTACTGAGGAAGAAACAAAAGGGAGAATTGATTTGATTGATACACCACTAAAAGAACCAGAAGGGGAACTGTTTTGTGACGGCTCCTGTTTCAGACTACCCGACGGCACATCAACTGCTGCATATGCTGTTACGACATTAAAAAGTGTCGTGGAGAGTAAAAGAATTCCTTATAACTCTGCCCAGGCAGCAGAGATAATTGCCTTAACAAGAGCTTGTGAAATTTCAGAGAACTTGAGCGTAAATATCTATACTGATAGCCAGTACGCCTTTGGCGTAGTTCATAATTTTGGTCGATTAAGGGCCGAGAGAGGTTTCTTAACATCCCATGGGGCTAGAATTCAACATGGCCCTCTGATTGTGCGATTACTGTCTGCACTTACGTGTCCAAAGCACTTGGCAATAGTGAAATGCGAGGCACATAAAAAAGTGACATGTAAAGTGGGAGAAGGAAACGCATTTGCAGACAAGATTGTGAAATAGACTGCCACTGATTTGAGTACAAAAATGTTGACCGTAGAATCGGAGGAAGTGCCCTGCATGATTGAAAATGGAATTGTGACTGTTAAAGAAATGCAGGCGGAAGCTACCGCCGACGAAATACAGGGATGGGCCAAGGGCTCTGCAGAACTGGATTTGGAGGGTTGTTGGGTGGACAAGAAAAGCGGGAATTGGATGTTGCCAAATGCGTATGTAAACGCAATGGTTACAATGGCTCATAGTCCTACACACATCTGTGCGAAGAAAATAGTCCAACGTTTAGCCACAGTCAGGGAAAATCCACTTATAAAAAAGAATGCCAAAAGGCTGATACAAAACTGCATTACATGCCTACAGCACAATATGGGAAAGGGAACAGTGACTCCAACAGGAAGTTTTGGACCTCCCTCTATGCCATTCGAAGTGATTGACTTTGACTTCATAGAAATGGAGAGATGCCAAAATCTGAAGTATGTTTTGGTGATCATATGTTCATTCAGCAAATGGGTGGAAGCATATACCTTGAAAGATTGCACAGCTATGAGGACAGCGAAAGTAATGCTAAAAGATTATTACTCTTGTTTTGAACTGCCCCGTGTCATATGGTCGGACAATGGTCCGCACTTTGTAGGTGCAGTGATACTGCAGATTTGTGCAGGATTGCAGATCGATAAAAGATTCCATTGTTCGAGACATCCGAGTGTGGCCGGTCTTATTGAACGGCATAACGGAATCTTTAAGTCCAATATCAGTAAGATCTGTGCAGGCAGCAAACTAAATTGAGTACCAATAGCGTTACTGTGTATGCGAACGTCAGTGCAGGCCAGAACTGGGCTCTCCCCCTATGAAATCATAATGGAGAGACTGGCGAATGTGTGGTGCGCACCTCAGCCGAAAAGAATGAGAGAGGTAGAATACCCTGTACTCAGCATTTATTGTAATTTGTTATTAAAAAAACTGTTTGATTCATCAGCAGGTCCAGGAGGCATTACCAGTGAGCTATACTGGCCCAGGACATGCATTGGAGCCAGGAACCTGGGTATTAGTCAGAAACTACGAACGGAAAACTTCACTGGCACCCAGGTTGTGTGGGCCGTATCAAATACTCCTGACCACGCAGACAGCGATACGCGTGGATGGACGCAAGGCGTGGATTCATGCCACGCACGCCAAGAAAGTCCCATCGCCATTTGACACGTCAACTGATCGGGACAAAGACCAGAAAGAGATAGCAGGGGTTCCAGAAATGAAAAATGCCATTGCCAGTCCCTTGCCACAGAAACTGCCTGATCCTGAAACAAAGCCTGATGAGATTGCCATAAAAACAGAAGAGCAAAGAGTGCCTCAACGTTGTCCAGCAGATTCTGCATCTCTGCTGGCCGACATCAAGCGCATACCTCTGTGGCGCCCACCATCTTCTGTTGTGGCACAGCCTGCATTGTCACCTGGGTACCCATCATCATCTGCCATTGTGCCCCAGGCTGACTCCAAGCTCGAGACCGGAAGTGCACCCACACTATTTGTTGATCACACGGTACCAGGAGCAAATCGGTACAACCTGCAGAGCAGAAAGAAGGAGTGATCACATTTTCATCTCTTGGTGAATTTCTTGCCTCTGTTTCCTATTTTTGGATGAAGTGGGAACCGGAGGCCTAGAGGAGGGTGGCGTAAGAGTTGTGCAAGTTAGACCGCTCATGGAGCGCAACTCCTTGGTGCTAAATCCATGTGTCGGGAACCCGAGTGAACAAGCGGGGTGCACGTGGTACAAAGTAAGCTGCTCTGAAACTATAGGGCAATGTGAAAATGCACGAAGGCCTTGCCAAATGAAAAAGCAATGCATGCAGATAGCAAACTGGCATAAAAGATTGTAGACATTGATTGAACTCTGTCAACATCCTGGGAAGCACATGAACAAGAGATAGTCACGACGAGCACAGCAGAAGAAGAGGGAAGAGAAGAAATGTCGGAACCAGCAAATGCCCCCTCTTGCACCAATGCTGATAGAGAATTAAACGTAGTATATAGAAAGGCAGAAAAAGGACATGGTAAAAAGAATTGTATGTTGGGTCTTACCATAATAATGTGTATAATGAGTATATTAGCCCCAATATTGACCATATCAGTATTATGGTAACTAGAAGAAACGCACCCTCTTGAAGTACTTTTGCCTATTATGAACATTTCCACAACGGAAAGCCCAGTCCATGTGATTTCCTATACCTTGTCCCCAATGGAAGAGAAACATAGGGAAGGATATGGGAACAACACATTGCTGTTATTAATGAATATGACACACTCAATCCTAAGAAAAAAGAATTGTTGGGTTTGTGCCCACCTCCCGCAGCATGGTGGTCAGGGAATAGGATGGTATGTACAGCCCCTGCCCTTAACTTCTGCATGTTATGCTTCTCTGAGTGCCCTATATTATGGGAAATGGAGCGAAAGTGAAACTGGTCAACTAGATAAAACAAATATGAATGAATTCGAGGAAGTGATTATGAAACGGGTGGGTTGCTCCATGTTCGATAAAAGACGATTAATTACACCAGCAATAATGCCACAGGATAGATTGTCTGTACCTTATAAAACTTCTGTGATCATGTTCCACATGAACCCACAGGGGAATAAGGATGCGGAACCCCCTTCATATACAGTGAATTATAACCCTGATTCTGTCCCATTCTGTTTAAAGAAAAAGGGTTATTTCCAGGTAGGAACATTTACCAGATGCAGGAATGTAGCATTCCTTGATAAAGAAGTGGAACCAATATATGTGGGAGATCCTGTGTATTTCATATGTGGAGAAAAAGCATATCCTTGGTTACATAGGAACTGGGGAGGCACGTGTTATTTGGGATTTCTGTTTCCTGGGGTGTTTCTTTTAAAAACATCAGACATAACCAAATTGACCAGGTCACGACCTCGCTGTAATATTGAAGACGGGTTGATTGTAGGGGATATAGCAAAATCATTCATACCATTTTGGGGCCAGGCGATAAACTCTTATAACATAAGATGACTGTCTAGGATATTGGAAGAAACGATAAATGGAACCACTGATATATTATATAATATGACTCTCGAGGAAAAAGGAATTAGATTAATGTCACTGCAAAATAGAATGGCCCTTGATATAATCTTAGTTGATCGCGGCGGTGTTTGCAAAATCGTGGGATCAGCGTGTTGCGTATTTGTAAGTGACTCCTCCCCCACTATTTTTGAGGTGATAATAAAATTGCATGTGTTAAGCTCTGATCTCCACCCCCCTGAAGGTTGCTGGGAATTGAACATAAGCTCCTGGTTCTGGTTCTGGGAAGTGTTGCGATCCTGTGGATGGAAGCCATTTGCAATCCTAGTAGCAATCCTAAGAATATTCGTGACATGTTGTTGTTGCATACATTGTCTCCCCATAGTATGTACTGAAATCAGCGAAGAGTGTGTACAAATGATGAAACGAAAAAACATTACTAAATCAAGCACTCGCCATAGTAACAAATCTGAAACCATTAAAGAATTCATGGCAATTGATATTGATAATAATAACGAGGAGACAACAAGTGTACATGAGTCAGAATTTTGATCAGATTCCGAATCTAATCCAAATACTTGGTCGGAGGAGGATGCAATGTATGGATGAGACGTTTGGCATACGGCCAAGAGGAGGGTTTGTCAGTTCAGAAAAACCAAACACCCCTTGAGGGGCCGGAAATGAATGATAATTGGTTGGCCAAAGACCAACCACCTCATTTACAGTGTTAAGAATATATATTCATTAGTTATTACGTAGCTATTAGTTCAACTAGAGTGAAGCCATTTTAAGATGACCAGAATCGCCATTTTGTTTTCTCTCTCTGCTCTCTCTAAAGTTCCCACTTTGCCTCATGTAAGACTGCTTTGCTGTAGATATTATTTTGCTTCAATGGTCCAAGGCTAAGCAACATGTTGAACCATTACACTGGAGAGCCAGACAGAAATGCCCGATTCCCTCCCTCACATATCCTTGAAGACAGGGAGCAAGGCATTTCATCAGTACACAAATGCAAGCAAGTCTCCTGAAAGAATAGCAATGTACGAAACTAGCATTTAAAGAGTTGAATTATGATCTTCTTTACAGCCCCCCCTTTCTGAGCCCAGTGAGGCCCCAGAGAGCGGGCTGACCTCTAGAGCGAGAATCGAAACTAAGAGATAGTGAGGTCTGGTATGTGCCAGTCTCCTACGCGCAGCTTGCCCATGAAAAACAGAAATGCTGTGTTCTCGCAAATAAAGAATGGTGTTTGTAAAATTGAAGATTGCAAACCGTTACTAAATATGGTGGTCTAAGGTGTCATATTTGTCATACTGGTCAATCATCGCCTCTAATTCAAAGGGAAATGAATTGAGGGCGGCATCAAATGTGTCATACTGTGTAATTGCTGATTGTAAGGTGCTCGGTTTGTATATATGTAACTGATGTACGTTTCATTCTCTCTTGCGTCCCCCGAGGTCTGTTAGACACACGTCGCGGGGCGTGGGACAATTTGGCCAACTGAGACTTCTTTGTATTGCAATAAACCCTAGATTTTGGGAACAGAACGTCGTGTCTGGCATATCTATTCGAGTGTGGTGACTGTGCCTTGTTTCCACATCCGAGGGTCCCTCATGGGCCCCATTCACCCCTAGCAGAACTCTAGACAGACAGCCGCTCCTGAATTCCTGCCCTGCGTTCCTCATCACCATTCATCTTGCTGATTCCAAATTTTCCCTACAAGGCCAAATCATTGCTGCCCCTACTCCAGAACCCACTGCATAACCCAATCATAGCTGATTCCTACTGCAGCAAGGCCATTGATCCAGAAAAAAAACACTAATATCCCATTAACAAAAAGGAGAAAGCGGTGGTACCTTTTGCATCCTGAAATCATACCGGCTTGCGGCCCACTAACTGCATGCCCGCTGCAATCCTGCAATCCAGCTGACCTTTAGTATCCAGTGACCAGAAGTGCCCCGCTGTCCTTGCCATCTGGTGAACACAACTGCCCAGCTGTTTGCTGTAAGGCGCGCGTGCCGTGTGGTGACCAGACCCCATGGACTGTCCAAAATCCCAGATTCAAATGTGGACTGTGAGTATTCCGCATCCCAGAACCCATAGTCTACCCATCTTTACCCTTTTGTCTGTATTACACTCTCTAATCAATCCTATCTATACCCTGGTAACTTGTTAAAACTGTTAGAATTATCTGTGCACACTGCTCTTGACTTTCTAAGTGCTAGCGTCATCTCTCTTTTCATTTCTGTCTGGTGTAAATGTAAAGCCCTTAGTTATATTGTGAGTAATCGTACTAATTTCCAGTTAAAGTTGAACACTGGGGTGATAAGATTGACCTCGCGAATCAACCTTGGAGCTTACTGCATTCCTCTTTAACAATATAGTCTAGATACATTTGTTTAAGTCAAATGTGCTTTTCTTCCAAAACTGATTTTCTCACGTTTAACTGCTCTATTTTTGCAAGTTTTCCAACGTGTCATTTTACTACAGCATGTTTTAAACTTTCCACTCGTTTTCGAATTGTATGCTCTTGGTGATCCATTGCCTTGTAATTGCTAGTGTTTATATATTACTGCCTTTGTGAGAAATCTTATTTACCTCAAAGTTTTAAACCGCACATTAATTATTTGTTTGCCATTTCCGAGTGTCATTTCATGCTATTCCAAAGGGTCTAAAATCATTTTTGTAAGGGAATGTCAGATTTTGATTCTGTTTTATGTCCCTTATTCCTGACTACCTGCTGCTTCTTTCTATCCACACAGAATCCGATCAACTGTGGGTTGAGGGAACATTGCAGGGGGAAACCTTAACTTGGGTGCTATCTCTACTAATTCAAAAAGTGCTCCTATTCATTTGTGCTTTGTTTATATTCTGCTATAAGGTTAACCAAGTGTATTGCTTACATTTCTATTGTAATTATCACCCCATTGGTGATTGCTGCCCCATATTAAAAATTGTATGATTTTTTGAATTTTAAAAATAAATACAATATTGTATTTTCACCAACCGGCCTGGTTCCTGGTCCACTGTGACCCCGGATATTTGAAAAAGGGGGTGTGATATGATTTGTGTACCATCTCAAATTGAATTTGCATAAAATAAGGAGAAAGGCATCTCAGTCGTCCGCTACATACTAGGCTGAGACCAAGGTGTGTGTCGCCTGATTGAAATCCTTAATATCTCCTCCCCAACTCTTTCATTCACCCAGGAGGTTCGCATGCTGCTTTCAAGTACCTTCAAAGCTTTTTTCTTCTGTTCACTCGATTTCAGTCTTGGAACTCTTACGGCTTCCTTAAAGTGGGGGATTCTCGCTTGGCTCTCTCTCGATCTTCGTAACTGCAGATCAGCCCCCTGGCCTTCCGACTTCCATCGCCTTGTTTGCATCAGCCCTGAAAGAGCTGTTCCTTCTCGTACCCAGCCTTGCTCAGTGCGCTTGTGCGCGCCACATTTTATTTGTCTGAACAGGAGTGTTAACAAGTGGCAGGCGTATATAGTTAGGATTAGCTGCCTTACTCTGCCTGGCCTCATTACAGGGACAGAGCCAGTGCAAGACAGTGGAGGTAATCTGCCTGACCTTATTGCTCATCTTCCCCAGCTCATTAGTGTGGCAAATGTAACATGGGGAGGAATTATGGGAGCTGTAGTTTCCCATAAAAAAGCAGCAATAGGGGTTAGATTGGTTGTGGAAATGGGCTGATACCATGTTTCACCATCAGGTGTTTCTCCCCCACTACCTGAGGAACCCCTACCCTGGTGACCCCCCCTCCCCATCGCTTGCCCACACACAGGGTCAGGCTCCAAACCCGATAACCCTTCCCTGGCCACATGTGTACGGGATCCCCAGGGACTAGGTTGTGATACACCCTCTTGTTTTTCACATACCTTTCCCCTATGCAATGTGGACGACTCTTTAACAGGGGAACCGTGAAAGGAAATGTATGCTGCTCTGATCTTTACCTTTTTGATGCTCTACTGTGAAACAGTATGGTTGACAGTCCAGAAACAATCGTATAACACGTGTGTTGGATTCCAGACAAGGGAAGAGTACTCAGTAACTAGAATTAATTTTCTTCCCAAGAGGTAATATTTGGGGTAAACAATGGCCGATTTGATGGCTAATGGTTCTTGCACTGAATATTTCTCTCTGAGAAATAACTTGTGACTGGCAAATAATATAGGATGTTCTAAGCCGTCGTGTCTTTGGGACAATGCCGTCCCCAGTCCAGTCAGAGAGGTGTCAGGCTGAAGAGTAAACTCTTGAGAAGTCTGCCACTTTCAATATAGGATTTTGACATAAAGTTTATTTCGAACAATTATAACGGACTTCATCCTCATCAGTCCAACAAATCTTTTGGGGTTCAGTGATTTTTAGCTTGTCAGTCGGGATGCTTTTTTCTGAGAAATTGGGGATAAACCTGCAATAGTATCCAATTAGAGCCAAAAATGCTCTAAGGTCTTGCTTGGTCTTGGGGCATTTAGATCTGCTTTTACTTTCTTTTGCTGAAGCTGTATACTACAGTTTCCTACAAACAAGCCTAGATATTTTACTGCAGACTTAGCCAGCTTACATTATCTAGCGTTGGCCATCAGCCCGTCTTCGTAGTGCTCTCATAATGGTGTAGCAATGATAAAGAAGGCCTTCCCATGTTTGGCTATAGATAATATCCTCAATATACGCCCCACAGAAATCAGAATAGGGCTGTAAAATCCCATCCATTAGTCTTTGAAAAGTCGCTGGTGCACTCTGTAAACTAAAGGGAAGGGCAGGACCTTGAATTGGAAAAGTTCTACCAGCGGTGAAAAAGCTTTTTTTTTCCTTTGGGTCATGTAAGGGAACCTGCCAGTATCCCTTAGTCAAATCTAATGTTGACAAGAAAACAGAATTCCTCCATTTGTCTATCAGGTCATCCATACGGGTCATGGAACATGCATCAAAGGCTGAAATAGTGTTAACTTGCCTAAAATCTATGCAGAATCTCCCAAGTTTGGTCTGTTTTGGACACCAGTACAATGGGAGATGACCAAGGACTTGAAGACGCCACAATACCATTAGCCCTGAGCATACTCTCCACTTCTTCAATAATGATCTTTTTCCTGGCCTCTGGGAGTCTGTAAGAATTTAAATGAACTTCTTTCCCCGGTGGTGTTCGTATATAGTCATAAGTTCTGTGTACCCTCCCTGGTGTCTCGCAAAATACATCAGGAAATGTGTAAACAAGATTGTTCACATTTGATTTCTTATCATTGGGGAGTTCATGGGGTATTAATTCTATGTTCTTACTCTCTTGGGGTGACAAACAAGAAAGCATAGGAGTGTGGGAGAACCCTGTATTTTCTTTCCACTCCTTTAGAAGGTTGATGTGGTAGATATGAGTCTTTTGGCGTCTGTCTGTGCTACTTTGTAGTTGCATGTTCCCACCTGTTCCAACACCTCATAAAGCCTGTGCCACTTCGAGATCAATTTATTCTCTAAAGTTGGTAAGATAACCAGAACCTTTTGACCCACTGAAAACGTTCTCAAATTTACTTTATCATATGAAAGCTTCTGCTGGTATTGAGCTTTCTCCATGTGGGTATGGACTAAAGACCTAACTAGGTTCATGTGTTCTCGTAACCGGTTTGCGGTTTGAGACAGGGGTATTGGTGCCTCCTCCCTCTCTTCCCAGGTTTCCCTGAGCATATCCAAGACATCCCTTGGCTCTCTGCCATACAATAGCTCAAAGGGTGAAAATCCGGTAGATGCTTCAGGGGTTTTTCTCACAGCAAATAAGGCCCATGGAATCATGTGGTCCCAATCTTTCCTGCCTTCATCAACTAGTTTTCTTAAAATGGTTTTCAGGGCCTTATTAAATCATTCTACCAATCTGTCTGAGGATGATAAACTGAGGTTCTTAACGTAGTGATATGAAGTAACTCTTTAACGTCTCCCATGAGTTCACTCATATAATATGTTCCTTTATCTGTTCAGATTTCTTTTGGCAACCCGACCCAGGAAAAGAATGTTAGCAGATGTTTTAATATTTCCTCGGTCATACTATTTCTAATGCGAAGGCCTCAGCATACCTGGTAGAATAATCAACAATAACTAAGACACATTTATTGACGGTTTCGAGGGGCACAATGATGTCCATCCCGATTCGGGGGATGGGGACCTCTATTATAGGTAGTGAATTTAAAGGGGCAGGTGGAGGAATAGTTGTGTTGGTCTTTTGAAATATCTCACACGTCTGCACAAAGGTTTTAATATCAGCATATATTCCTGGCCAATAAAACTTTCCACTGATATTGACTTAGGATTTAACTTGTCCTAGATATCCCCTGTTAAATGTGAGTGGGCAAATTCCAGAACTATTTTCGATGGGTTTTGGGTATTACCAACTGGGTTTTACATGTTCCTTCCCCTGAGGTTTCTTTTTGATCTAACAATCCCTGTTTTAAAAAGATAGAACCTCCTTTATCATTGCCTTCAGACTCTGGGATTACCTATAAGAAAGCCTCTGCTAATAATTAATAGTTTCCCTGAGCAAAAGCCAAATCTGGAAGGACAGTTGGTTGGTCATTGTGGCTAGTATTGATGTTGGGTGTCTCATCAGCCCCTCCAAAACCTAGATCTCCCCTCTCTACCTTCTCCTGTTGTCTCTTCTTTTAACTGGGTAAGTAAAGCCCTTTCAAGAATTCCTTGTACTATTTTATCCCCAGGATATGTCTTCCCATGATTGTGTAAAAGTACTTTCACATCTCCCCTGAATTGGGGTCAATAACTCCTGCAAGTACATCTTTCCCGAACTTCCAAGCTAAACCAGATTTGGGGGCTAGTCTGATGTAACATCCACGGGGAGGTATTAGAACAAATTCTTTTTTTAAAAAAATGATTTAGTTTACTACAAACTTATCATTATTTCACATTTAATTTGCTTGTAGATCTAAATTACAGAATTCCAATCCCAAAACTTAAAAATCTTTTAAAGTCCAAATTTCAATCTCTTAAAAGACTTTCAAGACTCTTAAAATTAGACACTTTTGTTCTCCTATTATCAAAGAGGAACACCTTTCCTCTGCTGTTAAAGGCATAGCATCTGGTGGGAGCAAGTCTCTGTATTTTTGTCTTAACGATATTAACGCATCACACTCCATTAATAGATGGTATAGGGTTTCTTGTCGCAGACTGTCTAGGCAGAAGCGACAGGTGCTAGGTAGGCCAGTCAATTGTTTTGTCTGGGCTAAAACCTCATGTGTTGGTAGCAGGTTTAACCTCAATCGTAAGAAGAGATCTCAAAACTTTGAACATGGGAAAATCTGCAGATAAGAAGGAATTTGATTCAATGCACATGTTTTCAAGGGACAGTTGATGGAGAGCTTGTAGTGCATTTTCAATTCTTGTGTCTCAATTCAATCAGCCCATTAGATTTTCTTTTTAATTAGCATGGGGTTGGTCCTTAGAGTATCAACTGAACACTCAAGGGCTTCAATCCATTGGATGCATTTGGACTTCCAATCATTCAGCATCAAATTGTGACTGTTATTCGATGTTGATCTCAGAATATCAATTGGTGGTACTTTGTCATCTGTAACATTTTTCCCAAAAAAATCAAGTGATTTCCAGAAGACCAGTGAGCACATTGATTGGACGGCAATTTCTAATCTTATCCGAGAAACCGCTAAGGGTTGCGGGAGAGAGAGAACTTTCTTCCAGAAAAGTCCTTCCAACCAGTCTCAGGTACTCCATGTAATATTTGAAGTGGCTTCTGCCGCGTAAGTCAGTATCAGCACTACTTTTTGTCGGTAGAAAGCAAGGACTGAATGCAGAGAGAATGTTCCATATTTTTTATGTAAAATGAGTCCTTGTCGAGCTAAAGAGCCAACCTTCGTTCTCAGGGCTGCCTTCCATTGATCCTCACTAATGCTTGAATTTAACCACACGCCTATGCATTTTATTCTTTGAACTTGAACCAATTTAGTTGTTTTCAGAAACGGGGAGACCAGTCTTTTCTTTACTCCCTGATAACAGGCAAAGGTCATGATTTTAGTCTTAGTAGAATTTAGAGTAAGACCGTTTTCGTCAACATAATCAACCAGGACGTTCAATCTTCTTTGCAGACCGATCTGGGTCTTGTCTAGTAGAAACAGGTCGTCTGCATACACCAACCAGGGTACCGCAGTGGCATTCAAAATTGGTGGATGAGCTCTTCTCTTTGCGACACTGCTAGGTTGGAAATCTAAAGATTAAATAAACTAGCCACTAAAGGACAGCCCTGTTTCAAGCCGTTCCAAGTTGAGATGTTCTTTGTGGTGGCCCTTAGGGCTGAAAGCCTGACATGAACCATGGTGTTGGAGTACAGAGCTCGTATTGCGGCTAGTAGGTCTGGAGGACAAATCTATATCAGCAGTTTTTTTACATAGTTTGTCGCAGTCCACACTGTCAAATGCCTGTTTGAAGTCGATAAATGTGTCATAGAGTACAGTTTTAGACCTCATCGCTTCCAGCTTTAATAAGTTCAATATCATAAGGTTGACATTAGTGGCAACTCCCTTGACAAATCCAGTCTGTTGGGAGTATCTTCTGTTTGTTTTAGTCAACCAGATGGATAATTGCTGTAGGAGCATGGTGGAAATCAGTTTCCCCAGTGGATCTAATAACGCAATTGGTCTGTAGTTTGTGGATCTCAACCTATCTCCTTGTTTGAATATTGGAATCAAGACTGCAGTCTTCCAGGTGTCGGGTATATGTTTTAGTTTTGATAATTACTCTGAATAGAGATTGGCACAGGTCAGCCCAGGCCTCAGGGATGGTTTTTAGAGTCATGTTGCTCAACCCATCCGGGCCCAGGGCTCGAGAAGAGTTTAGTTTTTTGATTTGGGTCAAGATCTCATCTCTGTCCCATTTAAGTTCCCAGTTGGTTTGTTTAGGAACCTCAGGCTCATCTCTCCAACCCACTCTCTTTACAAATAATGATGTAAAGTGGGTCACCCGCGCTGATTCTGAAACATCAGAAATTAGCAAAGGAGCTTGTTTGTTCTGGCCATTCACCAGATACCATAGATTTTGAGTATTTTGATTTGCTAGAGCTTTAAGGATCCCATAGTAGGCAGAGAGCTTTGGACATGTGGAGCCAGTTCTTCTATTTTTGTTTGATTTTTTTTGATTGTACACATCTCACCTCCATTGGGAGAGTTTTTAATTTTCTTAGTTCAGCTCTATAGCTTTTTCTTTTCTCCACAAGTTCTAGATGGTAGGCATGGTCATTGTTGGAGGATTATTTAGAAATGTTGGAATCTGAGGTTTTATATGGAATCAAGAGTCACTCATAATTCATTTTCTCAGTACCAACCTTTGAACTGTTTCAGAACTTTCCTGTCATTACTGAGACATCTTTTGATTTGATGCGTAATCTGTTCCTCCCGTTGGCCAAGTAAAACGTTTATCAAGAGTTCTTCTTTCCTGTGGTTTCTTCCAAGTTAGTATCAGCATCTAATGATAACTTTTGATGGTAGGAATGATCTTCATCGTAGGTAACGCTGAGATCAATAGCTGAGAAGCAAAAATATATTCCACCTAGGCTAATGACTTTCCTTTTTGCCAGGTAGACGCCAGGGGTATGTCTTCCATCAGCAGACCTTTGATTAGAAGAATAGACCTTGCCTGTAATACCTTCATCCATATCAGAGCCTTCATGGGAAGCTTGTCACTAGGAATCAATATTTCAGGGTCCTAAATAGATGAATATTCAGATCTCTGCATAGATTAAGTTCAAAGATTTGTACTGAAGTTGGAGGTCATCGATAGCCAGGAGTTTTATGTCAATGAACACAGTATCATTGATGCCAGCAAGGTTCCAGTATAAGTTACAAATAATTCAATCATTCCGGAATTCTTGGCAGCCAATTGATTCACTAATAATGATGATCTGGATGAACGGGTTGGGGTTCAGCACCTCTTGGACTGCAGGTTAGTAGCAGACTTCACTAAGCTCTGCAACCCAGATGATGGTCGACCCGCAGATTTCTGAATAGCGGGATTAAGATAGGACGTGTACCCATCACATAAGGGTTGCTTTCACAATCATATTTCCTGAAAACAGATGATATCAACATTTTGCAGTTCTACATTTTCTTTAGTAAACAAGTAAGAGAATCCTCAGGTATTTCACGAGCAAAGCTTCCATGGTAATACTTCTACCAATCATAGTTGCTAGTTGTTCTGCCGAGCCTGTGGAGTCAACCCAGTAGACATGCTCAAAGTGGACCGTCGTGTGAAGACGGAGCGACTCTTGTGGTTCTTCACTTCTCTAGGCGTCTGATGGTCGAAAGAGTCAAATTTTATTGTTAAGGACTGAATTGCCTTTTCTCTTTCAGCCCCATCTTTAGGTTGATATTTTTGAGAGCAGTTACGCGACTCAGATTTAGAATGAGGGGCAGAATCACTAGGTTTGGATAAGACCACAGATCTTCTTTCAGTCTGTTTCGCTTCCATGTGGTAAGGTTGGACTGAGGTCAAAACCTAGGGGTAGGAAGGCACACTTTAGTCCAAGATAGCAGAGTGTATCTTGTTGGAACACAGATGTAATATTACCCAATCTGATCTTTCTTCTTCCATAAATTGGACAATTTGGATGTCCTTTGTGTTGATATTTTATAGATTAGGCAGAAAGTGAAGAAGCTTCAGGACATTAGCTTGATTCAATATCAGGCCATCCGATGATCTTAGTATTCGCTCAATCACTAGCATATAGCCAGAAGATGATGGTTGAGAATAGTCAAAATTAGGTAATTTCTGGTACGTCTTTAGTTGGCACTGATAATTTTGGCGTAATCAAAGGGGCCTTTTTTTAGGGTTTCCATAAATGTTGATCCACGAGAGGCCAGCAAGACATTATAGAGCGGTAGTTTAGGCTCAGTGTCTGCATTCTCGTAGGAGGAGAACTCTGACTAATTTTCAGAAATGTCTTGCAGGTTTCTGTACATGTTCTTCATCAGTTATATACACAGATAGGTTCAGTTCTCATTTTTCTTCAGCTACCGCATTTTTGTCACAGGAAAGGCCCTCTAGTTGGTCTGGGGGGGTCTCTTCATTCATATTCTTCGCTTTTGTATAGAAGATAACGTTGTTTTTGCTGGCAGAACTTTTAAATTTCTTAAGAATGCCCTCGACCCATTGGATCTGGATTTAATATAATTAAGTAAGTGGGAATCATACTCTTTTTTCCCTGGAGGGATGGATACTTCCCTACTACTGCAGGTGTTGAATCCTATAGAACCTCTTGTAGCTACAGTTGGGTTTGAGGCTCAACCACTTAGTTTTAGAAATTTTAGGGTTCCCCAATTTGTTTCAATGGAGTTGCATCCCACTGCTGACACCATCTGTAAGGAAGGCATGGTATCAATAGTAGAGGGTAAAGCCCTAGGAACGGTAGATCGCTGCGCTGTTCATAGTAGTCTTGGGGTATTGGTCCTGCTGCTGATTTGTTGGTCCCAAGGAGACAGTGCTAATTTGTTCCAATAGTTAGTGAAGGAAGTGGGTTGTAGGAACCACAAATACCAGGGTGCTGGATGTTTTATATTTGTAGTTAAACCGAATTGGTTTGGTATGTGGAGCAAAAGAAATGATCAGTCTATGTCAACTAAAATGGCTTAGAGTGTTTGTTTTATACTCCTACGCCACGTCCCCTTGCCTCCATGCTTGTGGGACATTCCGTCCTTCGGGACGGGACTGGAGCACTTTTGTCAAAAAGCATAAAAAATTAAATTATTGTCCTTCTTTTATTTTTACGCTGGGCCACCACACGTGGCCGTAGCCCCTCCCTCAAGGGCTCCTCCCACGCATTGGCCATCAGTCCTTTTCTCTGCGCGGTTGGGGCCGGACACACTCGCATCTCCGGGAAATGTTTCTTTTTATTACCTTTGTCCTTCCTTACTGGTTCAGTTCCACGGTCATCTTGTCCTCTGTCTATGCCGTAGCATCTGGGATTCGTGTCCTGCTCATCTTGTGAACGCTGTTTTGCGAGGGCGGATCCCCACTCTCTTTGCCTGGAGTGTCTAGGCCCAGAACACCGTTGGGACTCGTGCTTCTATTGTGACTCCCTTTCCGTCCGGGCACATGAGCGCTGTCTTGTCTGGTGGCAGGAGGTGTTTCAATGGGTTCCTCCACTACATTTGCAGCTCTTCATCGACGACAAAAAGCAACGCCCAGTGAGTTCTTTCCTTTTTAGTGCGCCCCGCCCAGGGGACTACTTCCCAAGTCTTCCAGGACTGCGAGGGGCTCAAGTAGCTCTTCTACTAGGGATATCCCTGTGGTGTCCCACAAGGGGCCCAATAGGTGCACTGGAGATTCCTCTGAGGGGCCCTGCGGTGGGCCTGTCAAAACCAGATATTCTTCAGAGGTTCCCCGTTTGGGGGCTAAAGTTGAGCCCAGTTCGTCTGTGGCTCTGGTAACCGGGGTTTGCCCTGAGGCCTCTGTTTCTGGAGCTTTCCACACTGAGTCTCGTCTTGAGGCCCCTCTTGAGGGAGCTTAATGTACCGGGGTCCATCCCGAGGTTCCCCTTCTTGGGGCTAAATCCAATACTGGCAGAATTGAGAGATCCTCTTCGAGGATCTTGGTGGTGAGGTATATTCCTCAACCTTCCCACGCTCAGGGGCATGGTGGTACCAGTTCTGTTGAGGGGGCAAAGAAGGCGGTCATGCACCATAGGCATTCGAGTGCTGCCTCTGCCGAGGTTCCTCCACCTGAGGCTAATTCTGGGGCAGTCCCTAAGGTTTCCAGTAAACACCCTAGATCTGCCAGTACCAGCTCTGCCAAGGGTCCTTACTTCAAGGCTAAATTGTCACATACGGTCACTGATGAGACCATTGCCTCACTTTCTCCTGTGACGCAGTTACCTTGAGTGATGACAAAATGGCAGCCCAACCTCCGCAGACCAAAGCGGTCATTTTGACTACCTCTCTTACACTATCATTCACTACGGCTGGTGCTGGGGGGACTCCTTCTGGGACAGAGCAGCCTTTTCTGCGCTATGTGGATAACAATAACCCGTTCTGCCCTTTACTGGATTGGCGTACTCAGGACCCGCTGCCTCATACAGTCTCGCTCCCTCCTGGACCCGCACCCCTGATCTATGTGGACCCAATTGATGGAGGTCCTTCCTGGCAACCATCCTCGTTGCATTCCTGGGGGTATGCCCCTTCTGAGCGGCCTCTGCCGACTCCAGAGCCTAGACCTTCGTCAGAGGACGCGCTTTTTGGGAAATTTCAGATGCTCATGCATTCTGATCCCATGAAGGCGTACTTTAAGGATCTGTTTAGGGAAATGTATCATAGGCCTCCTGTACTGCCTCCTGCTCCGGCAGAGCCTACGCAGTCCACAGTGGGGGAAAGCGGTGGAGAAGGTATCAACCTTCTCCACCGCTTTGCTCCGGTAGAAAAGACATTGGGTGCTCCGCCAAATAACACTTTACGGCCTGAGGCACCATGTGCAGTGGGTCAGTCTTCTGCTCCCTCTTCAATGGATGAGGACCAGACAGACCAGGACAGTGATGAGTCGCCCCGCTCTATCAGAGCATTTCATGACCGGGTGCTGGACATGATGGCCCTGCTTGACATTCCAGTACCTGAGTCCCCCGCTCTACCGGAGGCAGTGCTTTCTGGAGCCTTTACTCTGTCGCCTCAGGAGCGCACCGGCCTGTTCCTCCAGAAGGACATTTTTGCTGAGGCCTGCAAGTTCTGGGAAAAACCTCATTAAGGCCAGCATCTCAACAAGAGGATTGATGCTTGATACAAGCTTCATACCTCGGGGGCATATCTTTGTCAGTTTGTACGCTCCCTTCGTCGACAGTGGTGGCAGCAACCACCCTCCAAGCCGGCCTCTACATCCTCCACAGCAGCGGCCCAAATCCTCTCCAAGGAGGACAAACTTCTTGACGCCATTGGCAAGAAAGTCTTTTCCAATTCGGCTCTCCAACTTCGTCAGGCTAACGCCGAGCTTATGAGTATAACAGTGAACTGCGCCAATTAACAATGAATATAACAACCAGTTGGTTATAATTTTAATTTCATTCCACAGCCTGACACGTGTTTCGAGCAAAGCTCTTTTTCAAAGGCTGTACATCAAATTACAATTTCAAGCCATTACCATGTGCACCAATTTAAATACACCATAGCATTTGGGTAAATACAAACCAGGGGGGGGGGGGTGGCAGAAAATACAAGAAAATAATTGTATAATACATAACATTGCAAAAATTTTTAAGCCAATATGATAAGATGAAATTAGAGTTTGTAAATTAATTACCGTTTCCAGTAGAGTAAATCCAATTACGGAAGCAATGAAAAAGAATGACAAAATCAACATGAGAGAATGAGTGTGGTACGGTGACTAAACAACTTGGGATGAATTAGTTGGCTAGATCGCCAATAGTACTCCTAAACCAATTAATTTTATTTAAGGTAAGATTACCTTAGATCGTTGTCCAAATGAGTAATCAATGCTGCAGATTAAATAAGGAACATTTCCTGAACTAAACAAAAATAAATTGATTATTTCATATTGGCTTAAAAATGTTTGCAATGTTATGTATTATACAATTATGTTCTTGTATTTTCTGCCACCCCCCACTACCCCCCCGGTTTGTATTTACCCAAATGCTATGGTGTATTTAAATTGGTGCACATGGTAATGGCTTGAAATTGTAATTTGATGTACAGCCTTTGAAAAAGAGCTTTGCTCGAAACACGTGTCAGGCTGTGGAATGAAATTAAAATTATAACCAACTGGTTGTTATATTCATTGTTAATTGGCGCAGTTCACTGTTATACTCATCTTGCTATTACTGAGGGTTCTTGGTCTAGGCACCCTCAAACCTTTCATGCTGAACGCTGCCTTTTTATCCTTAAAGAATTGGCACTAGCGCTGGCTGTTCATAGTGACCTTTTTTGGACCACATTGTTCTAACGCCGAGCTTATCCTTGTGGCGGCTAATGTCAAGCTGTGGAGGGAACTAGCCGATTTCCAGGAATGTATTCCTGCAAATAGGCTCGAGGACTTCAAAGCCGGTTTGTCGGACACCAGAGTGTTGGCACAGGATCTACTGGAGGCTGTGGCACACCATGTAGATACTTCCGCTCAAGGCTTTATGGTCGGGGTCGACATCTCCTGCCAAGCATGGCTCCATACTACAAAATTCTCAAAGGAAGTGCAGGACAAGGTGCTGGATTTTCCTTTTGATGGTAAGGAATTGTTCCATTCCTCCACAGATGAGGAACTCACGAAGACTAAGGCGAGCACTCAAACAGCCAAGTCTTTATCAGTCCTGGCAAAAACTCCAGCTACGGCTTCTTATACACAGAGGTCAGGGTCCCAAACTCGGTCCTTCTCTGGATTCAGCAGTTTTCAGGATTGCTGTGTGTGCCGTTCGGAGGCTCCGGCTGGCGCGCCCTGCTGTAAGCAGCAGCAGCAGCAAGGTGGCCATTTTTTCTCTCTCCCACCAGCCTCCTTTCCAGGGACAGGTAGTTTCCTTACCGACAAACCATCCAAATGATATTTTTTGTTGGTCGCACAAGACTCCAATGGGAGGACAAATTTTGTCTCATCTGGAGGCTTGGCAGACCATCACTGAAGACAGATGGGTTTTGTCAATTGCTCGGACGGGCTACCGCTTGCCCGTTCCCCTTACCCCACCCTTCAACCCTCCCGTCAGACTGTGTCGCCCTTCCTCAGGCCGAGGTACAGAAACTTCTAGTCCTCGTAGCGGTGGAGCCTGTTCCCCTTCAGGGAGCAAGTGGAGGGCTACTACTCCCGTCTGTTCACAGTGCCCAAACCCAACCAGGCTGGCCTGCGCACTATCCTCGATCTTTCCCAGCTCAATCTTTCTCTTCCCCAAAAGAAATTCAAGATGATCACGCCCTGCCAGATAAAGTCCTCTCTCCGGAAGGGTGACTGGCTCAGCGTGGTAGACCTCCAGGATGCATAAATGCACATTCTGATTTGGAGCCTGCATCAAAAATATCTACATTTCTCTGTGGGAGCAGAACACTTCCAGTTTTATGTACTCCCTTTTGGTCTCGGCTCAGCATTGCATGTTTTTAGGAAGATGATGTTGGTCATTGCAGCATTCCTCAGACTGCAGGGGATTCATGTATACCCATACTTAGACGATTGGCTCCAGCACATTCCTTGCCCACAGACGGCCTTAACCAATCTGCAGTCTCTCCTTCAGCTCCTGTTCCATCTTGGGCTGTTGGTGAACTGGCGGAAATCATCCTTGATGGTCTCTCAAGACCTGATCTTTCTGAGTTTCCGTTGGAATACGGTCAGTACCAAAGTGTTCCTAACAACGGACAGAATTGCAGACCTGTCTACCATGTGTTCGCTCATCCTCCAGCCCTCGCACATGACGGCCTGGTGGTTCCAAAGACTTCTGGGTCTCATGGCCTCTTGCGTGCTAGCTCTACCTCTTGCACGTCTGAAGATGAGGCGCACTCAGCTAGCTCTCCGGAGCTGCTGGTCTCAGGCACTGGATCTGGATTCCAAGATAATTCCTCTTCCGTCCTGCATGACGGTGGATCTACAATGAGGGTCCTCAGCCAACAGCCTTTCAGTCAGGGCCCCCTTACAGGAGCCCTGCTCACAAGTAACGGTTACTGCAGACTGCTCCCTTCTGGGGTGGGTAACCACACTTCATCACCTCGAAGTATTCGACTTGTGGACGCCCCAGGACTGACAGTTTCATATCAATTACATGGAACTCCTGGCTGTGTTCCTGGCGCTCAAAGCTTTTCAACCGACTTTCCGCGGCAGGATAGTCCGTATTTGCACAGACAATTCTGTGGCAATGTTTTACATCAACAAGCAGGGCTGCACCAAGTCACCTCTCCTTTTGGATCTTGCCATACGAATTTAGGACTGGGCCATCCAGCACAATGTCTGGCTCCAGGCTGTACACATCCCAGGTCACATCAATGTGACTGCAGATTTACTCAGCCATCAGTCGGCAGCCTTTTGCCTGAGTTCAGATCTTTAGCACAGTTTAACTTGTCCGAAGACAATATGCGCATTATCCAAGCACCCAGGAAACCTTCTACGAGGGCCCAGTATAGGAGCAACTAGCTCTGTTTTTGCCACTGGTGCTTAGAAAAACAGCGAGATCCCAAGCATGCCTCGGTCGACACCGTTCTATCCTTTGTGACTTTGTGACTCACCTGGCAACTTCTGGCATTCATGTTCTGTCATGCAGGACTTATTTACCCGCCATTGCAGCCTACCTGTCCACGGACAGCTGCTCTTTTTCATTGACTAATCCAGTCATCAAAAGGCATTTTGCGGGACTTCTTCATCTCTTCCCGCCAGTGCGGACTCCTCATCCCAAATGGGATTTAAATATGGTCCTCACCGCTTTGTCACAAGCCGTTTGAACCCATGGCCACTACTCTCTTTGGAGGTTGCTTTTTTGATCGCAATAACTTTGGCAAGGTCGAGTAAGCAAGCTTCAACCTCTCTCCATGGAAGATCCGTTCCTCACTTTCCACAAGAATAAGGCTGTGCTTCGCACTCTTCCTTCCTTCCTTCCTTCCTTCCTTCCTTCCTTCCTTCCTTCCTTCCTTCCTTCCTTCCTTCCTTCCTTCCTTCCTTCCTTCCTTCCTTCCTTCCTTCCTTCCTTCCTTCCTTCCTTCCTTCCTTCCTTCCTTCCTTCCTTCCTTCCTTCCTTCCTTCCTTTCTTCCTTTCTTCCTTTCTTCCTTTCTTCCTTTCTTCCTTTCTTCCTTCCTTCCTGATTTCATCTGAACCAATCTATCTCCTTACCAGTCTTCTTACCGAATCCGGCATCTGAAGCCTAGAGAGTTCTGCATAATTTGGACGTCATTCGAGCCCTGAAGTTTTACCTCGATAGAACGAGTGAACTCAGAAGCTCCTCACAACTCTTTGTTACGTTCGGTGACCCTAAAGGGAAACCAGCTACGAAAGGATCCATCTCCCGCTGGATTGCCTCGTGTATTTCAGAGGCCTATAAGATCCAAGGCCTTCAACCACCAAACGGCATCCACGCACAGCTAGTCTGTGGCAAAGCGGCTGCTGTTGCCTTCCAAAAGTATGTTCTGTGGGAGTCCATGGCCAAGGCAGATACGTGGGCCTCCCCATTGGCTTTCTGCAAGCATTACTGAGAACCTGAGCTCCAAGGCTGATGCCCAATTTGGCCAGGATGTGCAGTGAAGGGATTTTGATTTCACCCGTATTACTTCTGGTTGTGCTTGGGAATCTCCCACAAGTATGGAGGAAAGGGGACGGGACATTGGAGCATAACAGAGTTACTCACCATAGTGACTACCTTATTACTAGTCCATAGTCCCCTTTCCTCCATACGCCCGCCCGCCGTCCCCTCTAAAAAGTATCCTCTATTGTTGCTTAAATGGTCTCAGACCTGGGGATAGAAAAGAACTGAAGGGCAATGCATGGGGCAGAGCACAGGAGGGTGGGGTTACAGCCAAGTGCGGTGGCCCCGCGTAAAAAATAAATGAAAAAAATTAAATTTGTGATGCTTTTTGACTAAAGTGCTCTGGTCCCGTCCCGAAGGATAGAATGTCCCACAATTATGGAGGAAAGGGGACTATGGACTATGAGTAAGGTAGTCACTATGGTGAGTAACTTTATTATTAACATCCATGGTGCCGACACATGTTTTGTCCCAACCGGGGTCTTTATCAAGGCTGCAGATGTTCAACTGTACCGCAATAAACAGATGGTACTCCTATGTCCCATCCCCTTTCCTCCATCCCGTACCCTTTCCTCCATACTGTATGGGCATCCCTCACTAGGGACGGGAGACGGAACCTTATTCACCAGAAATAAAATCATCTTCCCCTTTAAACTTAGATTCTCCAAGTCCTATTTTCCACTTCTCAGTCCTCTTTTCCACGTCGACGGAACGGACCGCTTTCATCAGTGCTCCTGGGTTAGGCCTCTGGCCGAGTAATTCCACAAGCTCTTCACCGGAGAAGTGTCTTTTTTGTCTTCTTCTTCTTCTTCTTGTCTTCAATCAGATACTCTTCCCTCTGGTGCCATGCTCCTACCCGGCTCATGTTGACGTCAGCGGGCTTCAGCAGTTGTCAAGCCTTCGAGGGGCTGTTCCCGAAGTACGACTCCCACCCTCTCTGCCTCTGCTGCCTTGGCCCCAACCACAGCTGGGAGGGCTGTACCGCGTGTGATGCGCTTACACCTCACGTTCTGAAGAACAGGTTAGCTCGATAGATGGAGCTCTTCGGAATGTCGCCTCCAGAGAATTCGTCAAGCACAAGTCCAGGCCCAAGGTAGGGGCACAGTTTTCATCCGCACCCCGCAAAGGCGACACCTTCCCTAGGAAGCGCACGAGTGGGAGGGACCTTTCAAGGTCTTGTACCAGTGCAGGTACCGAGGCTGCTACAGCTACCGGCCGTCAGGCCGAGTGGTCGTGAGACTCTACCAGTGAGGGCAATGGGGGACTGCAAGTGTCTGTTACCGGGTTTACGCCTGAGGGGCTATGCCATAGTAACGGACAGATGTCTGAGGGGGCGCCTGTACGCAGCACTACCGGTGACACAGCTGAGGGCAATCTGTCTTCCAGGCCTCATCCTGAGGTGCAGGGTAGGCCTCAACCTCCACTGCCAAGAGTCTTGGAAGAGGCCGGTCCCAGCACGGCAACCGCCATGGCGCAGGCACATGGCATGCAGCCTGACAAGAAGGCCGGTTTGCCATATAAGATGGCGGCTCGTCCAACACCATCCCCCTTTGGGGAAGCGGTAGGGGAGCAAGTTTCCAGATGGCACTGGTCTTCACCAGTCATGTGACCCACAGCTTACCCTTTGTCTCAGGGCAGGTACATCCCGCAGACAGTAAGACAGTGTGTGTCCAGCCCTCAGCACCCTCAGGCGCTCCAACGGCCTGCAAGGACAGGTTTTTTGAAAAGTTTATGACCCTCATGAAGTCTCTGCAGTTGGGTGTCATCCTCAGGGATGTGATCAAGGACATGCTGCCTCCGGTTCTGCTGCTAGCACCCACGGCCACTCCGCCCTTGGTTCCAGCGCTCATAGCTCCTATGCAGCCCCAGCTGCCCGTGCCAGTTCCCACAACGCCAGCACCACCACAGCTGCTGCAACAACCACCGGCTCGAGTCAGTACGCCTCAGCCACAGGCACCTAGCACTCCTCCTGCGGCTCCGGATTAACAGGATACCTTGGTTGACACGGATGAAGAGGAGAACTCGATGTGCCGTTGGCCAAGGCCTTCCATGAGTCTCTAGCCGGCCTGGCTGAATATTTGGGGCTTCCTAAATCCGAGGTGGAACAACCAGAGGCGGGGGTCATGGCAGAGGTCCTCACTCTACACCCGACGACTAGAACAGGGATTTGGATGCAAAAGGACGTGGTTGCGCTGGCTAAAAAGGATTGCTTAAACCCCATTCGCCGCAGCCTACCAAAAGGTGCCTCGACTCCAAGTTTAGGCAGATGGAAGGCGACCCACCCCTTGCTGTCGGCACAGCAGCAACTTTGATCTACTCCAACCCATATTCGGCGACATCTGCCTTGGCACTCCTAGGAAAGGAGGAGAAAATCCTTGAAGCATACAGGAAGAAAATGTACTCCAACTCTTCCCTCCACCTGTGTCAGTCTAATCTGGACGCTATGCTTACAGCGGTCAATCAGCGGCTCTGGCGGGGAACCGCCCTACTTCCTTCCAGAACTTCTGGTGTAAAGACAGGCACGCTTCAAGGCGCGGCTGGTCGAGGCCAAGATTGTCGCCCAAGACATAATGGAGTCCACGGCTCACATCGACACCTCTGGCCGTGCCGTCTGCATGGCTACGGACATTAGAAGGACGGCCTGGCTTTGGGCGACTAAGTTCAACCTCAATGTACAGGAACGCATACTGGACCTTCCCTTTTGAGGGTGGCGACTTCTTCCATTCCATCACGGGCGAGGAACTAGATAAGAAGAAAAAAAACTGTTTCCAGACTACAAAAATCCTTATCCATCCTCACGAAGGCCACTCCTAAGGCGTATAAGCAGATGCACCAGCGTTCAGACAAGAGTCGGTTCTTCGGTGGGTTCTGGGATTTCCAAGAACAACGGTCCAGGCCATCTGACAGGTCCCCCAGCCAGCACTGGCACAAGCAACACAAGGGTGTGCACAAGGGCTTCTTTCAGTCCCCCTCCTCTACCTCAGCCTCAGACGGAAAGATGGTATGACACGCCCATCTGGGTCCACGTGCCTCCGGTGGGGGGCAGGCTTGGGCTGCACTATCAATGCTGGAGCATAAGGTTCACAGACCCCTTGATCCTATCTGTAGTATCCACGGGCTACCGCCTACCAATCCCTCCCACTCCTCTCTCCTCCCCTCCGCTTCCACAGATTGGGACAACAGCTCTGTTGGCGGAAATTCGCTCGCTCGTAGAGAGTCAGGCGGTGGAAGAAGTCTCAGCCTCCCAGCGAGGTCTGGACTTCTATTCACGTATTTTCGCAATACACAAGATCCAGGCCAGCCTGAGAGTTGTTGGACCTTTCCACCTTGAACCTTTCCCTTCCTCTTCAAAAGTTCAAGATGGTTACCCCAGCGCTTATAGCAGAGACATTGTGCAGGGGAGAATGGATGTGTGCTCCCTGGAGCTGAAGGATGCTTACTTGCACATCCCAATCTGACAGCCCCATCGTTTCTTTTCTGAGGTTCTGGATCATGGGCTTCTACTTCCAATACAAGGTTCTACCCTTTCCCTTTAGCCTCAATTCGGCTCCCAGGGTCTTTACAAGAATGATGAACGCGGTGGCCGCCCTCCTCGGGGCCCTGGGTCACCACGTCTATCTATACCTAGACTAACTGGCTCCTCAGGGCAGGGTTCTGGAGGTAGTCCACCAAACAGCCCCTGCCCTTATGCCTACACTACACAAGTTGGGATTTTCCATCAATCTCAAGTCATAGCTGGAACCCACACAGTCTCTGACGTCCTTGGGCCTCATCTGGGATACAGGCTCGGAGCGGATATTCCCCCTCTGACGACAAGATCACTTCCATCAAGAGGTCCACGGGGCACTTTCTAAGCAGAGCACTTTGCAGCCGCCTGTGAATAGGAGAAGGGTTCCTAGGCGGAACCAGTCAACATCCCACCACATCTCCACCAGGGTCTGCTCTGGTGGAGCAGGGACAGCAACCTTCATAGATGCAGGCCCTTTAGTCCGCCAGCTCCACTGGACAGCCACAATGTCCATGGAGTAAGGTCCCGGCAGGAGCCCCACATCAAATGTCTGGAGTTGATGGCCATCTGGCTCGCTCTCAAAGCCTACCTCCTGATGATCACTGGCAAGTCGATCCTCATTCAAATGGACAGCTCCACCAGCATGTATTTGATCAACAAGCAGGGGACACCAGGTCCCCTCCCCTATGCACGCTAGCAGTCAACATCTGGGAGTGGGCCCTGCAAAACAGCATGCACTTGATAGCGATTCACCTCCCGGGGGAGTCCAACCTGGAGGCGGACAGGCTCAACAGGTTGGGTGCAGACAAGTACGAGTGGCAACTGAAACACCAGGTCCTTCAGGAGATCTTCAACGGGTGGGGTCATCCTCAGGTGAATCTCTTTGCCACATGGCACAAGAGGAGGTAAACCCAGTTTGCATCCTGACAGGGCTGGGGCTCACTGGCCGATGCCATGCAGATTCAGTGGATCAACATGCATGTGTATGCCTTCCCTCCCACTCTCCTCATCCACAGGGTAGTATGCAAGATACGGGAGTCCAAACACCTAGGGATCATCCTCATAGTTTCATGGTGGCCAGCAGGGCTGTGGTTCTCGGAACTCCTCAGCCTGTCGGAGCAGCCCCTGATATACCTTCCGCTGGGCCCAGCTCACCTACTATCACAGCAGTGGGGCACGGTCATTCACCCCTCCCCTAGAGGTTAGCTCTTACAGCGTGGTTCCTGAACAGGTCACACTATGGCATCTGCATCTGTCACAGGCGAACCTCGACATCATACAGGGTGCAAGGAGTGATGCTACCAGGAGCCACTACAAAAGCAAGTGGAGCAGGTTTTTTCACTGGGCGGCTTCAAAGGAGGTCAATCCACAGACCTGCACGTTGGAAAACGTGCTATCCATCTCTACGCACCTCGCTCACTCGGGGGTGCAGGTAGACAAATGCCGCACCTATCTGGTGGCCATCGGAGACTACTGGAGCTCAGAGGAGGAGGTTTTTTTCCTCATCAAACCCGGTGGGTAAAAGACAACTGGCAGGCCTGACCAGGCTCTACCCACCTATCAAGAAGCCACGTGTGGGACCTCAATGTGGTCCTGGGCACCCTGGTGCATAAACCATTCGAGCCAATGGCATCTGTGGACATCAGGCTGGTCACCATTAAGACAGTCCTCCTGGTGGGCCTTACCTCTGCACGCAGGGTTAGTGAAATCCAGGCTCTGGTGGCTTCAGAGCCATATACTACTTTCCATAAGGACAAAGTGGTGCTTACAACGTACCCCCAGCATTTTTACCTAAGGTGGTCTCCTCTTTTTCTTTTCATCTGAATGAGGAGATAGTCCTACCAACTTTCTTTGTGGGCCCTAAGGACGAGGCTCAGCTGGTACTGCACTGTCCGGGAAATGTTTCTTTTTATTACCTTTGTCCTTCCTTACTGGTTCAGTTCCACGGTCATCTTGTCCTCTGTCTATGCCGTAGCATCTGGGATTCGTGTCCTGCTCATCTTGTGAACGCTGTTTTGCGCGGGCGGATCCCCACTCTCTTTGCCTGGAGTGTCTAGGCCCAGAACACCGTTGGGACTCGTGCTTCTATTGTGACTCTCTTTCCGTGCGGGCACATGAGCGCTGTCTTGTCTGGTGGCAGGAGGTGTTTCAATGGGTTCCTCCACTACATTTGCAGCTCTTCATCGATGACAAAAAGCAACGCCCAGTGAGTTCTTTCCTTTTTAGGGCGCCCCGCACAGGGGACTACTTCCCAAGTCTTACAGGACTGCGAGGGGCTCAAGTAGCTCTTCTACTAGGGATATCCCTGTGGTGTCCCACAAGGGGCCTAATAGGTGCACTGGAGATTCCTCTGAGGGGCCCTGCGGTGGGTCTGTCAAAACCAGATATTCTTCAGAGGTTCCCCGTTTGGGGGCTAAAGTTGAGCCCAGTTCGTCTGTGGCTCTGGTTACCGGGGTTCGCCCTGAGGCCTCCATTTCTGGAGCTTTCCACACTGAGTCTCGTCTTGAGGCCCCTCTTGAGGGAGCTTAACGTACCGGGGTCCATCCCGAGGTTCCCCGTCTTGGGGCTAAATCCAAAACTGGCAGAATTGAGAGATCCTCTTCGAGGATCCTGGTGGTGAGGTATATTCCTCAACCTTCCCACGCTCAGGGGCATGGTGGTACCAGTTCTGTTGAGGGGCAAAGAAGGCGGTCATGCACCATAGGCCTTCGAGTGCTGCCTCTGCCGAGGTTCCTCCACCTGAGGCTAATTCTGGGGCAGTCCCTAAGGTTTCCAGTAAACACCCTAGATCTGCCAGCACAAGCTCTGCCAAGGGTCCTTACTTCAAGGCTAAATTGTCACATACGGTCCCTGATGAGACCATTGCATCACTTTCTCCTGTGACGCAGTTCACTTTGAGTGTCGACAAAATGGCAGCCCAACCTCTGCAGACCAAAGCGGTCATTTTGACTACCTCTCTTACACTAACGTTCACTACGGCTGGTGCTGGGGGGACTCCTTCTGGGACAGAGCAGCCTTTTCTGCGCTATGTGGATAACAATAACCCGTTCCGCCCTTTACTGGATTGGCGTGCTCAGGACCCGCTGCCTCATACAGTCTCGCTCCCTCCTGGACCCGCACCCCTGATCTATGTGGACCCAATTGATGGAGGTCCTTCCTGGCAACCATCCTCGTTGCATTCCTGGGGGTATGCCCCTTCTGAGCTGCCTCTGCCGACTCCAGAGCCTAGACCTTCGTCAGAGGATGCGCTTTTTGGAAAATTTCAGATGCTCATGCATTCTGATCCCATGAAGGCGTACTTTAAGGATCTGTTTAGAGAAATGTATCATAGGCCTCCTGTACTGCCTCCTGCTCCGGCAGATCCTACGCAGTCCACAGTGGGGGAAAGCGGTGGAGAAGGTGTCAACCTTCTCCACCGCTTTGCTCCGGTAGAAAAGACATTGGGTGCTCCGCCAAATAACAATTTACGGCCTGAGGCACCATGTGCAGTGGGTCAGTCTTCTGCTCCCTCTTCACTGGATGAGGACCAGACGGACCAGGACAGTGATGAGTCGCCCCGCTCTATCAGAGCATTTCATGACCGGGTGCTGTACATGATGGCCCTGCTTGACATTCCAGTACCTGAGACCCCTGCTCTACCGGAGGCAGTGCTTTCTGGAGCCTTTACTCTGTCGCCTCAGGAGCGCACCGGCCTGTTCCTCCAGAAGGAAATCTTTGCTGAGGCCTGCAAGTTCTGGGAAAAACCTCATTAAGGCCAGCATCTCAACAAGAGGATTGATGCTTGATACAAGCTTCATACCTCGGGGGCATATCTTTGTCAGCTTGTACGCTCCCTTCGTCGACAGTGGTGGCAGCATCCACCCTCCAAGCCGGCCTCTACATCCTCCACAGCAGCGGCCCAAATCCTCTCCAAGGAGGACAAACTTCTTGACGCCATTGGCAAGAAAGTCTTTTCCAATTCGGCTCTCCAACTTCGTCAGGCTAACGCCGAGCTTATCCTTGTGGCGGCTAATGTCAAGCTGTGGAGGGAACTAGCCGATTTCCAGGAATGTATTCCTGCAAATAGGCTCGAGGACTTCAAAGCCGGTTTGTCGGACACCAGAGTGTTGGCACAGGATCTACTGGAGGCTGTGGCACACCATGTAGATACTTCCGCTCAAGGTTTATGGTCGGGCTTGACATCTCCTGCCAAGCATGGCTCCATACTACAAAGTTCTCAAAGGAAGTGCAGGACAAGGTGCTGGATTTTCCTTTTGATGGTAAGGAATTGTTCCATTATTCCACAGATGAGGAACTCACAAAGACTAAGGCGAGCACTCAAACAGCCAAGTCTTTATCGGTCCTGGCAAAAACTCCAGCTAAGGCTCCTTATACACAGAGGTCAGGGTCCCAAACTCGGTCCTTCTCTGGATTCAGCGGTTTTCAGGATTGCTGTGCGTGCCGATCTGAGGCTCCTGCTGGCGGACCCTGCCGTAAGCAGCAGCAGCAGCAAGGTGACCATTTTTTCTCTCTCCCACCAGCCTCCTTTCCAGGGACAGGTAGTTTCCCTACCGACAAACCATCCAAATGATATTTATTGTTGGTCGCACAAGACTCCAATGGGAGGACAAATTTTGTCTCATCTGGAGGCTTGGCAGACCATCACTGAAGACAGATGGGTTTTGTCAATTGCTCGGACGGGCTTCCGCTTGCCTGTTCCCCTTACCCCACCCTTCAACCCTCCCATCAGACTGTGTCGCCCCTCCTCAGAGCCGAGGTACAGAAACGTCTAGTCCTCATAGCGGTGGAGCCTGTTCCCCTTCAGGGAGCAAGTGGAGGGCTACTACTCCCGTCTGTTCACAGTGCCCAAACCCAACCAGGCTGGCCTGTGCACTATCCTCGATCTTTCCCAGCTCAATCTTTCTCTTCCCCAAGAGAAATTCAAGATGATCATGCCCTGCCAGATAAAGTCCTCTCTCCGGAAGGGTGACTGGCTCAGCGTGGTAGACCTCCAGGATGCATAAATGCACATTCTGATTTGGAGCCTGCATCAAAAATATCTACATTTCTCTGTGGGAGCAGAACACTTCCAGTTTTGTGTACTCCCTTTTGGTCTCGGCTCAGCATTGCATGTGTTTAGGAAGATGATGTTGGTCATTGCAGCATTCCTCAGACTGCAGGGGATTCATGTATACCCATACTTAGACGATTGGCTCCAGCACAGTCCTTGCCCACAGACGGCCTTGACCAATCTGCAGTCTCGCCTTCAGCTCCTGTTCCATCTTGGGCTGTTGGTGAACTGGCAGAAATCATCATTGATGGTCTCTCAAGACCTGATCTTTCTGAGTTTCCGTTGGAATACGGTCAGTACCAAAGTGTTCCTAACAACGGACAGGATTGCAGACCTGTCTACCATGTGTCCGCTCATCCTCCAGCCCTCGCACATGACGGCCTGGTGGTTCCAAAGACTTCTGGGTCTCATGGCCTCTTGCGTGCTAGCTCTACCTCTTGCACGTCTGAGGATGAGGCGCACTCAGCTAGCTCTCCGGAGCTGCTGGTCTCAGGCACCGGATCTGGATTCCAAGATAATTCCTCTTCCGTCCTGCATGACGGCGGATCTACAATGAGGGTCCTCAGCCAACAGCCTTTCAGTCGGGGCCCCCTTCCAGGAGCCCTGCCCACAAGTAACGGTTACTACAGACTGCTCCCTTCTGGGGTGGGTAACCACACTTCATCACCTCGAAGTATTCGACTTGTGGATGCCCCAGGACTGACAGTTTCATATCAATTACATGGAACTCCTGGCTGTGTTCCTGGCGCTCAAAGCTTTTCAACCGACTTTCAGCGGCAGGGTAGTCCGTATTTGCACAGACAATTCTGTGGCAATGTTTTACATCAACAAGCAGGGCTGCACCAAGTCACCTCTCCTTTTGGTTCTTGCCATACGAATTTAGGACTGGGCCATCCAGCACAATGTCTGGCTCCAGGCTGTACACATCCCAGGTCACATCAATGTGACTGCAGATTTACTCAGCCATCAGTCGGCAGCCTTTTGCCTGAGTTCAGATCTTTAGCACAGTTTAACTTGTCCGAAGACAATATGCGCATTATCCAAGCACCCAGGAAACCTTCTACGAGGGCCTAGTATAGGAGCAAAAAGCTCTGTTTTTGCCACTGGTGCTTAGCAAAACAGCGAGATCCCAGGCATGCCTCGGTCGACACCGTTCTATCCTTTGTGACTTTGTGACTCACCTGGCAACTTCTGGCATTCATGTTCTGTCATGCAGGACTTATTTATCCGCCATTGCAGCCTACCTGTCCACGGACAGCTGCTCTTTTTCATTGACTAATCCAGTTATCAAAAGGCATTTTGCGGGACTTCTTCATCTCTTCCCGCCAGTGAGGACTCCTCATCACAAATGGGATTAAATATGGTCCTCCCGCTTTGTCACAAGCCGTTTGAACCCATGGCCACTACTCTCTTTGGAGGTTGCTTTTCTGATCGCAATAACTTTGGCAAGGTCGAGTAAGCAAACTTCAACCTCTCTCCATGGAAGATCCGTTCCTCACTTTCCACAAGAATAAGGCTGTGCTTCGCACTCTTCCTTCCTTCCTTCCTTCCTTCCTTCCTTCCTTCCTTCCTTCCTTCCTTCCTTCCTTCCTTCCTTCCTTCCTTCCTTCCTTCCTTCCTTCCTTCCTTCCTTCCTTCCTTCCTTCCTTCCTTCCTTCCTTCCTTCCTTCCTTCCTTCCTTCCTTCCTTCCTTCCTTCCTTCCTTCTTTCATCTGAACCAATCTATCTCCTTACCAGTCTTCTTACCGAACCCGGCATCTGAAGCCTAGAGAGTTCTGCACAATTTGGACGTCATTCGAGCCCTGAAGTTTTACCTCGATAGAACGAGTGAACTCAGAAGCTCCTCACAACTCTTTGTTACGTTCGGTGACCCTAAAGGGAAACCAGCTACGAAAGGATCCATCTCCCGCTGGATTGCCTCGTGTATTTCAGAGGCCTATAAGATCCAATGCCTTCAACCACCAAACGGCATCCACGCACAGCTAGTCTGTGGCAAAGCGGCTGCTGTTGCCTTCCAAAAGTATGTTCTGTGGGAGTCCATGGCCAAGGCAGATACGTGGGCCTCCCCATCGGCTTTCTGCAAGCATTACTGATAACCTGAGCTCAAAGGCTGATGCCCAATTTGGCCAGGCTGTTCAGTGAAGGGATTTTTATTCCACCCGTATTACCTCTGGTTGTGCTTGGGAATCTCCCACAAGTATGGAGGAAAGGGGACGGGACATTGGAGCATAACAAAGTTACTCACCATAGTGACTACCTTATTACTAGTCCATAGTCCCCTTTCCTCCATACGCCTGCCCACCGTCCCCTCTAAAAAGTATCCTCTATTGTTGCTTAAATGGTCTCAGACCTGGGGATAGAAAAGAACTGAAGGGCAATGCATGGGGCAGAGCACAGGAGGGTGGGGTTACAGCCACGTGCGGTGGCCCCGCGTAAAAAATAAATGAAAAAAATTAAATTTGTGATGCTTTTGACTAAAGTGCTCTGGTCCCGTCCCAAAGGATAGAATGTCCCACAAGTATGGAGGAAAGGGGACTATGGACTATGAGTAAGGTAGTCACTATGGTGAGTAACTTTATTATTAACATCCATGGTGCCGACACATGTTTTGTCCCAACCGAGGTTTTTATCAAGGCTGCAGATGTTCAACTGTACCGCAATAAACAGATGGTACTCCTATGTCCCATCCCCTTTCCTCCATCCCGTCCCCTTTCCTCCATACTGTATGGGCATCCCTCACTAGGGACGGGAGACGGAACCTTATTCACCAGAAATAAAATCATCTTCCCCTTTAAACTTAGATTCTCCAAGTCCTATTTTCCACTTCTCAGTCCTCTTTTCCACGTCGACGGAACAGACCGCTTTCATCAGTGCTCCTGGGTTAGGCCTCCGTCCGAGTAATTCCACACGCTCTTCACCGGAGAAGTGTCTTTTTTGTCTTCTTCTTCTTCTTGTCTTCAATCAGATACTCTTCCCTCTGGTGCCATGCTCCTACCCGGCTCATGTTGACGTCAGCGGGCTTCAGCAGTTGTCAAGCCTTCGAGGGGCTGTTCCCGAAGTATGACTCCCACCCTCTCTGCCTCTGCTGCCTTGGCCCCAACCACAGCTGGGAGGGCTGTACCGCGTGTGATGCGCTTACACCTCACGCTCTGAAGAACAGGTTAGCTCGATAGAGGGAGCTCTTTGGAATGTCGCCTCCAGAGAATTCGTCAAGCACAAGTCCAGGCCCAAGGTAGGGGCACGGTTTTCATCCGCACCCCGCAAAGGCGACACCTTCCCTAGGAAGCGCACGAGTGGGAGGGACCTTTCAAGGTCTTGTACCAGTGCAGGTACCGAGGCTGCTACAGCTACCGGCCGTCAGGCAGAGGGATTCGTTATACTATACCAGTTAGCGCAATGAGGGACTGCAAGTGTCTGTTACCGGGTTTACGCCTGAGGGGCTATGCAATAGTAACGGACAGATGTCTGAGGGGGCGCCTGTACGCAGCACTACCGGTGACACAGCTGAGGGCAATCTGTCTTCTAGGCCTCATCCTGAGGTGCAGGGTAGGCCTCAAATTCCACTGCCAAGAGTCTTGGAAGATGCCGGTCCCAGCACGGCAACCGCCATGGCGCAGGCACATGGCATGCAGCCTGACAAGAAGGCCGGTTTGCCATATAAGATGGCGGCTCGTCCAACACCATCCCCCTTTGGGGAAGCGGTAGGGGAACAAGTTTCCAGATGGGACTGGTCTTCACCAGTCATGTGACCCACAGCTTACCCTTTGTCTCAGGGCAGGTACATCCCGCAGACAGTAAGACAGTGTGTGTCCAGCCCTCAGCACCCTCAGGCGCTCCAACGGCCTGCAAGGACAGGTTTTTTGAAAAGTTTATGACCCTCATGAAGTCTCTGCAGGTGGGTGTCATCCTCAGGGATGTGATCAAGGACATGCTGCCTCCGGTTCTGCTGCTAGCACCCACGGCAACTCCGCCCTTGGTTCCAGCGCTCATGGCTCCTATGCAGCCCCAGCTGCCCGTGCCAGTTCCCACAACGCCAGCACCACCACAGCTGCTGCAACAACCACCGGCTCGAGTCAGTACGCCTCAGCCACAGGCACCTAGCACTCCTCCTGCGGCTCCGGATTAACAGGATACCTTGGTTGACACGGATGAAGAGGAGAACTCGATGTGCCGTTGGCCAAGGCCTTCCATGAGTCTCTAGCCGGCCTGGCTGAATATTTGGGGCTTCCTAAATCCGAGGTGGAACAACCAGAGGCGGGGGTCATGGCAGAGGTCCTCACTCTACACCCGACGACTAGAACAGGGATTTGGATGCAAAAGGACGTGGTTGCGCTGGCTAAAAAGGATTGCTTAAACCCCATTCGCCGCAGCCTACCAAAAGGTGCCTCGACTCCAAGTTTAGGCAGATGGAAGGCGACCCACCCCTTGCTGTCGGCACAGCAGCAACTTTGATCTACTCCAACCCATATTCAGCGACATCTGCCTCGGCACTCCTGGGAAAGGAGGAGAAAATCCTTGAAGCATACAGGAAGAAAATGTACTCCAACTCTTCCCTCCACCTGTGTCAGTCTAATCTGGACACTATGCTTACAGCGGTCAATCAGCGGCTCTGGCTGGGAACCGCCCTACTTCCTTCCAGAACTTCTGGTGTCAAGACAGGCACGCTTCAAGGCGCGGCTGGCGGAGGCCAAGATTGTCGCCCAAGACATAATGGAGTCCACGGCTCACATTGACACCTCTGGCCGTGCCATCTGCATGGCTACGGACATTAGAAGGACGGCCTGGCTTTGGGCGACTAAGTTCAACCTCAATGTAGAGGAACGCATACTGGACCTTCCCTTTTGAGGGTGGCGACTTCTTCCATTCCACCACGGGCGAGGAACTAGATAAGAAGAAAAAAAACTGTTTCCAGACTACAAAAATCCTTATCCATCCTCACGAAGGCCACTCCTAAGGCGTATAAGCAGATGCACCAGCTTTCAGACAAGAGTCGGTTCTTCGGTGGGTTCTGGGATTTCCAAGAACAACGGTCCAGGCCATATGACAGGTCCCCCAGCCAGCACTGGCACAAGCAACACAAGGGTGTGCACAAGGGCTTCTTTCAGTCCCCCTCCTCTACCTCAGCCTCAGATGGAAAGATGGTATGACACGCCGATCCAGGTCCACGTGTCTCCGGTGGGGGGCAGGCTTGGGCTGCACTATCAATGCTGGAGCATAAGGTTCACAGACCCCTTGATCCTATCTGTAGTATCCACGGGCTACCGCCTACCAATCCCTCCCACTCCTCTCTCCTCCCCTCCACTTCCACAGATTGGGACAACAGCTCTGTTGGCGGAAATTCGCTCGCTCGTAGAGAGTCAGGCGGTGGAAGAAGTCTCAGCCACCCAGCGGGGTCTGGACTTCTATTCACGTATTTTCGCAATACACAAGATCAAGGCCAGCCTGAGAGTTGTTGGACCTTTCCACCTTGAACCTTTCCCTTCCTCTTCAAAAGTTCAAGATGGTTACCCCAGCGCTTATAGCAGAGACATTGTGCAGGGGAGAATGGATGTGTGCTCCCTGGAGCTGAAGGATGCTTACTTGCACATCCCAATCTGACAGCCCCATCGTTTCTTTTCTGAGGTTCTGGATCATGGGCTTCTTCTTCCAATACAAGGTTCTACCCTTTCCCTTTAGCCTTAATTCAGCTCCCAGGGTCTTTACAAGAATGATGAACGCGGTGGCCGCCCTCCTCGGGGCCCTGGGTCACCACGTCTATATATACCTAGACTAACTGGCTCCTCAGGGCAGGGTCTCTGAAGGCAGTCCACCACACAGCCCCTGCCCTTATGCCTACACTACACAAGTTGGGGTTTTCCATCAATCTCAAGTCATAGCTGGAACCCACGCAGTCTCTGACGTCCTTGGGCCTCATCTGGGATACAGGCTCGGAGCGGATATTCCCCCTCTGATGACAAGATCACTTCCATCAAGAGATCCACGGGGCACTTTCTAAGCAGAGCAGTGACCTTGGCATGGTGGTACCAACATCTCTTGGGCATTATGGCAGCATATCTCCTGGCAGGGCCTCACACAAGGCTCAAAACGAGGAGATTGCGGTTGCACTTTGCAGCCGCCTGTGAATAGGAGAAGGGTTCCTAGGCGGAACCAGTCAGCATCCCACCACATCTCCACCAGGGTCTGCTCTGGTGGAGCAGGGACAGCAACCTTCATAGATGCAGGCCCTTTAGTCCGCCAGCTCCACTGGACAGCCACAATGTCCATGGAGTAAGGTCCCGGCAGGAGCCCCACATCAAATGTCTGGAGTTGATGGCCATCTGGCTCGCTCTCAAAGCCTACCTCCTGATGATCACTGGCAAGTCGATCCTCATTCAAATGGACAGCTCCACCAGCATGTATTTGATCAACAAGCAGGGGACACCAGGTCCCCTCCCCTATGCACGCTAGCAGTCAACATCTGGGAGTGGGCCCTGCAAAACAGCATGCACTTGATAGCGATTCACCTCCCGGGGGAGTCCAACCTGGAGGCGGACAGGCTCAACAGGTTGGGTGCAGACAAGTACGAGTGGCAACTGAAACACCAGGTCCTTCAGGAGATCTTCAACGGGTGGGGTCATCCTCAGGTGAATCTCTTTGCCACATGGCACAAGAGGAGGTAAACCCAGTTTGCATCCTGACAGGGCTGGGGCTCACTGGCCGATGCCATGCAGATTCAGTGGATCAACATGCATGTGTATGCCTTCCTTCCCACTCTCCTCATCCACAGGGTAGTATGCAAGATACGGGAGTCCAAACACCTACGGATCATCCTCATAGTTTCATGGTGGCCAGCAGGGCTGTGGTTCTCGGAACTCCTCAGCCTGTCGGAGCAGCCCCTGATATACCTTCCGCTGGGCCCAGCTCACCTACTATCACAGCAGTGGGGCACGGTCATTCACCCCTCCCCTAGAGGTTAGCCTTTGCAGCGTGGTTCCTGAACAGGTCACACTATGGCATCTGCATCTGTCACAGGCGAACCTCGACATCATACAGGGTGCAAGGAGTGATGCTACCAGGAGCCACTACAAAAGCAAGTGGAGCAGGTTTTTTCACAGGGCGGCTTCAAAGGAGGTCAATCCACAGACCTGCACGTTGGACAACGTGCTATCCATCTCTACGCACCTCGCTCACTCGGGGTTGCAGGTAGACAAATGCCGCACCTATCTGGTGGCCATCGGAGACTACTGGAGCTCAGAGGAGGAGGTTTTTTTCCTCATCAAACCCGGTGGGTAAAAGACAACTGGCAGGCCTGACCAGGCTCTACCCGCCTATCAAGAAGCCACACCCGGTGTGGGACCTCAATGTGGTCCTGGGCACCCTGGTGCATAAACCATTCGAGCCAATGGCATCTGTGGACATCAGGCTGGTCACCATTAAGACAGTCCTCCTGGTGGGCCTTACCTCTGCACGCAGGGTTAGTGAAATCCAGGCTCTGGTGGCTTCAGAGCCATATACTACTTTCCATAAGGACAAAGTGGTGCTTACAACGTACCCCCAGCATTTTTACCTAAGGTGGTCTCCTCTTTTCATCTGAATGAGGAGATAGTCCTACCAACTTTCTTTCTGGGCCCTAAGGACGAGGCTCAGCCGGTACTGCACTGTCCGGGAAATGTTTCTTTTTATTACCTTTGTCCTTCCTTACTGGTTCAGTTCCACGGTCATCTTGTCCTCTGTCTATGCCGTAGCATCTGGGATTCGTGTCCTGCTCATCTTGTGAACGCTGTTTTGCGAGGGCGGATCCCCACTCTCTTTGCCTGGAGTGTCTAGGCCCAGAACACCGTTGGGACTCGTGCTTCAATTGTGACTCCCTTTCCGTCCGGGCACATGAGCGCTGTCTTGTCTGGTGGCAGGAGGTGTTTCAATGGGTTCCTCCACTACATTTGCAGCTCTTCATCGATGACAAAAAGCAACGCCCAGTGAGTTCTTTCCTTTTTAGGGCGCCCCGCACAGGGGACTACTTCCCAAGTCTTCCAGTACTGCGAGGGGCTCAAGTAGCTCTTCTACTAGGGATATCCCTGTGGTGTCCCACAAGGGGCCCAATAGGTGCACTGGAGATTCCTCTGAGGGGCCCTGCGGTGGGCCTGTCAAAACCAGATATTCTTCAGAGGTTCCCCGTTTGGGGGCTAAAGTTGAGCCCAGTTCGTCTGTGGCTCTGGTTACCGGGGTTCGCCCTGAGGCCTCCATTTCTGGAGCTTTCCACACTGAGTCTCGTCTTGAGGCCCCTCTTGAGGGAGCTTATTGTACCGGGGTCCATCCCGAGGTTCCCCGTCTTGGGGCTAAATCCAATACTGGCAGAATTGAGAGATCCTCTTCGAGGATCCTGGTGGTGAGGTATATTCCTCAACCTTCCCACGCTCAGGGGCATGGTGGTACCAGTTCTGTTGAGGGGGCAAAGAAGGCGGTCATGCACCATAGGCCTTCGAGTGCTGCCTCTGCCGAGGTTCCTCCACCTGAGGCTAATTCTGGGGCAGTCCCTAAGGTTTCCAGTAAACACCCTAGATCTGCCAGTACCAGCTCTGCCAAGGGTCCTTACTTCAAGGCTAAATTGTCACATATGGTCCCTGATGAGACCATTGCCTCACTTTCTCCTGTGACGCAGTTCACTTTGAGTGTCGACAAAATGGCAGCCCAACCTCCGCAGACCAAAGCGGTCATTTTGACTACCTCTCTTACACTAACGTTCACTACGGCTGGTGCTGGGGGGACTCCGTCTGGGACAGAGCAGCCTTTTCTGCTCTATGTGGATAACAATAACCCGTTCCGCCTTTTACTGGATTGGCGTGCTCAGGACCCGCTGCCTCATACACTCTCGCTCCCTCCTGGACCCGCACCCCTGATCTATGTGGACCCAATTGATGGAGGTCCTTCCTGGCAACCATCCTCGTTGCATTCCTGGGGGTATGCCCCTTCTGAGCGGCCTCTGCCGACTCCAGAGCCTAGACCTTCGTCAGAGGATGCGCTTTTTGGGAAATTTCAGATGCTCATGCATTCTGATCCCATGAAGGCGTACTTTAAGGATCTGTTTAGGGAAATGTATCATAGGCCTCCTGTACTGCCTCCTGCTCCGGCAGATCCTACGCAGTCCACAGTGGGGGAAAGCGGTGGAGAAGGTGTCAACCTTCTCCACCGCTTTGCTCCGGTAGAAAAGACATTGGGTGCTCCGCCAAATAACACTTTACGGCCTCAGGCACCATGTGCAGTGGGTCAGTCTTTTGCTCCCTCTTCACTGGATGAGGACCAGACGGACCAGGACAGTGATGAGTCGCCCCGCTCTATCAGAGCATTTCATGACCGGGTGCTGGACATGATGGCCCTGCTTGACATTCCAGTACCTGAGACCCCCGCTCTACCGGAGGCAGTGCTTTCTGGAGCCTTTACTCTGTCGCCTTAGGAGCGCACCGCCTGTTCCTCCAGAAGGAAATCTTTGCTGAGGCCTGTAAGTTCTGGGAAAAACCTCATTAAGGCCAGCATCTCAACAAGAGGATTGATGCTTGATACAAGCTTCATACCTCAGGGGCATATCTTTGTCAGCTTGTACGCTCCCTTCGTCGACAGTGGTGGCAGCAGCCACCCTCCAAGCCGGCCTCTACATCCTCCACAGCAGCGGCCCAAATCCTCTCCAAGGAGGACAAACTTCTTGACGCCATTGGCAAGAAAGTCTTTTCCAATTCGGCTCTCCAACTTCGTCAGGCTAACGCCGAGCTTATCCTTGTGGCGGCTAATGTCAAGCTGTGGAGGGAACTAGCCGATTTCCAGGAATGCATTCCTGCAAATAGGCTCGAGGACTTCAAAGCCGGTTTGTCGGACACCAGAGTGTTGGCACAGGATCTACTGGAGGCTGTGGCACACCATGTAGATACTTCCGCTCAAGGTTTATGGTCGGGCTTGACATCTCCTGCCAAGCATGGCTCCATACTACAAAGTTCTCAAAGGAAGTGCAGGACAAGGTGCTGGATTTTCCTTTTGATGGTAAGGAATTGTTCCATTCCTCCACAGATGAGGAACTCACGAAGACTAAGGCGAGCACTCAAACAGCCAAGTCTTTATCGGTCCTGGCAAAAACTCCAGCTAAGGCTCCTTATACACAGAGGTCAGGGTCCCAAACTCGGTCCTTCTCTGGATTCAGCGGTTTTCAGGATTGCTGCGCGTGCCGATCTGAGGCTCCTGCTGGCGGACCCTGCCGTAAGCAGCAGCAGCAGCAGCAAGGTGACCATTTTTTCTCTCTCCCACCAGCCTCCTTTCCAGGGACAAGTAGTTTCCCTACCGACAAACCATCCAAATGATATTTTTTGTTGGTCGCACAAGACTCCAATGGGAGGACAAATTTTGTCTCATCTGGAGGCTTGGCAGACCATCACTGAAGACAGATGGGTTTTGTCAATTGCTCGGACGGGCTTCCGCTTGCCCGTTCCCCTTACCCCACCCTTCAACCCTCCCATCAGACTGTGTCGCCCTTCCTCAGAGCCGAGGTACAGAAACATCTAGTCCTCATAGCGGTGGAGCCTGTTCCCCTTCAGGGAGCAAGTGGAGGGCTACTACTCCCGTCTGTTCACAGTGCCCAAACCCAACCAGGCTGGCCTGTGCACTATCCTCGATCTTTCCCAGCTCAATCTTTCTCTTCCCCAAGAGAAATTCAAGATGATCATGCCCTGCCAGATAAAGTCCTCTCTCCGGAAGGGTGACTGGCTCAGCGTGGTAGACCTCCAGGATGCATAAATGCACATTCTGATTTGGAGCCTGCATCAAAAATATCTACATTTCTCTGTGGGAGCAGAACACTTCCAGTTTTGTGTACTCCCTTTTGGTCTCGGCTCAGCATTGCATGTGTTTAGGAAGATGATGTTGGTCATTGCAGCATTCCTCAGACTGCAGGGGATTCATGTATACCCATACTTAGACGATTGGCTCCAGCACAGTCCTTGCCCACAGACGGCCTTGACCAATCTGCAGTCTCTCCTTCAGCTCCTGTTCCATCTTGGGCTGTTGGTGAACTGGCGGAAATCATCCTTGATGGTCTCTCAAGACCTGATCTTTCTGAGTTTCCGTTGGAATACGGTCAGTACCAAAGTGTTCCTAACAACGGACAGGATTGCAGACCTGTCTACCATGTGTCCGCTCATCCTCCAGCCCTCGCACATGACTGCCTGGTGGTTCCAAAGACTTCTGGGTCTCATGGCCTCTTGCGTGCTAGCTCTACCTCTTGCACGTCTGAAGATGAGGCGCACTCAGCTAGCTCTCCGGAGCTGCTGGTCTCAGGCACCGGATCTGGATTCCAAGATAATTCCTCTTCCGTCCTGCATGACGGCGGATCTACAATGAGGGTCCTCAGCCAACAGCCTTTCAGTCGGGGCCCCCTTCCAGGAGCCCTGCCCACAAGTAACGGTTACTACAGACTGCTCCCTTCTGGGGTGGGTAACCACACTTCATCACCTCGAAGTATTCGACTTGTGGACGCCCCAGGACTGACAGTTTCATATCAATTACATGGAACTCCTGGCTGTGTTCCTGGCGCTCAAAGCTTTTCAACCGACTTTCAGCGGCAGGGTAGTCCGTATTTGCACAGACAATTCTGTGGCAATGTTTTACATCAACAAGCAGGGCTGCACCAAGTCACCTCTCCTTTTGGATCTTGCCATACGAATTTAGGACTGGGCCATCCAGCACAATGTCTGGCTCCAGGCTGTACACATCCCAGGTCACATCAATGTGACTGCAGATTTACTCAGCCATCAGTCGGCAGCCTTTTGCCTGAGTTCAGATCTTTAGCACAGTTTAACTTGTCCGAAGACAATATGCACATTATCCAAGCACCCAGGAAACCTTCTACGAGGGCCCAGTATAGGAGCAAATAGCTCTGTTTTTGCCACTGGTGCTTAGCAAAACAGCGAGATCCCAGGCATGCCTCGGTCGACACCGTTCTATCCTTTGTGACTTTGTGACTCACCTGGCAACTTCTGGCATTCATGTTCTGTCATGCAGGACTTATTTATCCGCCATTGCAGCCTACCTGTCCACGGACAGCTGCTCTTTTTCATTAACTAATCCAGTCATCAAAAGGCATTTTGCGGGACTTCTTCATCACTTCCCGCCAGTGATGACTCCTCATCACAAATGGGATTAAATATGGTCCTCACCGCTTTGTCACAAGCCGTTTGAACCCATGGCCACTACTCTCTTTGGAGGTTGCTTTTCTGATCGCAATAACTTTGGCAAGGTCGAGTAAGCAAGCTTCAACCTCTCTCCATGGAAGATCCGTTCCTCACTTTCCACAAGAATAAGGCTGTGCTTCGCATCCTTCCTTCCTTCCTTCCTTCCTTCCTTCCTTCCTTCCTTCCTTCCTTCCTTCCTTCCTTCCTTCCTTCCTTCCTTCCTTCCTTCCTTCCTTCCTTCCTTCCTTCCTTCCTTCCTTCCTTCCTTCCTTCCTTCCTTCCTTCCTTCATCTGAACCAATCTATCTCCTTACCAGTCTTCTTACCGAACCCGGCATCTGAAGCCTAGAGAGTTCTGCACAATTTGGACATCATTCGAGCCCTGAAGTTTTACCTCGATAGAACGAGTGAACTCAGAAGCTCCTCACAACTCTTTGTTACGTTCGGTGACCCTAAAGGGAAACCAGCTACGAAAGGATCCATCTCCCGCTGGATTGCCTCGTGTATTTCAGAGGCCTATAAGATCCAAGGCCTTCAACCACCAAACGGCATCCACGCACAGCTAGTCTGTGGCAAAGCGGCTGCTGTTGCCTTCCAAAAGTATGTTCTGTGGGAGTCCATGGCCAAGGCAGATACGTGGGCCTCCCCAACGGCTTTCTGCAAGCATTACTGAGAACCTGAGCTCCAAGGCTGATGCCCAATTTGGCCAGGCTGTTCAGTGAAGGGATTTTTATTCCACCCGTATTACCTCTGGTTGTGCTTGGGAATCTCCCACAAGTATGGAGGAAAGGGGACGGGACATTGGAGCATAACAAAGTTACTCACCATAGTGACTACCTTATTACTAGTCCATAGTCCCCTTTCCTCCATACGCCTGCCCGCCGTCCCCTCTAAAAAGTATCCTCTATTGTTGCTTAAATGGTCTCAGACCTGGGGATAGAAAAGAACTGAAGGGCATGCATGGGGCAGAGCACAGGAGGGTGGGGTTACAGCCACGTGCGGTGGCCCCGCGAAAAAAATAAATGAAAAAAATTAAATTTGTGATGCTTTTGACTAAAGTGCTCTGGTCCCGTCCCGAAGGATAGAATGTCCCACAAGTATGGAGGAAAGGGGACTATGGACTATGAGTAAGGTAGTCACTATGGTGAGTAACTTTATTATTAACATCCATGGTGCCGACACATGTTTTGTCCCAACCGGGGTTTTTATCAAGGCTGCAGATGTTCAACTGTACCGCAATAAACAGATGGTACTCCTATGTCCCATCCCCTTTCCTCCATCCCGTCCCCTTTCCTCCATACTGTATGGGCATCCCTCACTAGGGACGGGAGACGGAACCTTATTCACCAGAAATAAAATCATCTTCCCCTTTAAACTTAGATTCTCCAAGTCCTATTTTCCACTTCTCAGTCCTCTTTTCCACGTCGACGGAACGGACCGCTTTCATCAGTGCTCCTGGGTTAGGCCTCCGGCCGAGTAATTCCACACGCTCTTCACCGGAGAAGTGTCTTTTTTGTCTTCTTCTTCTTCTTGTCTTCAATCAGATACTCTTCCCTCTGGTGCCATGCTCCTACCCGGCTCATGTTGACGTCAGCGGGCTTCAGCAGTTGTCAAGCCTTCGAGGGGCTGTTCCCGAAGTATGACTCCCACCCTCTCTGCCTCTGCTGCCTTGGCCCCAACCACAGCTGGGAGGGCTGTACCGCGTGTGATGCGCTTACACCTCACGCTCTGAAGAACAGGTTAGCTCGATAGAGGGAGCTCTTCGGAATGTCGCCTCCAGAGAATTCGTCAAGCACAAGTCCAGGCCCAAGGTAGGGGCACGGTTTTCATCCGCACCCCGCAAAGGCGACACCTTCCCTAGGAAGCGCACGAGTGGGAGGGACCTTTCAAGGTCTTGTACCAGTGCAGGTACCGAGGCTGCTACAGCTACCGGCCGTCAGGCAGAGGGAGTCGTTATACTCTACCAGTTAGCGCAATGAGGGACTGCAAGTGTCTGTTACCGGGTTTACGCCTGAGGGGCTATGCCATAGTGACGGACAGATGTCTGAGGGGGCGCCTGTATGCAGCACTACCGGTGACACAGCTGAGGGCAATCTGTCTTCTAGGCCTCATCCTGAGGTGCAGGGTAGGCCTCAACCTCCACTGCCAAGAGTCTTGGAAGATGCCGGTCCCAGCACGGCAACGGCCATGGCGCAGGCACATGGCATGCAGCCTGACAAGAAGGCCGGTTTGCCATATAAGATGGCGGCTCGTCCAACACCATCCCCCTTTGGGGAAGCGGTAGGGGAACAAGTTTCCAGATGGGACTGGTCTTCACCAGTCATGTGACCCACAGCTTACCATTTGTCTCAGGGCAGGTACATCCCGCAGACAGTAAGACAGTGTGTGTCCAGCCCTCAGCACCCTCAGGCGCTCCAACGGCCTGCAAGGACAGGTTTTTTGAAAAGTTTATGACCCTCATGAAGTCTCTGCAGGTGGGTATCATCCTCAGGGATGTGATCAAGGACATGCTGCCTCCGGTTCTGCTGCTAGCACCCACGGCCACTCCGCCCTTGGTTCCAGCGCTCATGGCTCCTATGCAGCCCTAGCTGTCCATGCCAGTTCCCACAACGCCAGCACCACCACAGCTGCTGCAACAACCACCGGCTCGAGTCAGTACGCCTCAGCCACAGGCACCTAGCACTCCTCCTGCGGCTCCGGATTAACAGGATACCTTGGTTGACACGGATGAAGAGGAGAACTCGATGAGCCGTTGGCCAAGGCCTTCCATGAGTCGCTAGCCGGCCTGGCTGAATATTTGGGGCTTCCTAAATCCGAGGTGGAACAACCAGAGGCGGGGGTCATGGCAGAGGTCCTCACTCTACACCCGACGACTAGAACAGGGATTTGGATGCAAAAAGACGTGGTTGCGCTGGCTAAAAAGGATTGCTTAAACCCCATTCGCCGCAGCCTACCAAAAGGTGCCTCGACTCCAAGTTTAGGCAGATGGAAGGCGACCCACCCCTTGCTGTCGGCACAGCAGCAACTTTGATCTACTCCAACCCATATTCAGCGACATCTGCCTCGGCACTCCTGGGAAAGGAGGAGAAAATCCTTGAAGCATACAGGAAGAAAATGTACTCCAACTCTTCCCTCCACCTGTGTCAGTCTAATCTGGACGCTATGCTTACAGCGGTCAATCAGCGGCTCTGGCGGGGAACCGCCCTACTTCCTTCCAGAACTTCTGGTGTAAAGACAGGCACGCTTCAAGGCACGGCTGGCCGAGGCCAAGATTGTCACCCAAGACATAATGGAGTCCACGGCTCACATCGACACCTCTGGCCGTGCCATCTGCATGGCTACGGACATTAGAAGGACGGCCTGGCTTTGGGCGACTAAGTTCAACCTCAATGTACAGGAACGCATACTGGACCTTCCCTTTTGAGGGTGGCGACTTCTTCCATTCCACCACGGGCGAGGAACGAGATAAGAAGAAAAAAAACTGTTTCCAGACTACAAAAATCCTTATCCATCCTCACGAAGGCCACTCCTAAGGCGTATAAGCAGATGCACCAGCGTTCAGACAAGAGTCGGTTCTTCGGTGGGTTCTGGGATTTCCAAGAACAACGGTCCAGGCCATCTGACAGGTCCCCCAGCCAGCACTGGCACAAGCAACACAAGGGTGTGCACAAGGGCTTCTTTCAGTCCCCCTCCTCTACCTCAGCCTCAGACGGAAAGATGGTATGACACGCCCATCCGGGTCCACGTGTCTCCGGTGGGGGGCAGGCTTGGGCTGCACTATCAATGCTGGAGCATAAGGTTCACAGACCCCTTGATCCTATCTGTAGTATCCACGGGCTACCGCCTACCAATGCCTCCCACTCCTCTCTCCTCCCCTCCGCTCCCACAGATTGGGACAACAGCTCTGTTGGCGGAAATTCGCTCGCTCGTAGAGAGTCAGGCGGTGGAAGAAGTCTCAGCCTCCCAGCGGGGTCTGGACTTCTATTCACGTATTTTCGCAATACACAAGATCCAGGCCAGCCTGAGAGTTGTTGGACCTTTCCACCTTGAACCTTTCCCTTCCTCTTCAAAAGTTCAAGATGGTTACCCCAGCGCTTATAGCAGAGACATTGTGCAGGGGAGAATGGATGTGTGCTCCCTGGAGCTGAAGGATGCTTACTTGCACATCCCAATCTGACAGCCCCATCGTTTCTTTTCTGAGGTTCTGGATCATGGGCTTCTACTTCCAATACAAGGTTCTACCCTTTCCCTTTAGCCTCAATTCGGCTCCCAGGGTCTTTACAAGAATGATGAACGCGGTGGCCGCCCTCCTCGGGGCCCTGTGTCACCACGTCTATCTATACCTAGACTAACTGGCTCCTCAGGGCAGGGTCTCTGGAGGCAGTCCACCGCACAGCCCCTGCCCTTATGCCTACACTACACAAGTTGGGGTTTTCCATCAATCTCAAGTCATAGCTGGAACCCACGCAGTCTCTGACGTCCTTGGGCCTCATCTGGGATACAGGCTCGGAGTGGATATTCCCCCTCTGACGACAAGATCACTTCCATCAAGAGGTCCACGGGGCACTTTCTAAGCAGAGAAGTGACCTTGGCATGGTGGTACCAACATCTCTTGGGCATTATGGCAGCATATCTCCTGGCAGGGCCTCACACAAGGCTCAAAACGAGGAGATTGTGGTTGCACTTTGCAGCCGCCTGTGAATAGGAGAAGGGTTCCTAGGCGGAACCAGTCAGCATCCCACCACACCTCCACCAGAGTCTGCTCTGGTGGAGCAGGGACAGCAACCTTCATAGATGCAGGCCCTTTAGTCCGCCAGCTCCACTGGACAGCCACAATGTCCATGGAGTAAGGTCCCGGCAGGAGCCCCACATCAAATGTCTGGAGTTGATGGCCATCTGGCTCGCTCTCAAAGCCTACCTCCTGATGATCACTGGCAAGTCGATCCTCATTCAAATGGACAGCTGCACCAGCATGTATTTGATCAACAAGCAGGGGACACCAGGTCCCCTCCCCTATGCACGCTAGCAGTCAACATCTGGGAGTGGGCCCTGCAAAACAGCATGCACTTGATAGCGATTCACCTCCCGGGGGAGTCCAACCTGGTGGCGGACAGGCTCAACAGGTTGGGTGCAGACAAGTACGAGTGGCAACTGAAACACCAGGTCCTTCAGGAGATCTTCAACGGTTGGGGTCATCCTAAGGTGAATCTCTTTGCCACATGGCACAAGAGGAGGTAAACCCAGTTTGCATCATGACAGGGCTGGGGCTCACTGGCCGATGCCATGCAGATTCAGTGGATCAACATGCATATGTATGCCTTCCCTCCCACTCTCCTCATCCACAGGGTAGTATGCAAGATACGGGAGTCCAAACACCTACGGATCATCCTCATAGTTTCGTGGTGGCCAGCAGGGCTGTGGTTCTCAGAACTCCTCAGCCTGTCGGAGCAGCCCCTGATATACCTTCCACTGGGCCCAGCACACCTACTATCACAGCAGTGGGGCACGGTCATTCACCCCTCCCCTAGAGGTTAGCCCTTGCAGCGTGGTTCCTGAACAGGTCACACTATGGCATCTGCATCTGTCACAGGCGAACCTCGACATCATACAGGGTGCAAGGAGTGATGCTACCAGGAGCCACTACAAAAGCAAGTGGAGCAGGTTTTTTCACTGGGCGGCTTCGTAGGAGGTCAATCCACAGACCTGCACGTTGGACAACGTGCTATCCATCTCTACGCACCTCGCTCACTCGGGGGTGCAGGTAGACAAATGCCGCATCTATCTGGTGGCCATCGGAGACTACTGGAGCTCAGAGGAGGAGGTTTTTTTCCTCATCAAACACGGTGGGTAAAAGACAACTGGCAGGCCTGACCAGGCTCTACCCGCCTATCAGGAAGCCACACCCGGTGTGGGACCTCAATGTGGTCCTGGGCACCCTGGTGCATAAACCATTCGAGCCAATGGCATCTGTGGACATCAGGCTGGTCACCATTAAGACAGTCCTCCTGGTGGGCCTTACCTCTGCACGCAGGGTTAGTGAAATCCAGGCTCTGGTGGCTTCAGAGCCATATACTACTTTCCATAAGGTAAGGTGGTGCTTAGAACGTACCCCCAGCATTTTTACCTAAGGTGGTCTCCTCTTTTCATCTGAATGAGGAGATAGTCCTACCAACTTTCTTTGTGGGCCCTAAGGACGAGGCTCAGCCGGTACTGCACTGTCTAGATGTTAGACGAGCCCTAAAATTCTACCCCGACAGAACTAAGAGCTTCCGCAAATCAGATGCTCTGTTTGTCACCTTCGGTGGGTCAAAGCCTGGCTCTCAGGCTTCCAAGGCCTCCATAGCAAGATGGATGGTTATGGCCATCAAGGAGGCATCAAGCGGCAGCACAAACCTCTTCCAGCTAATATGCATTCCCAAGCTATCAAAGCCAAGGCCACAGCGGTTGCCTTTCAGAGGCATGTCCCTTGGCAGGTCATCAGCAAGGCAGCTACATGGGCTAGGCCTTTGGCCTTCTGAAAGCACTACTGCTTGGGTGACAGCTCCACGTCGGATGCAGCAATTGGTCAGGCAGTTTTGAGGAACTTGTTTTCCTAGGAGGGTCATCTCTCCACCCTCGGGCTACATTCATTTGTAATCGCCTATGCAGTATGGAGGAAAGTGGACAGGACGTAGGAATAATTATAAGTTACTCACTGTAGTGACTAACATACTGCTAGTCCATAGTCCCCTTTCCTTTATACTTCCCACCATCTTCCGCCCTAATAAAAATAGTGTCATTAGGCAATGGTAATATTGTCGACGCGTCAAAGGGGACTGAGAAGTGGCGCTGGTGGGCAGAGTCAGGGGAGCAGTTGCTCCCAGGGCCGTACCCCCACGCACATCTAAATTTAAAGGGGAAGATATTTTGGGTGAAAAGGGTTCTTTCTTCACTCTGTAAGCTTACCTCTTTACCACATTCAAGCAGCCACCAAGCAGCCCCCTTTTCCTATCCAGATAAGCACAAACACTGACAACTTCTTTTTGTTTTTCTTTCCCTCCCTTGGTGCAGCTCCTTCCTCCCCCGTTTGATGCAAGAATCATGTAATATGCAACGTATTATAAAACAAAACGTGCAATGTCTAACATGTATCTAATTCATGAAATGTACAATGCAACTTGTAATACCAATAATGTATTCAAATCACCTACAATGTGACACATTCACGTAACCCAAATTGCTTCATACAAATGAACCACCATTGTGCCTTTTACACCACTTTACTCATGTCATGTTACATGCACAGCTCACCTTAACTATTTTTTTTGTCACCTACTACTGTTTCCTCATGTATTATCATTGAATACACATAACCATCTCTTCATTGCGGTATGGTTGAACCTCCGCAGCCTTGAAAAGACCCTGGTTGGGTTGAAATGCGTGTGAGCACCATGGATGTTAATAAAACAAGCACCCTAAACCTGATCATTTCTTTTGCTTCACATACCAAACCAATTTGGTTTAACTACAAATATAAAACATCCAGCGCCCTGGTACTTGTGGTTCCCACAATCTACTTCATCAATAGTAGACACAGATACAGTGGATACATGTTTCAAAAACCTTTATTCAGTAATTTGGTTGGGTTGTTAGAATTCCTAACTGGCCCTAACTCTAGAATGGGAGTAATCCCGACCATCGACCATTAAATAAATAACAAACAGTCCAAGTCAGTCTTCGTCAAAATAAAAAGGCCTTTATATACTAAGAAGACCTAACTTGCCTTAATCCTCAAAATGACAAACGTGTTGAGGGAATTCAAACGGAAAATAGTGTCTCAAAAACAAATGTCTGAATGGCTTTAAACAACAACTCCCTTCCCCATGTTCAGCATCACGGGGTCTAGAGAGTTTCCTAGACAGTAACGGTAGATGGCACAGTTCTTTCAGTCTTGCACACTTTGGCTTACTGGTACAATTTAACAGTTCAGGCTTGGGCTTCAAGCTTCTGGTAGTTCAATCACTTCTTTAGACTTCATCCGCCTTGTCAGAAATATACAGTTCCACTTTTGACCTTTACTGAACAGCGTTCCCTCTGCTGGGCTCGAGCCTGTCTTTCACTTCGTGGGGGTCCCCTTCCCCACGTTTTGTCTGGGGGGGGTTCTTTTTCGCTGTTGAAAACTTTCAAAACTGCAAGGATTTTACGTAGACCTCTGAATGACCACTTCAACCTCTCTCTCAATAATTCTACAATCTTCCTCCTCTTACAACACCAATGCCTCTTGATACTTGTAGTTTCTTATTCTCTTTGGTTTGCCTTCTTGGCCTTTCTCATAGTTCATATAATTTGCCCTATTGGCATATTCAGAGTTCACATATTTTGCTTTTAATTAATTCACCTTTCTTTCGGGATCGCAATTGCTTTCTTGCCTTTGATTCCCTATCAACTCAGAACATTTCACAGAGACTTTCGAATATGCGATTTGGCCTCACAGGACCACTTTGTTACTTGGTATCCATTAATTTCACAAACCAGCAATTGTCCTTTCCATTACGTGTTTTATCAGCATACGTGCAACCTTCAACTTTTGAGTTAGTTACTTTTGCTTTTAACGCAAACCGGACTTTTGTTGCCTTCGATAACTCACTGGTTGTGTTACTCAGCCTTTTTCATCAACGCTTTCCAACGCCTCCTCTGCTCCTCCCCAACTCTATCGTTCATCTGGGAGGGTTGCAGGCTGTTTTCAATTACCTTGAAGGTTTCTTTCTTCTGTTCACTTGATTTCAGTCTTGGAAAGCTTACGGCTTCCCAAAAGTGGGGATTCTCGCATGGCTCTCTCGATCTTTGTAACTGCAGATCAGCCCCTTGGCCTTCCGATCGCCTGGTTCACATTAACCCCAAAAGAGCTGTTCCTTCTCGGTCCCAGCCACGCTCCGTGTGCTTGTACGCGCCACCTTGAATTCATCTGAACAGAAGTGTTAACAGGTGACCGGTGTATATAGTTAGCATTACGTGCCGGGCTCTGCTGGCCTCATTACAGGGACAGAGCCAGTGCAAGTCAGTGGAGGTAATCTGCCTGACCTTTTAGCAGGGATAGGGGTTGGATGGATTGTGGAAATAGGGGGATACTGTGTTTTGCCATCAGGTGTTTCTCCCCCACTCCCTTAGGGCCCCTCCCATACACAGGTGATCCTCCCTTGTTTGCCTACCGCCAGTGTCTGGATCCAAAAGTGATGGCCCTTCCCTGGCCACCTGTCTACGGGATCCCCAGGGACTAGGTTGTGAAACACCCTCTGGTTTCACACAATACACCCATAGAGTGTGTAACCACTGCCTTCCCAGCAAACACCTAGAGTTCCGCTGTGCATCTTGCAAGCTCTTTAGACCTAAAATCTTAAAGAACGATGAACAAAGTAGTGGGTGACGCATGACCTGATGGTGGAGTGGAAGACTGCTGTAGGGCTCATCGATTCAGACCTGGAAGGCCAAGGCAGCAGAGCCTCCGATTCAGAGCCCATAGATGCCACAAGGGAACCTCCCTGTTCCCGCATGCCTGTACTCCACCTCGAAAGGCAGCTGCAGCGCACTGCTATGGGGGAAGCCTCTGGTGATGACAGCACACACGCCTACACCGAAGCACATATCCCAGGGCTCTTCCTTGTGGGACGCGTCAACGGAAGGCTGCACACCGGCGATAGGCGTATCTCGACCTACCTATCCACCGCCAACAAAGCCCACTGTGGTTCTGTAACATCACTTACCATAAGGCGTTAAGATAAAAATCCGGTAAGAGGCGTGCACACCCCTCATTCGACGGATCAGGCAGGGATTCTGAAACAGCTGTCGAAAAGCACAAGACACATTTTTCAACATAAAAGCACCATAAGACGCCTCATACTCATAAAAAAACAGACTCCTGGTTCCTCCGAAGACTATGAGGAAGCCCATTCTCCTCTTTCTTCTTCCCTACAGAAGAAACGTCCAGGGAAAGCCCAGTAGATACCTCTAGAGCTGACCCAGATGTGGTTGTGTTCCCATTGGCTGAAACACCAAAGACTGGAACATGGGCTCAATAGAGATTTGAGGAAACCATGGATAAAGTTTCATCCTTTGTCGATTTCATGCGTAAGCTCCCTACCCGACAAAATATCAGTGGATCTGTTTTGTGAACCCCAAGTGCCTGCTCAGCCCCAGCTCTGTTCGTCACACACTCCTAACTCTACCATCACATCCATAGATGCCTCCCATGGCTATCAACATGGAGACGTCCAAACTGATCAGGCAGATCAGGACATTTGGTATGTAGATCAGGAGGATCCAGATCAGGATCCTGATGATACATACTTGCAAGACCAAGATGACCCTGGTGTCGCTATTATCGACCCAACTGATGCAACGGCAGCCACGAGTGGTCATACAACCCCAATAGCTGACCAGCTATTGTATAATAACCTGCTGAAAAAAGCAGCTCACCACTTCAGCATACAAACAGAGGAAACAGCCCCTGAAGGTACTGATGTTGTAGTCATTTTCAATGAGAAAAAAACAATTGGTCAAGCTATTCCCTTACACAAATCCATCAAGAAGAGGGTTTCTCCATTTCTTTCTGCTACTTTGCTCACTAAGGCAGTGAACCCAACGGTGGAAAAAAATCTTTAAACCTTCGCCATCCAATACTCTCTATATCAGAGGACATGTGAAGCCAGATTCCCTTGTGGCCACTACTACCAGGAAGACAGCATGTGTTCCACTCTACACCTCAGAAGCGCCCCGTAATAAGGAATGTAAACGGCTTTACACATTGGGCAAGCGTATTACCATCTCTGGCGCCTATATGACCAGAATAGCAAATAACACTATGTTGCTCGCCATCTACAACAGTACCCATTGAGGTCATTAAGAGCCTAGACTCAATGCCTGAGCCTACAAGGTCACACTCATTATCCACCGAGGGAAAGCAAGTGTCTCAAACTATTCTCATAAATGTCCTGGGCTCTGCAGACACAGGTAGCTCTTATTAACATGCCTATTGAAGAGGCCCCATTTGGGGGAAACTGTGGATGATCAGCTAGAAACTACCAAAAAGGAACACAAAATCATCAAAACACTTGGTCAGATTTCAAGCAAGCCTTTTGTACAAAGAGGAGTATTCGATAGATGCTGGACATTTTGTGCAAAAGGTTTCAACAGATCCAACCAATCTGGTTCACGAGCAGCTGGTACCTCCTTTTAAAGCCCCCAGGGTCAATCTAGCTCATACCAATATCAGCAGAGGGGGTTTTGCCGTGGAAAAGGGAGAGGCAGGGTTGCAGCCTCCAGAGGCACAGCAGCTCCTGCCGCCAAATGACAGGCTGATTCACATTCCTTCCCATGCATCCCCTGTCGGTGGTTGCATAAAACTATTTGCCCAGCAATGGGAGGGAATAACTTCAGATCACTGGGTACTCGACACAGTGGCCAAAGGATACTCCATAGAGTTCCTTGAAACCCTTCGCTACCATCCACCTCGTGTGAGGAAAATGTCCTCAGAACATTTGCAGATACTACAGGAAGAAATCAAGATACTACTACAAAAGGGAGCTACAGAGCTGGTGATTAGGGGGTTAGATTGCTTAACAATGGTTAGAACTGGCTTCTGCCCAAGCAATATTTTACAACACAAAAGCAGAAGGGGGCAGACCAGCTGCTATACTAATAGTCTGTATGTGAGGGGCATGTATAATGCTCCAAAAGTATTTTCTTTGTGGGGAACATCTTTGAATTCGGGGCATTGCGGCTTCTTGAGCTTGATTCTTCCCTTCCTGTTCCTCCTTCCCTCCTGCTTCCCACCTCGCGCTGACACCTGATTCGGTGTGCTGCCCTTGTTTGTAGAAACCAGTGAGGGTGTTCCCTTTGCCGATGCTCGGCGCAGCATTAAATTGGAGCGGGAGCCCAGAGATGTGAATTCCACTCACTGCAAGCCCATCCTGATATATAATATAATGGCGTGCTGAGCGCCGGCAAAGGAACACCATTAGCGCAATATATATTGAGGGCAGGTTGTACTGCACCATATCCGTGTGTATTTGCACATTTCTATACTGCAATACTGTTTTTTTGGAGTGTGGACTCTCAATTTGGCTAGTCGAGGAGCCTTTGTTCGAGAGCCTCAGCCCTAAAAAGTCAAGTTCTGTTACCTGTTCGAGCAATGTTTCATGGATTATAACCATCAGCCTTAGGGTTTTCTTCCTCACTGGATTAAAGCCCATAGTCTTGGTTTTGATCTGATTGATTTCTAAGCCATTGTCCTGACAGAACAAATCGAAAAGTTTGTATTGTTTGTGGAGGCCAACTGGAGACAGGATTCCACTTCTATAATTTGCGGATGACTTTGTACTCATGTTTTTCTGCTCCCAAATGTAGAGTATCCGTGGGAACCTTGACTATGGCGTTAAACAGAGGCTTTAAAAAAAGGCAAAAAAGTAATGGAGCCACGATGCAGCCCTGGAGCACACCTGTCTGCCCCCGCTAAAATCCAGTGCACGGCTGCCATACTGTTAGCATACAGAGAAATAATAACTCTCAGTAGGGGCAATGGGGCACCCATTTGAGTGTGTTTGCTATGCCGAACACCTTAAAAAGCGGCTTTAAGATTTATGAAACAGCCATTTAGATTGGTCTTACTTAGGGAGGCATATTTTTGTAGCAGCAGGTGTAATTTCTTACACCCTCGTAAAATGGCTCACTACTTGTTCTCATCTTTGCCTTTGTGGGAATGCCTCGTCCATCTCGGTCTGGCGGGTCCTTCCAGCGCTCTGCGTGAGCTTGTGGATCACTGTTGTCGCCAATGTGAACTCTCCTTGTCAGCAGGGACTACCCGTGGGCTGAGGTCACACGCTGCATTCACCAGCACACAGCGGCATGGGGAATGAGGCAGACACAGAGCTGCTAACCAAACGTCCGTCTTTAATTCCGGATATCATGTAACTTCCCTTTCCCCTCAACACCCTAACCCCAACGTCAATTTCTCCAAATTTGCTGCAACACTGGCCAGCCCCCACAATGATGTGGAGGGCTTTCGTCAGTCGTATTCACGACATGACACCTGCTCGTCAAGTAAGTACATAAATGACACGGCCTGCGGTAGCGGGCGTGTAGTTATGGTTAAGTTGCTAAACTCAGAGGAAGAGCACTTTTTCAGCGGCTTGTAACTTCGCTCCCCCTGGACGAATCCTCACCAAACTTTGCAAAAAAAGTATATGGGCGGCTCTGAATTTTTTCCGGCAAGTTGAGCAAGGTTTCGTGCGGGGGGGGGAGAAAAGTTATAGGAGGGTCCCCAAAAAAATGTTTTTCCCCATTCAGACTGAATGGGGAAAAACTTTGCGCACGGCTACAGGTCGAAAGGCTGGATGGATTTTCACCAAAATTGCACCAGGAGTGGGGGCTTGGTTGAGAAGTGTGCTTTTTGTGTGTTCGGTGGAAATCAGACTGGTAAATTTGTTACAAAACACTGAAATGTACGTCCCAAATAATTAGTGATATCTGGGTTCGCTGCGCGGACCCATTTCCCTGTTTGCTCCGCGGACAGAAATATCATTGGATTGCGGTACGGTGTGGTGTCGGAGAAGTTGGGCATGGCCGGTGGTTGGCTGGATGGAAGCATGCTGTGCGTCAACATTCTTTGCGAAAGCTGCCATGGTGTATCGGAGGACAGTTCAGCGGCGGCAGGGTCTGGAAAATGTACCGTGCACATTTTGTCAGCGCCCATAAAGGAAGGAATGGCTGGGGGAGTGAGAAGTGGTTCATGTAACATATGTATTTTATGTGGCGATTAGAGGCAGCTGTCGTAACAGTCCCTTAGTTTCTGCCACTACCTGTTCGCAGCAAACTCTTTTCGTGGTGAGTGATGGCAGGTCATTTGCAGACGGGAGTGAATTGCACATGAGATAGGTTGGGTGGGAGCGCGGGTGGCGGGGTGCTGCGGATGGAATGCGGTAGTTGGGCACATTTAGGCATGCATAGGTGAATGAAGGTGCGATGGGTCTTTGGAAGGATTACACTATTGGGTGCATGGCCGAAGCCTGTAGCCCGTAGGCTGTAGGGATTGCACTGAGGAGCGTTGGGCTGCAACATACACACAGCAGGAAGGCAAGGTGGAGGTTTAGCGCTAATTGCCAAAGACTGTCTCTCCATTGGAAAGATTGAGAAATCCATGAACAACACTGACTATCTTCAAATCAAAATCAACCTCTCTCCCCACTGCACTATTACAGTTCACCTTGTCTATCGCCAACCAGGCCCCCCAGGTGACTTCCAGGCTTCCCTCACCCACCTCCTCTCCGACAATCTCAAAAAACCCTCTGAAGCCATCCTTCTCGGGGATATTAACTTAGGTCTCTTTGACTCCAGGGACCCAGCAGCCAAATCAGTCAACTCAGCCCTTGAAACCCTAGGGTTCAGGAACACTATCACTGACCCCACCCACACACTAGCCAGAACCTTGGACTGGATTGCCCAGCATAACTGCCCACTCATCATCACTGGCAATACCCCCACCTGATAGTGTGACCACCACATTATCACATTCAGCATTCCCACCTTCAGCTCCTCCTCAACCTCACCCCAGCCCCTGCCACCAGCCCTTGCAAGAAGCTCCCTCCAACTCACCAAGGAAAGATTACTGCCCTTCCTCCAGGGCCCAGCCTTCAGACCACCGTTCTCCTCTGACCCTGAAACCCTTGCGCAAGCCTACGATGTGGCCATCAAAGCAGCGGTCAACGCCATAGCCCCACTCAAACCCCGCAAACCCAAACCCACTACTAATTCCAATACCTGGTTCACCCCCGACCTCCTCATACTCTGTATGGAAAAACGGCTGCACTCTCACAGTGTCAAACCTCCCACGCTGACAAAGACAAACTAAACTTCAAAGCCTGCTCAAACAAATACAAAAAGGCAATCACCCAAGCAACGGCTAAATCCTTTGAAACCAGAATCACAGAAGCCAAATCCAATACAAAAGAAATCTTTGCTATCTTCAGGGAGCTAGAGATTCCCACTCCGCCCCCCCAGAATTTCACGAAAGACATAGGGCCTCATTACACGGATGGTGGTAAGGGTTTACCGGTACCAGTATTTTACCGGTACCGGTAAATCCTTACCGCCTTACTACGAGGTCCCTTTGCGGGTTGGGGAATTTAACGCCTGCTTTTTGCAGGTGTTAAAAACCAACCCGGAAAGGGACCAAGGAGCTAATTATGGTACCGCAATTTGCGGTACCGTAATTAGCACCTTCCCCATTCCCATAGAGCCCTATGGGGCAAAAATGGGAATGGGGAAGGGCAATGGCGGAAGGGGGAATTACCGCCCCGCCAACATTGGAATAAGGCGGTAATTCCTCTTTCCACCAAGGCGGTGCCGGTATTTTACCGGCATGAACCATGGTGCTAATAGCGCCATGGTTCACCGCCATCCGTGTAATGAGGCCCAAAGTCTGGTGCAATGAAATTCAAACTGCTATGCGTAACAAACTGAGCTCTCTCCAAACTAAAATATTATCCTCTAAACAAACGCTCCTCTTGTGAGGACCATCAAACCCTCCAATTGCAAAGGGGACGCTTGCCCGGCTGCCATTATCAAGGACTGTGCCGAAACCCTAGCACCATTCCTGACCTCCTTTGTTAATGTTTCCTTTGCCTCAGGAAAAGTCTCCTCTTCCCTCAAGGAAGTGTTCCCCCCCCCCTGCATAAAAAACCTACTCTCGACCCTACCTCTCCTAATAATTACAGGCCCATCACCACTGTTCCATTCCTACTCAAGATACTGGACAAAGCAGCTTACCTGCAGGTTCAACACTTGATTGAAGAAAACAAACTCCTATAACTATGCCAATCTGGTTTTCGCACTAGGCACGGGACTGAAACCGCCCTACTGGATCTCAAAAACCAGATGGATGATGCCAGAGACCTAGGCAAACCAGCACTGCTCCTACTCCTTGACCTATCCACGGCATTTGACCTTGTTGACCATGACGTCCTATGCCACCATCTCTACTCCACTGCCAGATTCTCCCCCGACACAACAGCCTGGATCACCTCCTTCTTACACAATAGGACTATGCAAGTATTCTCATACTTGCCAACCCTACCGATTTAGGCGGTAGGATACCGCTTTTTAAGCAGTCCTACCGCCTACCGATTTTTTGACACCAAATACCGATTTTTTGACACCAAATACCGATTTTTAAAAAAATTTTTTTTTTGCCCATGCCAGCTCGGGGGAGTATTTCAAGGGCTCCCCCGAGCTGGCGTACCGGGAGAATGCCCGGCATGCCGGCTTTTAATGTCAAAGGCACCCACGGCGATGGGCTAAAGCGCCCCTCTGCCGCGGGTGCCTTTGGCAAAAGGCGCCATTAGTCCCCCACCACGCCAGCTTGGGGGAGTCTTTCAAGGACTTCCACGAGCTGGCGTAGCGGGAGAAGGCGTGGCATGCAGGCTGTTAATGTCAAAGGCACCCATGGCGGTGGGCTAAAAGCGCCCCTCCGCCGCAGGTGCCTTTGGCAAAAGGCGCCATTAGCCCCCCACCACGCCAACTCCTGGGGGGAGTCTTTCAAGGACTTCCCTGAGCTGGCGTAGCGGGAGAAGGCACGGCATGCAGGCTGTTAATGTCAAAGGCACCCATGGCGGTGGGCTAAAAGCGCCCCTCCGCCGCGGGTGCCTTTGGCAAAAGGCGCAATTAGCCCCCCACCACGCCAACTCGGGGGAGTCTTTCAAGGACTTCCCCGAGCTGGCGTAGCGGGAGAAGGCGCAGCATGCAGGCTTTTAATGTCAAAGGCACCCACGGTGGTGGGCTAAAAGCGCCCCTCCACCACGGGTGCCTTTTGGCCAAAGGCACCATTAGCCCCCCACCACGCCAGCTCGGGGGAGTCTTTCAAGGACTGGTGTAGCGGGAGAAGGCACAGCATGCAGGTCTTTGATGTAAAAGGCGCCCAAGGCGGTGGGCTAAGGGCGCCCCTCCGCCGCGAGTGCCTTTCACAAAAGGCGCCATTAGCCCCCCACCACGTCAACTCCGGTGAGTCTTTCAAGGGCTCCCCCGAGCTGGCGTGATGGCAGAAGGCGTGGCAGGCACCTCATTGTCATTGAATGCACCCGCGGCGGCGGGCTCATTCAATGACAATGGGCTGCTGACGTGCCCTATTCCTATCATTACCTCCTTGCCTGACTATTTTTGAAACTTTAAGATTCCTACAGATTTTTGGTCACAGAATATTGGCATGTATGTATTCTCTGACCTGGCCTCAGCAACACACGCCATCATGCTTTGTGGAGTGCCTCAAGGATCTTGCTTCTCACCCAAGCTCTACAACATCTTTACCCGCCCACTCTTCCTCATCCTTGACGCAATGGATATGTCATGCACCAACCACGCTGTCAATACGCAGATCCTCCTCACCGTCACTGGTAACTATGATTCAGACTCCATGACTCTCAATAACATTTACACCACCATCCAAGCATGGATGGCAGACAACGGACTATGCATCAACTCTGATAAGAGCGAACTCCTCCTGGTAGGATCCCCCGACACACTAAATAATCTTGACTCTCAATTCAGCCATTTCATCATCGAATCAAAATTCCAGTTTCAGACTCAGTAAAAACCCTTGGAGTCTACCTGGATTCCAACCTATCCATGGATAGACAAATCAATGCAATTGCCTCCTCTGCAGCCTTTCATACCCAACTAATTGCACAGCTAGGCCCTTTGTCTCCAAAGAGAACTGCACCAACATAGCTAGAGCCATCACTGGCTCAAGGCTAGACAATTGCAACATTCTCTTCCTAGGGACTGCCACAAAAAACCTGGAAAGACTCCAAGTCATCCAGAACAACGCGATACGTGCAGCCCGAGGCATCTCCAAGAGGGAACACATCTCGGAGGCCAGGAAATCAGCTCACTTGTTCCCAATAAAGGAAAGGATCCTATTCAAAACTCTGACACTAACACACAAATGCATCCATCTCAACGCACCTGACTACCTCTCACAAAGGATCCACCCAGCCACCTACATAAGACCTACCAGATCACCCTATGTCAACATGCTTTGTGTGCCCCTGGTAAAAAGAACCAGAGCAGGTGGCTCCAGCTTCCCCAACTTCACACCCTCAAATTGGAATTCCGTACCTCCTACCCTCCAGGCGAGGCCTCCCTCATTTCTTTCCGCAAGGCCAATGAAACTGTTCTCTTTGCATAATGTGTAACCCTCAACCCTACCTTCACGTTGCACACCAATGTATCTATGTACTAACCTGCAAATGCTTCTCCATACTGTATCATCCCTGTAACTAAGTTCCCTGTAAGTAACAGCGCCTCAATGCCCTTGGGCTGTTTGTGTGCTATATAAAAGTAATAAATAAATAAAAAATAAATGTTTCAGTCTGCATCCGGTACAGGGTGGTGCTTGCAAAGTACGGTGTGTGCCGATTGGTTGCAGTAGCGTTAATGCTGCAAACTGAATGTGGTTAGGTTGGCAGTGACACAGTACTTTGTGAATGGTAGTGGGTACGCCTATAGTATGTGAATGAAAGTGTATAGGGGTGCAGGAGAGAGTGTTTTCTTTCCACATTGTGTTACCTGTTGCAATTTGTTGCTGCATAGCTATGTGGTGGTGTGCAGGTTGGGTAGGAGTGCTGGTGGCACTGGTGTTTATGTCGATGATTGTAGTTGGTGACATGGTGAAATGATTGGCGGCATTACGTTGATGTAGATGTGTTCAAGGCCTATGCTGTGTGCAGAATTGCAAAGTAGGCCGAATGTTGTGAAAATGTTGTGGTTAGTGACACAATACTTTGTGAATGGCTCTGGGTGGAGGTGGTGGAGGATGTGGTATGTTTGTGCATTCTGGTAAGTGCGACCTGTGTTAGTGATTGGGTGTTTTGTGGTGTGAGGGAGTTGGGATGAAGTGCTGCTACCTACGTGTACATTGTACAGGGGGGTAGTCCTGTCCTCAAACATTTGTACTACTGTGAATTATTGTAGTAACGATTCTAATACACCTCCATATTAGTGCCAATACATCTACATAAGTATGCATCATAGGAGGAAGGTTCAGATCCAAGTACTGGAAAAACAGTTGTAGTGTCCTTTATTAGTTAGGCCACATGCATCAACATTGACAATTCAATGTAGAAAATGGAAAATTAAACATAGAAATTAGGACACAAACCTTGTCACCAACTCGGCGAGTACTGTAAAAAGAAGACACATGTATTGCAAATATTTAGTGCATATTCAATGACGTTACATGTTCAGTGGTGACAGGTGGTCACTGAATCTAGCCTATTTTTGTCCAAACAGACCAGAATTCTGAAGTGACATTTTGAAATGTACAAAAAGTTCAACAAAGAGGTACATTTACAAAATGTAGTACAGTGTATTGCCAACACACTACTATACTTGTGCTGTGTTGTATTGCCTGTGTATAGTGTTGCAAAGTATTACATCATATTTGCCAACCAAACAATATGTTACCACAGTCACAACAAAAGTCTGCACAGCACAAAGCTTATAGCTTGAAGAAACCTAAAAATAGGGTCTGCTAAAGGCGACGTCAACATAAAGGTGGTAATGAAGATTCAGGTCATCGTTCTGAGAGGTTTTAGGATCAGGGCACGATGACATAGGACATTTCGGCTGGAAGTGGGTATGGTTGAAGGGCAGCTTATATGTGGTTGGTTACTCTGCTGTGTGCACATTTATTGAAGTAGGCCCAATGTTGTGAAGGTGGTGTGCATAGGTTGGCAGTGACACAATAGCGTGTGAATGGTAGTGTGTAGGTGTGGTGCACGCAGTGCTATGGTTGTGGCTTCTGCTAAGTGTGACACGTTTTCGCGAATGGGTGTTTTATGGTTTGGGGCAGATGTGTAGAACTGGTGCTACAAATGTTACATTTGCACATAATGTTAGGTGCCCACATGGTCGCTTGCTTGGATGTGTAGTGTTGCGGTGCATGTGGAAAGGGTTGCAATGTTGTGTGCATATCTAAAGGTGTGCTGAGGGCGTGTTAGGACGTTTGTGGATGTTGCAATAGTGCCTTCTTTAGCAGAAATGTCTGGTGGAGGGGCTTTGCAAACAAACGGAACATGTACTGAGAGTACTGGAATGGTAAAAAAGGAGTGGTGTATAGAAATGACAGTGTGCAATGCCGAGGTTTTGTATGTGATTGGTCCATGCGTGTTTTGAAGTGTGACAGCACCCAATTTAGGGAGTGCTGCAAAAAGTGACCGTCCAAAGGGTATTGTATTGTCACAGCTGTATTGGGCCATGGCCCTCACTGTAGATGGGAAAGCACACGTGCACATCCTCCCATTATGTGCAGGGTGGAAATGGAATTGTGGGAAATAGACAACTAGGAGTTTAGGGCGAGGTTCATAGGAAGGGGCATTACCATTTCGTCACAATACTGTGTCGTGAGAGTGGTTGACACGGAGAGAAGCATTGTGCTTATCCTCTGTGATATCTTTGTGCACCATCTGCACAGTTGTTGTGTGCAAAAAGGTGTTGCTGGTAACTTCAGGTTGAAAGGAATGGACACTTTCTGGGCCTGTCAGGGTGACTGCAGTTTCGGCGGGATGGTTCGCCTTTGCAGATATGTGGCATCTCTCACAACAGTGACAGTGTTCAATGATGGCGGCTTTAATGCGATTGGTGGATGTGTGTGTGCCTATTTACCAGTAACCTAATGAAGTAGAGCTGCAGAGAAGAGGCGCATGTGGCAAAATCTGCCCTTTATACCACCTTGCCCAATTGCCATGGCAGTGTGGGGATTAGCCAATCGGGTAGTGTGGGTAACAAGAAGGGGAGGTGAAACGGTTGCACATTATAATCTGCGTACTGAGGGTGGCTGACATGGCGAAACATATTGTGCTGCCTGTAGGTGCTCCCTTTGTAATAGATGTGCACAACTGTGCTCTGCAAAGAAACTTTGATGGACATTTTGGTTTGGAAGGAGTGGACGCATTGTGGAACGCTGTGCATGAGTGTCATTTTGTCGACATGCATGCACTTTGCAAAGACTTCGCCACGTTTCCAGTAGTAGATGCTATTGTAATTTATTATGGCAGCATGCATATGGGTTACCCGCCTTACTTACATTTGTCCCGTAGACTGAGGAGGTTGCTGGGTGCCGTGAGGATGCTTTTTCCCACCGACAAGGTGCTTCTCTCATCTACAATACCGCAAAGAGTATGGCCTACTGCTCATGGATGTTGTTCCGAGCCAGACAAAGGAAGGTGTCTCCTCAACAGAAGCATGTACACTTTTTTGTCCGCTTGTGGAATGTTCTTCTGCAACAATGGCCTTATTACTTGTGGACATGCAGAGTGTTTCCAAGAAAATGGCATTTTGTTGTACTCCATTGGCAAAGCAGTTTTGTTTGCTCGTCTACAGGATGCTTTGAAGTACTTAACTAATGTGCGTAGAAGAAAATGCAAAAGCTACTGAAAAAAGACAAAAAAGGTGTTTTTGTAGAAGAATCTCACCAAAAAAATAAAAACATACACTTTTTAGAGTCGCCCCTTACTACGAACTGCCACTTCCCTGGTTGCAACATATTCCCCCACGCTGGCATGCAGCATGAAAGTCACATGTGGGGATTTTGCGGGTGGCAGCCACGAAAATGGAACTGTGGGGATTGTCCAATGAGTTGCTTAGGATGTGCAGCAATAGGAAGGGGGACCCCAGCTGTACTGGGGACCGACCCTCGATGTACTTGGGGACCCGCACGTGCCACATTCGATGCTCCTCACCATGCTGGACTATGGAAATGCGACTGTAGTGATTGCTCTATCATTTGCTGCTCAGGGTGTGCGTCAGAGGAAAGCGTGCCATTAGGAACAAGGACTCCTCTGGCTTTACTGAGGCGCGGCCCTGGCGGTACTTGGAGAAAGGCACGTGCCACATTCTGCATTTGTGAGATGCTTGCCAATAGAAATGGGACTATGCCCTTTGGCCAATGAGGTGGTCAGGGTGAACGTTACAGAAAAGAGCACCAATAAGGAGACGGAGTCCTCCTGCTTCACCGGGGCGCCTCCCTCTCAGTGATTGGGGAAAGGCAGATTCCACATTTTGCCCTTCTCGCTATGTTGGCCAATGGAAATGGGACTATGGCCTTTGGCCAATCAGGTGCTCTGGGTGTGCGTCACAGGAAAGGGAGGCATTCACTTTTCCAGAACTTTGTGTACTGCGGCTGGCAAACATGGCAAGGCACACAGTTTTCATTGTGCGTGATTATTTTGTGGAAGATCTGTGCGTGTGTGCCCTCCAAGAAGACTTGTCTAGCAATTTAGGTTTGGAGGGAGTTGGACGTTTTGTGGAGTGGTATGGAATCGTGCTGTTTGGGTGGACTGCTTCTAGAATGTCGACGCGTGGCCTCTTCGGCAACTGTACATGTTGTGATTGTGCACTTTGAAGGCTTCTTTTTGGGTTCCATGCCTTGTTCCTGTGTGTTCTGTCAACTGAAGATTTGGATGAAAGCAGTGCAGCGCATTTTTCCTACTGCCAAGGTGCTTGTCTCATGTATACTGCTGAGAATCAGTGGCATTACTCCAATGCTTTCTGTCGCCAGCCATAGGTCGGAAGGGGCTTCATCTACAGAAGCATGTGTGACTTCTTGAGTGCTGCTGGTATGTTGTCCTGTGAGAATGAGAACATTGCTTCCCGAAACATACACCTTTTCAAGGGAAATGGCATGTCTTTGTCGGCCAGTGGCAATGAAATGTTCATGCACAATCTACGGACTGCGCTGAAGACCCTACTGTAAGAATGTGAGCTGCAGGACAAAACACACATTCACGTATGAAAACCGCGAAGAAAGTGTTTCTAGGGAAGCACCTTTAAAAGATTTAAAAAACACAAACAAAATCAAAGGTTCTTTTAAGAGCCACCACAACCATCAAAGTGCGCTCCCCTTTTACAAAGTTATTCCCCCACTCCCGTGCACATGCAGGACGAAAAGTCCACAAATATTGCAATAGTTGCAGGGTGGCACATGGTACATACGCCCCTATTGTAGATGACACCCATAGAAATGGGCCTAAAGAGGCTACGGGATAGGGCTACGAAGTTTGTGGGTGCAGTGTGTATGGACTGACAGAGCTACACGTGTATTTGTTCACAGAAATGCAGAGGGTGCCGTTATGGGTATGTGTTTTACGAGGCACAGTGTGCAGATTTTATGGTATGCTGACATACATTCAGTGAAAGTGAATGCAAAACACTGCACTCGCTACTCATTTACCAATCTAGGATGTACATGTGTAGTGCTATGGACTAGGTACAATGAAATGCCTGATTTTGGTTTGTGTGTGTGATACGCAATCATGACGACTTTGCTGTTGTTCATTGTGCAGGGAAAATTGCACAGCATGTTACACCAGTTTCAGTGCCATTTGCGATGAAGCAAGCACTTGCCCAGTTCATGCGTTTCTTTCCGACCTCTTGCATCACTTTCTATCGCAGTATGCAGCTACCGGTGTCGCAGCGTCATTTTCTATTTGGTGCGTCAATGGAGACAGCGCAGTACATTGCAAAGAAGTGTATTTGTGCATTTCTTTGTCATGTGCCAATAGGGTCCTTCGCCCATGGCATTATGACGTTTCACAGCACGGATACTTTTCCCTACCTACAACGTTCATTTTACTGTGCCAGCTATCTCGATTTCTGCACACCCCATCTTCTTGTAATAAGTGTTGCGCTGTGACTGTCTTCAAAACGCTCTGCAACACGTAAAGAAACCTCTTTGTGCAGCGACTCCTTTCCAACCGACTGCACTACAGTGTTCTCCACAATGCTACACCTCCCGCCCTGCATGAGTGCATTGGCAATTCCGTTGTTCATCTGTGAAAGGTACTTTCTTTGTTTACCTTTTTTCGTTCCCCAGTGCATCCTTATTTATTATTGTGTTCTCACACAAGCCACAGAAGGAAAGCCAGGAAAGGACTGGTACAGAAGGGGCAGCACCTGCCTAGATACTATAGGGGGTGTGCCGGAATATGGAATTATTGGGTGGCCATTACCTATATAGGCGGCATCCATTGTAATGCTCCTGTAACGACCGTTGCAATGCACTTCCAAGTACCTTCCCTGTGCACATTAGTGCATTCCACTACATGTACAATACAAAGCCCTTTTCCGGTTAAGGATCGGTAGTGAAGCATATGCTTTGGAAAGGTTGTTTTATAGCTCCACTGCCCTCCAGGAGTGACTCTCTTGTTGGCTGCAGCAGATGTGGCAAATTCTGTACATGAAGTACCCAATGTCATTCTTTGAAAGGCAGTAGCAGGCACACTGCTTCTTTGTCCTTCATTTTGAGTTGTCACATGCAGTACAAATACTTTATGTTACGCCATTACTGTTAGCGGTACCATTCATGGATAAACATACATTTTGGAATACAAGAATGTTTATAACAACGTCAACAACAGCTTCTTTATGTATGCCACAAAGCCATTTATTCTGCGCAACCCATGCACATACATCGCTTTATTAACCACCAGTAAGATTGTTTGCGCTCTGCATATTCTGCTGTTTCCATACTTGCCTTTACATTCACTGGTATGTGCCTGCGGAAGGTGCACGAGCTTTGCAATTTTGCAGCCTTACTACAAACTGTCCCACTTGCAGTTACATGTTTTCTTCAACTGTATAACCATACTTTCTGTCACACTGCTCAGTGCACACACAATGTATCAGTTTCACAGGTCATGGAAAGGGAAGTAGCAGATAAATCTAAGTAATGCCACATTTAACATGCCCATGTCACAGTGCAAGTTGCTGTTCTTTGTTTACCAGTGGCCGTTATAGTTAGGAGTAATTTAGCCGCACATTGCTAACTTTGCAGATCCTCCCACGAGGTGGACAGCAATACTTTAAATGCAGTAGCCTACTGAATGAATACGTAGGGCTGGTGACAGGGCGGTATTATCCGAATACAGTGCATGGCCTATGCATGGGTCTAGGCATGGAACGTAAACACGTGTGCTTCCACAACTACTTAAAAGTGCATTTGAACATGCGGACATGTGGACACTAATGGAGTCCAACGGATGCTTGCCGTGTAATTGCACATACGCCAACCAGGCGAAGTCTATGGGCCCCATTCCGAGGTTGGAGGTAACCATGCCGCAATTTGCGCCATGGTTAACTCCTTACCGGATACCTGGTCCGGATTCCTCAAATGAGGACTTACCGGGCCATTCCAACCTTGGAGGACCCGATAATTCCTCATTCGAGGAACCCGGACTCGGTACACCCCCATTCCCATTGAGCCCCCATAGGGCTCAATGGGGAGGGAGCTAACAACAGGCCCATTAATAACTTGTTAGCTCCCTGGTCTGCTAGCGGGACCCGCTAAGGGCACCTGGTTTTACCAGGCGCCCTTTGCAGTTCCTGCGGACAGACTCGTGATAGGGCGGTAAGGGGTTAACGGCGCCATCACCATTACCGGCACCGTTAACCCCTTATAGCCCACCTCGTAATGAGGCCCTATATATGTTAGTAAAAACATTTTCCCTTCACTGAAAAAAATACCCTAAAGCAATGTTATGCTTAAAGTGCCCTACTAAAAACCTATGAAATTCACTAACAAAACACGTTGTTAAAGGGAAATTATTGTTAAGTTGCCCTACTAAAAAATCTATGAAATTCAATGAAAAATGTGCTACAGGGACGTTATGGTTACAGGTAAAACCTAAAAAACCCAGAAATTTGCCAGTTATGGTAAGGTACGCAACCATAACTAACGCTACCACTGTGCACTGCAAGGACTAACACCAATGATATCAAAGATGACATCAGAAATTAATTTCCATGGCCACCGTCCTGAAAATCCCCAGATGAGGCTTTTGTGCTGCGTGCGTGGGGGCAGAAATGTCAACCAGGGCAAGGGCTTTAGTCTGTAGGGGTGGCTCTGAAAAGAGCTGTTGTGGTTTTATTTTTTTAATTATCGGCTTCCACACAAAGAGCTCGTTTTCGGTTTCATAGAGTTGTGTGTTTTCTTTTCATCCTCAGATTCTTACAGGAACCTTTTGGGCACATCTTGGAGATGAGCAAACAAAACAGCATTACCAATGGACAACAACGAAATGTCATTTGATCGGAAGAACTCTGGATTTGCAGAACTAATGATGTCATTGTTACAGGAAAACATGCCCCGAGTGCACATAAAATCAGACATGCTTCTGTTAATCAGACATCTTCAAGCCTCTGGCTGGGTACAACAGACAATATGAGTGGTCTATACTCTTCATGGTGGTATGGTGGAGAAAACCACCTGGGCATTCATCTGCCTCTTGAGTCGACGGTGCAAACAAGACACGTAACCCAAATGGAAGCTGTCATAGTGCATGAAGACAACATGTAGCAGAACTGAGCAGTTCTCTGCAAAGTGCATGCATAGCGGCTAAAATGAGGTCATCGACAGTGCACCACAATGGTTCCAAACCGAAATGTCCATGAAAGTGTCTTTCCTGGGCATACTTGTGCAGATCTATCACAAAGGCATCACACAAAGTGAACACAATGTGTTTCTCTATGTCAGCCAGCGTCACTACGCACAGTAATGAATACCGGTATTACCGCTCCTTCATGTGACCCACACCCTCAATACATGATTGGAGAATCCCCACAGTGCCTTTTGCATTGGCCAGCATTGTGAGAAGCACAGAATGTGGCATGTGCGCTTCCCAAAGTACTGTGAGGGCCGCACACCAGTAAAGCACAAACACTCTTTCTTCACTTTCCACTATCCTCTTCCCTCCACGACCTCATTGGGTATTGTTAAGTAGTCACACACGCATCCACCAATGCCATCCAAGACATCAGCATCCAACACTGTCAGTTCTCCACAAGACGTCATAAGTACCATTACAAATTCAGCCTGCAAGTGTGCTGTTATTCGAAAGCACGTCCAGTGGAAAGTTCAGTGAAACATTGCAGGATTTGTGCATGCACATTCATCCACATGACCACCCATCACCACAAATAAAGGTATGAAGATTTTTTTGGCAGTATGTTTACAACTCTGCTATAAGTGCCTCTGCGCACGATATCTGCCACTAAGCGTCCATTATGTTTTTGAAAAGCATACTGGTTTTTATCCCATCTCCTACCATGAAGTGGCACTTCAATGGTATCTGCTCGCAATGTTTTCATTTACCCACATCATACAGTGTATTAGCAAAACAGGAACGCTCTTCTTTACTTCCGACAATGCTACGAATTGTGTTCCCTCACTAACCCATCTCCTACATTAATCGTAAAAACATGGCACCAAAGCCACCACTGAATGGGTTTTACCAACCTAAAGGTCAGTGTGTGCATGGCTGTGGTTCTTTGTACGATGCACTATTGCCACAGACTCTTTTTAAATCTGCCAGCTTCTACTCTCCACCCTCAGCAACTCATCCATAAGAGAACTGCGTGACTTGTCCTTGGTCTGAAAGCCAGGGATTGTATCTCTACTGGACTAAAATGTCTGCAATAGCTCCCAGTGGTGTCGAGGAATAAAATGAAAACCATGTGCATTATGCTCAAGGCCTTCTGGTCCCTGGAACTTCACTACCTCCCACTCTCACTTCCTAAATATCTGCTTGCTCGAGCTCTTACCTCATCTGCCTCCTAATCCCTCAGGGTCAGTTGCTTCGGCATGCACACAGTTGGTGATAGATGTCTTTCTTCTGCTGGGGCCTCCCTCTGGAACAGGCTCTCTGCCTCCCTGGAACTTCAGGAGTACCATTTTAGGGTCTTGGATCACCTCAAAACCTTTCCATGTGCTTCTTCTTTTTCCCCTCCTCTCCCCTGCTCACTTCCTGCCTACAACTGATTGTGTACTGGTTTCCTAGCCACCCTCTAATCTGTGCCCAAGGCCACCTCCCTCCTGATAGTTCCACTGGCTTTCTGCCAACCCCCGCACTTGGGGACTGTTTTCTGTAACCTTAACAGTCCAACCACCACTTAATGTCTACACTTATCCTTGCACTTGCCAGCACCGGCCATAGTGGGACTTATTGCTATTTTTTGTTGTTCCCATGTACTCCACTTTGTCCTCCCCCTTCCCATTCACTTGCCCACTCTCAGTGTCACCTGGCCTACTGTGATCAATGTCTCTGTGTGGCCTCTGTTCTGCCTCCCTTTCCTCATCACACCTTCACACACTTGCGTGTAGGCGCGGTACAAATACCACAGCATACCATATCACATCATATCATATGATACATACACTGCATTCATAACAACAGGATGCCTGCCATGTACTTTGTAGACTTCACAGAATGGTCTTTTCACTGTAACCATGTACTACAAATGTCAGAAAAGTGATCCCACAAAAGCAGCACGGAATGTATGTTAGCAACATTAAGCAAGTGTGTGCAGTGCATGCATGCAAACAGGATGCCTGCCACTTACCTTGCTCACTTTCGCCATAGCCTCCTACATTTCTCAGTACAAACAGACCTTCTGCCACAGTGTTTGTGTACACACCACAACCAGCAAACACATTGCGCAATGCCTTAGCCTCCACAGTGCCAATGCCATAGCTGCCATCCTGAAAAGAGCAGGAAGCCGTAGAGTTACCGTGATAGGAACAGGAGAGGGAGGTGCCTGGGGGGGGTGTAAAACATGGTAGGGGATTGTGTCTTTGGTACTGTCTCTGAAAATACTTTTTTTTTTGTTATGTACATGCGTGCATACTTTTTTGTGTGTTTTCTCTCTTTCCCAGAATGCCTGTTTACTTCTCCTCCTGACGTTTCTATCGACTGAAGGTCAACGCTTCTCTTACATGTCTACAGGATTCTCTGCAATGCTTCATGCAGAGTGGTAAACAAAACAGCATTGCCAATGGAGGTTAAATAAAATACCATTTCCTTGGAACCACTGGAAATCTTGCTGGTTATTAATGCTTTCATAGTCGGTGCAGAACATCCCAGCACTGCATATAAAGTCACACATGCTTCTGTTTATCCAACACCTCCCGACCTCTGGCTGTGGACAAATTACACCAGCATGGTCCCATGCTTCTCTTGGTGTTATCAATAAGCAAATCACCTTGGCAGTGGGAAACATCTGCATCAATGCTTTCATCAACTTCTTTAGGTGAGCGAGCAAACGTGAGCACAACATGTACCCCAAATGTAGTGCTCCAAAATGCACGACCACCACATCAACAGTACTGACAGAAGTCACACATGTGCAAAGGAAATCCATGCACCCGAAACCCCACTCATAGATTGTGCCCTAAAAAGCGTCCACTCCTTCCAGCTGAAAGTTAGCAGCAAAGCCTCTTTCCACGGTATACATGTGCAGATGTTACACAAAGGTATCACCCACGATTAGCACTCTGCGTCTCGCCATCTCTGCCAACATCACTGCATCGAGTTTTGGGTGAAAATGTTACCGGCCTTCCTGTGAACCACACCCTCCACACCTGATTGGATAATCCCCACAGTTCCATTCGCAAAGCCAACATGCGCAGAAGGGCACAATGTAGCATGTGCCTCTTCCCAGCTACAATGAGAGCCACATCCCAGAAAAGCAGACACAGTCCTTCTTCCGTTTCCACTATTACATTTGCAACACTCCCTCATTAGGTAGTATGACATTGTCAGACAAGCATGTAGCAATCACATGCAAGACCACTGCATTGAACACTATAATTTCTGTACAGCACTCCAGACGTACCGTTACATACTGAAAGTACATGTGTACTTAATTTAGTGATGCTGATGACTTCTTCTCATGGCGCAATGTGTTAAGACACTTCTTCAAGCAAGTGTCTTGTACAGGGCAAATGGAAATCTTAAGAAATTGGTCCCTAATGTGGAACGTGTTCACTGACCTACACCATGTGCTAGTGAATGCATATTACCTCCCTTTGATTTTTCCACCAATTGTAAAATGTTCTCGACAACCACTCTTCAAAGGTCACCATCCTCAGAGAGATGCAGAGTTAACCCTGTACGGCGGCATTATGTAGTGCTGGGTGTGGCCAAGGCCTAGCCTCTGGGGTGCATGGCCAACGGCCTACGGCCTTTGGCCATGTACCCAAAAGTCTAGGCCTTGCCCAGACAATGCACAACGTATTAGCGCCATGAATCGGAACATTTGCTACATGCCGCAATCCACAAATGTACCATACAATGGCCCTCATTACGACCCTGGCGGAAAGTAACTGACATGACCGCCATAGCGTAAATAGCGTTTCCGCCATTGCACGATGGAGCAAAGTGCGGCTAATTCCGACCCGTCGGGCACGAGCATCACGCCATGGCGGAAGTGCAAAGTCCGCGATGGCGGAAATGACCCCAAAACGGCCCATACCGCCGTCGTACGCCGCCCTAGGTGCAAGTCCGCCACCCATCTTAGCGGTCACCGTAATGAGCGGTCAGCGCAAATTACGGTCACCGTAAATATACGGAAACGGAAGTGAAAACATGGGGCCGGAACGGGAAACAGCACGCCGTACACCTATAAAATCAGAATCCCAACACAACCATTAAAAATCCGACCCAGAGACACATCCCAACCCGTTAGCCACCCCATCATAAAAAAATGAATATGGGAAAAGTTGCTAAAAAAGCGTGCGATCGCAAGCGGCAGGTCCACTTCTCCCATGAGGAACTCACCGTGCTCACAGAGACCCTCCAGGAGAACGCTGCCGCCGTCTTCTCGACGCAAATGACCAGGACGGCACTTGCGAACAAGAAGGCCATATGGGCCCTGGTGGCACAGCGGGTAAGTGCGGTGGGGACCGCACCCCGCAACCCACAGCAATGCAGAAAGCGATGGGACGACTTGCGGATACGCGTCCGGAGCATACTTTCTGCCAACCGCAACATTGCCACAGCTACCGGGGGAGGATCTGAATCACCCATCAAGTTGACCCCCTGGGAAGAAATCTGTGCCTCCACCATTGGAATGGAGAGCATAGAGGGAGTCGGAGGGATGGAGAAAGGAGTGCAGACATCCGAAGAATCAGGTAGGTGGCCCAAATAAAACAATACTAAATCCACAATGTCCAATCATGTGAAGTACCATGTGTCCCCATAGTGCAATAGAAACACATGTCCAGGAGAACGTCCACATACATTGCCATGATAGCGCCCTTTAAAAGTCAGATTAAATACATAAATAAGTAAAAATCCTAAAGACACCCTCTACATGTGCAGCATGCACACCCTAACTGCAGGCTGCAAAATAACTGCACCCTCAATCCACACGAAAATGAGACCTCCTCCAAGGCCCTGACCCAAATCACCCTCAGGTACCACCCCAATGCATGTGATACATTGCCATTCCAATTACCACAGACCCATAAATAACGCTCGCCCTCCTTTACTCCACCACAGGGTCCGATTCAAACGACGAGCTTCAGGACACCCCTACTAGCACACCTGCAAAGAGGGCCAAGACCAACGGCCAAAGACCCTCCACCTCAGCTGCACGGATCAAGACACGTCAGCAGCACAAATCAAGTGGCAGCACACTGGAGGGGACATCAACAGGCACCCCAGCAGCCAGCATGTCCACAACAGCAGCACCACAGGTCCCCCCAATGGATGCCACAGAAGGCACTGCTTCTGGTGGCAGCAGCACCATAGGTGACACTGCTTTCATGCCAGCATGCTCCGACACAGAAAACGGTGCTGCCGATGTAGGAACCATCCATGACCTGTCTCAATCCCCCTGTATGTTTCATCCCGTACACCATGAGGAAACCACGGAGGGGCACCCACAAGACGACGACTGGCCAACCCCCACAAGGCCTGTGGCAAGGCAACATGAGGTGATCAGCCCCTCTGTGACACCACCGCAAATGGCCATGGCCCAGCAGAGGCAACAGTCCCTCGAGCAGATGATAGTGCAACAGCAGCAACTGGCCACGCTCCTCAAGGAGCATGCTGCTGAATGTGGGGGTTCTGAGGCAGCCATTGAAACATCTACTGAGACACTCAGGGCAGAAATGGAGCGAAGTACAGAGACACTAAGGGCACAAATGGAGGGAAGCACCGAGAGCCTGAGGGTACAAATGGAGAGAAGCACCGAGAGCCTGAGGGGACAAATGGAGAGAAGCACCGAGAGCCTGAGGGGGGAACTGCATGCAACGTCCAAAGACGTATGTGGTGAACTTGCCGCTGTGCGCCGTGTGCTCACTGAGCTCTCACAAACCCTTAGGGACATGCATGGACGTGAGCAGGCAGAGACATCATCCGTTGCAAGTTCCGTCCAGGGCAGCCCCCAACGTAGATCTGGGAGGAACCTGCGCTCCACAGGCAGGGGTGCCCCTGATACCCGCAGAGGGGGCTTGCAATAGCGACTGCCCACTGACAATGATCATCTTTGGACACTGGTGTTCGGGGGGGAGGTAGGAGGGTGGAGGGGGTGTGTTGTGTTCTTTCGGGTGGCGGGTCGATTGGGTGTGTAATACCATTTCACATTTGCCATACATATATACACATTAATCCAATGAGATGTGTGAACATTGATCTTTGTGTACGAGGCCTTTCTTGGCGTACAGGCCACATTGTGCATGTTCCAGACACACACAGTGCCACAAGTCCCGTGTCCATGTAACAGCCACCAGGCGTGAGTGCTAGAAGCATGCATCTATGATATTCTGACGATTCTCACGGGCCTCCTGTGCCTCGCGGACTCCTTGAGGTGCTGCCACATCCCCACCCTCATCATGACCATCTTCAGGTGCCTGCAGTTCTGCGTCAGGGGGCATGGCCACATTTCTACGTACGCACATGTTGTGTAGCATGACACATGCCATGACCATCTTTGCAACCTTCTCATGGCGGTACAGGAGTGCCCGGCCAGACCTGCTGAGGCAGCGGAAACGAGCCTTCAGTAGGCCGAATGCCTGTTCAATAACTACACGGGTACGTGAGTGGGCATGGTTGTAGTCCTCCTCATGCTGGTTCTGTGGGTTCCGGATTGGTGTAAGGAGCCATCTCTTCAGTGGATACCCGGCATCACCTGTATGTGGACAATGAAGGATGTTTGTGTAATGACATTGCTACGTACGCATCCCCCCCCTTCCTGCCACGTCATTGACGCATCACCCACCCCACATTCTCATGCATCAAATGAGACTAACCGAGTAGCCAGGATCGGTGCCCTGCGTGTCGCTCCATGTAGCGTGGTACTGTAGAGTTCCTCAAGACCATAGAGTCATGGGTTGATCCTGGAAATCGGGCACAACAATGTGTAAAGATCCTGTTGGAGTCACACACCATTTGTACATTGATAGAATGATATTGTTTCCGGTTGCGGTACTGGACCTCCATGGCATGTGGGACCACCAATTCCACATAGGTGCAGTCGATGGCACCAATGCAACCCGGTATGCCGCCAAGTGCATGGAATCCCACTTTTGTGTTTGTAAGCTCCTGCTCCGAGCGTGGTAAAGAGATGTAGTCGTCTCCGTGCTTCAGGAGGGCATCAAGCACTTGGAATAGTGTCCGTGACAATAGTGGCTGTGAAATGCCATGCAACTGTCCGACTGTGTGCTGGTAGGTGCCTGTGGCCAGGAAGTGGAGTACAGACACCACCTTCAGTAGGGGTGGGATGGCGGTTGGGCTATCTATCATGCTGACAAGGTCAGCGTGTGTCATGTCGACAATGGCGGTTATGGTGTCCCGGTCCAAACGGTAGAGGGTGTGGATCTGCTCAGCAGTGAGGTTGAACGGATTAGCTCGGTGGCGTGGGATTGCGGGCTGCCTGCGTGGCGGTAGTGGCTGTGCTGGTGGGCCTTGCTGCCCCTGCCTTGCCCTCCTCCTCCTCCTCCTCCTGCATCTCATCTGTGCGGCCGGTTGTTGTAGTCGTTGGTGTTCGTCTTCTTCTTGAAGTTGGAGTACTTGCAATGCTATCAGGTCCCCCAGGCCCAACATCGCTAGTCCTGTCGGTAGCATTTGGGAGTGGGTGTGGTTGTGGGAGGGGGTTGGGTGTGCGATTTATGTGTTTTCAGGCTGTATAGCCTCCACCTGTGGTGATTCATTCCACCTGTGCCAGCTGCAATTACTTTTGGGCGAGCACGTCCCGCACACAACGCTGCAATTTGACGCATGGCATCTTGCAATTACAATCATGTATTTAATCCCGATGGCAGTGAAATATTGGTTTATATGTTCATTCTGCTATGGTCCCATTGTTTCACATACTATTTTTGCAGTCGCGAACAAACTTGTGAAGGGTCAGTGGAATGTAGTACTCGATCAACGATGGACCCTCATGCAGCACTGTACCGACGTTCACCGACGGCCGGGGAGTCCCATTAGTGATTGAAGGCAGTTACCATTTTCACACACAGCCGCACTACATAGATGTATTTGTGAATTCAAGCGTTCACAGATGCCTTTTCGACGTGATGTTGCAAATGAGGAATTCGAAGGACAGCGCTTTTGGTTTTCAACTAGCGGCGAGGAGATGCCCACAGGTCTGACTGGAAATGTAACTTTCTATTGTTGAATGTCCTTGGGACAGGGGCCATGACGAGAATGCAATGATTGATATGAATTGAATGGGATGCGCAATAGCGTAGTGGACGATAAGGCAGGACGTTCCCAAATACATGTTACTTCACTACACTAGTAATCCGGCCAGGAGCACAGTGGATTTTGCTGACTGCATTACGCACAGACTCAATGGAAATTTCTAATGTAATGTGAGTAAATATTCAGGCGTTTTCATACCGGGATGAAGGAACGATGAATGGATGCATGGACGGATGATTTAATTGAGAGTTTGTCATGTACATGGCTTTTTGGAATCTATCCCCTTCCACTGCGCTATGTGATGCAAAGCTGCCATAGTGGGTCCATCATCTATCTGCCCTTGTTGAACCCTCCCTGTCTTGACGCGCCTTCAAACACTTGTGTCTGTGCACGTTACTAATCCCATCTAATGGATTCTGTTTCAACAGACGCATGCACACAAACACTTGTTAGTAATAGTGTATTAACCTCGATTTATATCGTTATGATTCGCAAGTGATTTTTGGGTGAAATTAATCCTTTTGAGTGGGCTAGCATGCATATGGTTGTAGATTTGGTGTGTTGAATGAACTGAGTAATACATATGAAGTTCGGATGCCCATACTATTATTTCTTTTCATTTGGGTGACAGGTATCTCCTCCCCTTTTGCCGCTGCCATCTGTACGCCACTCCTGCAGATGGCTTTTTCACTCGACACCTGCAGCTTCGAGTTAATCAGTGGAGCACCATTACGATCTTATGGGACGATCGCCAATGGGCAACATGCCCTTACACAGTACTAGTGGCTAGGAGCAACATATGTACCTTTCAGCTGGACTAGTGCCTACTTCATGGGACGGCCCTGCGGTTCTGGGCGCTTCCATGTTGCCTTTTTGAACGTAAATGTAGCCCCTGTGTACCATGAAGGAACAGGGCGTCACACAAGAAGAAGCTGGTCATTTATTGCGGATTCAGCCCACAGTGATGGAGATTATTTGGGAGTTCATGAGCAAATAGCTGTATGGGCTTGGTGATTTTGATGTGCATTAAATTTATCTTCAGATATTGACCGTGTAGGCTTATTCTTTGCTAGTAATGTAGCATATTCCGATTTGTGGCGCGATGTATTGTGAGATGATCTGCATTGGGTTCCGGCTTCTGAGTAGAGTTGTGTGGTACTGTACTGGCCGCGTTTGCCTACGACGCCCAGTGAGGTCAGGGATAGGGGCTGCCATTATGACTGTTTTTATGTCATGCTCAGGGGCGGGGGTTTAGCTTTTGTGCAACAGATGCCGGTCAGCCAGGTGGATTGGTGGAATGATGGGATTATCAGAAAATGGCTGGTCACAGGTGCCTGTGTTTGCGTGCGTTTCTTGGAGGGAGACTGAGGTCAGGTCCATTGGAATTGCTTCTGTATTCGTGCCATCTGTGCCCTACAGCTCCCATTGGCCCCTCTTGAGATGAGCCTGGCTGCTCAGTCACTCTGCCAACTTGTGTGGTACATGCTTATGCTGATGGTTGGTTTGTCTACTGGCAAGAGTACAGGGCTGGTGCAGTCTCCCTCAGGATACTGCTTTGAATGTTGATTTACACTGGTGGCAAGCGATGGGGGACTATTGTTGTTTTGTCTCATGGAATATTTCAGTTCATTTTGGTGTACTTGAACCTTCACATGCCTGTGCTGCATCAGTACGGCAATGGTGTCATGTCGAATATGGATGGCCACTCACAAGGCACTTGGAGCCCCTGCATGCATTTGTTCGTTGGCATGCATGGGTGACTTGTACATTTCACTGGTTGCATGGTGTGACTGCATTGCGCCTACGAGGAGTTGTGCAATGTGGGCAGGGAGTGGAGTACAGGCACTCAGTAGGGCCATGTACGGTTGGTTCGCGATGCCGTAATTCTCACCATGGCGGAATGGTACTTTCCGCCATGCTTGATGGCGTTGAGTATATGTCCGCTAGGGTCAGAATTCGCGTACCGTTGCGCCATGGCGGTAATTACGGTTTTGCATGCCGCGCGTGCGCGTACTTGGTGCAGTTAGCGTTGGCGTTCACTACGGTGTCGCTAATGGCATCGTACTTTACGGTTGCGGGTCATGATCGCAACGAGCGGTATTCGATGGCGGTATTACATTTCCGCCTTCGTTTTTGGAATTCCGCCAGGGTCGTAATGAGGGCCAATGGGTGGTATAAAGGGCAACTCATATCAAAGGCAAATGGCGACATGTGGCTCCTTACTGTGCAATACGTGCAATATTGTACACCATATGGTACTGTATGCATATCAGTTTACTTGTGCTCCTATACCACGTTTATAATTTCCTGCCCCATGGAGATACTGGGAAAGGCTGGGCCTATATACCTGGGGAGACATGCACAAGGAGGGATCATTTAGAGATCTTGAATCACTACATGAAAAAGAGGGGCTACCAAGAGGGCAATTTCTGTGGTACCAGAGGATTAAACATACAGCTAAATCAAACTGGTATGGGTGGCCGGAAGAACTATATAACCTGAGTGATGGATGGAGGCCAGTGTCGAGACTGTATGCCCGATTAAACGACAGGCCTAATCCCCGCACCACTGCGCTTAAGGCTACATGGGAAAGGAATCTGGGAGTAGATGACACAGAGAAAGAATGGGAAAGAGCGTTGATGCACCCCAAAGAAATGTCTAGGAATGCTAGATTCAGATTGATACAAATGAATGTCCTATACAGAACGTACATGACCCCTATGAGGGTGGCGATTTTCAACAAACAAACTAGTTCGGTATGCCCATGGTGTAGCAATGAAGAGGCTAACTTAATGCATATGTTCTGGGGGTGTGCGAAAGTACAAAGTTTATGGGCAACAATTGAACAATTGTGTAAGAAGGCCGGAGTCACTAGGTATGAATGGTCCCCGAAATAATGTCTCTTGGGCACTTATCCCAGGCTGAGCAAAATTAAACATGTGGTGAAACTCATGGGTATGGTATGCATATTAGCAAAAAGGGCAATAGCAATGGCATTGAAATCGAAGGCAGGCCCGCAATATGCAAGGTGGACGAATGAAATGGAAAGGCGGCCTGCAGCAGAGACAGAGGATTGGGCTGCGGGGACGGTTGGAAATACTGAAGATATTAGTGTCACATTTGAAGCATGGAAAGCCCTGATTAGAGGCATGTTTCTTCCATCTGATGATATGCCCCCCTGAACACCTAGATGTAAATGGACATATATTAATTGTCACAAAGACTTGAACGAGATATTAACCTGCCTATGCTGTCACCATTAAACCCAATGACGATGGACTGGACTTCTTAAGTGCCCACAATGTCAATACAAGTGAGGAATTCTGATACAATAGAAAATGACAGTTATTGTTTATTGTTAATTCTTTGTTGAAACTTTACTATAAAATATGCAATGGCACTGTAATGTTGATCATGACTACATATCCTGCAACGTAAAACTCACAAATGGCAATAAAGAAAATGAAAAATAATAATAATAATAATTTCCTGCCCCACCATTCTTTAAATGTCACCTACCTCAGAGAGATGCATACTTTAAACTGCATGCCTGCATCATGGTGCCGTGGCTACGGTGCAGGCCTAGGCTCTTCGATGCCTGGCCTACTGCCTTTCGCCATGTACCCACCAGTGTAGATCTTGCCCACACCCAGCAGAACATAACAGAGTCATGCAGGTGAACACGTTGCCATGTACATATCGTGCAACCCTACCACTTCTAAGCACCCAGTACTTCACCACTGTACCCAGTGGACACACTACATGATGGGTTACTCCATGTGGGCCAGGCATGCAGTAAACACTCCACAATGTCCTACCAAACCCCACACCCATGGAACCAACATTGTATACATTGCTGTGCCATAAGTGACCACAGAAACAGGTTGTCTCACCAGCTACAGTGCACTAATGCAGACTGCCTGCATCCCCACACAAGGTAGTCACCTGTGGAGGCAGAAGCGAATTGGCTCAATACGCACAGATACTGCAGACACACGACCGTCTACTTCCACCTACTGACATATATCACATGAACCACTTCTCACTCCCACACCCTCTTCTTCCCTTCTTCCCATCACCACATGGTGTAAAGTATGTTTGTCAGTCCCTTTCTGCGCTGCACTGTCCTCCGATACACCATGGCTTTCCCAAAATCTTTGACGCACGGCATGCTTCCCTCCAGCCAACCACCGACTGCGTTCAATGCTCGACGACATCACGGCGTACCACAAGCCAATGACACTTCTGGCCGTGGAGTGAACAGTGAAATGGGTCAGCGGAGCGGAGCCAGATACCACAAATTCTTTGAGCCGTACATTGCACTTCTTTGCATCAAAAGCACTGGTCAGATTTCCCCCAAACACACACGCTTTCTGAACCAAGCCTCCGCTCCTGTCACAAATTTGGTGAAAATCCGTCCAGCCGTTCGGCCTGTAGCCGTGTGCAAAGTTTTTCTCCATTTAATCTATGGGAAAAAACATTTTTTGGGACCCCCTCTATACATTTTTCCCCCTGCACGACACCTCACCAAAGTTGGTGAAAATTCAGAGCAGGCCATATACTTTTTTGGCAATGTTTGATGAGGATTCGTCCATGGGGAGCGAAGTTATAAGCCACTCAAAAAGTGGTCTACCGATGAGTTTAGCAACTTAGCCATAACTACACGACCGCTACCGCGAACCGTGTAGTATATATTATATATATATATATATATATATTCACTACAAAAAAAACTTTGTTAAGGGGACGTTATGGTTAAGTTGCCCTACCAAAAACCTGTCCACTTCACTAAAAAACCCTTTCTAACGTCCCATTACGGTTCAAATTACAACTGAAAAACCCCTGAAATTTATCAGTTATGGTAGGCTAAGCACCCATTCCTGCCATCAACCCCTGTGCACTGCTAACACTACCACCCAGGACATGAAAGATGCCATCACAAATGTCATTGATGAAATCACTGGCGACATCACATGTTTAGCCCCTTTGTTTTTCTTCACTGACATATACATATATGTATATTCAGTGAAACTAGTTTGTTAAAGGGACGTTATAATTTAACAGTAAAACCGAAAAATACTAGACATTCCCTACAAATGGTACGCTAAACAACCATAACTCGCGCCACCTACGTGCATTGCTAAGATTAACACCCAGAACATCAAAGATGACCTCACAAATATGATTGATGACATCACTGATGACATCACATGTGCACATAATTTTCATGCAGAGCCTCCACAAGGAATTGTCATTATAATATTGCCAGAAAAGTGTCAGAGATTATTGCAGAACTACCTTATGCCAAAAAGTTCATTACGCAATCCATTGCTTAACAATTCCATTGCAACACAGACTTCTTTCCGTGCATGAACGACCTCATGAAGACCAGTTGTCATTGTCTGCAGCATGTGCTGATTGAGTTGTGCTGCCTTTACTGCTGTAGCGACCAATAGGAAAGTATCCGGCATGGCATCCATGGCTACTGTAGCTTCATTAGCCTCAGCAGCACCCCCATGCCCTCCACCACCACCTCCCGAAGGGCCTGCAGAGGGTTATACGGGTGAGGATGTAGAGATTGAGGAGGAAGAGGAAGAAAAGAATGAGGTGGAGGAACTCTGCACTGCAAGCACTCGCCGGGAGTTGTGGGTGTGGCGGTTGTTTTCCGTTTGTGGGAACGTACCAAAAGCACGTTCGAACCTGGTGAGGTGTAACCAGTGCCATTTGGTGCTGAGTCACGGGAGACCTGGTGCGTACAGCTTTGGTACGACAACCATGAAGCAACATCTAACTTCGTTCCACAGTGCGGACATTTGCAAGGTGGTGCCATGTGAAGAACGAAGTAGATTGAGTTCCTCCACAGCATCCTCCATGTCCCATCCTCTCACCACAAGAGACACTTGGGTGGGGGAGCGCATCCCTCTAGCTGCCTCACAAGCCATTCGTGATGCTGCTGACCCTTACCTTTCGAAGGTGACAATATTGTGTGTGTATTGCGATGCATTACTCTGCAGCGGGGAGAATTTTCGAGGTACTTTTGAGGCTACGGTCACAGAGCATCAGAAGAAGTGCCTCCTACCCAAGTAAAGCTCACCCTATATCGTTCTCCCTCCTCCTGCCCCTTCTTATCCCCGTGGTTGGTGTCTCTTCCTTTCCCTCCTTTGTCCTCCTCTCCTAGTGTGTTGTGTGGCCAAAAGCAGTGAAGTGGAAAAGTACAAATTTTTTTAAAAAATGCCTCTTTTCAGAGCCGCCTTTCGTAGTTTAACAATAGAACTATCAAGTGACCGTTGTAGGCCTCAGCGCATTTTTGAAAAAGTCTGTGGGCAGTCGCAGGACACACAAAAATGGAGTGTGCAAGCGGAAAAAAAACAATGGACTGTACGCTGGGAGTAAGTGGTGGCTCTGAAAAGAGCCTTTTGGTGGTGCTGTGTGTGCGTCAAAAATTTAACATTTGAAAAAAGGGATTGTCAAATAGAGTACAGTCAATGCAAAAAAGGTTGCAATGCGGATTGTACATTGCGAAGAAAAATCTGATTGCCAGCATATGTGAGATGGACTCCATCTCTGCGAAAAAAATGAAAGAGCTGCGAAACAAAATGTTTTCATTGTGGAAAGAGGACATGCCAACATCTCTTAGAAAGGTACAAACAGCCTTATTGACGTTGGGCCTCGCTTTATCCGTTTGTGGACCAAATGCAGAAGAACGCAGTCATATTTGTCTTTGTGCAATACGGGAAAAAAAGTATTTGACAATTTGGAAACATGTCCATGACCTTCGCAAGTCCTTCTTTCATTGCAAATTGCAAAGAAATTCCAGAGACATGCCCTAAACTGTTTCCTCCCCAATGAATGATAATTATGTCAGGATGTCGCTCTTTTTGTAAAGTAGTACAGAGAGGTACCAAGTCGAGCCACCTCATTCCACACACGCCATGCCAGTGTACTTCCACATGAGGAAATCCAAGATCTGTAGATAGACCGCAACTTTCTGCGTGCACCTTCAACCAATGTATCCAGGAGTGTACCAAAATCCAGATAATTTGTTTGCGTGCACACAGAGCCATGTCTGTCTAGTCTGCTGTCAGGGAGAAGACGGTGTCAGTAAATTTCTCCATTCAGAACACACCCACTGAACTTTACTGACCAATCCCTAGCTCCGCTCTTTCTTATTTGCATACGGCTCCACCCCAGCCCCCCTTGTTAACATGCGCTGCCTGCAAACCACTGCCATGTCCGCGGACACGTACAGGATCCGAGCGTGACGACTGTACATTTAAGTATTATTCCCCTTTTCCCCTTTAAGGTGGGCTCTGAAAAGAGCTGTTTTTTTTGTTTTTGGGCAGATGCCTGTTATTTTGTGTTTTTTTCATAAAATCTTTTTTATTGCTGTCATGATGCCTGCCCCCAGAGCACCAGGCCAGGCCCAGCACCCCCGGAAGCAGGCATCATGCCCTCGGGTAAAAGCCCAGCGGCCCCTTATAGGGGCTCTTTGGCCTCAGTCCTGGCGCCTTTGGCTCCAGGCTCATGTTGGACATCAGTCCTGGCGCCATAGGCACCAGGCTCATAAAGGGAGGTGTTTGGTGCACTTACCTGATGCAGACCATGCTGCACGCTTCAGGCCTCCCTGAGACCTGAAAGGGACTATTTTTTCATAGGGACTATTTTTTCACTCGGGCGTGGCCAGGGAAGGATACATACCTAGTTGGGGAAGGATACATACCTGGGACTTCTTTGGAGACTATTTAAGCCACGCCCAGACAACAGCTCATGCTTCGCGTTGTTCTGCATTCCAGCAGCTGAACGCTCACCGTGTCTGCTCCTGCTCCTGGACTCCAGCCACGCCCGCCTCGAACCTGGAACTCCTGTTAGGAAAGAAGAGAAGAGAAAGGTGAAAACCATGAACTATTTCAAACTTCTTACCTGCATCCGGAATCTTCACTCCAGCATCCCTGAAGAAGGACTTCCATTTAAAAGCATTGCGTTGCTCGCTGCAGCGCGCTCTTCACTCACCTGTCCTCGAGACATCTCCCGGCTCCATCGCGGCTGTCAGCACATGTCGCCACATCCCTGCGCCTAGGGGAGAGAAGAAGAGACAAAAGGTGAGCAAAGGGAACACCGGAGGAAAGCCTAATTTACAGCCATAATACTTACCAGCTTTTCTTGGTGTCATCCCATATTTCGGGTCGGCGCCGCTCCGTTGGCAGGTACCGCACCCCGGCCTCTATGGGGAAAGGACAAAAGACATTATTGGGAAATGATAAAGACATTTAGAGGAATCGCCCTCACTAACTCACCTGAGTTTACCATCGGCAATTAACCCCTTCAACGCATCGTCTTCATTCTGCATCTGAAATAAAGGACAGATCACAAGTTAGGAAGACAACATAAAAGGGGGCTCACTCTTGAACTTTTGAATCTTCATACTTACGGCGTTTCGCTCAGAAAAGTCAAGAGGATTTTGCCAACGCCATTCTGAAAACCAGTGAAGTAACTGGACTAACGTGCGCCCCTGCACCAGACGCAGGATGGAGAGTTCATCCTTCCAAACCATAAGGTGAGCTTAAACCGGGGGTTTGGAGGAGGAAGTTAGAGGAGAACGAAGGGGAACAAGGGGGGAATCAAGCACACTATTCTGCAGACGGTTAATTCCCTTTCTCATCTGCAGAAGGACATTCCTACGGGCCAGTCAAGCAAGATTTGGGGAACCAGTTCAATCAGTGTTCCGGGCTCTGCGCATCACGCTTGAAGAGACCACAGCAATCCAGACTAGACCTGCGCCTCCGTGGGAACCAGGTGAGCGTTACAATTGCTTTACAATTATAGAACCTTCTCTAAAGCAGGCCGTGCATTCCAAAAGAACATGGCATTTCCCAAAGAAGACAATGCAACACCATCTGCTTCAAAATAATCTGCATTACTGGGCACAATGTTATCGTGGCTGCAGAAAAACATACCAGCTCGTAACATGAAAGCACACATGCCGCGATTGATGATACACCTCCCAATATTTTGATCAGGACAGAAAACAGAAAAGTTGTCCCATTTTCCTCTAGGGAGTAAACCAGAATAAATTACTGTCGCAGTTGGAAAGATGTTCATGACAACTTGAACCAACTGTTCCAAGTCTTTTAACAAAGTACGTGAAGACAGGTAGCCCAAATGGCAAGCACCATAGTGCAAAAATACCACATTCAGAGTGATCATCATACGCATGTGTCGGCAAACTTCCAGAATTGCCTCAACATTGCGATCACTCTCAGCGCTCCACACCACCACTACTCCTCTCACATCGAAATGGTGTGCCACATGCCGACTCTCGGCATAGTGCTGTAAACCATGGACAAAAATATCCCCAAGCACCAAAACCCTGACTCTCTGCACCTCTGCCATTTTCAGTGTACGCACCGTCTTTCGACACAAAAGAGCAATGTGAACATCTGATTGGCTTAAGCCTACAGTCCCCTTTCCATGCTGGATTTGCTGTAGAAACCCATATGCGACACACCGCACCCGCGGACAAGCGTTGTGTATGTGCGGAACGTAACTCTTACCCAGTCCTTCTACCTTTTCTACATCAATCGCGAATCCATTCCCTCATTGGACATTACTAAGCAGTCACACAGCCATCCACCAATCACAATCATCTTAGATAAATCAAACTCCGTCATCAACATTTCGCACTTCAAATGTACTATCGATGACTCTGAAGGGAAGTTGCATATCATTGCAAAGCGCCTACTTCAAAAACTACTGTGCAAGTGTCACGAATTTCTACGTACATCTCCATGCATGCACACATGCATGAGTATAAAGTACAGGTATGCATATTTTAATCAGAGAACATGTACAACCCTTATGATTTAATTTAAACAACTTAATGCCAATAATTCTGCATAGGCAATGCATACCAACGCTCCCCCTTTATGTGCAAGATATGCGATTTTTCATTGACAAACCGCACTACTTCTTAATGTCTCCGGCATTACCTATACATACGTCACAACCGTCCCTATTGAGCGCGAAACTCTATTGTCCATTAGGAAATGTCTGAATTTTGTAACGTGTACCGCCTACATTAATGCTACTTGCAGTGCGATCGTATGAGAAAAATAAACGCTCCCGATTGCTCTGGTGGTATCTCCTGCTGAGGTCTTCCGATTTTTCAGATTCGTACTTATAATATGAAAGTAGAGGAATTTTTCCCATCTACTATAATGACCTATCGCTTACAAACCTCTCCCCTATAGATAATACAGCTTTAAAAAACAAGGCATTTTCATAACCTAAAAAGTGTACTCATATTCCGAAGCACATGCAATTAAGATATTGCAAATAACATATAGAGGTGGCACATAGGGAAGTGAAATGTGCACATGCACTATGTTGAAATATGAAAGGCGAATACTCCGATAAAAGAAGCAAAAGTAACGTATATAGTAACATCACTGCGTTAAGCCCACAAAGGTAGTACATTTTTTTTTCATTCACAGTGAAAACTACTCTCCTGAAAATCAACAGCATCTACACTGCAAACGACATATCCGAAGAAAACTGGTCATTCTGCAAAAAAAAGTAAGTAAAGTACTACCTTTATATTCTAATTATTACTCAAAGAGACTGTGTGGGTTATTTATTTAATTTACACCAAAGCAAACATTGATTTCGGAACCATTCTACCCACAAATCCTCATTCATTATGTAAAGAATAACAGGCAGAATGGCTCAGAAATCCCTGTGTGTTTGAAACGCAAATAACAAAAAAAATTGTTAGAATGTTGTAGTAGAAAACAATTAGATGTTTTAATTTTATGCCATTACATTTACTATTAATACTTCTGCTCACCACTAGTCCACTTTGTACTCTCATCTGAAGCACATTGTAGTAGTATACAAACAGAAAAATAGCCTTCCCAAATCATTGTAAGAGGCCAATGCACATAGACACACCGCCACAAAGAGTTTCCCCATCAAATGCATGCACGCATGCACACAGCACACATACATTGTACAACAGACCAAACCATGCCTTCCTTTTTCAACAGTCCCCAAAGAATGCCTACCAAAAAGCAAGTCCGTAGAAAGGAATGCAGAAGTAGAGCAAATAAAAATAAAAGTGTCCAACCTAAGTATCCATCTGTAGCAGAGTTTGTACAGAACTTTGGAACAAAACAGCTAATACAGTCGTTTAAGAAGACAAAGGAAGCTTCAACTACCGAAACTTTACCTCCTCCATCAAAATGTACCAAGAAACACAGAACTCTTCACAAGAAATCGTCTACCAGTATTTCTAACAATGTGTCATGATGCCTACCTCCAAGGAGCCAGGCCGGGCCCAGCAACCCCAGAGGCAGACATCATTTTCCCCAGGGAAGTCTCAGCGGGCCCAAGTCGGGGCCCTTTGGACTCAGTCCTGGCGCCTTAGGCGCCAGGCTCATAGCGGACCCCAGTCCTGGCGCCCTAGGCGCCAGGCTCATAGAAGAGGATATGTGTTTAAGTGCTTGGGTGCACACTTACCTGATGCAGACCTTGCAGCTTCATCCAGGCCCTCTTGAGGCCTGAATGGGACTACTTTACCTGTAGGACTACTTCACCACCCGGGTGTGGTCGGGAAAGGATACATACCTGATTGGTGGAAGGATACATACCAGGAACTTCTTCCAAGGCTATTTAAACCCCACCCGAACAGCCACACGTGCTTCGCGTTGTTCTGCACCTAGCAGCTGGACGCTCACCGTGTCAGCTCCTGCATCCTGACTTCAGCCACGCCTGCCAGCACCCTGGAACACCTGCAAGGGGAGAAAGGAAGAGAATAGGAGAAGAAAAGCCCTTACCTGCTAAATCTGCATCCCGGAGTCATTTCTCCAACGGCCCTGAAAAGGAAGACATCATTTTAAAGGCATTTTGTTTCGATCGCTGCAGTGCTGCATTTTACTCACCTTTGCAAGGCGCTTCCATCTTCAGCAGCGATCTTCCGGATTCAGCTACGCCCCGGCGCCTAGAGGAAAAAAGACAAGAACAAAGGTGAGAGGGAGAAAAGGAATAAGGAAAGCTCAGTTTCCTTTTAAGTCTTACCTGTTGGATTATTCCCACTGCATTTCGGGTCCTGCCGCTTCCTGGCATCTCCGGACCCCGGCCCCTATGGGGAAAAAAGACAAAGACATTGAATGAGCGAATGCAAAGACATTACCTGAGCGCTCATCCAGAACTGTTTCACTTCGGGTCGGCGCCATATCTCCGGCACTCCGAACCCCAGCCCCTAAGGGGAAAAAGACATAAGCATTAGCGCTTGCTGCAATTAGACAACGAACATTATTATTAAGCTTGAACTTTTGAACAGAACTTTTACAGCGCCTTACCTGAACAGTCAAGCTTACCTGAACTCCCATCAATCCTCAATCCAGTGAAGTAACTGGGTTTCAACGCGCCCCTGCATCAGAAGCAGGATGGAGAGCTCATCCTTCCAAACCCTAAGGTGAGGCTTCACGGGGAATCGTGGAGGAGGTATCGTGGAGGGTTGGAAGGGAGTGGGAGGCTTGAGCATTGTTCCACAGTTGGTAATACTCGCTTTTCACGCACAAGAGGGTATCCAACGAGCCAGGGAAGCCAGAATAGAGGGGCCCTTCCTGTCCATCTTCAGAGTTCTGCGCCTTCGACGCCGCGCCTCCGTGGGAACCAGGTGAGCGTTACAGAACGCGAAGCCTTACCACAATTTCCCACCTGGGCGCTATGGAGACTTCCGAGACAGATCAGCTGGCCCATCTTTTAGGGGAATTACGGGCAGAAGTGCACTCAGCCCGCCAGGAGACTAATGCTCTCAGAAGGGAACTAATCCTATCCAAGGAAAGAACTGATGATCTGGCCAAAAGGTTATTGCAGGGCCAGGCAGAGCACACTCCTTTACCTGTTTCCGGAGATATTTCTACAACAATGGGTTCGAATAACCCGGTACAAATCAATCTACCTGGACACATGCCTTTGGCCCCGCCGGAACGTTTTGCGGGGGATCCCAAGAAATATGCCGTTTTTATGAACCAATGCCGTTTACACTTTTTATGCAGGCCCGGGGCCTTCCCCAACGACCAGACCAAAGTAGCCTTTGTACTATCTTACCTCAGTGGCTGTGCTGCCGATTGGTCTATTCCATTGGTAAATCAGGATGATCCCATTCTCCGGGATTTCCAGGGCTTCCAGGCCAGCATGGAAAGATTGTTCGCTCGACACTCGCAGGGACAGGCCCTTGACAACGAACTGCTATCCTTACGACAAGGTAATCAGGATCTTTTGTCCTATATCGCCACCTTTAATAGACTAGTTGTGGAAACCGGATGGCCTGAAAATAAAAGGATCACATTGTTTCATCGAGGCCTGCGCGGAGAGCTTAAAGATGTTATAGCTCAGATAGTAGATCCACCCCAGGCCTGCGCAGACTACATAGACTTAGTGGTTCAACTTGATCACAGACTTCAAAATAGAAAAGCAGATCGGCTCAAGTATGAAACCAGAGTACCTATCAAGACCCACGTTACCTCCAAGAGTACTGACGTTTCCGAACCTATGCAAATTGGCAGTGTTAAAGGACCATTAACGCAGAAGGAACGAGAGAGAAGGCGACAAATGCAACTTTGTCTGTATTGCGGAACTTCCGGTCACTTTCTTCAAAGTTGTCCAGTTAAACCACCCAAGAAGGTGGTTGGAGCCACTGATAACGAGTTATTGACACCTGGTTCGGGAAACGACCTAGCCCGACAAGCGTAGGGGTCCGCTTGCCGAGCTTGAAAACAAACTCTTTGACCTCGCATTTTGTCATGCCAATGGTGCTTGTGAACCCAAAACAGCCTCAGCAGTTGCATGCTATAAAAGCATACATAGACAGTGGAGCTATTGGAAATTACATAGACCGTGAATTGGCTTCCAGGATTAAGCTTCCTCTCCGCCCGAAAGTAACCCAAGATGTAATTACTACAGTTGATGGAACCGAAATAGCCTCAGGGCCTGTAACGCATTCCACAGTTGAAATCACTCTGGTGGGTCAGGACGGACATCGGGAAGCAATCGTGTTTGATGTGATCAAGGCCCCACAATTTCAAGTACTTCTTGGTATCCCTTGGTTAGAAACGTATAATCTGAGAATAGACTGGCGAGCAAAGAAGATAACTTTTCCTGATTGTGAACCAACCTGTTACCCAAGGAATCCAGCTATGGGTCTAGCCTCTGTAACTTCCACCCCTGTACAGCTACCATCTGAATACCAAGAATTCCAAGACGTTTTTCAGAAAGAGCAGGCTAACACCTTACCTCCCCATCGATCTTACGATTGCCAAATCGACTTGGTACCCAATGCACAACTACCTTGTAGTAGGATTTATGCTCTTACTGAACCTGAGAACCTGCATTTGCGCCAGTATTTGGATCAATACCTGGCCAATGGCTTCATTCGCCCATCAAAGTCACCAGTCTCTTCCGCTTTGTTCTTCGTACCTAAAAAGGAAGGAGACCTTAGGGCCTGTATTGACTACCGCGCCCTAAATCAGATAACGATTAAGAATCGTTACCCTTTGCCCCTGATACCTGAGCTTATCGACCAAGTAAAAGATGCTCGTGTGTACACCAAGCTAGATCTCCGAGGAGCTTACCACCTGGTACGTATAAAAGAGGGCGACGAGTGGAAGACTGCATTCCGCACCAAATTTGGGCTCTTCGAATATCAAGTAATGCCCTTCGGTTTGTGCAACGCACCTGCCGCCTTTCAGTACTTCATGAATGATGTTCTTCGGGAACTTATCGATGTTTGTGTCATCGTTTATATTGACGACATCCTGGTGTATTCCTCCTCAGAATCTGATCACAGAAACCATGTTAGGGCAGTTCTTGAGAAATTGCGCCAGCACAAATTATTTGCCAAGCTCGAAAAATGCGTTTTTCATACCACAGAAGTGGAGTTTCTCGGATTCATCCTGACACCTCAAGGAATCCGAATGGACTCGCGGAAAGTGGACGCCATTCTCAAATGGCCATCTCCTAGCTCTGTGAAGGGAGTGCAAAGCATGCTTGGCTTTGCCAATTTCTATCGAAGGTTCATCCCGGAATTTTCTCAAACTGTTCAACCCATCACAGCTCTCCTAAAGAAAAATAAACGCTTTGAATGGACTCTTGAGGCTGAACAAGCCTTTCAGGACCTGAAAACCAAATTCACCTCTGCACCTGTATTGAAGCACCCGCGCCCAGATCTCCCTTACATCGTGGAAACTGATGCATCCAGTTCGGCCATGGGAGCTGTCCTGTCGCAAAGAGACCCAGAAACTAACCAACTACACCCTGTAGCCTTTTGGTCCAGAAAATTCTCTCCACCTGAACTCAATTACGCAATTACCGACAAAGAACTACTGGCTATTAAATCAGCTTTCAAGGCTTGGCGTCACTATCTTCTCGGTGCAAGACACACCATCACCGTAATTACGGACCACAGAAATTTGCAGTATTTAAAGACGGCCAAAGCTCAATCTTCGCGACAACTCCGATGGGCTTTATTCTTTGCGGAATTTGATTTTGTAATTACCTATCGCCCTGGCTGCAAGAATGGTAAGGCAGATGCCTTATCCCGGATAGGCATGGAAGAACCCAATTCGAGTTTAGAACCTGTGCCAATCATACCGGAACAAAGAATTCTGGGCTTGACTTCATTGCAAACCATTGAGGACATCCAAGCTCAAGTAAAACAGCTTTTTGACTCTTCTGCCTTACTGGAATGGAGTCAAAAGGGTCCTCACTACACCGTTAAGGATGATTTACCCTACTTCCAAGAGCGGTTATTTCTGCCAAGTAAAGAATTGCAGGAACTTGTCATTACCCGTCATCATGAATCATTAATGGAAGGACACCCCGGTATCGCGAAAACAGAAGAAAAGATCAAACGCCACTTCTGGTGGCCTTCTTGGAGAAAAGACATAGGGCCTCATTACGACCCTGGCGGTCCGGAAATAACGGTGGCGGTAAACCCGCCGCCACCGTTGTTTCCGGACCGCCTGATCCCGACCCCTGCAGGCGGGAGGTGATGTTCCCGCCAGGTCTGACCTGGCGGGTTTAACACCTCCCGCATGCAGGCGGACGAGGAAACACCGGCAGCATTACGAGATGCTGCCGGTGTTTCCATGATCCCGATTCCCATTGAGTCCCATAGGACTCAATGGGAATGGGGATTTACACCATTCCGCCTCCGTGATTCCCGGAAAACCGGGGTTGTAATGCCCCGGTAATTCCGGGAATCACGGAGGCGGAATGGTAATACGAGTCCGGCGGTAACCAGGCGGTTTTACCGCCGTGGTTACCGCCGGACTCGTAATGAGGCCCATAAAGTCATTTGTGTTGTCTTGCAGAATCTGTGCCCAAAATAAGAGTCAAAAGAAAAGGCCAGCCGGCCTACTTCAACCTTTGGACATTCCACCAGCACCTTGGCACACCTTGTCAATGGACTTTATAACTGACCTGCCTCCTTGTGGTGGTTACAACACGATTCTCGTAATAGTGGATCTATTCTCCAAAATGGCCCATTTTATCCCTTTAAAAGGATTGCCGTCAGCTTCCACCTTGGCCAAGGAATTTATGGAAAATATAGTGCGGTTACATGGTTTCCCTTCCATATTAGTCTCAGACCGTGGAAGTCAATTTATCTCCCACTTTTGGAAGAAATTTTGCCAACTAACACAAATAGACGTGCGGTTATCCACCAGCCACCACCCCCAGACCGACGGACAAACCGAGAGAACCAATCAGACTCTCGAGCAATATCTGCGGTGCATGTTACACCAATCCGAGTTAAATTGGAAAGACATCCTTTGGATTGCAGAATATGCATACAACAATTCAGTGCATTCTGGAACCGGACAGACTCCTTTTTATACCCTGTATGGTCACCATCCTCGGACCTCTGACCTAGATCCACCTCTGACCCTGGAGATGCCTGCAGTAAATCACCTACGTTCCACAATAACCCAAGCCTTCAAAGAAGCTACAACCCACTTACAGCAAGCCAAGAAAAAGTATAAAGAAAACGCTGATTTGCACCGAAGTAAAACTCCTCCTTACCAAGTAGGAGATCAGGTGTGGCTAGCAACTAAACATCTACCCCTCAAGGGTCAGCGAACTTTTAATCCCAGATTCATTGGGCCTTACCCCATCAAAGCTATTATCAACCCAGTGGCCTTTAAACTCGATTTACCATCCAACATGCGGATTCATCCCGTTTTTCACGCATCTCTTCTAAAACCAGTACAACCTGGAACCAGACTGTCAGAGCCCCCAGGCCCTGTCCAAATTGATGGAGAATTAGAATTCGAAGTGAAAGACATTTTAGATTCCAAGATAGTTAAGTCGAAACTCTTCTATCTTGTTGATTGGAAAGGATATGGACCTCAGGAAAGATCTTGGGAACCCAGTAACTATGTTCACGCACCACGATTAATTCAACGATTCCATCGAAGATTCCCGCACAAACCAAAACCCCCGGAGGAAAAGACCTTGGGAGGGGCCTTGAGGGGGGGTACTGTCATGATGCCTACCTCCAAGGAGCCAGGCCAGGCCCAGCAACCCCAGAGGCAGACATCATTTTCCCCAGGGAAGTCTCAGCGGGCCCAAGTCGGGGCCCTTTGGACTCAGTCCTGGCGCCTTAGGCGCCAGGCTCATAGCGGACCCCAGTCCTGGCGCCTTAGGCGCCAGGCTCATAGAAGAGGATATGTGTTTAAGTGCTTGGGTGCACACTTACCTGATGCAGACCTTGCTGCTTCATCCAGGCCCTCTTGAGGCCTGAATGGGACTACTTTACCTGTAGGACTACTTCACCACCCGGGTGTGATCGGGGAAGGATACATACCTGATTGGTGGAAGGATACATACCAGGAACTTCTTCCAAGGCTATTTAAACCCCACCCGAACAGCCACACGTGCTTCGCGTTGTTCTGCACCTAGCAGCTGGACGCTCACCGTGTCAGCTCCTGCATCCTGACTTCAGCCACGCCTGCCAGCACCCTGGAACACCTGCAAGGGGAGAAAGGAAGAGAATAGGAGAAGAAAAGCCCTTACCTGCTAAATCTGCATCCCGGAGTCATTTCTCCAACGGCCCTGAAAAGGAAGACATCATTTTAAAGGCATTTTGTTTCGATCGCTGCAGCGCTGCATTTTACTCACCTTTGCAAGGCGCTTCCATCTTCAGCAGTGATCTTCCGGATTCAGCTACGCCCCGGCGCCTAGAGGAAAAAAGACAAGAACAAAGGTGAGAGGGAGAAAAGGAATAAGGAAAGCTCAGTTTCCTTTTAAGTCTTACCTGTTGGATTATTCCCACTGCATTTCGGGTCCTGCCGCTTCCTGGCATCTCCGGACCCCGGCCCCTATGGGGAAAAAAGACAAAGACATTGAATGAGCGAATGCAAAAACATTACCTGAGCGCTCATCCAGAACTGTTTCACTTCGGGTCGGCGCCATATCTCCGGCACTCCGAACCCCAGCCCCTAAGGGGAAAAAGACATAAGCATTAGCGCTTGCTGCAATTAGACAACGAACATTATTATTAAGCTTGAACTTTTGAACAGAACTTTTACAGCACCTTACCTTAACAGTCAAGCTTACCTGAACTCCCATCAATCCTCAATCCAGTGAAGTAACTGGGTTTCAACGCGCCCCTGCATCAGAAGCAGGATGGAGAGCTCATCCTTCCAAACCCTAAGGTGAGGCTTCACGGGGAATCGTGGAGGAGGTATCGTGGAGGGTTGGAAGGGAGTGGGAGGCTTGAGCATTGTTCCACAGTTGGTAATACTCCCTTTTCACGCACAGGAGGGTATCCAACGAGCCAGGGAAGCCAGAATAGAGGGGCCCTTCCTGTCCATCTTCAGAGTTCTGCGCCTTCGAAGCCGCGCCTCCGTGGGAACCAGGTGAGCGTTACACAATGCTCCTATTAATCCTGATATAGTAACAAGAATGCATAGTAAAAAAAATATTTTAGCAAAAATGTTTCGCCACAGAGTCCTTCAGAATCTAATAAGAACAGGACCGAAATCATCGTCAACCCTTAAAACCTACCGTAGGAAATTAATCCTACAAGCTCTTGTGGACAGTGCAATCCTTCTCAAAAGGAAGTTGTTCATATTAGTGTTAAATAGAATGAAATCACTAATGAAACTAAGTACCAAACTACAAAAGAAACTTAGCAATAAACGGAATGTGAACAAAAATAACTTCTTACATATTTGTGGAGGTGAATGGAGTCACACGACAACCACAGAACCATATTTTAATGAAGAAGCATTCAAACAAAATCAAACAAACACAATTGCCATCCATAGCAGTGGGCGAGGGTATGAAAAAAACAATAATACCATCATGGAACAAGAAACAGTGCTTAGAAAAGTATCCCCTGAAAACTCAGAATTACCTCGCGATTTGACTTAACCAGACCGTGCAGTATACAAATGGCGGCGCACATCAATGTGTGCCATTCCTAACAAATCTTTCAAATCTTTACGTCAGTTCCTCAATCAGTATGTGAAAGGTAAAGACAAAATAAAAATGAAAGTGCTGCAAAATATGGATATCTGTCCAGTGCGCAAATACACAGGACTGCAAGGACATTCATTGCATTTCTGGACCTATTTGCAAAAGCACCTTCCATGATATCAAAAGGATATCAATCCATCATTCAAAGGTAAGAAATCTAGTGTATAAAATATACTATGCTGAAAGTCCAGCTTCAGAATTAGCCAATTTAAATTACACTCTTCTGCATGGTACACCCAAATACCTATAAGAAGAAATTGACCGTATCCAGAGAAAAAATTTTGGTATTGAAAGTCACTCACAAAATGCAATAGTTTTAGAACAGAGTAGCAACAAATCTGCACATGGCAACCTTCTATTACACACATACAAAAAAGAAATACTAAAATGGAAAAGTGAATCGGCTGAAGTACCAAACCATGTGTGTGTGTGTGTTGCCGCAGAACGTTTTACAAAAAGAGCACAAAAAATGTAGACATGGCATACAAAATAGAAGACAATGAAGATTCCAAATGGTTTCAATTAGCTCTGCACTTTTTAGCAGAAAACAAACATGAAATAAGAGAACCCCTAATTTGTTGCAGTTACTGCACTACAAAACTAGACAACAACCAAACTCCCTCACGTTCTATCACAAATAATTTGGAATTGTTTCCACTACCAAAAACCCTGCAACAACTCAATTTATATGAGAGCATCATGATTCAAACAGTTCACCCATTTCAAGCAATTATACGCCTTCACCCAAAAACAGCAAAAGTATCCCCCTCTGAAATGGTGAAAGGCATTCGTGGCAAAGTAGTTTATTTGACATTAGATCTAACCGAAAATTTACACACACTAGGAGTGCAACGTTTAATAGAGCATTCTTTAATTGTCTTGGTAAATGGTGTTCCAACAAAGGATAAAAAAATTTGGCAACAATTGGTGGACTTACATAAAGTTAGACAAGCCTTGCAATATCTGAAAGACAATAACGAGTACTACAAAGAAATTAATATTGAAGAAAACTTAAGGGAAGCAACTGAAATAATTCAAGAGCCATCAGAAACGGGACAATTCGAACTTCTGGATTCTGCTGCAGTATGCACTCTTTTGGACCAGTACACAATTCATCCATTGCATTCCAATGAAAGCATAGATGATGCACTAGAAACTTACCAAATGAGACAAACCAAAGGTTCACCAATGAGTATATGGGAAAAAAGTATAGAAGCACATGCTTTTCCACTGGTATTTCCTACTGGCAAAGGTGGAAGGTACGATGATAGACTCACTCAGATTACAGCATCAGAATACCACTCATTATGAATGTATCCGCAAGATCCCAGATTTAGACAAAATGTGGAGTACATATTTCACCTACTCTTTGAAAGTGAACTAGCAACGCTATGTTACGGAGTTGCACACATTTTGAAATCTGGAACCCACTTTCAAAATATGTCAGCTACACAATTAATACAAAAAGTACACAATATAACAAATTTGTTTGCAAACATGCGTGGTACAAAAGAATACTGGTTTTGACGGCACAGAGACGTACGTTGTATGATCAGAAACCTTGGATCACAGACTTGGTTTGTGACACTAAGTTGTGCAGAATATGCATGGGAAGATTTACATGAGTTCTTACGCATAGCAAACAACAACAAAACCAACATAGATATGTTAACACCTGGAGAACTTTGCTCTCTAGATCCAGTTAATGTGTCAAGATATTTCCATCATCGTTTCATTGCTATGCTACACTTTATTTGCAATAAAACTGTTCCTCCCCTCGTAGAAGTGCAGCACTTCTTTTGGAGAAAAGAATATCAAGCGAGAGGAGCACCACATATTCACATGCTTTTATGGATCAAAGGTGCACCTAAATTTGGTCACGACAGTGATGCCACTGTTTTGCAGTTCATCCAAAAATATGTCACTTGTGAAATCCTGTTACAACGGACACATAGTGAACTGCCTGGGCAGATTTTACAATTTCAAAGACACAAATGTGGCAAATATTGTCGTTGCAAATACAAAAACAAAGGTAAGTACTACACCAAATGTCGCTTTGGTTACCCTAGAGCAGTTACAGAAACAGGTGAAGTGAACAACTTCATGTCTTCAGTTCGACATAGTGTTAAAGGTAAATCACCTAAGAACACGTATTACATAAAGAACAGAAGAAGCAAAATATATCAATGATTACAACGCAATCATTGCCCTGTTATGGAATACAAACATAGATGTGCAGTACATTGCAGACAATTCTACTGCTGTTGCACAATATGTTACAGCCTACATAACAAAAGCAGAAAAAACAGAGCTTCAAGGCCTGTGGGATGACCTAGCATCAGACAAAACACTATCGCAGAAATTGTACAGCCTAGGCATAAAAATGCTCTCATAGAGGATTTGAAGCAGCAAATCGTTTAACCGGTACGGCTTTGTATGGAAAATCAGACAACATAGTATGGCTAAGTCTTGGTCCTGCTAAATCTAGAAAAAGAGTTCTGAAATCATATGAGGACATAGAAACAATTGCCAGAAATGATCCCAACAGCCAATACATTTTAAAAAACAATTTACTAGACACATAATATCCGAACAGGAGTAGCACTTTGGAAAGCATGTGTCTATACCACATAGCGCAAAACTTTGCATACAAAAATAGTGTAAAACCCGATGAAAGCAAAGGTAGATATGGAGTAACCGATTGTGAAGGCAGCTTAGTGAAACTTACCAAATGAAGCTTAATTAATCATGTTAAATTGTCATTAAAAACTCCTCAACAAAAAGAATTATATTACATGTCTCTGGTACAACTTTTTAAACCGTGGAGAAAAGAGGAAGAGATACTAGATAACTATGACTGCTATGAAGATGCTTTCAAAGCAAATGAGAGCACTATTACTGATGTGAACTTTACGCAGTGCAAAACAATGTTACACAATGAGCAGCAACATGAAGAAGAACTGCAGGCCCAACTAGATAAGGACTCTTCCGACAGTAGTCAACCTTTTGTAACAGGAAGCCAAGAACCACTAGGACAGCCACTAATAGCAAATGAGGCAGAATTAGCTATGACAGAAGTGGAAAACACCATGTGTCACTATCAAGAAGATATAGAAGACCTAACTGTACAACAAACAAAACTTAACAAAGATCAGCGCAGCATTTTTGAAGACGTAACAAAACAAATTGTACATGGTGTGCAACACGAAAATAAAGAATGAACCTGCCAAAATTACAAACCTATACTTCTGTACGTCAGTGGTGAAGCTGGGTCAGGGAAAACATTCCTAATCCAAATCATCAGCAAGGTCCTTCAACAATTGACAAACAACAAACTGTCAGCTGTTGTAACTGCCCCCACCGGTTTAGCTGCCTACAACATAGGCAGTGTCACTTTACACCGATTACTACTCCTTCCAGTAGAACACCAAAACAAATTAGAATATTACAAACTTTCTGCAGAAGCTGCAATGGAACTACGCAGAGTATCAAAACAAATGAAAATGCTACTAATAGATGAAGTGAGCATGGTCTCCAACTTAATGTTGGCTGTGATTCACCTCAGATTGCAAGAAGTACTTAAAACAAACTACGGGGAACTCTTTGCAGGAAAACACATTATCGTTTTCGCAGATCTTCTACAATTGACACCAGTGAAAGGTGAACCTATTTTTAAAATTTTAGGACACAAACACTGCCGTAAAACTGTTGGTAGCATAGGAAATTTCAACCTTTGGAAACATTTCCAATACAGAGAATTATCAGAAAACATGCAGCAATCTGCAGATCTCACTTATGCCAACATCTTAAAAAGTATTAGAGTTGGTGTACTGTCACAGGAAGCACAGGCAATATTGAAAAACAGGCACATTCATGCACTTTATGGTGATAATGCATGTGCTACTGATATTATGGAACAATTAGCGCACAAAAATGTCAATTGTATGGCCTTAATGCCAACTCTTGTAAGCTGTTTCAAATTCAATGAAACAATGTTAAATAAAGAAATGCAACCAATAATAGAAATTAGCACCACAGACAAACTAGACGTACATGGTATGACACTACTCATGTGTGAGCAAGCCACAACAAGATTAAATAGCTTAGAAAATTCAATCTCCAACATAGCTGGGTTGGAAAAAATATTAAAATTATCCTTAAATTGTAGAGTAATGCTTAAACGTAACCTTGACGTGGAGCAAGGGCTAGTTAATGGGGCACTGGGTACAGTTGTTGGCTTTCAAGCATACCCACGTGACAACAACATTCGGTTTGTCAATATTCGCTTCGACAAACTTTCAGAAGTGAAAAGGATAGGGCGCTCAATTGCTCGATTCCTTCTCTTCAAAGACATGTATGTACGTAGAGAACAATTTTCTCTAACTCTTGCATATGCAGTCACCATTCATAAATCCCAAGGTCTTACCCTTGACAAAGCATTGATATATACAGGAAACACAGGGCCTCATTACACGGTAGGCGGTATATTAGCTATTAGCGCCATGGTTGCCGCCGATATTTTACCGTGTCCGCCTTGGTGGATGGCGGAATTACCGCCCTACTCCAAGGTGAGCGGGGGCGGTAATTCCCCATTCACCAAGGCTCTTCCCCATTCCCATTTTTGCCCCCATAGGGCATAATGGGAATGGGGAAGGTACTAATTACGGTACCGCAAATTGTGGTCCCGTAATTAGCTCTGAGGTCCCTTTGCGGCACCCAACTTTAACAGCTGGTAAAAGCAGCCATTAAAGTCGGGTCCCGCAAAGGGAACTCGTAGTAAGGCGGTAGGGGTATACCGGTACTGTTGCCCTTACCGGTACCGGTAAACCCCTACCGCCTACCGTGTAATGAGGCCCTCAGTCTTTAAAGAAGGCATGAGCTACGTAGCGCTATCACGCTAACGTACACTTGACAGTCTATTTCTAATTAACTTTAATGCAAGTAAAGTGAACGCTGATATTCCTTGCAGTTTATAATACAATAGACTGCGTTCACTGTACACCCCACGTCTGAACTAATATCCTGTTCCAGAAAAAGTAAAACATGGTAAAAGAAAACTAAATCAAACAGAAATGCAACAGAATCGGATAGCAAATCCTTCAAAGAAAACAAAAGAAGCTAAAGGTTCATCAAGTACCACAAGCAAAGAAAAACCTATAAAGTTAACCAGGTACTTCTTCAAAGAAGGAACAGAAAGGCCGAAAAATGCACTCAGATACAGAAGTAGCTGGTCCATTCAAATTTTCAAATGAAACTGGTGTAAGTTGCTATGCTAATGTCGCAATGAATATTCTATTTCAATTGCCACCAATTGTTAACAATATTTACTTACACAGTACAGACCAATTGTGTTTGCAAATATTAGTCCTGCATAGAAATGCAACAAACAACCCGTACAGTGTTCACGGAATAAGACAAGAATTGGACTACTGTGCTGGAATGGTGAGATTCACTATAAACACACAAGAAGATCCACAAGAATTTGTAATGTACTCACTAAAAGTACTGCAAAACAAAAGCATACCTATAAATGAAATCTTTCAGTTTTTCTAGATGTGGAAACATACATGCATGTAGCAATGTGATACAGGAACACATTCCAAATGAGTGATTTGTGTACGTATCCATACCTAGTTGTGAATCCATTCCATTTCAGCAAGCTGACTGGATTCACACATGGTCAAGTGTCACTTGGAAAGAAAACCTTTACAACAATAGGTATAATCTACCATGCAGGAGCTACAACCAATGCTGGTCACTACACTGCTTACATTAAAAATAAATGTGGATGGTTGGAATGTAATGATAGCACCATTACTCTAAAGCAGAGATTGTCAGCAAATCTCATAAATGCGTATTTAATCTTCTTAAAGTCAAAATGTAATAACTAATGTGTACGTCAACAGTACCAAAACAAAAACAATTAAGAGAAAGACTACAAACAGTTAGAATACGTCAACAGGTATCTAACTGCCCAAGGGTGTATAACAAAGACACAGATGAATGAACATCACAAATCCGTAACCATAAATGCACAGTTAGAATACGCCAACAGGTATCTAACTTTTGCTAGAAATCAGCAGCAAGGCAACAAAGATAACATTAATCAGAAAGAAGAAGGAAACACTCAAGGAAAACAAAGAAATAGTGTGTAGCATAGCAAATAAAGTTTTTATCCAACAAGGATTTTTTTCCCCCAGACCTAATGATTTGAATAACAAACACAGAAACTGAGCAAAATGCACAGTACACTGGTTTGTAAACTAAATATGAGGGTAAAAAAAAGCTAAACTGTCTATTATACAATGTAATAAGTCTTCATAAAATGCAAACACTAACATGCTTTTTCCTTTTATCACAGAAATTAAAAAAGGATAGTTCCGCCAAGTACTAAAGGCATGTAGGACATAAATGTATTCTGAACAAAGTAAACAGTAAGTATATTACAGTCATCTCATACATGTGCAAATCTACACGTTTAATCTATGGCCCTAACATGCTGCAGCGGCTGTAGGCTAGCCCTAGCATTTTCGTTGTATAACCTACCAACTACACCCTATGGCCAAGCTACCAAGACTATAGGTCCTACTCCCAACCATCTCTGCATAGCAAAAGCATGGGCCTTGTAATTTGACTACTTATAAGTTTACTCTTGGGTGCATAGTCTGCAGCCATGCACGCAAGTCGCAAGGGCATGCACACAACTACCGCACCACACCACACCCATTTTCACTTACAAACTCACTGCTTCTGACTTCAGTCTTGGGTGCATGGGCTTTGGCCATGCACCCAAGAATCTGGGTCCTGGCTAGAACCAGCACAGCATATGGCATCCATTGTGACTTCTAATTTCACTACGTATAAAGTTTGTTTTGGGAGCATGGCCTTTGGCCATGCCCCCAAAAATGCTACGCCCTCCCCACAACTACCTGAATGATGTATTACAGTACGAGTGTACGTATATCTGCGAAATGTTGCAGTAGTTGTGGCCACAGGCTACAGACTCGGATGTGAGGCCATAGATTTTTTAATGTAGGGGTATGCAGTATATAAAATCCGTAGTGGCTTAAACCTCCAGTGCTTATAACTTTGTTCTTGGGTGCATGGCCTTTGGCCATGCATCCAAGACTGCACACACTCCCCACAACGAGCGAAACGATACTCAATACTACAGATGTAGCCAAGGCTGTGACATCCTGCGGTGATTGTGGCCAGGGCCTAGAGTCTTGGAAGTATGGCTGTCGACCTACGGCCTACAGCCATGCATCCAAGACTCTAGGCCCTGGCCACAACCACCGCAGCATGTCACAGCCGTGGTGGCGTTTGAATGAATGGAGTACGCATAGGAAAAAGTAATGTAAACACGGCATGTACTCCATGTCAATGTTCGCTAACAGCACGCGTGTCCTTAGAAGACTTTCACGTTCCCTGTACAGAGTGCGGACTGGAATACTACCCTTATTAGATCCCTCATTGTCTGTACATACAAACATTCCAAACAAGTCGGCCAACAAAGTACATCAGGAACACCTACCGCCACTACAAAAGCAGTTTTTCACCCATCTCTTACTGTCTAAACCTCCCCAAGCACTTTGACACAGCAAAATAGGTTTCGAAATAGGGTATTGCCGCTGCTACCCGCTCCGCGGTCGGCGGATCCAAGATGTCGGGCGCACCCAAACAATCTGACACAGAACAAGTCTCGCTACAGCCAATCGGCAGAGACGTTGCGTGTCCGCGAGCATGACGCCAGCCCCTTAGCCAATCGATGTCTTGTCCGTGGACTGAACAGAGAAGTGTGACCGCGGAGCGGACATAGATATCACTAATTTTTTACGCCCTCCTTTTTGGTCGTTTTAAAGAAAAGTACTATGCGCAAGGTCACCAAATTTACAAAAGCACTCTTTCGGGATCAAGCCGCTTCTCGTGCCGCTTCTCCTGCCGCAAATCTTGTGAAAATCTGTCCAGCGGTTTGGCCTGTAGCCGTGCGCAAACTTTTTCCTCCATTCACTCTATGGGAAAAACAGAAGTTTTGGGACCCCCCTCTAACTTTGCCCCCCCTGGACCAAACCTCACCAAACTTTGCAAAAAATATTCGGAGTGGCCCATATACTTTTTTTTGCAAAGTTTCTTAAAGATTCATCCAGGGGGAGCGAAGTTATAAGCCGCCCAAAAAGTGCTCTTCCTATGGAAACAGCAAATTAATCATAATTACACGGCCACTAACGTGGCCGTGTAATATATATATATATATATATATATATATATATATATATATATATATATATATATATATATATATATATATCAAAAATGCATGGTTAAAGGGATGTTATGGTTAAGTTGCACTACTACAAAAAAAAACAGAAATTCATGACTTATGGTAAGATAAGCAACCATTTGTGATGGCATCTTTGATGTCATGGGTGTTAGTCCTTGCAGTGCACAGTGGTAGCGTGAGTAATGGTTGCTTATTTTACCATAACTCGCACATTTTTGGGGTTTTCCGTTTTACCTGTAAACATAACATCCCTGTAACAACATATTTCCATTGAATTACAAAGGTTTTGACTAGTGCAACTTAACCATAACGTCCCTTTAACAATGTTTTTGTTAGTTTATTTCATAGGTTTTAAGTAGGGCAGAGGAAACAGAAAGTTCCTTCAGTATACATTTTTTCAGTGAAGGTGGCAGGTTTTTAGTAGCGCAACTTGAATATAACGTTCCTTTAACAATGTTTTTTGTTGGTTTATTTCATAGGTTTTAAGTAGGGCAGAGGAAACAGAAGGTTCCTTCAGTATACATTTTTCAGTGAAGGTGGTAGGTATTTAGTAGCACAACTTAACCATAACGTCCCTTTAACAATGTTTTTTGTTGGTTTATTTCATAGGTTTTAAGTAGGGCAGAGGAAACAGAAAGTTCCTTGAGTATACATTTTTCAGTGAAGGTGGTAGGTTTTTAGTAGCGCAACTTGACCATAACGTCCCTTTAACAATGTTTTTTGTTGGTTTATTTCATAGGTTTTAAGTAGGGCAGAGGAAACAGAAAGTTCCTTCAGTATACATTTTTCAGTGAAGGTGGTAGGTATTTAGTAGCACAGCTTAACCATAACGTCCCTTTAACAATGTTTTTTGTTGGTTTATTTCATAGGTTTTAAGTAGGGCAGAGGAAACAGAAAGTTCCTACAGTATACATTTTTCAGTGAAGGTGGTAGGTTTTTTTGTTGGTTTATGTTATGATGGTATGATTCTGCTGATGGAACAACAGGTATTGAGCTGTACACTTCGAGGTCTCAGTTTTACCATACAAGGGTTGGAGTCCAAATCTAAGCAGATTGCCTTTATTAGAGCATCCAAAACATGTTAAAAGCCATCAGCATATGGCGTTCCCACAAGCAGTAAAACCTGGAAGGTCAGCAGCACAACGCGTTTCGCAACTTGCAAGTCGCTTGATCACATCAACTACCCATTCAACCAGTGGGCATATATAAAGGAGCAGATACGCGAAGGAAGTAGTTAAACATAGTTAAAGGACTACTACAATCAAGATTTCACTGTCTGCTGTATTCCATTTCATTCACTTAGGTGATCCGTGAATCGCTGCATTTAAAGCACATGTATGGTTCTAGTCTTCCAATCCACTGTAGTTACTCACACATCGGCACATATATATTTTCACATGCATTAATCCTACGATCTAGGGTATTGTCCCCTTATGACATCATGCACGCATCAAACTTCATGACCTCCAATTATTAGGGTATATATGCATTACTTGTGGCTCTAGGTCATACTGCCTCAGCCGGTCCACTGCTACGATTCACTGCTACGATTCACTATTTTATTTTTTTTAAAGTATTTTATTGGTTTTGAGGTAAGAAAGAAACAATACAAACTTGCAACTGAAATAAGAAAACAAAGGAAACAACAAAAACAACGACAGTCTTCATGTGGTATTGCGTATAGGGTACAAGATGACAAATTAAAATAAAGTTCTGGTATCTCAGGAAGTGAGGGGGGGCAGTTTCGGTTAACATCTTCTCTGTGTTGGTGTTAGGAATCAGTTTCTGCAGGACGCTATAGTTCTTCAGGGAGGCTTGTAGTCTGCGTTGAAGCGCATATCGCTCAGAAGGGCCTTGCAGGAGTCCAGAGTGCCGCTTGCGACGTCCCCACTGGTTATGGTTCCGTCTTGCCAGGCCCTGGTTTCAGCAGTCGTCCATCTCGCCATTTCGTTCAACCATCGTTCATGCCTGGGGCCTGCTGGAGTCTTCCAGGCCATCGCTATAGTTCTTTTAACCAATATGCATGAGATGTCCATCAATTTCACAACATGTTTGAGTTTGCTTGGTCTAGGGTATGTTCCTAGTAGGCATTCTCCGGGTGTCCAGTCGTACCTTTCCATTCCGGCTTCTATGCAGGATTGTTTAGCTTTGGACCAGAGTGACATCACTTTAGTGCAGGTCCAGAACATGTGGATCATGTCCGCCTTGTCGTTCCCGCACCATGGGCATGCCGGGGAGACCTTCTTGTTGAATGAAGCAACCCTGTGGGGAGTCATATATGTCCGGTAAAGGACAATTCATCTGTATTTGTCCAAATCTGGAGTTCCGTGACACTTTCTTGGGGTATATTAATGCTCTTTCCCATTCCTTGTCAGTAAGTGGGGATTCAAGATCTGCTTCCCATCTCGCCTTCAGTGCCTGACCTTTGGGATTAGGTTTGTCGATAAGCTTGTTGTAAAGCCTGGAAATCGGTCTCCATCCGTCCGAAAGGTCGTGCATTTCCTGTAGCAGCCGGTCTGGGGTGGGTTCTTCTGGCCAGCTGTTCCACTGCTTCTTGGCGATCTGTTTGAGCCTATGGTACCAGAGAAACTCGCCCTTGGATAGTCCTTCATTGTCTTGTAGCGACTCAAAGTCCCTAAATTCCCCTTCTGTGAACAGGTCACCCCATGTGCATATGCCAGCTTCCTCCCACCTCCTTGCAGTGGGGAGTTCTGCCTCTGTTTTGCACACATCCACCATTATGGGGTTATCTGGAGAGTACGGATGTTTCACCTGCCTTACGTAGCAGGTCCTAGCCCATACCTGCCTGCCGTACTTAACAACCAGCGGGGTTTCCGAGGGTTGCCGAAGAGGGTGCCATAGAGTTTCCTTGGGGATTAAGTTGATGGGAGACTGCCTCAGTAATCCCAATTCGGCCGATGGTTCGTCTGACAGCCACTTCGTGATGTGACTGAGCTGGGCAGCCAGATAGTAGAGCTGGAGATCTGGGAGTTTTATTCCTCCTTCTTTATGTGGGAGAGATAGCGTGGCCAATGTCAGTTTGTGCCTACGGGGACCCCACACAAAGTCCTTAATAATGGCCTCTAGTGTCTTGAAGAAGGGCGGGCGAACGTAGTGGCAAATGTTCACAAAGAAGTACAGGAATCGGGGAAGAATTATCATCTTAGCAATCGCCGCTCTACCCACCATTGACAGTGGTAGTTTGGAACAGAATTTTATAGATCGCCGAAGGCTGGTAATTGCAACTTCAGTGTTATGCTCATGCGTGAGCTGCGGAGTGTGGCCCAAATTGATTCCTAAGTACCGGAACTTGTCGAGTTGCCACTTTATCCCAGTAGGCGGGAGGTCGTTTTCTGCAATGCCCTGTAGTTTGGCTAGGGGGAATGCAGAGGATTTGTGTCTGCTGAATTGTATTCCTGAGTATTTCGCATAATTGTCAAGTACCCCCAGTACTGTTGGTGCGTTGACCTCAGGGTTCCTCAAGTACAGAAGTACATTGTCCGCATATAATGATATTATATTGTAGACATTGCCCACCTTAATGCCAGCATCGAAGAACTGTTGACGGAAATATATGGCTATCGGCTCCAGACCCAGTATATACAACATGGGCGAGAGTGGGCACCCCGGTCTCGTGCCCTTTTGTATTTTCCAGGATTCCGAGACAATTCTGCCTGTCTTAACCCTGGCCATTGGAGAGTTATAAAGTACCTGGATCCATCTAATGAAGCCCTTTCCAAAACCGGAGCTCCTCAAAACCTCCACAAGACACTCCCAGTAGATGGAGTCGAAGGCCTTGATGGTGTCAAGTGACAGTATCGCCAGGTCTTCCTCACGGTCGTGGGTTTCGGCCATGATGTGTTGAAGTCTCCTCAGGTTAGCTGTGGTGTTGCGTCCTGGGATGAATCCATTTTGGTCTTCATGGATTATGGATCCTACCACTCTAGCAAGTCTGTTGGCCAGTATAGAGGTGAGAATCTTACTGTCATAATTTAGCATGGCCAAAGGTCGATAAGAATCGCAATCGGTGGGTGACTTGTGCGGCTTAAGCATGGGGATGATTATAGTCTCTTTCATAGTGTTGGGCAGGATACCATTTGTGTAGGCTTCCTGATAAACTTCATGCAGGATGGGGGTGAGAATGGATTTGTACGTTTTATAAAACTCAGGCGGAAGGCCGTCACTGCCGGGGGCCTTGCCGTTAGCGAGCAACTTGATGGCCCCTCTCACATCTTCAGGAGTGATCTCCAACTCCAGCTTGTCTCTCTGCTCACTGGAAATTTGGGGGAGGCCTATCTCCTCCAGTGTTTCTATTAATTCTGCGGTGGGTAACTGGGCTTCATGGGCATACAATTTAGAGTAGAATTTGGCGAATGTTTCATTGATCCCCATTTGCGTCTTGTGGGATACTCCTTCTTCATCCCTTATCTCCGTTGGTAGGTGCTTGGGGTGTTCTCGCTTGCAGAGCCAAGCTATCAATCTACCCAGTTTGTCCGACTCTTTGTGGGATCTGGTGGTGTATGTTGCAAAGTCAAATTTCTCCAATCTATCCCATGATTCCTGACATTTCAGCTTCTTCCCGATCTCTGGGGAGATGTCAGGGGTGGACTCCAGGCGTGTGATCTCTGATTCTTGAGCCTCAAGAGTCGACTTTAGTTGTCTGCGGGTGCCACCAGCTCTTGATATGATTTCTCCCCTGGTAACCACCTTCATGCCTTCCCACAATGTGCTCCAGGTGGACACCGATCCCTTGTTGATTTTGACGTATTCCTCTAATCTCTCGGCGAGGTCCTCTCTGAACTCTGGGTCTTCTAATGCCACAGTGGGCATCCTCCACATGGGGATCGGGGTTTGGGTCACCTTAGTTGCCATTGCATGACCAGCGGGGTCATGCTCCCCCTTTATGTGCAAGATATGCGATTTTTCATTGACAAACCGCACTACTTCTTAATGTCTCCGGCATAACCTATACATACGTCACAACCGTCCCTATTGAGCGCGAAACTCTATTGTCCATTAGGAAATGTCTGAATTTTGTAACGTGTACCGCCTACATTAATGCTACTTGCAGTGCGATCGTATGAGAAAAATAAACGCTCCCGATTGCTCTGGTGGTATTTCCTGCTGAGGGTCTTCCGATTTTTCAGATTCGTACTTATAATATGAAAGTAGAGGAATTTTTCCCATCTACTATAATGACCTATCGCTTACAAACCTCTCCCCTATAGATAATACAGCTTTAAAAAACAAGGCATTTTCATAACCTAAAAAGTGTACTCATATTCCGAAGCACGTGCAATTAAGATATTGCAAATAACATATAGAGGTGGCACATAGGGAAGTGAAATGTGCACATGCACTATGTTGAAATATGAAAGGCGAATACTCCGATAAAAGAAGCAAAAGTAACGTATATAGTAACATCACTGCGTTAAGCCCACAAAGGTAGTACATTTTTTTTTCATTCACAGTGAAAACTACTCTCCTGAAAATCAACAGCATCTACACTGCAAACGACATATCCGGAGAAAACTGGTCATTCCGCAAAAAAAAGTAACTAAAGTACTACCTTTATATTCTAATTATTACTCAAAGAGACTGTATGGGTTATTTATTTAATTTACACCAAAGCAAACATTGATTTCGGAACCATTCTACCCACAAATCCTCATTCATTATGTAAAGAATAACAGGCAGAATGGCTCAGAAATCCCTGTGTGTTTGAAACGCAAATAACAAAAAAAATTGTTAGAATGTTGTACTAGAAAACAATTAGATGTTTTAATTTTATGCCATTACATTTACTATTAATACTTCTGCTCACCACTAGTCCACTTTGTACTCTCATCTGAAGCACATTGTAGTAGTATACAAACAGAAAAATAGCCTTCCCAAATCATTGTAAGAGGCCAATGCACATAGACACACCGCCACAAAGAGTTTCCCCATCAAATGCATGCACGCATGCACACAGCACACATACATTGTACAACAGACCAAACCATGCCTTCCTTTTTCAACAGTCCCCAAAGAATGCCTACCAAAAAGCAAGTCCGTAGAAAGGAATGCAGAAGTAGAGCAAATAAAAATAAAAGTGTCCAACCTAAGTACCCATCTGTAGCAGAGTTTGTACAGAACTTTGGAACAAAACAGCTAATACAGTCGTTTAAGAAGACAAAGGAAGCTTCAACTACCGAAACTTTACCTCCTCCATCAAAATGTACCAAGAAACACAGAACTCTTCACAAGAAATCGTCTACCAGTATTTCTAACAATGTGTCATGATGCCTACCTCCAAGGAGCCAGGCCGGGCCCAGCAACCCCAGAGGCAGACATCATTTTCCCCAGGGAAGTCTCAGCGGGCCCAAGTCGGGGCCCTTTGGACTCAGTCCTGGCGCCTTAGGCGCCAGGCTCATAGCGGACCCCAGTCCTGGCGCCTTAGGCGCCAGGCTCATAGAAGAGGATATGTGTTTAAGTGCTTGGGTGCACACTTACCTGATGCAGACCTTGCAGCTTCATCCAGGCCCTCTTGAGGCCTGAATGGGACTACTTTACCTGTAGGACTACTTCACCACCCGGGTGTGGTCGGGAAAGGATACATACCTGATTGGTGGAAGGATACATACCAGGAACTTCTTCCAAGGCTATTTAAACCCCACCCGAACAGCCACACGTGCTTCGCGTTGTTCTGCACCTAGCAGGTGGACGCTCACCGTGTCAGCTCCTGCATCCTGACTTCAGCCACGCCTGCCAGCACCCTGGAACACCTGCAAGGGGAGAAAGGAAGAGAATAGGAGATGAAAAGCCCTTACCTGCTAAATCTGCATCCCGGAGTCATTTCTCCAACGGCCCTGAAAAGGAAGACATCATTTTAAAGGCATTTTGTTTCGATCGCTGCAGTGCTGCATTTTACTCACCTTTGCAAGGCGCTTCCATCTTCAGCAGCGATCTTCCGGATTCAGCTACGCCCCGGCGCCTAGAGGAAAAAAGACAAGAACAAAGGTGAGAGGGAGAAAAGGAATAAGGAAAGCTCAGTTTCCTTTTAAGTCTTACCTGTTGGATTATTCCCACTGCATTTCGGGTCCTGCCGCTTCCTGGCATCTCCGGACCCCGGCCCCTATGGGGAAAAAAGACAAAGACATTGAATGAGCGAATGCAAAGACATTACCTGAGCGCTCATCCAGAACTGTTTCACTTCGGGTCGGCGCCATATCTCCGGCACTCCGAACCCCGGCCCCTAAGGGGAAAAAGACATAAGCATTAGCGCTTGCTGCAATTAGACAACGAACATTATTATTAAGCTTGAACTTTTGAACAGAACTTTTACAGCGCCTTACCTGAACAGTCAAGCTTACCTGAACTCCCATCAATCCTCAATCCAGTGAAGTAACTGGGTTTCAACGCGCCCCTGCATCAGAAGCAGGATGGAGAGCTCATCCTTCCAAACCCTAAGGTGAGGCTTCACGGGGAATCGTGGAGGAGGTATCGTGGAGGGTTGGAAGGGAGTGGGAGGCTTGAGCATTGTTCCACAGTTGGTAATACTCCCTTTTCACGCACAGGAGGGTATCCAACGAGCCAGGGAAGCCAGAATAGAGGGGCCCTTCCTGTCCATCTTCAGAGTTCTGCGCCTTCGACGCCGCGCCTCCGTGGGAACCAGGTGAGCGTTACAGAACGCGAAGCCTTACCACAATTTCCCACCTGGGCGCTATGGAGACTTCCGAGACAGATCAGCTGGCCCATCTTTTAGGGGAATTACGGGCAGAAGTGCACTCAGCCCGCCAGGAGACTAATGCTCTCAGAAGGGAACTAATCCTATCCAAGGAAAGAACTGATGATCTGGCCAAAAGGTTATTGCAGGGCCAGGCAGAGCACACTCCTTTACCTGTTTCCGGAGATATTTCTACAACAATGGGTTCGAATAACCCGGTACAAATCAATCTACCTGGACACATGCCTTTGGCCCCGCCGGAACGTTTTGCGGGGGATCCCAAGAAATATGCCGTTTTTATGAACCAATGCCGTTTACACTTTTTATGCAGGCCCGGGGCCTTCCCCAACGACCAGACCAAAGTAGCCTTTGTACTATCTTACCTCAGTGGCTGTGCTGCCGATTGGTCTATTCCATTGGTAAATCAGGATGATCCCATTCTCCGGGATTTCCAGGGCTTCCAGGCCAGCATGGAAAGATTGTTCGCTCGACACTCGCAGGGACAGGCCCTTGACAACGAACTGCTATCCTTACGACAAGGTAATCAGGATCTTTTGTCCTATATCGCCACCTTTAATAGACTAGTTGTGGAAACCGGATGGCCTGAAAATAAAAGGATCACATTGTTTCATCGAGGCCTGCGCGGAGAGCTTAAAGATGTTATAGCTCAGATAGTAGATCCACCCCAGGCCTGCGCAGACTACATAGACTTAGTGGTTCAACTTGATCACAGACTTCAAAATAGAAAAGCAGATCGGCTCAAGTATGAAACCAGAGTACCTATCAAGACCCACGTTACCTCCAAGAGTACTGACGTTTCCGAACCTATGCAAATTGGCAGTGTTAAAGGACCATTAACGCAGAAGGAACGAGAGAGAAGGCGACAAATGCAACTTTGTCTGTATTGCGGAACTTCCGGTCACTTTCTTCAAAGTTGTCCAGTTAAACCACCCAAGAAGGTGGTTGGAGCCACTGATAACGAGTTATTGACACCTGGTTCGGGAAACGACCTAGCCCGACAAGCGTAGGGGTCCGCTTGCCGAGCTTGAAAACAAACTCTTTGACCTCGCATTTTGTCATGCCAATGGTGCTTGTGAACCCAAAACAGCCTCAGCAGTTGCATGCTATAAAAGCATACATAGACAGTGGAGCTATTGGAAATTACATAGACCGTGAATTGGCTTCCAGGATTAAGCTTCCTCTCCGCCCGAAAGTAACCCAAGTTGTAATTACTACAGTTGATGGAACCGAAATAGCCTCAGGGCCTGTAACGCATTCCACAGTTGAAATCACTCTGGTGGGTCAGGACGGACATCGGGAAGCAATCGTGTTTGATGTGATCAAGGCCCCACAATTTCAAGTACTTCTTGGTATCCCTTGGTTAGAAACACATAATCTGAGAATAGACTGGCGAGCAAAGAAGATAACTTTTCCTGATTGTGAACCAACCTGTTACCCAAGGAATCCAGCTATGGGTCTAGCCTCTGTAACTTCCACCCCTGTACAGCTACCATCTGAATACCAAGAATTCCAAGACGTTTTTCAGAAAGAGCAGGCTAACACCTTACCTCCCCATCGATCTTACGATTGCCAAATCGACTTGGTACTCAATGCACAACTACCTTGTAGTAGGATTTATGCTCTTACTGAACCTGAGAACCTGCATTTGCGCCAGTATTTGGATCAATACCTGGCCAATGGCTTCATTCGCCCATCAAAGTCACCAGTCTCTTCCGCTTTGTTCTTCGTACCTAAAAAGGAAGGAGACCTTAGGGCCTGTATTGACTACCGCGCCCTAAATCAGATAACGATTAAGAATCGTTACCCTTTGCCCCTGATACCTGAGCTTATCGACCAAGTAAAAGATGCTCGTGTGTACACCAAGCTAGATCTCCGAGGAGCTTACCACCTGGTACGTATAAAAGAGGGCGACGAGGGGAAGACTGCATTCCGCACCAAATTTGGGCTCTTCGAATATCAAGTAATGCCCTTCGGTTTGTGCAACGCACCTGCCGCCTTTCAGTACTTCATGAATGATGTTCTTCGGGAACTTATCAATGTTTGTGTCATCGTTTATATTGACGACATCCTGGTGTATTCCTCCTCAGAATCTGATCACAGAAACCATGTTAGGGCAGTTCTTGAGAAATTGCGCCAGCACAAATTATTTGCCAAGCTCGAAAAATGCGTTTTTCATACCACAGAAGTGGAGTTTCTCGGATTCATCCTGACACCTCAAGGAATCCGAATGGACTCGCGGAAAGTGGACGCCATTCTCAAATGGCCATCTCCTAGCTCTGTGAAGGGAGTGCAAAGCATGCTTGGCTTTGCCAATTTCTATCGAAGGTTCATCCCGGAATTTTCTCGAACTGTTCAACCCATCACAGCTCTCCTAAAGAAAAATAAACGCTTTGAATGGACTCTTGAGGCTGAACAAGCCTTTCAGGACCTGAAAACCAAATTCACCTCTGCACCTGTATTGAAGCACCCGCGCCCAGATCTCCCTTACATCGTGGAAACCGATGCATCCAGTTCGGCCATGGGAGCTGTCCTGTCGCAAAGAGACCCAGAAACTAACCAACTACACCCTGTAGCCTTTTGGTCCAGAAAATTCTCTCCACCTGAACTCAATTACGCAATTACCGACAAAGAACTACTGGCTATTAAATCAGCTTTCAAGGCTTGGCGTCACTATCTTCTCGGTGCAAGACACACCATCACCGTAATTACGGACCACAGAAATTTGCAGTATTTAAAGACGGCCAAAGCTCAATCTTTGCGACAACTCCGATGGGCTTTATTCTTTGCGGAATTTGATTTTGTAATTACCTATCGCCCTGGCTGCAAGAATGGTAAGGCAGATGCCTTATCCCGGATAGGCATGGAAGAACCCAATTCAAGTTTAGAACCTGTGCCAATCATACCGGAACAAAGAATTCTGGGCTTGACTTCATTGCAAACCATTGAGGACATCCAAGCTCAAGTAAAACAGCTTTTTGACTCTTCTGCCTTACTGGAATGGAGTCAAAAGGGTCCTCACTACACCGTTAAGGATGATTTACCCTACTTCCAAGAGCGGTTATTTCTGCCAAGTAAAGAATTGCAGGAACTTGTCATTACCCGTCATCATGAATCATTAATGGAAGGACACCCCGGTATCGCGAAAACAGAAGAAACGATCAAACGCCACTTCTGGTGGCCTTCTTGGAGAAAAGACATAGGGCCTCATTACGACCCTGGCGGTCCGGAAATAACGGTGGCGGTAAACCCGCCGCCACCGTTGTTTCCGGACCGCCTGATCCCGACCCCTGCAGGCGGGAGGTGATGTTCCCGCCAGGTCTGACCTGGCGGGTTTAACACCTCCCGCATGCAGGCGGACGAGGAAACACCGGCAGCATTACGAGATGCTGCCGGTGTTTCCATGATCCCGATTCCCATTGAGTCCCATAGGACTCAATGGGAATGGGGATTTACACCATTCCGCCTCCGTGATTCCCGGAAAACCGGGGTTGTAATGCCCCGGTAATTCCGGGAATCACGGAGGCGGAATGGTAATACGAGTCCGGCGGTAACCAGGCGGTTTTACCGCCGTGGTTACCGCCGGACTCGTAATGAGGCCCATAAAGTCATTTGTGTTGTCTTGCGGAATCTGTGCCCAAAATAAGAGTCAAAAGAAAAGGCCAGCCGGCCTACTTCAACCTTTGGACATTCCACCAGCACCTTGGCACACCTTGTCAATGGACTTTATAATTGACCTGCCTCCTTGTGGTGGTTACAACACGATTCTCGTAATAGTGGATCTATTCTCCAAAATGGCCCGTTTTATCCCTTTAAAAGGATTGCCGTCAGCTTCCACCTTGGCCAAGGAATTTATGGAAAATATAGTGCGGTTACATGGTTTCCCTTCCATATTAGTCTCAGACCGTGGAAGTTAATTTATCTCCCACTTTTGGAAGAAATGTTGCCAACTGGCACAAATAGACGTGCGGTTATCCACCAGCCACCACCCCCAGACCGACGGACAAACCGAGAGAACCAATCAGACTCTCGAGCAATATCTGCGGTGCATGTTACACCAATCCGAGTTAAATTGGAAAGACATCCTTTGGATTGCAGAATATGCATACAACAATTCAGTGCATTCTGGAACCGGACAGACTCCTTTTTATACCCTGTATGGTCACCATCCTCGGACCTCTGACCTAGATCCACCTCTGACCCTGGAGATGCCTGCAGTAAATCACCTACGTTCCACAATAACCCAAGCCTTCAAAGAAGCTACAACCCACTTACAGCAAGCCAAAGCCAAAGAAAAAGTATAAAGAAAACGCTGATTTGCACCAAAGTAAAACTCCTCCTTACCAAGTAGGAGATCAGGTGTGGCTAGCAACTAAACATCTACCCCTCAAGGGTCAGCGAACTTTTAATCCCAGATTCATTGGGCCTTACCCCATCAAAGCTATTATCAACCCAGTGGCCTTTAAACTCGATTTACCATCCAACATGCGGATTCATCCCGTTTTTCACGCATCTCTTCTAAAACCAGTACCACCTGGAACCAGACTGTCTGAGCCCCCAGGCCCTGTCCAAATTGATGGAGAATTAGAATTCGAAGTGAAAGACATTTTAGATTCCAAGATAGTTAAGTCGAAACTCTTCTATCTTATTGATTGGAAAGGATATGGACCTCAGGAAAGATCTTGGGAACCCAGTAACTATGTTCACGCACCACGATTAATTCAACGATTCCATCGAAGATTCCCGCACAAACCAAAACCCCCGGAGGAAAAGACCTTGGGAGGGGCCTTGAGGGGGGGGTACTGTCATGATGCCTACCTCCAAGGAGCCAGGATGGGCCCAGTAACCCCAGAGGCAGACATCATTTTCCCCAGGGAAGTCTCAGCGGGCCCAAGTCGGGGCCCTTTGGACTCAGTCCTGGCGCCTTAGGCGCCAGGCTCATAGCGGACCCCAGTCCTGGCGCCTTAGGCGCCAGGCTCATAGAAGAGGATATGTGTTTAAGTGCTTGGGTGCACACTTACCTGATGCAGACCTTGCTGCTTCATCCAGGCCCTCTTGAGGCCTGAATGGGACTACTTTACCTGTAGGACTACTTCACCACCCGGGTGTGGTCGGGGAAGGATACATACCTGATTGGTGGAAGGATACATACCAGGAACTTCTTCCAAGGCTATTTAAACCCCACCCTAACAGCCACACGTGCTTCGCGTTGTTCTGCACCTAGCAGCTGGACGCTCACCGTGTCAGCTCCTGCATCCTGACTTCAGCCACGCCTGCCAGCACCCTGGAACACCTGCAAGGGGAGAAAGGAAGAGAATAGGAGAAGAAAAGCCCTTCCATCTTCAGCAGCGATCTTCCGGATTCAGCTACGCCCCGGCGCCTAGAGGAAACAAGACAAGAACAAAGGTGAGAGGGAGAAAAGGAATAAGGAAAGCTCAGTTTCCTTTTAAGTCTTACCTGTTGGATTATTCCCACTGCATTTCGGGTCCTGCCGCTTCCTGGCATCTCCGGACCCCGGCCCCTATGGGGAAAAAAGACAAAGACATTGAATGAGCGAATGCAAAGACATTACCTGAGCGCTCATCCAGAACTCTTTCACTTCGGGTCGGCGCTATATCTCCGGCACTCCGAACCCCGGCCCCTAAGGGGAAAAAGACATAAGCATTAGCGCTTGCTGCAATTAGACAACGAACATTATTATTAAGCTTGAACTTTTGAACAGAACTTTTACAGCGCCTTACCTGAACAGTCAAGCTTACCTGAACTCCCATCAATCCTCAATCCAGTGAAGTAACTGGGTTTCAACGCGCCCCTGCATCAGAAGCAGGATGGAGAGCTCATCCTTCCAAACCCTAAGGTGAGGCTTCACGGGGAATCGTGGAGGAGGTATCGTGGAGGGTTGGAAGGGAGTGGGAGGCTTGAGCATTGTTCCACAGTTGGTAATACTCCCTTTTCACGCACAGGAGGGTATCCAACGAGCCAGGGAAGCCAGAATAGAGGGGCCCTTCCTGTCCATCTTCAGAGTTCTGCGCCTTCGAAGCCGCGCCTCCGTGGGAACCAGGTGAGCGTTACACAATGCTCCTATTAATCCTGATATAGTAACAAGAATGCATAGTAAAAAAAATATTTTAGCAAAAATGTTTCGCCACAGAGTCCTTCAGAATCTAATAAGAACAGGACCGAAATCATCGTCAACCCTTAAAACCTACCACAGGAAATTAATCCTACAAGCTCTTGTGGACTTTGCAATCCTTCTCAAAAGGAAGTTGTTCATGTTAGTGTTAAATAGAATGAAATCACTAATGAAACTAAGTACCAAACTACAAAAGAAACTTAGCAATAAACGGAATGTGAACAAAAATAACTTCTTACATATTTGTGGAGGTGAATGGAGTCACACGACAACCACAGAACCATATTTTAATGAAGAAGCATTCAAACAAAATCAAACAAACACAATTTCCATCCATAGCAGTGGGCGAGGGTATGAAAAAAACAATAATACCATCATGGAACAAGAAACAGTGCTTAGAAAAGTATCCCCTGAAAACTCAGAATTACCTCGCGATTTGACTTAACCAGACCGTGCAGTATACAAATGGCGGCGCACATCAATGTGTGCCATTCCTAACAAATCTTTCAAATCTTTACGTCAGTTCCTCAATCAGTATGTGAAAGGTAAAGACAAAATAAAAATGAAAGTGCTGCAAAATATGGATATCTGTCCAGTGCGCAAATACACAGGACTGCAAGGACATTCATTGCATTTCTGGACCTATTTGCAAAAGCACCTTCCATGATATCAAAAGGATATCAATCCATCATTCAAAGGTAAGAAATCTAGTGTATAAAATATACTATGCTGAAAGTCCAGCTTCAGAATTAGCCAATTTAAATTACACTCTTCTGCATGGTACACCCAAATACCTATAAGAAGAAATTGACCGTATCCAGAGAAAACATTTTGGTATTGAAAGTCACTCACAAAATGCAATAGTTTTAGAACAGAGTAGCAACAAATCTGCACATGGCAACCTTCTATTACACACATACAAAAAAGAAATACTAAAATGGAAAAGTGAATCGGCTGAAGTACCAAACCATGTGTGTGTGTGTGTTGCCGCAGAACGTTTTACAAAAAGAGCACAAAAAATGTAGACATGGCATACAAAATAGAAGACAATGAAGATTCCAAATGGTTTCAATTAGCTCTGTACTTTTTAGCAGAAAACAAACATGAAATAAGAGAACCCCTAATTTGTTGCAGTTACTGCACTACAAAACTAGACAACAACCAAACTCCCTCACGTGCTATCACAAATAATTTGGAATTGTTTCCACTACCAAAAACCCTGCAACAACTCAATTTGTATGAGAGCATCATGATTCAAACAGTTCACCCATTTCAAGCAATTATACGCCTTCACCCAAAAACAGCAAAATTATCCCCCTCTGAAATGGTGAAAGGCATTCGTGGCAAAGTAGTTTATTTGACATTAGAGCTAACCGAAAATTTACACACACTAGGAGTGCAACGTTTAATAGAGCATTCTTTAATTGTCTTGGTAAATGGTGTTCCAACAAAGGATAAAAAAATTTGGCAACAATTGGTGGACTTACATAAAGTTAGACAAGCCTTGCAATATCTGAAAGACAATAACGAGTACTACAAAGAAATTAATATTGAAGAAAACTTAAGGGAAGCAACTGAAATAATTCAAGAGCCATCAGAAACGGGACAATTCGAACTTCTGGATTCTGCTGCAGTATGCACTCTTTTGGACCAGTACACAATTCATCCATTGCATTCCAATGAAAGCATAGATGATGCACTAGAAACTTACCAAATGAGACAAACCAAAGGTTCACCAATGAGTATATGGGAAAAAAGTATAGAAGCACATGCTTTTCCACTGGTATTTCCTACTGGCAAAGGTGGAAGGTACGATGATAGACTCACTCAGATTACAGCATCAGAATACCGCTCATTATGAATGTATCCGCAAGATCCCAGATTTAGACAAAATGTGGAGTACATATTTCACCTACTCTTTGAAAGTGAACTAGCAACGCTATGTTACGGAGTTGCACACATTTTGAAATCTGGAACCCACTTTCAAAATATGTCAGCTACACAATTAATACAAAAAGTACACAATATAACAACTTTGTTTGCAAACATGCGTGGTACAAAAGAATACTGGTTTTGACGGCACAGAGACGTACGTTGTATGATCAGAAACCTTGGATCACAGACTTGGTTTGTGACACTAAGTTGTGCAGAATATGCATGGGAAGATTTACATGAGTTCTTACGCATAGCAAACAACAACAAAACCAACATAGATATGTTAACACCTGGAGAACTTTGCTCTCTAGATCCAGTTAATGTGTCAAGATATTTCCATCATCGTTTCATTGCTATGCTACACTTTATTTGCAATAAAACTGTTCCTCCCCTCGTAGAAGTGCAGCACTTCTTTTGGAGAAAAGAATATCAAGCGAGAGGAGCACCACATATTCACATGCTTTTATGGATCAAAGGTGCACCTAAATCTGGTCACGACAGTGATGCCACTGTTTTGCAGTTCATCCAAAAATATGTCACTTGTGAAATCCTGTTACAACGGACACATAGTGAACTGCATGGGCAGATTTTACAATTTCAAAGACACAAATGTGGCAAATATTGTCGTTGCAAATACAAAAACAAAGGTAAGTACTACACCAAATGTCGCTTTGGTTACCCTAGAGCAGTTACAGAAACAGGTGAAGTGAACAACTTCATGTCTTCAGTTCGACATAGTGTTAAAGGTAAATCACCTAAGAACACGTATTACATAAAGAACAGAAGAAGCAAAATATATCAATGATTACAACGCAATCATTGCCCTGTTATGGAATACAAACATAGATGTGCAGTACATTGCAGACAATTCTACTGCTGTTGCACGATATGTTACAGCCTACTTAACAAAAGCAGAAAAAACAGAGCTTCAAGACCTGTGGGATGACCTAGCATCAGACAAAACACTATCGCAGAAATTGTACAGCCTAGGCATAAAAATGCTCTCATAGAGGATTTGAAGCAGCAGATCGTTTAACCGGTACGGCTTTGTATGGAAAATCAGACAACATAGTATGGCTAAGTCTTGGTCCTGCTAAATCTAGAAAAAGAGTTCTGAAATCATATGAGGACATAGAAACAATTGCCAGAAAGGATCCCAACAGCCAATAAATTTTAAAAAACAATTTACTAGACACATAATATCCGAACAGGAGTAGCACTTTGGAAAGCATGTGTCTATACCACATAGCGCAAAACTTTGCATACAAAAATAGTGTAAAACCCGATGAAAGCAAAGGTAGATATGGAGTAACCGATTGTGAAGGCAGCTTAGTGAAACTTACCAAATGAAGCTTAATTAATCATGTTAAATTGTCATTAAAAACTCCTCAACAAAAAGAATTATATTACATGTCTCTGGTACAACTTTTTAAACCGTGGAGAAAAGAGGAAGAGATACTAGATAACTATGACTGCTATGAAGATGCTTTCAAAGCAAATGAGAGCACTATTACTGAGGTGAACTTTACGCAGTGCAAAACAATGTTACACAATGAGCAGCAACATGAAGAAGAACTGCAGGCCCAACTAGATAAGGACTCTTCCGACAGTAGTCAACCTTTTGTAACAGGAAGCCAAGAACCACTAGGACAGCCACTAATAGCAAATGAGGCAGAATTAGCTATGACAGAAGTGGAAAACACCATGTGTCACTATCAAGAAGATATAGAAGACCTAACTGTACAACAAACAAAACTTAACAAAGATCAGCGCAGCATTTTTGAAGACGTAACAAAACAAATTGTACATGGTGTGCAACACGAAAATACAGAATGAACCTGCCAAAATTACAAACCTATACTTCTGTACGTCAGTGGTGAAGCTGGGTCAGGGAAAACATTCCTAATCCAAATCATCAGCAAGGTCCTTCAACAATTGACAAACAACAAACTGTCAGCTGTTGTCACTGCCCCCACCGGTTTAGCTGCCTACAACATAGGCAGTGTCACTTTACACCGATTACTACTCCTTCCAGTAGAGCACCAAAACAAATTAGACTATTACAAACTTTCTGCAGAAGTTGCAATGGAACTACGCAGAGTATCAAAACAAATGAAAATGCTACTAATAGATGAAGTGAGCATGGTCTCCAACTTAATGTTGGCCGTGATTCACCTCAGATTGCAAGAAGTACTTAAAACAAACTACGGGGAACTCTTTGCAGGAAAACACATTATCGTTTTCGCAGATCTTCTACAATTGACACCAGTGAAAGGTGAACCTATTTTTAAAATTTTAGGACACAAACACTGCCGTAAAACTGTTGGTAGCATAGGAAATTTCAACCTTTGGAAACATTTCCAATACAGAGAATGATCAGAAAACATGCAGCAATCTGCAGATCTCACTTATGCCAACATCTTAAAAAGTATTAGAGTTGGTGTACTGTCACAGGAAGCACAGGCAATATTGAAAAACAGGCACATTCATGCACTTTATGGTGATAATGCATGTGCTACTGATATTATGGAACAATTAGCGCACAAAAATGTCAATTGTATGGCCTTAATGCCAACTCTTGTAAGCTGTTTCAAATTCAATGAAACAATGTTAAATAAAGAAATGCAACCAATAATAGAAATTAGCACCACAGAAAAACTAGACGTACATGGTATGACACTACTCATGTGTGAGCAAGCCACAACAAGATTAAATAGCTTAGAAAATTCAATCTCCAACACAGCTGGGTTGGAAAAAATATTAAAATTATCCTTAAATTGTAGAGTAATGCTTAAACGTAACCTTGACGTGGAGCAAGGGCTAGTTAATGGGGCACTGGGTACAGTTGTTGGCTTTCAAGCATACCCACGTGACAACAACATTCGGTTTGTCAATATTCGCTTCGACAAACTTTCAGAAGTGAAAAGGATAGGGCGCTCAATTGCTCGATTCCTTCTCTTCAAAGACATGTATGTACGTAGAGAACAATTTTCTCTAACTCTTGCATATGCAGTCACCATTCATAAATCCCAAGGTCTTACCCTTGACAAAGCATTGATAGATACAGGAAACACAGGGCCTTATTACACGGTAGGCGGTATATTAGCTATTAGCGCCATTGTTGCCGCCGATATTTTACCGTGTCCACCTTGGTGGACGGCAGAATTACCGCCCTACTCCAAGGTGAGCGGGGGCGGTAATTCCCCATTCACCAAGGCTCTTCCCCATTCCCATTTTTGCCCCCATAGGGAATAATGGGAATGGGGAAGGTACTAATTACGGTACCGCAAATTGTGGTCCCGTAATTAGCTCTGAGGTCCCTTTGCGGCACCCAACTTTAACAGCTGGTAAAAGCAGCCATTAAAGTCGGGTCCCGCAAAGGGAACTCGTAGTAAGGCGGTAGGGGTATACCGGTACTGTTGCTCTTACCGGTACCGGTAAACCCCTACCGCCTACCGTGTAATGAGGCCCTCAGTCTTTAAAGAAGGCATGAGCTACGTAGCGCTATCACGCTAAGGTACACTTGACAGTCTATTTCTAATTAACTTTAATGCAAGTAAAGTGAACGCTGATATTCCTTGCAGTTTATAATACAATAGACTGCGTTCACTGTACACCCCACGTCTGAACTAATATCCTGTTCCAGAAAAAGTAAAACATGGTAAAAGAAAACTAAATCAAACAGAAATGCAACAGAATCGGATAGCAAATCCTTCAAAGAAAACAAAAGAAGCTAAAGGTTCATCAAGTACCACAAGCAAAGAAGAACCTATTAGGGAAAGTTAACCAGGTACTTCTTCAAAGAAGGAACAGAAAGGCCGAAAAATGCACTCAGATACAGAAGTAGCTGGTCCATTCAAATTTTCAAATGAAACTGGTGTAAGTTGCTATGCTAATGTCGCAATGAATATTCTATTTCAATTGCCAGCAATTGTTAACAATATTTACTTACACAGTACAGACCAATTGTGTTTGCAAATATTAGTCCTGCATAGAAATGCAACAAACAACCCGTACAGTGTTCACGGAATAAGACAAGAATTGGACTACTGTGCTGGAATGGTGAGATTCACTATAAACACACAAGAAGATCCACACGAATTTGTAATGTACTCACTAAAAGTACTGCAAAACAAAAGCATACCTATAAATGAAATCTTTCAGATTTTATAGATGTGGAAACATACATGCATGTAGCAATGTGATACAGGAACACATTCCAAATGAGTGATTTGTGTACGTATCCATACCTAATTGTGAATCCATTCCATTTCAGCAACTTGTACAGAATGCAAACCATGGCAGATTGTGTATTATATGCAATTCAGACAATCGCTCCACCTTACTGATACAAGCACATAGTAACTACTTAATACTTATGCTTCTACGTTATAATGCAGACGATACCAAAAACAACTGCAAGCTGACTGGATTCACACATGGTCAAGTGTCACTTGGAAAGAAAACCTTTACAACTATAGGTATAATCTACCATGCAGGAGCTACAACCAATGCTGGTCAGTACACTGCTTACATTAAAAATAAATGTGAATGGTTGGAATGTAATGATAGCACCATTACTCTAAAGCAGAGATTGCCAGCAAATCTCATAAATGCGTATTTAATCTTCTTAAAGTCAAAATGTAATAACTAATGTGTACGTCAACAGTACCAAAACAAAAACAATTAAGAGAAAGACTACAAACAGTTAGAATACGTCAACAGGTATCTAACTGCCCAAGGGTGTATAACAAAGACACAGATGAATGAACATCACAAATCCGTAACCATAAATGCACAGTTAGAATACGCCAACAGGTATCTAACTTTTGCTAGAAATCAGCAGCAAGGCAACAAAGATAACATTAATCAGAAAGAAGAAGGAAACACTCAAGGAAAACAAAGAAATAGTGTGTAGCATAGCAAATAAAGTTTTTATCCAACAAGGATTTTTTTCCCCCAGACCTAATGATTTGAATAACAAACACAGAAACTGAGCAAAATGCACAGTACACTGGTTTGTAAACTAAATATGAGGGTAAAAAAAAAAGCTAAACTCTCTATTATACAATGTAATAAGTCTTCATAAAATGCAAACACTAACATGCTTTTTCCTTTTATCACAGAAATTAAAAAAGGATAGTTCCGCCAAGTACTAAAGGCATGTAGGACATAAATGTATTCTGAACAAAGTAAACAGTAAGTATATTACGGTCATCTCATACATGTGCAAATCTACACGTTTAATCTATGGCACTAACATGCTGCAGCGGCTGTAGGCTAGCCCTAGCATTTTCGTTGTATAACCTACCAACTACACCCTATGGCCAAGCTACCAAGACTATAGGTCCTACTCCCAACCATCTCTGCATAGCAAAAGCATGGGCCTTGTAATTTGACTACTTATAAGTTTACTCTTGGGTGCATAGTCTGCAGCCATGCACGCAAGTCGCAAGGGCATGCACACAACTACCGCACCACACCACACCCATTTTCACTTACAAACTCACTGCTTATGACTTCAGTCTTGGGTGCATGGGCTTTGGCCATGCACCCAAGAATCTGGGTCCTGGCTAGAACCAGCACAGCATATGGCATCCATTGTGGCTTCTAATTTCACTACGTATAAAGTTTGTTTTGGGAGCATGGCCTTTGGCCATGCCCCCAAAAACGCTACGCCCTCCCCACAACTACCTGAATGATGTTTTACAGTACGAGTGTACGTATATCTGCGAAATGTTGCAGTAGTTGTGGCCACAGGCTACAGACTCGGATGTGAGGCCATAGATTTTTTAATGTAGGGGTATGCAGTATATAAAATCCGTAGTGGCTTAAACCTCCAGTGCTTATAACTTTGTTCTTGGGTGCATGGCCTTCGGCCATGCATCCAAGACTGCACACACTCCCCACAACGAGCTAAACGATACTCAATACTACAGATGTAGCCAAGGCTGTGACATCCTGCGGTGATTGTGGCCAGGGCCTAGAGTCATGGAAGTATGGCTGTCGGCCTACGGCCTACAGCCATGCATCCAAGACTCTAGGCCCTGGCCACAACCACCGCAGCATGTCACAGCCGTGGTGGCGTTTGAATGAATGGAGTACGCATAGGAAAAAGTAATGTAAACACGGCATGTACTCCATGTCAATGTTCGCTAACAGCACGCGTGTCCTTAGAAGACTTTCACGTTCCCTGTACAGAGTGCGGACTGGAATACTACCCTTATTAGATCCCTCATTGTCTGTACATACAAACATTCCAAACAAGTCGGCCAACAAAGTACATCAGGAACACCTACCGCCACTACAAAAGCAGTTTTTCACCCATCTCTTACTGTCTAAACCTCCCCAAGCACTTTGACACAGCAAAATAGGTTTCGAAATAGGGTATTGCCGCTGCTACCCGCTCCGCGGTCGGCGGATCCAAGATGTCGGGTGCACCCAAACAATCTGACACAGAACAAGTCTCGCTACAGCCAATCGGCAGAGACGTTGCGTGTCCGCGAGCATGACGCCAGCCCCTTAGCCATTCGATGTCTTGTCCGTGGACTGAACAGAGAAGTGTGACCGCGGAGCGGACATAGATATCACTAATTTTTTACGCCCTCCTTTTTGGTCGTTTTAAAGAAAAGTACTATGCGCAAGGTCACCAAATTTACAAAAGCACTCTTTCGGGTTCAAGCTGCTTCTCGTGCCGCTTCTCCTGCCGCAAATCTTGTGAAAATCTGTCCAGCGGTTTGGCCTGTAGCCGTGCGCAAACTTTTTCCTCCGTTCACTCTATGGGAAAAACTGAAGTTTTGGGACCCCCCTCTAACTTTGCCCCCCCTGGACCAAACCTCACCAAACTTTGCAAAAATATTCGGAGTGGCCCATATACTTTTTTTTGCAAAGTTTCTTAAAGATTCATCCAGGGGGAGCGAAGTTATAAGCCGCCCAAAAAGTGCTCTTCCTATGGAAACAGCAAATTAATCATAATTACACGGCCACTAACGTGGCCGTGTAATATATATATATATATATCAAAAATGCATGGTTAAAGGGATGTTATGGTTAAGTTGCACTACTACAAAAAAAAACAGAAATTCATGACTTATGGTAAGATAAGCAACCATTTGTGATGGCATCTTTGATGTCATGGGTGTTAGTCCTTGCAGTGCACAGTGGTAGCGTGAGTAATGGTTGCTTATTTTACCATAACTCGCAAATTTTTGGGGTTTTCCGTTTTACCTGTAAACATAACGTCCCTGTAACAACATATTTCCATTGAATTACAAAGGTTTTGACTAGTGCAACTTAACCATAACGTCCCTTTAACAATGTTTTTGTTAGTTTATTTCATAGGTTTTAAGTAGGGCAGAGGAAACAGAAAGTTCCTTCAGTATACATTTTTTCAGTGAAGGTGGTAGGTTTTTAGTAGCGCAACTTGACTATAACGTTCCTTTAACAATGTTTTTTGTTGGTTTATTTCATAGGTTTTAAGTAGGGCAGAGGAAACAGAAGGTTCCTTCAGTATACATTTTTCAGTGAAGGTGGTAGGTATTTAGTAGCACAACTTAACCATAACGTCCCTTTAACAATGTTTTTTGTTGGTTTATTTCATAGGTTTTAAGTAGGGCAGAGGAAACAGAAAGTTCCTTGAGTATACATTTTTCAGTGAAGGTGGTAGGTTTTTAGTAGCGCAACTTGACCATAACGTCCCTTTAACAATGTTTTTTGTGGGTTTATTTCATAGGTTTTAAGTAGGGCAGAGGAAACAGAAAGTTCCTTCAGTATACATTTTTCAGTGAAGGTGGTAAGTATTTAGTAGCACAGCTTAACCATAACGTCCCTTTAACAATGTTTTTTGTTGGTTTATTTCATAGGTTTTAAGTAGGGCAGAGGAAACAGAAAGTTCCTACAGTATACATTTTTCAGTGAAGGTGGTAGGTTTTTTTGTTGGTTTATGTTATGATGGCATGATTCTGCTGATGGAACAACAGGTATTGAGCTGTACACTTCGAGGTCTCAGTTTTACCATACAAGGGTTGGAGTCCAAATCTAAGCAGATTGCCTTTATTAGAGCATCCAAAACATGTTAAAAGCCATCAGCATATGGCGTTCCCACAAGCAGTAAAACCTGGAAGGTCAGCAGCACAACGCGTTTCGCAACTTGCAAGTCGCTTGATCACATCAACTACCCATTCAACCAGTGGGCATATATAAAGGAGCAGATACGCGAAGGAAGTAGTTAAACATAGTTAAAGGACTACTACAATCAAGATTTCACTGTCTGCTGTATTCCATTTCATTCACTTAGGTGATCCGTGAATCGCTGCATTTAAAGCACATGTATGGTTCTAGTCTTCCAATCCACTGTAGTTACTCACACATCGGCACATATATATTTTCACATGCATTAATCCTACGATCTAGGGTATTGTCCCCTTATGACATCATGCGCGCATCAAACTTCATGACCTCCAATTATTCGGGTATATATGCATTACTTGTGGCTCTAGGTCATAATGCCTCAGCCGGTCCACCATCTCAAAAGGCTATATGCAGTTAGGAGGCTGGGACTGCTACGATTCACTATTTTATTTTTTTTAAAGTATTTTATTGGTTTTGAGGTAAGAAAGAAACAATACAAACTTGCAACTGAAATAAGAAAACAAAGGAAACAACAAAAACAACGACAGTCTTCATGTGGTATTGCGTATAGGGTACAAGATGACAAATTAAAATAAAGTTCTGGTATCTCAGGAAGTGAGGGGGGGCAGTTTCGGTTAACATCTTCTCTGTGTTGGTGTTAGGAATCAGTTTCTGCAGGACGCTATAGTTCTTCAGGGAGGCTTGTAGTCTGCGTTGAAGCGCATATCGCTCAGAAGGGCCTTGCAGGAGTCCAGAGTGCCGCTTGCGACGTCCCCACTGGTTATGGTTCCGTCTTGCCAGGCCCTGGTTTCAGCAGTCGTCCATCTCGCCATTTCGTTCAACCATCGTTCATGCCTGGGGCCTGCTGGAGTCTTCCAGGCCATCGCTATAGTTCTTTTAACCAATATGCATGAGATGTCCATCAATTTCACAACATGTTTGAGTTTGCTTGGTCTAGGGTATGTTCCTAGTAGGCATTCTCCGGGTGTCCAGTCGTACCTTTCCATTCCGGCTTCTATGCAGGATTGTTTAGCTTTGGACCAGAGTGACATCACTTTAGTGCAGGTCCAGAACATGTGGATCATGTCCGCCTTGTCGTTCCCGCACCATGGGCATGCCGGGGAGACCTTCTTGTTGAATGAAGCAACCCTGTGGGGAGTCATATATGTCCGGTAAAGGACATTCATCTGTATTTGTCCAAATCTGGAGTTCCGTGACACTTTCTTGGGGTATATTAATGCTCTTTCCCATTCCTTGTCAGTAAGTGGGGATTCAAGATCTGCTTCCCATCTCGCCTTCAGTGCCTGACCTTTGGGATTAGGTTTGTCAATAAGCTTGTTGTAAAGCCTGGAAATCGGTCTCCATCCGTCCAAAAGGTCGTGCATTTCCTGTAGCAGCCGGTCTGGGGTGGGTTCTTCTGGCCAGCTGTTCCACTGCTTCTTGGCGATCTGTTTGAGCCTATGGTACCAGAGAAACTCGCCCTTGGATAGTCCTTCATTGTCTTGTAGCGACTCAAAGTCCCTAAATTCCCCTTCTGTGAACAGGTCACCCCATGTGCATATGCCAGCTTCCTCCCACCTCCTTGCAGTGGGGAGTTCTGCCTCTGTTTTGCACACATCCACCATTATGGGGTTATCTGGAGAGTACGGATGTTTCACCTGCCTTACGTAGCAGGTCCTAGCCCATACCTGCCTGCCGTACTTAACAACCAGCGGGGTTTCCGAGGGTTGCCGAAGAGGGTGCCATAGAGTTTCCTTGGGGATTAAGTTGATGGGAGACTGCCTCAGTAATCCCAATTCGGCCGATGGTTCGTCTGACAGCCACTTCGTGATGTGACTGAGCTGGGCAGCCAGATAGTAGAGCTGGAGATCTGGGAGTTTTATTCCTCCTTCTTTATGTGGGAGAGATAGCGTGGCCAATGTCAGTTTGTGCCTACGGGGACCCCACACAAAGTCCTTAATAATGGCCTCTAGTGTCTTGAAGAAGGGCGGGCGAACGTAGTGGCAAATGTTCACAAAGAAGTACAGGAATCGGGGAAGAATTATCATCTTAGCAATCGCCGCTCTACCCACCATTGACAGTGGTAGTTTGGAACAGAATTTTATAGATCGCCGAAGGCTGGTAATTGCAACTTCAGTGTTATGCTCATGCGTGAGCTGCGGCGTGTGGCCCAAATTGATTCCTAAGTACCGGAACTTGTCGAGTTGCCACTTTATCCCAGTAGGCGGGAGGTCGTTTTCTGCAATGCCCTGTAGTTTGGCTAGGGGGAATGCAGAGGATTTGTGTCTGCTGAATTGTATTCCTGAGTATTTCGCATAATTGTCAAGTACCCCCAGTACTGTTGGTGCGTTGACCTCAGGGTTCCTCAAGTACAGAAGTACATTGTCTGCATATAATGATATTATATTGTAGACATTGCCCACCTTAATGCCAGCATCGAAGAACTGTTGACGGAAATATATGGCTATCGGCTCCAGACCCAGTATATACAACATGGGCGAGAGTGGGCACCCCGGTCTCGTGCCCTTTTGTATTTTCCAGGATTCCGAGACAATTCTGCCTGTCTTAACCCTGGCCATTGGAGAGTTATAAAGTACCTGGATCCATCTAATGAAGCCCTTTCCAAAACCGGAGCTCCTCAAAACCTCCACAAGACACTCCCAGTAGATGGAGTCGAAGGCCTTGATGGTGTCAAGTGACAGTATCGCCAGGTCTTCCTCACGGTCGTGGGTTTCGGCCATGATGTGTTGAAGTCTCCTCAGGTTAGCTGTGGTGTTGCGTCCTGGGATGAATCCATTTTGGTCTTCATGGATTATGGATCCTACCACTCTAGCAAGTCTGTTGGCCAGTATAGAGGTGAGAATCTTACTGTCATAATTTAGCATGGCCAAAGGTCGATAAGAATCGCAATCGGTGGGTGACTTGTGCGGCTTAAGCATGGGGATGATTATAGTCTCTTTCATAGTGTTGGGCAGGATACCATTTGTGTAGGCTTCCTGATAAACTTCATGCAGGATGGGGGTGAGAATGGATTTGTACGTTTTATAAAACTCAGGCGGAAGGCCGTCACTGCCGGGGGCCTTGCCGTTAGCGAGCAACTTGATGGCCCCTCTCACATCTTCAGGAGTGATCTCCAACTCCAGCTCGTCTCTCTGCTCACTGGAAATTTGGGGGAGGCCTATATCCTCCAGTGTTTCTATTAATTCTGCAGTGGGTAACTGGGCTTCATGGGCATACAATTTAGAGTAGAATTTGGCGAATGTTTCATTGATCCCCATTTGCGTCTTGTGGGATACTCCTTCTTCATCCCTTATCTCCGTTGGTAGGTGCTTGGGGTGTTCTCGCTTGCAGAGCCAAGCTATCAATCTACCCAGTTTGTCCGACTCTTTGTGGGATCTGGTGGTGTATGTTGCAAAGTCAAATTTCTCCAATCTATCCCATGATTCCTGACATTTCAGCTTCTTCCCGATCTCTGGGGAGATGTCAGGGGTGGACTCCAGGCGTGTGATCTCTGATTCTTGAGCCTCAAGAGTCAACTTTAGTTGTCTGCGGGTGCCACCAGCTCTTGATATGATTTCTCCCCTGGTAACCACCTTCATGCCTTCCCACAATGTGCTCCAGGTGGACACCGATCCCTTGTTGATTTTGACGTATTCCTCTAATCTCTCGGCGAGGTCCTCTCTGAACTCTGGGTCTTCTAATGCCGCAGTGGGCATCCTCCACATCGGGGTTTGGGTCACCTTAGTTGCCATTGCATGACCAGCGGGGAATGGTCGGAGATAGATCTCCCCAAGTATTCTGTGGCTGTTGCCAATGGTATCTGTTCCTTATCAACAAACAAATAATCGATTCTTGTGTGGACGCTGTGTGGGGCTGAGTAGTGTGAGTAGATTCTGGCAGCTGGGTGCTGTGACCTCCAGATGTCCACCAGGTTAAATTGGTCGAGTGTTTCCGTCAGGGTGTGAGTTGCGGGATTGCTTGGTTGGGGAGAAGGGAGTGATCTGTCCATACTTGTGTCCATGGCGCAGTTGAAGTCTCCTCCCCATATGATGGTTCGACCTCGATGGTGTGCCAACTTAGCGCCCAACGTGCTTAGGTATGACGGAATTCCATGCTGTGGAAAGTATGTGTTAGTGAGGCAAATCGGTGTCTGTTCTATGGTGCCCCACATTGTTACGTATCTTCCTTCCTTGTCGGATTCCCACCCTTGTAACTGGAAGGGCACATTCGGCTTTACCCATATTAGTACACCTCTCGCGTATTTGGAGTATGGTGACCCTCTCATAGTCCCTTCCCATTGGTCTGCTAGTTTGGACATGGCGTCCTCCGTGAGATGGGTCTCCTGTAATATTGCAATCAAAACTTTCTTCCTCCTGAGGTAGGACTGTATGCGATTCCTTCTGAGGTACGAGCCCATTCTCCTCACGTTCCATGTCATCACGATGAGTTGTGACGCCATCGGGTCAGTGTTTCGGTTTCAGCATGGGGTTCCAACCCTTTGGCCTGGTGCGACGTCGATCCACTGATAGCACGCTGCAGGCGGGAGGCCCCTGGTACATGAACTCTTGGGTCATATCTTGCCACCATCTCGTATTTTTTCATCATTAGTGAAACGAAGACTGTGAAACTAATAGAACTAGTAACAGAACTCAAACTGGTGCGCCCAGCGACTACAACACTGTTGCGGTGCTCAGGCGCTCTCGAGCCGTCTGAACCCATCCTGGAATCGGGCGTGAGCTGGGTCGGGCGATGAACTGGCCCAATTGGGTTTTTCGCTGGGGGTAGGGTTGGTGTGAGGCAGCAGGGCCGAACGAGGGCTGTTTCCTTACGTCAAACTGTTGATTGGATTACCTTCTGGAGTCCGGTTGTTAGTGATTCGTGTGCTCTTTATGGCCGCATGTAGGCGGTGTAAAAGGGCTCAGGGGTTTAGTCTACTTTCCGAGGGGCATCCTGCCGTCAGCGAGGTTATTGGGCCTCATTACGACCCAGGCGGTAAGTTACCGCCTGGGCCGTGACTTTACCACCATGGCGTAAACTACGTTTACGCCATGGTGGTTGGTGGACTTACCGCCCCATTCCGACCTTGGCGGGGCGGTAAGTCCCCAATCCCCATTTACCCTTCCCCATTCCCATTTTTGCCCCATAGGGCATAATGGGAGTGGGGAAGGTGTTAATTACGACACCGTAAATTACGGTGGCGTAATTAACTCCATGGTCCCTTAGCGCCATGGATTTTAACACCTGCTAAAAGCAGGTGTTAAAAGCGCCATGGCGCTAAGGGACCTCGTACTCAGGCGGTAAGGGTCAGCGCTGTTAACGCTGCCGTAAACCCCTTACCGCCTGGGTCGTAATGAGGCCCATTGTCTTCGAGCCTCATGTTGGCCGCCTCCGGGTTATCGAGAAATAACGTTCGCCCATTATGGATGACTCTTAGGCGCGAGGGGTAAAGCAACCTGTATTTGAGGTTCAGTTGACGAAGCCTTGCTTGGATCGGGACAAATTAATTCCTCTCCCTCTGCACTTTCTGAGTGTAGTCGGGGTATATGGTGATTTTAGCGTCCCCCCTTTCAATAGGACCTATTTCCCTGGAGTGTCTTAGAATAGTTTCTCTATCCTGAAAGCTCAGTATCTTAGCTATTATTGGTCGTGGATGCGAGCCGGGGGGAGGGCGTTTCTGGAGGGATCTATGGGCTCTTCCGACCGCGAAGCCTTGAGTCAGCTTTCCGGCCCCAATCTCCTGTAGCAGGAGGGTTTCGACATAAGATGTGGTGCTCGAGCCCTCGGTTCTCTCTGGGATACCCAGGATCCTGATGTTCCCCCGTCTGGCCCGGCCTTCGGCCTCCTCCGCCCTTTCTTCTAGGAAGGCGACCTTCCTCTTTAGATCTGAGACTTCTGTCTGCAGGGCTGAGGTGGCCCCGGACGTTTCCTCTGTGGAATTCTCAATGATCGTCACCCTCTCCGCTAAGTTGCGGGCATCTTGGCGAATGAGTTGTATGTCAATTTTAAACTCGTCAATTTTGGAGTCTATATGGGTTCTCAATGAGGCAATAGCGTCCAATATTTGAGAGTGGTTATCATTGGCTTCCCCTTCGTTTGGCCGGGTGATTTCGGAGGAGCTAGTTCTGGCTTGGGTGGGGGTCTTTGCCTTGGCTGAGACAAAGGAGTCCATGGTGGCAGCTCTAGCTTTGTTTTTGGTGGCCATCTTGGGATAACAGTTGCTGCTCACCTGGGGCTCAGTTGCTGAGGTGCCGTTAGGGTGAAAGTTGGGGCCCCTCGTTTATAAGGCTTGAAATGAGGAACCCAAGTTGACTATGCCCAGAGAGTTCGTAGCCACCGGTTGGAAATAATCTGGGGTGCTGCACTAGTGGTGTGTGGTGTTCCAGGCCCACCAAATTCAGACTGAAGCCACCACTGCCACTGCGGCACCTATACCCCACCCCCCGGCCTCGGGTGTGTTGATGTCTGGACACATGGGGCTTCAGGGGTGAATCGCGGCCAGGGGATGGGGATCGTCACCCCCTAACGTGAGGGACTAATTATGTGCCCAAGACAGTCCAGCTAAGGAACCAAATGCAGGCGGCCACAGGGGGCGGCGGTGACAGGGGCCCCACTCGCGGGTATTGTGTGGTCTCACGCACCTTAAGCTTTAGGCTTCAGCCTTCGGAGCCTTCCGTGGGACCTCTGACTGCTTCGACCAGGATCATGTCCCCTGGGTGAGCCTGAGGATTGAAGTGCCTCGGCAGCAGCTCCTCCATTGTCTCTGCTTCCGGGAGGTGGCTGCGTGGCGATCAGATGGCTGGTGTTGTCGCCGTGTGTCCCCTCATGCACCCCCATCCGCGGGATACAGGTCGTGCAGCAGTGGAGTGGGGCTCCAGCGATGCGGGAGCTCCCGTGTGTTGTGCACAGTGCGCGCGTAGGACCAGTTGGGGCGGCCCTCACACGGCGAAGGAGGAGTAAGTCGGGAGCCCGGGAGTGTGGTGCCGGTTCCGATCTGGTGTCGCACAGGGGTCCACTCCGACGAGCGATGCCTCTTCACCTCACCCCTCGGCGCTAAATCCCAAAGCGCGCTGGTGGAGGTCCTCCGCTCAGGGGCTCCGCTAAGCCGCGCAGGGCGGCATCTTGGATCCAAGCACGGCAGGGGAGGGGTTACGTTTCGGAGCCTCCTCTTCCCTCCAGAGGGTCCGATAATCCAAACCCTCAGGTAAATCT